>NC_072437.2:29251666-30455833 GCF_028878055.3 Symphalangus syndactylus | reverse complement strand
AAATACCATGAGTGACAAGAAATGAGTCCTTGGGCCCAAACAGGAGGAGGAAGTTAGAACTAAAACCCCTACCAAAATCTGGGACCTCAAAATATTTCACTGTCAATGACAAGTAGACTAAAGCAAAAATATACTCACATACAAAAGAACAAGGAAGCTATGTCTCTGCCATGGGCTTAGGTAGGGAAAAAAAGAGAATCTCCCCTGAGTATCAAAAACCATTGACCAGCACCTTGCATGGATTTGCAGTTCAGAATTCTCCTACTAGTTTGTTTAGGAACTCCCAAGCCAAGATATTAGCAACAATAGCAAAATGATTCTGAGCGTTGATAGCTTGTAGGGTATCTGGTAGAAGCAAAAGCAAATCTGCATTGGAGGGCCATGACTTCCACCTAAGCTCACTACATACCTACAAGTACACTAAAATTGCAATGCTAAAGATATGTTTAAAGTTACTTTTAAATATTCCACTATGAGCAATAAGTAGCAGGGACAGCCAAAAGGATTAGAATCCCACAAACTTTATATTATAAAAGACTCTGATAAACCCTCTGGAAATGAGCATGTTTAAAATTATTGAATGAGAAATCAACCTCTAAAAAGAACAAGACACAATGGAAAAAGACTGGCTAGCTTTGAGAAAGAACAATTCAAACTTGTAAAAGTAAAACATATAATCATAGAAATTAAATCTTAATAGGCAGATGACACAGGAGATAAAAAAAATATAAGGCACAATTGACAAATTGAAAGATAAGGAATATGCCTAAAATGTATCAAAGAGGGATAAGGAATTAGGAAAATAAAAGACAATTTAAGCATCAAAGAAAACAAGATGAGCTGTTCAAATATACAGCTATTTGGAGTTCTGGATAGTGATAACAGAGGGAATGTAGAAATATTACTAAAAAATATAATGGCTGTGAATGTTACTATTTGATAATGTATTCAGGCTGTCATTCATGAGTCAAAAAGCAAAAGATCCTCTCAAGATTCATAGATGGGTGGGTAGATAATAGATGGATGATAGATAAACAGATACACAGGTAGACATGTATCTAGATAGATAGATGGATAGATAGACAAGTAATATTGAAACTGTATAGTTACAGTCATAGAGAAGGTATTTAAAGCAACCAGAAAAAAAAAGGACAGATTATTTACAAGGGATCAACAGTAGACTGACAACAAACTTCTGAACAATAAAAGACAGAAGACATTACATTCAAAAGTGAGGAGAAAGTAAACTGTTAACTTAGATTTCTCTATTTCTGTAAGGCAAATAGCTCTGTCTACTATTGGAAAAAGTGAACTGTATATTACATTTATTTCTTTGGAGAAACTTTCAATACGGACTATAACCTTATTTGACTACATTACCTACATCCTTCTAAAAGGCAAAATAACTGAATAAAAATACAAAACAAGATCCCTTGCAGCCCTATGATTCACCAGTTTGGGGATTTAAAATCCGATACTTCATCTTTGAAGATGCTAATTTAGAAAGTGAGTGTTATTCTTCCAGGTCCCTTGTGCCTCAAAAGAAACAAAAACTACGAACAAACAACGAATATGAAGTCTCTCCTAGACAGATTTAATTTAATTTGCACTTAAAATATGACATAAAACCAGCAGTATATAGTAGTCATCACTAAGTTTTTTGTGGCATAAGGTTAATTGGTTCAAAAATCAACAGCCACCAGATCTTGCTCTATGTATAATATTAAAAAGTTGGAATTTGTGGATTTCTTACATTTGACCACCAAAAGATATGCCAGCTCTGAGTTATTAGTCTGTGCTGACCTATGTAAAAAACAAAAGCAGAAATCCAATTAAAACGTCTTATTATTAAAAATTGTGAGGTTTTGACACTGAAAGGTATTTTTATCTTCCAGCTTGGTGAAATATTCCTGGCGGAATTCATATGAAGTGGAGAGCCAGCTGGGAAAAAGGGAGGCTTTGAAGTGGCTGTGCCTGTGAGGGACTTTCAGCGTCAAGGGGCTGCAGAGCTCTGATATCCCATGGGTGCCTGAAAGAAGCTTTTTCTCTGCTTATGAGTTCTCAATCAGTTAGATACGTTCTGTCTTCACTAATAATTTTCATATTACAAATGTGATTGCAGAGGTTTACATTTTTTTCCAAACCAAACAATTGGGTAAATTTCAATATAAACTCTTTCCAGTCTATGCAAGTATAAGTTTTTAAACAGTCTACATACCTTTAAAAGATACTTGGACTTCCTGATAAATAAGGTTAGCAATTTTAATGACTGCAGTTGAATATGTCTCTTAGAAGAATGGAGATAACATTAATTCTTTCACATTGATTAAATCTTTAGCAATTTCCTAACTGTATTCAAAAATATATACTGTATGCCCAATAAAATCTGCAGATTAAGAAATAAGATACGTTTATATTGTGTAACTTTCTATTATTTTTCTTCATAAACTACAATGATATCTTTAATTTTATTTTTTTCAAAACATCAAAACAAGAAAGAAAAAAAATTAAAGAATGAAAGTAGAACGGGACTTCACATCCAGGTTAAACAGATATCTTTGTTCAGAACTACAAACAAATACATAAAACAGCCAAAAATCATCCTACTCACAAGCACCTTCAGGCTATTACAAGAATTGAAAGGCAGCCAGAGATTTGTTCTCTGACAAGTACTCAAGTACTCTAATACTAACACGAAATGGTATGACACTTACCCTCACAGGATGATGACTTTTGTTTCATAAACCATCTTAAACGCTAAATTATTAAACTGAAACTTGCTTTTTTGTTCGTTTGTTTGTTTGTTTGTTTTTGAGACGGAGTCTCGCTCTGCCGCCCAGGCTGGAGTGTAGTGGCGCAATCTCGGCTCACTGCAAGCTCCGCCTCCCGGGTTCCCGCCATTCTCCTGCCTCAGCCTCACGAGTAGCGCCGCACCCGGCAAAACTTGGTTTTTAGATGATGAAATTAAAGTCACATGCTCATATCCCAGAAAAAGGTGAGCGGAAATAAGTCTGAATTGTGTAAGATCATTGGGTATGCAGCCGTGATTTCAGGGGAAGCAGCATAGACGTTTTTCAGCTTGTGTTTAAGCTTGGAGTGAATTCCATGGCCTCCCTAGGCCTGTGTTGTCTTTGTTATCACTGCATAGTGATCTCTGCATATAAGGAACAAGGAACAATAATAATAGCTAATGCTTACTGAATAGTGAATATAAACCAGCCTTGTTTTAATCATTTTACATATACTACCTCGTTTAGTCCTCATAAAAACCCTGAGGTAGGCAGTCTACCTCATGTACAGTTCCGTTTGACAGATAAGAGAAGAAAGGCAGAGCAGGGTTAATTTGCTTGCCTGAAAATCACTGTTAGCAAGAGATGGGCGATTTGAATGCAGGTACATTTATACATGCACACACAGAACCTGTGCATGCACACGTGTGTGTGTGTGTGTGTGTGTATGTGTGCGAGTCTGTGTGTAAACTCAATAACATAAAACTTACCATTCTAATCATTTTCAAGTATACAATTCAGTGACATTAAGTGCATTCACAACATTGTACAACCATGACCCCTATCAATTTCCACAACTTTTTCATCATCCAGAACAGAAACTTGCTACCTTTTAAGGTGAATTCTTTTCTCCCTCCCTCAGTCCCACAGCCTGTCTTTTAAACTACTGCTTTCTTCTTTTGAGTAAATGAAGTAAAACTGAATCTCTGTAACAAAAACTGAGAAAGAAACAAACTAGAAGTCATTTTGTCATACCAAATCCTTAATAATGGAAAGTCTGAGGATGTATTTTAGGCAGAATAAAGACAATACCAGGGAGAAGGTCTGAGTATGAGAAGGGATCATAAGCAGAGATATCGTTAAGTTTTGTATTAAATCTCAACAATATTGATTGAATAAAGTAGTAGCATTTAATTTCTGTCTTTAAAGATTAGCAGAATTAAAATATCAGGTGCCACTGTATGTAAATTAGAAAAGAAGTATGATCAAAGTTAAAGCATTTTAAAGTTCTTGTAATTTTCAGGATGAAGGTAAATGTTTTGATACTTCTAGAAGAATAGACATGGAACACATAGCTGCTAAACAAGTTGAGGAGAAAAAAGTAAAGGGAAAAAAGGCACAAAAAATGAAAGAAATATACACACACACAACACAACAAAAAATACTTGACATAGCTATATTGATACATAGAGTAAAATATTTTTTTTTTTTTTTTTTTACTTTTTTTTTTTTTTTTTTTTATACTTTAGGGTTTTAGGGTACATATGCACAATGTGCAGGTTTGTTACATATGTATCCATGTGCCATGTTGGTTTGCTGCACCCATTAACTCGTCATTTAGCATTAGGTGTATCTCCTAATGCTGTCCCTCCCCCCTCCCCCCACCCCACAACAGTCCCCAGAGTGTGATGTTCCCCTTCCTGTGTCCATGAGTTCTCATTGTTCAATTCCCACCTACGAGTGAGAACATGCGGTGTTTGGTTTTTTGTCCTTGTGATAGTTTACTGAGAATGATGTTTTACAGTTTCATCCATGTCCCTACAAAGGACACGAACTCATCATTTTTTATGGCTGCATAGTATTCCATGGTGTATATGTGCCACATTTTCTTAATCCAGTCTATAGTTGTTGGACATTTGGGTTGGTTCCAACTCTTTGCTATTGTGAATAGTGCCGCAATAAACATACGTGTGCATGTGTCTTTATAGCAGCATGATTTATAGTCCTTTGGGTATATACCCAGTAATGGGATGGCTGGGTCAAATGGTATTTCTAGTTCGAGATCCCTGAGGAATCGCCACACTGACTTCCACAATGGTTGAACTAGTTTACAGTCCCACCAACAGTGTAAAAGTGTTCCTATTTCTCCACATCGTCTCCAGCACCTGTTGTTTCCTGATTTTTTAATGATGGCCATTCTAACTGGTGTGAGATGGTATCTCACTGTGGTTTTGATTTGCATTTCTCTGATGGCCAGTGATGAGGAGCATTTCTTCATGTGTTTTTTGGCTGCATAAATGTCTTCTTTTGAGAAGTGTCTGTTCATGTCCTCTGCCCACTTTTTGATGGGGTTGTTTGTTTTTTTCTTGTAAATTTGTTTGAGTTCATTGTAGATTCTGGATATTAGCCCTTTGTCAGATGAGTAGGTTGCAAAAATTTTCTCCCATTCTGTAGGTTGCCTGTTCACTCTGATGGTAGTTTCTTTTGCTGTGCAGAAGCTCTTTAGTTTAATGAGATCCCATTTGTCGATTTTGGCTTTTGTTGCCATTGCTTTTGGTGTTTTAGACATGAAGTCCTTGCCCACGCCTATGTCCTGAATGGTATTGCCTAGGTTTTCTTGTAGGATTTTAATGGTTTTAGGTCTAACATATAAGTCTTTAATCCATCTTGAATTAATTTTTGTATAAGGTGTAAGGAAGGGATCCAGTTGCAGCTTTCTACATATGGCTAGCCAGTTTTCCCAGCACCATTTATTAAATAGGGAATCCTTTCCCCATTTCTTGTTTTTGTCAGGTTTGTCAAAGATCAGATAGTTGTAGCTATGCGGCATCATTTCTGAGGGCTCTGTTCTGTTCCATTGATCTATGTCTCTGTTGTGGTACCAGTACCATGCTGTTTTGGTTACTGTAGCCTTGTAGTATAGTTTAAAGTCAGGTAGCGTGATGCCTCCAGCTTTGTTCTTTTGGCTTAGGATTGACTTGGTGATGCGGGCTCTTTTTTGGTTCCATATGAACTTTAAAGTAGTTTTTTCCAATTCTGTGAAGAAAGTCATTGGTAGCTTGATGGGGATGGCATTGAATCTATAAATTACCTTGGGCAGTATGGCCATTTTCACGATATTGATTCTTCCAACCCATGAGCATGGAATGTTCTTCCATTTGTTTGTATCCTCTTTTATTTCATTGAGCAGTGGTTTATAGTTCTCCTTGAAGAGGTCCTTCACATCCCTTGTAAGTTGGATTCCTAGGTATTTTATTCTCTTTGAAGCAATTGTGAATGGGAGTTCACTCATGATTTGGCTCTCTGTTTGTCTGTTATTGGTATACAAGAATGCTTGTGATTTTTGTACATTAATTTTGTATCCTGAGACTTTGCTGAAGTTGCTAATCAGCTTAAGGAGATTTTGGGCTGAGACAATGGGGTTTTCTAGATATACAATCATGTCATCTGCAAACAGGGACAATTTGACTTCCTCTTTTCCTAATTGAATACCCTTTATTTCCTTCTCCTGCCTGATTGCTCTGGCCAGAACTTCCAGCACTATGTTGAATAGGAGCGGTGAGAGAGGGCATCCCTGTCTTGTGCCAGTTTTCAGAGGGAATGCTTCCAGTTTTTGCCCATTCAGTATGATATTGGCTGTGGGTTTGTTGTAGATAGCTCTTATTATTTTGAGATACGTCCCATCAATACCTAATTTATTGAGAGTTTTTAGCATGAAGGGTTGTTGAATTTTGTGAAAGGGCTTTTCTGCATCTATTGAGATAATCATGTGGTTTTTGTCTTTGGTTCTGTTTATATGCTGGATTACATTTATTGATTTGCGTATGTTGAACCAGCCTTGCATCCCAGGGATGAAGCCCACTTGATCATGGTGGATAAGCTTTTTGATGTGCTGCTGGATTTGGTTTGCCAGTATTTTATTGAGCATTTTTGCATCAATGTTCATCAAGGATATTGGTCTGAAATTCTCTTTTTTGGTTATGTCTCTGCCAGGTTTTGGTATCAGGACGATGCTGGCTTCGTAAAATGTGTTAGGGAGGATTCCCTCTTTTTCTATTGATTGGAATAGTTTCAGAAGGAATGGTACCAGTTCCTCCTTGTACCTCTGGTAGAATTCAGCTGTGAATCCATCAGGTCCTGGACTCTTTTTGGTTGGTAAGCTATTGATTATTGCCACAATTTCAGAACCTGTTATTGGTCTATTCAGAGATTCAACTTCTTCCTGGTTTAGTCTTGGGAGGGTGTATTTGTCAAGGAATTTATCCATTTCTTCCAGATTTTCTGTTTATTTGCATAGAGGTGTTTGTAGTATTCTCTGATGGTAGATTGTATTTCTGTGTGATCGGTGGTGATATCCCCTTTTTCGTTTTTTATTGCATCTATTTGATTCTTCTCTCTTTTCTTCTTTATTAGTCTTGCTAGCGGTCCATCAATTTTGTTGATCTTTTCAAAAAACCAGCTCCTGGATTCATTAATTTTTTGAAGGGTTTTTTGTGTCTCTATTTCCTTCAGTTCTGCTCTGATTTTAGTTATTTCTAGCCTTCTGCTAGCTTTTGAATGTGTTTGCTCTTGCTTTTCTAGTTCTTTTAATTGTGATGTTAGGGTGTCAATTTTGGATCTTTCCTGCTTTCTCTTGTGGGCATTTAGTGCTATAAATTTCCCTCTACACACTGCTTTGAATGTGTCCCAGAGATTCTGGTATGTTGTGTTTTTGTTCTCGTTGGTTTCAAAGAACATCTTTATTTCTGCCTTCATTTCATTATGTACCCAATAGTCATTCAGGAGCAGGTTGTTCAGTTTCCATGTAGTTGAGCGGTTTTGACTGAGTTTCTTAATCCTGAGTTCTAGTTTGATTGCACTGTGGTCTGAGAGACAATTTGTTATAATCTCTGTTCTTTTACATTTGCTGAGAAGAGCTTTACTTCCAACTATGTGGTCAATTTTGGAATAGGTGTGGTGTGGTGCTGAAAAAAATGTATATTCTGTTGATTTGGAGTGGAGAGTTCTGTAGATGTCTATTAGGTCCACTTTATGTAGAGCTGAGTTCAATTCCTGGATATCCTTGTTAACTTTCTGTCTCGTTGATCTGTCTAATGCTGACAGTGGGGTGTTAAAATCTCCCATTATTATTGTGTGGGAGTTTAAGTCCCTTTGTAGGTCACTGAGGACTTGCTTTATGAATCTGGGTGCTCCTGTGTTGGGTGCATATATATTTAGGATAGTTAGCTCTTCTTGTTGAATTGATCCCTTTACCATTATGTAATGGCCTTCTTTGTCTCTTTTGATCTTTGTTGGTTTAAAGTCTATTTTATCAGAGACTAGGATTGCAACCCCTGCCTTTTTTTGTTTTCCAGTTGCTTGATAGATCTTCCTCCATCCCTTTATTTTGAGTCTATGCGTGTCTCTGCACGTGAGATGGGTTTCCTGAATACAGCACACTGATGGGTCCTGACTCCTTATCCAGTTTGCCAGTCTGTGTCTTTTGATTGGAGCATTTAGCCCATTTACATTTAATGTGAATATTGTTATGTGTGAATCTGATCCTGTCATTATGATGTTAGTTGGTTATTTTGCTCGTTAGTTGCTATAGTTTCTTCCTAGCCTCGATGGTCTTTACAATTTGGCATGTTTTTGCAGGGGCTGGTACCGGTTGTTCCTTTCCATGTTTAGTGCTTCCTTCAGGAGCTCTTTTAGGGCAGACCTGGTGGTGACAAAATCACTCAGCGTTTGCTTGTCTGTAAAGTATTTTATTTCTCCTTCACTTATGAAGCTTAGTTTGGCGGGATAGGAAATTCTGGGTTGAAAATTCTTTTCTTTAAGAATGTTGAATATCGGCCCCCACTCTCTTCTGGCTTGTAGAGTTTCTGCCGAGAGATCAGCTGTTAGTCTGATGGGCTTCCCTTTGTGGGTAACCCGACCTTTCTCTCTGGCTGCCCTTAACATTTTTTCCTTCATTTCAACTTTGGTGAATCTGACAATTATGTGTCTTGGAGTTGCCCTTCTCGAGGAGTATCTTTGTGGCGTTCTCTGTATTTCCTGAATCTGAATGCTGGCCTGCCTTGCTAGATTGGGGAAGTTCTCCTGGATAATATCTTGCAGAGTGTTTTCCAACTTGGTTCCATTCTCCCCATCATTTTCAGGTACACCAATCAGACGTAGGTTTGGTCTTTTCACATAGTCCCAAATTTCTTGGAGGCTTTGTTCATTTCTTTTTATTCTTTTTTCTCTAAACTTCCCTTCTCTCTTCATTTCATTCATTTCATCTTCTATCAGCGATACCCTTTCTTCCAGTTGATCGCATCTGCTACTGAGGCTTCTGCAATCTTTGCGTAGTTCTCGAAACTTGGCTTTCAGCTCCATCATCTCCTTTAAGCCCTTCTCTCCATTGGTTATTCTAGTTATCCATTCTTCTAATTTTTTTTTCAAAGTTTTTAACTTCTTTGCTATTGTTTTGAATTTCCTCTCGTAGCTCAGAGTAGTTTGATCATCTGAAGCCTTCTTCTCTCAACTCATCAAAGTCATCCTCCATCCAGCTTTGTTCCGTTGCTGGTGAGGAACTGCGTTCCTTTGGAGGCGGAGAGGTGCTCTGTTTTTTAGAGTTTCCAGTTTTTTTGGTCTGTTTTTTCCCCATCTTTGTGGTTTTGTCTACTTTTTGTCTTCGATGATGGTGATGTACAGATGGGTTTTTGGTGTGGATGTCCTTTCTGTTTGTTAATTTTCCTTCTACCAGACAAGACCCTCAGCTGCAGGTCTGTTGGAATTTACTAGAGGTCCACTCCAGACCCTGTTTGGCTGGGTGTCAGCACCGGTGGCTGCAGAACAGCGGATTTTCGTGAGACCACAAGTTCAGCTGTCTGATAGTTCCTCTGAAAGTTTTGTCTCAGGGGAGTACCCGGTTGAATGAGGTGTCAGTCTGTCCCTACTGTGGGGGTGCCTCCCAGTTAGGCTGCTCAGGGGTGAGGGACCCACTTTAGGAGGCAGTCTGTCCGTTCTCAGATCTCCAGCTGTGTGCTGGGAGAACCACTACTCTCTTCAAAGCTGTCAGTCAGACAAGGACGTTTAAGGCTGTGGAGGTTCTCGCTGAGTTTTTGGTTGTCTGTGCCCTGCCCCCAGAGGTGGAGCCTACAGAGGCAGGCAGGCCTCCTTGAGCTGTGGTGGGCTCCACCCAGTTCGAGCTTCCTGGCTGCTTTGTTTACCTAAGCAAGCCTGGGCAATGGCGGGCGCCCCTCCCCCAGCCTGGTTGCCGCCTTGCAGCGTGATCTCAGACTGCTGTGCTAGCAATCAGCAAGACTCTGTGGGCATAGGATCCTCCGAGCCAGGTGCGGGACACAATCTCCTAGTGTGCCGTTTTCCAGGCCCGTTGGAAAAGCACAGTATTAGGACGGGACTGACCCGATATTCCAGGTGCCGTCTGTTTCCCCTTTCTTTGACTAGGAAAGGGAACTCCCTGACCCCTTGCGCTTCCCGAGTGAGGCAATGCCTCGCCCTGCTTCGGCTCGCGCACAGTGCGCTTCACCGACTGTCCTGAACCCACTGTTAGGCACTCCCTAGTGAGATGAAACCGGTACCTCAAGCAGAAATGCAGAAATCACCCGTCTTCTGTGTCGCTGGGGCTGGGAGCAGGAGACCGGAGCTGTTCCTATTCGGCCATCTTGGCCTAGAGTAAAATATATATCATGAAATACCTACATTAGAGAAGTAGAAATGTTCAACATTGTTAGTGTGCAACCCAGAAATTTGGAAAAAGAACAGAAAATCAAAAACAAAGGAAATAAGAGGAAAGAAATATTTAAAATAAAATCATAACAATGAGAAGCAAAAACGTACAATAGAGAGAATCAACAAAGCCAAAAATTAAGCCTTTGGACAGATTAATAGTACAGAAAGACTTCTGGCTAGATCAACTGAAAGACAAATAGAAGACACAAAATAAAAAATATTTGTAATAAAAAAGGGACATTATAATACATGCTACAGAGATTTAAAAAGGTGACAAGTTTTTAGGGGCAACAGTAATGTCAAATATCTTGAAAATGTCGACAAAATAGATAAATCCTTTAAAAATACAAATTCCAAAATTTACTCAAAGAGCAAGTAAAAGTTTAATAGTTTTAGAGCCATTAAAGAAATTAAATCAGCAGTGAAAAATCTTCTCCAAAAGAGAACACCAGGTCCAAATGGCTTTGTAGCAGGTAATTCCAATCCTACACAAGTTTTCAGAGAATAGGAAAATGTGATAGTCTCCTCAATACATTTTGAATGTAGTTCTCAAGCTTGAGATGGAGCGCTCAAGCTGTGACACCAAGGAAAAACAAGGACAACATTACTTATCAATCTTACTTATGGGCATAAATTCAGCAAATTGAGCACAGCATTGTTTAAAAGTGTATATATGTCATGACCCAGCTGGAATTATTTCAGAAACATAGGATTGAATTAATCATAATAAAGTATTAAAATTAGTTACTACTCTAAAAGAATAAAAAAGGAAAATTATGTTATTACCTCAATAGATACAAAAAAAGGGGGGTGGTGAAATTCAGTATCACTCATAAAAAATCCAAGCAAGGAGACAAACAAGAAAATGACAAGAAAGAAATTTCCTAACCTGAAAAAGAACATGTATAAAAATAGTATTAAAACAAATGCCACACTTAATGGCAAAACATTGAGAGTATTTGCTTTATGATAAAGCAGCTTAATGACAAAGATATTCATTATTATCACTTCTATGGCAAAAAAGTAAAACAAAATAAAATTGCATCCATACTTTGTATCATACATAGACATTAACTTTAAATGGATTCAAGACTAAAACTTAGTTGTTGAAGACAGTTTATCTTCAAGACTTCATGACTTCAGAACTGGGAAAGATTTCTTAAGACCCTGAAAGTTGCAACTATAAAGAAAAATATTAATAAACACTTCATTAAAACTTCAAACTTTTGCTATCAAAAGATACTATAAAAGCAATAAAGTAAGAGCCATATAGTAGAAAAATATTTGCTACATGCATAACTGCCCAAGGATTAGTATTCATATATATAAAGAACTTCTACATGTTAATATGAAAAATAAAATCTGCTAAAAACATGGACAAAAGACCTCTTCTGAAGTTTCAAACACTGTGGAAGGAATCACACTTTATTGTGTAATCATGATGTCACCCGGTCTCCTCAGTACTTAAAATCTAAATAAAATTAATTCAAACACCCAATTGCATGGATTGTGGAAATTCAAAATCTTCCCTAATTATATTCAAATTCCTGGGAATGGAGAAGGTGGAGGTATGCCTTAAATTCTCATAATCTCTTATGATATGATTTTCTTCCTCAGGTTGAATTTTTTACCCCCGCCCTGTGTCTCATGCCTATTTTTATATGTTCATCCTGGGGTCATCCCAAATATGGAACAAAGGTCCCTTTTCTAACCCATCTCCCAAAAGCTACAAAGAAATCAAGCCTATTAATTATAACAAGACTTCTACTGGAAATTTGGGGGGTCCCAAAGAGGTTCCAGCATATTCCCCCAAGAAATTTTCACTGACAGATTTATGCCATGTAGCACTCCAGCCTTTAACCTTCCTGTCATCTCTGACACCCACCTCACTTCCAACACTACTTCTCTGGTCCTACCCTGTCTTATCCACCTCGCTCACAGAAGCAGAACTGTTCCTTCGTTACTTTTATTCCTGCCAATACCCATTCCCTCAGGATCTCCCTGTCCTAGTGAATGTTGCATAAACAAAACAGTACTGCCCGGAAAGGAGTTCAGGAGGCAGCTGTTAAGATAACATGTTTTCACCCTGCTGCATTTTAAAGAAACAGAACTATGCCAGGATTTGTAGTAAGTAATGATTCTTGTAAAGGTATCTCATACATTGAGAATTTTTGAGAGCACTCACATCTGTTGAAAATTGATTTGAAAGGTAAGTTTTATTAGACTGCACCTCTGCATGCTTAACTTTTGACCATATTCTAACAATTATCATTTGTCCAGACACATGTTTTTAATGTGTTTAATGTCCTATCTAATTCTTCAATAACTTTCAATCAACCAATCCGCCTATCAGCATATCATATAACAAAGGTGGTTTATTTTAGATTAGAAATCTGCTTTACTTTTCAACAGAATTTAACACCCTTTGTTTTATGCAAACTTTATCAAGAATATTATTTCCATTAAAGAACATCTACATTTTAGGGTCAGCTGATTACTAGAATATTTTACAAGTAATTTTTAAAGTTGATTTTTAAAAATAAAACATACCCCATGGACATATATCTTAAATTCTTCTCCTTCTTCCCCACCGCAAGCAATTGTCATGAATGTGACATCTAGCTTGGGTGCCACCAACTGTTCTTCTCCAAATAACAGCTAGTTAGGATCGGAAGCGGTGACCAAAGTGGTTCCCTAGTCATGACTGTGATTGACAAGTTTCCTAAACCACTTCCTCTTCAGGTAATAATGTCTCTTGGTTTTGTGACTTTTTTTCTCTCATGTGGGGTTGAAAATTATTCTAAAAATTAATTGACATTTCATTGATAAAAGGAAGAGCCAACTACCAAATTTTTAATAACAATTAAAAAGCATTAACATTATTAACACATGGAACAAAGCTTAGCACACTCTTTTATTCCTTCGGTATCCCTCCTCTTCTTTAAATATTATCACTTTCTTGTCTTAGGTTTCCATATTTAAGAATTGACAGCTAGCAAAACTCACACATAAGTGTTTCTTTCCACAGTTCTCTAGGACTTCTCAAGCAGTTTTCACTTCACCATAATGACGTTTACAAATTGTGACATGGAAACTTGGTTGGCAGTTCAAAGGAAAATTGATTTTTTTACTATGAGATTTTAAAACTTCACTTTATGAGAAGACTTTAACACCATCCATGTAGAGGGATGAAATCACTATAGCCTAACAAGATCCATAAGAGCTACTTCTGACAAAACAAAAACAAGACCTCCTTGTCACCTTGTTTCACAGCTGCCAGGGTAATCATAAACACAAACTACTCGGGGTTTAGTTTGGAGGAACAAGACGGCTAACCTAAAATAAGTAATTAAAAATTAAGCCTCCAGCAATCCATTTTGAAAATTTCAAGTCTTCTAAATTCTAGTCAGGCAGGAAATATGTTAAGAAGTTATGACCCTGGTAAAAATCAGGATTTCCTTTCTTGACAGCAAAGTAGATGAAAATAGAAAAACTGAATCTTAAAGTGAAAAAAGTAAATCTCTCTTTTTCAAGTATTTTGAAGGAGACTTGGAAACTACATATGAATACAGTCAAGACAATAGTTTGCCTCTTTCAGGATCTGAAAATGGCCCCTGACATTGGATGCAGCAATCATGCAAAGAATACATATATATTTTTATCTTATATGAAACACACATATATTTATATCATATTAAAATAACTATATTTACAATTGTTATAATTTTTTAATCTTAAAAACAGCCATGAATTTAGAAATGAATCCTATGATTTGCAACTAAATACTTTCGGTTTTCCAAAAGTATAATTTTTCTGAAAAGGCTAGCTAGTGTATAATTTCAGCTACATGGCATTCTGGAAAAGGCAAAAGTATGAAGACAGTAAGATGAGCAGTAGTTGGCAGGGGCTGGGAGGAGGGAGAAGAAGAGACACATATGTCCATAGGTGAAGCACAGAGAATATTTAAGGTGATACTGTATGATACTTTAATGGTTACTATATGGCATTGTGCATTTGTCAAAACCCATAGAACGTACAACACGAGAGTGAACCCTAATGGAGATTATAGACTTTGGGTGATAAAGAAATATAAATGTATGTTCATCGATTGTAACAAATGTACCATCTGGTGAGGGTCCTTGACGGTGGGGGAGGCTGTGCGTTTGCAGGGGCAGGGAGTAAATGTGAACTCTGTACTTTCTGCTCAATTTTGCTGGGAATCTAAAAGTGCTCTAAAAAATAGAAAAGTATAGTTGGCAACTGAGATAACAACACGGTAAGAGATGGCAGTTACTGCTCTACCAAACCTCACATTAAGGAATCAAAAGTAATAGCAATAAATATTTTATGAGGAACTATATATGACACTTCAGGAATAAAGTTTAGCCTCAAACGGAAATTCTTGTACAAAAACTTCATAACCATTTGATTGCATGCAAAACAAAATCATTATAAAGGGGTACACATCTACACATATTCTGTTGTAAGACTAGAGGTTGCAAAAGAAGCGGGGCTTGTTCAGTGTGTTCAAGTTGCGAACAGATCCATGCTTTAGCAACAAGACTTCCTCAACTGAAAATAGAACTTTTGAGTTCAAGTTTGATCTATTCCTTTTTTCAATGATGCTGAGTCATTTCCTCTCTTTAGTCTTTTTCTGAAAAGCCCAAACTTTGAAGGGCTCAAAAAAATGGAATTTCAGGTTGTCTGAGCCTTTAAGAATGTGCATGCTGTTCCAACACTCATCTGCATTTAGAAAAGAATATCAGCCCTGTTTGATTCATTCTTGTGGAATGAGCCCATAATCTGGATTCAGTTTTTTTTTTTTCCAACTTTTGCACCCATTTTTAAGGTTATTTTCATGACACCTTATTTACGTAGCCATTTTAGGAATTACCTTCTCTATCGTAAGGACCAAAAAGGAAAGTGTTAGCAACAAGATCATCTGACTGGCCACCTAATGCCAAAGGACTATGTGGAGAATTAAAATCGGTGGCCAAACTTATTTTGAGTCCATGTGTATAAAAACATGGTAGCTCTTTCTTAGGTAGTCAATTAAAATTTCCATACATCCTCTTCATGATATTTCCTCAAAGAAATGCTCTGATATGCAGGAATTTTTTGCTACTGAATCTGTGCTGTCTTCCTTAGTCTTCTGTACCCCAAAATCTCTAAATAAGTTACTTTAAAGAAAATAAAAAACTCAAAAAACAGACATTTCACATTGTATATTTATACCTCTAAGTTTTCTTGTGTATGTAATGGCCTTTCCAGTCAATACAGAATGGAGATAAATTTAGAAGACTTCTTATTTCTAAAGATACAATTACAGAAAAAGAGTAAGCCGAGCATCTCCTAATTTTCTCTGGGATTCAGAGATAGTTGGTGTATACCTATGAATATTTTCAGAGATGTGTAATTGGACTAAAGTTCTGAAAAACTTGGATGCTAAAAGGCCTAGACTAGAGAAATGCCATAAAGTGAATGAAGAATTTGATTGAATACAAAAAGAAATTGTATCTCATATGAGGGTAAATCTAATTTATAAGTGCGAAGTACTCAACAATGCCAGGTCCAAGTTCAGTTGAATCTCCTTTCTTCAAGATTTCTAGCTATTGCACATAGGCAGAAGAATGCTGTCTGTGAAACATTACTCAGTGAAAAAACTACACATATCCTTAATAGAAAGAGCACTTTGAAAATTATGTAATTTTCATAAGAGCTTCATAAATATCTCATCCTGTGATTTACAAAAGCACAAAAGATCTAATATCCTCTAGCCCAGTAGAAAGCAAGCTGACCTAAAGTTTACTATATAACATAAAATGTACATATAATTTCCTTTCTCCATTTTTGGTTGGCCAAGCTTTAAACAAGCTCCAAAGCCACTCAGTTCCACAAAAGACTATGCCTAAAATAAAAACTTCTATGTTTCCATTTATTCAAATCTTTTCAGAAAATAAAAATAGTAGAAACAAATTATGTTTATCTGAGGACAGCAGCGCTGACAAGAGCAGGAGGGTAGATTGATGATCAAGATTCTCTTCCTATCGCCTACAATTATGATGGATGTTGGAGCTAAACCACAAGTCAAAGAGATATAATGCACTTTTCAGTATTTTTAAGAGTTATTCGTCCCACTCTTTAAATTCCGAAAATGACAGAACATTTATTCTTTCATGAGATTACATTCACTGTGAAAATTTTCAAAGGAAAATAGTTCTTTGTTGCTATTGAAATGTTACTAGATATATGTCATTTTTTCCACTTCTCATTTTCATGGGACTTAGCTTATGTGCCACCCAGATTCCTGACTGTCCTGAACTCTACTTTTTAGTGGAGCCAAAAAAGACACACAAAGAATAGATTCTAGGTCCCATTGTAAAACAAAAACACAACAGGATAATTCGCCCCATTTCAAATCCCAGAAGTGGATCTCCCTTGCCAGAGGAGTCGAAAGGTTGCCTCGAAGGACGTGATGAAATAGAGGTTTGTCCCCCTGACCCCATTTCTATGACATCAGATCTGCTTTTGTTTTACTTATTGGGCTTCCATGTTTCTGCTTAAGGAATGGGCTCAGCTGCATCCAGATTTTGAAACCACTCTCTAAGAGAATTTGATCACTGCATTTAAGCACATTTGGTCTGATGCTTTATTTTTATATCTATTTCTACTCAGGAAAACAACAGTTGCTAGGTTGGCAATAGAAGTCAGGGGACTAAGTGAAAGAGTATGAATGATCTATAATTTGCTAAAAAGCTCAAAGTATTTCACAAAGAAACTACAAAAATAGCAGGTGTAGACTGGGGAAACCCTAGACATCATTATAAAAAAGAAATGTCCTCACTGTCACTTTTGTAAGTCTGTCTTCTAGTTCCCCTTCTGTTCACACAGGTCTTGATACCCACTATTTTGTATTTTCCCTTCTCATGTCAACATTACACCCTTATACCAGTAGCTTACCTTATTTCAATCTGTTAGTATGTTGCTTTCTGCATTGGGAAAGCCTTCTTTTTAAGGCATTGTCCTCTGTTAATTAAAGGCATGGGAGCATAATTTTCAGACCTAGAAGAAATAAAATTCCTCTGAATTAAACTTTTAAGGAAGATTAACTTTGATACACTTTGCAAAGACTCTCAAAGTATAAAATATATCCGTGTGTTTTTTAACAAATATTTGTTGTGTTTTTACTGAGATCCACAAAGTCCTTTTAAAAAACACTCCAAGGAAACTTAAAATCTCAAGGTGGAAGTATGACTAGTGCAGGTGTGGCTTTCAGCCTTATAAACCCAGAATCTCAATTTCATCAGTTTACCCAGAAGCAGAGAGGCTTTATAAATGTAGAGCAAAGATCACAGGATTCTGAGTCCAAGACATAGGTTTGAGTTCCTGCTGCACAGCTTATTAGCTGTTTATGTTCTTAAGCAAGTGACTTAATCCCCTAAGAAAAAAAAATGTTGAGAAATAACACTTGTCTTGCAGGATTGTTGTGAAGATTAGATGAAATGGTGCATACAAAAGGGTTTTATATACTGTCCTAGGTTGAACATGTGTTGGTTAGATTTGCCTCTAGCTTGAGAGAGACTCCCTAAAGAAAAGGACTTCTACGTGCCAGTAGGCACCCAGCAGGGATTCCCTGCGGGCAACCTTTGAAGGCTGATAAGCATCTCTAACAGCTGCATAAGAGAATACAGGGACCAGCTAGAGGGCAAGGGTCATGCCCTTTGCCCTTCTGCTCTCAGCTCAAAGGACATCTGCCAAAGATCCCCTGAAGGGAAATTTAACTCTAAGGAGAGAGGCCCAGCAAACATTTTAAGAGATCATTACACGTTCTCTTATAGACCTATCCCTTCGTACATAGAGTGTCTTGCCTGTATCTTCCATCAGCTGCTGAACTTAACATCCTATATTACTCAGTAAAAGCCTCCACATTTTTCAAAGTCCATCTAGATTCTTCAGAATTGTTCAGGTTTCTCTCTCTTCAGCGTCTGCAGAGAACCCATTCTTGGCAATCTCCAACTCCTCTCCCCTAACAGAGCTTTTTTAAAGCAGGAATCATGTGTTACTCATCTCTGATTGCTAAAGGTTATTCTACTCTGCAGTTTCTCTGAGAAAACTGCTAAGGATACTCTCCTTTGCACCTGTAGTTCTCGAATGTAGTCCTGTCCATAGCTTAACTGTATCAGAATCACCTGAGATATTTTTTAAATTAAGGATACCTTGATCTTTGCAATTTTGTTTCAATAGTTTTAAATTAAGGCCCTAGGGACTATATCAAAAGTTTCTAAAGTGGAAACAATTTTAAAACTCCCCAGGTAATTCTGATGCAGTTTATCCATGGACTGGCATTTGGATCCACTGAATTCAATTGCTGTAATTATCTTGATGAGGTTTAAATATTAAAACAACAACTTGGTGTTATTAAAATGTTTACAAATGCCTTCTTAGAGTGGGTGAATTTTATTATTTTTTCTTTAGTGTATGATTTCTGCAGTTAGCTATCTTTCATATTATATACTGAATATCCGTTATCAATTTTATTATGAGTTCCTGTTTCTGACTTTGTTTTCAAATTGTCTAGTGCTTCTTTCAAATTGTCTAGTGCTTCTTACTACAGATTCCAAATGCCTATTATGGTTGTGAGAGTTGTATACCTTCCACTTACGAAATTGACCTAGAAATTCATTATCAGAATAACTGCATAAATGCTAGACAAGAAGCATGAATCTATTCCTTTCAGAAAAGAACCTCTTACATCTACTGACTGCTTCTCTGCTGAAATTCTGGCATTGGCATCTTTACAGAAGAATAAATAAATGATTCAATGTAAGCAATAAGCGATCTCGTGACAATAAAGAAACAAACGAAAGAAAACTCAGGAAGTTATTATGACACTCAGAGCTGATTTCTTCAATCACATTGGTTTTGAAAACAGACAAAATATGGGGTATAACATTTAGAAAAGTGACTTTTAAAACAAACCTGCCATATGCCACAAACCCCAAAATTGTTGACCCTTTATAATACTTTTTATAATACTGGTTTTCATTGGTGGCTTTAGACATTTTTTTCGTTGTTACTTCTATAGAATCAGGGATCTTTTCTGAAACTAAAAGAAAATATCTTGAAAAATAAAATGTAACAAATTGTGTTGATCACAGATTTGAATTTTGAAAACAGCTAGGAGATACATGGCTTCAAGTCTGATGAAAAGTTTGGGAAAAGAAAAAATATGATTATTTAGTAAAAATAATGTTTTGGGCCGGGCGCGGTGGCTCACGCTTCTAATCCCAGCACTTTGGGAGGCTGAGGCGGGCGGATGACGAGGTCACGAGATCGAGACCACGGTGAAACCCCGTCTCTACTAAAAATACAAAAAATTAGCCGGGCGTGATGGCAGGCGCCTGTAGTCCCAGATACTCGGAGAGGCTGAGGCAGGAGAATGGCGTGAACCCGGGAGGCGGAGCTTGCAGTGAGCCGAGATTGCGCCACTGCACTCCAGCCTGGGCAACAGAGCGAGACTCCGTCTCAAAAAAAAAAAAAAAAAAGTTTCGTCTAATTTTAATTTAGTTTTGAAGCCAATTGCCAAAGTTTATTTCTAAAAAGTTTTAGAAAATGATACTACCAATTGAGTAAGAACAAAGCTTCCCATTTTGTAATCTGATTTTGATAATATTTATTCGGATGTTTATGTGCTAGAAGGTATGTTTATGTGCTAGAAGGTGAGTAAAGTCAATCATGTTTCATAAACTTTGAGATAAATCATTAGTTTAATATTGAGCTTTTTAGCTACTTTAAACATTTATATAATTTCAAAATTAAACATGTCTTTTAAAAAAAGAAAAGAAACAGCTTTCCCAATTTGCATAAGGATAGCCAGAGCAACAGATGGCCACTGTCTGTTTTTCTCCCAGTCCTCTTCTCTACTTAGATTTTTTGTAGTGTTCAAAGCAGTTCTTCATTTGAGAGCAAGAATTTAGAAAAAGGAATATTCAAGGTGCTAACTAAAAGAACTACTTTCATGGAAAGCAGAAAGTTCTTGGCATGATAAAAATAAGCTCCTTAAGAGGCTCAGGAAACAGCATTGCATTTGAGGTGTATTCTTGTTGGATGCACAAAGTGTGCATGAGATGTGAATAGTGGAAACATGAAGGTGGGGAGGAACCAAGACCCTATCCAACTTTGGACAAAACTGAAAAGTAGACTAAAGCTTGGGTGTGAAGCTCATCTTTTCCCTGTTTAATGATCACATCCCATCTCCCAGTGACCCTCATTAAAATATTAGCTAATAATTCTTAAGGAATACGAAGGAATCAACTCCAGCAAATAAGGCAATAAGTGAGCTGGGGATAAAAATGTTTCCCCCTCAGTATGGGAATAACTTCACTATTGCCCCTTAAAGGCAGCCTTGAGATTGTTATTTTATTCTCTCTTGCTAGATATTACCCTAGAAGTATATTTGTGCCTTCCTGTTAGGTTCTTAAGGAGAAAACAGTGTTCCGAATCCAGGGAGAGAAAGCTGTGATGTCAAATCTGTGGCGCTTTCCTGACTTGGGAAGATGCTACTGTACAGAGAGGCCTTAACTCTCACTAGCCAGGTTCACACCAGGCAGTGGCCACCGATTCTGCCTCACTGTGGTGTTTACTTACCCTGTTCCAGACACCCAAGATGTTTTCCCTGCACTGCCACATGAGCCGCATGGCAAGACTGTTTATTAAACGTAGGCAGGGCACGATGGCTTATATCTGTAATCCTAGCACTTTGGGAGGCCAAGAGAGGAGGATCATTTGAGCCTAGGAGTTCGAGACCAACCTGGGCAATATGGCAAAACCCTGTCTCTACAAAAAAATACATAAATTAGCTGGGTGTGGTGGTGTGCACCTGTGGTCCCAGCTACTTGGGAGGATGAGGTGGGAGGATCACCTGGGCCTGGGGAGGTTGAGGCTGCAGTAAGTCATGATCCAGCCACCAAACTCCAGCCTGGGTAACAGAGTGAGACCCTGTCTCAAAAAAAAAAGTGACACGATTGTTAAAGAAACAATTATTTGGGCCAGGCGCGGTGGCTCACTCCTGTAATCCCAGGACTTTGGGAGACTGAGGTGGGCAGATCACGAGGTCAGGAGATCGAGACCATCCTGGCTAACACGGTGAAACCCCGTCTCTACTAAAAATACAAAAAATTAGCTGGGTGTGGTGGTGGGCGCTTGTAGTCCCAGCTACTCGGGAGGCTGAGGGAGGAGAATGGTGTGAACCTTGGAGGCAGAGCTTGCAGTGAGCCGAGATCGTGCCACTGCACTATAGCCTAGGCAACAGAGCGAGACTCTGTCTCAAAAAAAAAAAAAAGAAACAATTATTTAATGATGTTTGTTAAAGCACAGTATGAAAGACTTTATTCAGGACCATTGCAATAGGTATAGAGACCACCGCAATAGAGTCTTGTAGTGGGGGAGATCAGGCTCAACTCCAAATACAGCATGGGCAGGTGGGAATTTACATCCAAGGAGCAAAGTAGAGGGTCAAAGGATGGAAAATTACTAAGAGGAAACATCAGAGGTAAGAGGGATTCTGGCTAAACCAACCTAACAGGATTCTTGTTAAATGCAGGCCAGGGTAATGAGACATCACCTGGGGGATGGTGAAGGATGAAGAATCCGATCAGATATCTGGTGTGAGCAGATATCGAGGTAAACCGCCTTGCTAAACCAGGATGTTATAAGGAAGTAAGAGATGGGCTGAGGAGAAATTTCAGAACCCTGACTCAAGTTTGGCCAAGCAAAGGATCTTTGTGACCACATGGCAGTGGCATCCAAATTAAAACTAGAAAAAAGAATTCTTTAACCTTGACCTTGAATGACTGAGCCAGTTTTCTGGGTTTTTTTTTCTGGGTTAGTTTGTAGCAGAAACCAAAACTAAATCTGTTTGCTGAATAGCCATAATTGTGTCTTGGCATTATTATCACAGGAGGAACACAACGAAGGGATGGCAGTCATTCTTGCAATAACAAAGCCATCCTACTTCAAAATGGAAAGGGATGATCCTCACTTGGGGAATGTCACGTTGCATTTGAGATGTATTTTTATTGGGCACACAAAGTGTGTATAAGATGCAAATAATGGAGAAATAGAGGTGAAAGGGAACCAAGATCTGTGAAAGCCCTCATCTGCTAATAGGATTCCCGATCCTTGCTTTTCTCTAACCAACACTCAGTTGGAGTTTGGTTCAGTATCTGTTATATTTCCCTAAGTAATCTGCATTTTTTTCCTACCTATAAAATAGGAAACATAATAAAGTTTGCAATCTAAAATAAGTATAGTTACAAACTTCAAGCTCTGACTTGAGACTTGAGTAATGCCACTCTGAAGGTTACCCAAGTTTTATCTTCCTATCCCTCCCCAAGGCTGGTGTAATTTAGGAAATCAGAATTTACAAGTATGTTTTACACATATTCATATTTTCATGATGCAAATGTATACTGTAGACCCCATTAATAAAACCATATATTTAGTGCAACCATCTTTCCAAAATTATTTCATCTGTCATCTTTTGATAGAAATTACTAAAAGCAATATTGCCGCTGAAGGAAAAAATTCAAATTTATTCTTCAGAGCTAAATAGAAATAAAATGAATTCATGTGACTTTCAACTTGATAAAGTAGTAAAATGACAAAATTTCATTACTTTTTGGTCCAAAGACATGTTTTAGTGTGACATACTCATACATATTCATGTAATAACAGTGACACCAATAATAACAATAAACATTCTGTCCTTTGCATGCGGAGATGAGTCTCCTAACTAAGCATACTAGAAGCTCCAAGAAAACAATTATGAGGTCAAAGAAAGTATGCTTTGGCACCATCCTAGTTCCTCTTCAGGCAATCTTTCCCAGTTCCTAGAGCAGTCTTCTGTTTTCCATTCTCCACTCCCTCAGCTCCTTCAGTGTGTACTATTCTCATAGATACTAAGTTTCCAGAAGGCAGCAGCTCCTTGACTCCTTTCCCTTTCCCTGATTTTCCCAACATTTTCAACCCACTGATCGCAGAATGCACACCACCTCCTAGCTCCAATATACCACACCTTCAGGTTTAGCAATATATTAATCCATTCCTTGCTAGCATGAGTTTGAAAAGATACATTTAAGCCATCCAACTTTCCACATTCTGTGGGGCTCAGTTTTGTCACTCTCTCCATTATGTATCTCAAAGGGTTTTCTTTCTGCCAACCTGAAACTCCCCATTTGTGCTGTGAATCATCTTTGTGACCTTAACCCAGTGTCCTTCAGTACTCACCGTGGGCTTTCAGCATTGTTTCTCAAATCAGTTTACACTGTCACAATGGTGCCTCTTTCTGAAAATGGCGGACCGGATCCCTGCCTTCCTTTAAATTCAAAACTATAACCCAGTTTGCAAAACTGGGTTTCTTTCTATCTTGGTTTATATTATGAGAGTTGTGTTCTAGTTACTCATTCAAGTATGCAGGAATTAGCAGTTATTTATGCTTAGTTGCTATAACCAAGAAGCATTTAGTGTTTTGGCTCTTTGGATAAGGAATATGATTAATATGAGATCATATTATTTAGTCAATTTAGCTAAAATAGAAAGGCAGTTGATTAGCCCACCAAAAATTCATACTTTCTAAGTAAAACCAATCATCAAACCTCAAGTTCATTTCTCTGATTTTCCAAAGCATATTAGAATGATCTATATTTTCATTAGCAATTCTGGCGGGTGGATCTGGCTTCAACATTTGGAAATTTTATTTTCACAAACGGCATCATCCACATCGCAGGTTAGACCCTGTATCAGGGCAGGCTTCTTAAGAAATAGTAAAGAGTCTAAAATTTTTAACCTGCTTTTAAGCTAGCAAGTTGAGCAAGCTTCTGCCAGTTCCATGGATGCTGGCAGAAGATGAGACTCTTGGGTCAGAAACAAAGCACAGTTTATTACTTGCAGAAAGAGCATTGGTCAGAGTGTCAATTTTCTTGTGCTGACCCCTACGTCCCAATTCCCATAAGACAATGTAAAAAGGGTCTGGTGACACCTGCATGTGGAGTGAATGGCATTACAGCAGAGTTACCCTGAGCTTAGGAAATCCCAGTGTTTATAATATACAGTAACACGTCTTTGGTGAAAATAGCTCTAACTTCTGAGGCTGTTTGCCACACAAAAATCCTTTAAAAGAGAGCCCTGAACCAAGGTGAGTTAGCCCCTCTGTTTGCGAGATGTGCAGAAAAGGAAGAAACCCATGAAGAACTGTCTCCCAATAATATTTCCTCTTCATGTCTATACTATCTTGTCTTTTGGTAAATTTTTCTTGAGTACACCACTTCGTCAGCCACAGTACTTAATCTGAACAGAGGCTGGGACCAAATTAAATGTCAGTGCGTCCTAACTGGGACCTATATCAGTTAAGGAAACAGGAGGCAGTGCTTCCAACACAATTTCTTAGGTAACTGGCAGGGCTTAGATTTCCAGTTCAGTTCAAATAATTAAATCTACTCCTTGTTTCTGAAGAGACTGCCTCAGGGTATCAGTCCAACCTGCCTGTATTTCCATGTCACTACAATGGCTGCAGGAATGGGGTTAGAAACAATATTCTGAGGTACTGATGGGGTGTTTTGCATGGGAAGTGCAGGAGCTCGGCCCTCCCAGATGTTTCCAACAGACTCCCAGGTAAAGTTTTAGGGAGCAGAGATCAAATCATAGTCAAAATCATGTGGCAGAAGATGACAGACCAACAGTTAGTTAACTATATTGAGGTGTTTACAAAACTTTCAGAGAGCCTTATCAGAGTATTTTCCTTTATGAAAGAAGTTCCAGTGTTGATTCTGCAAGTCAGTGATCACTAATGTCCCTCATTCTCTTGTACTTCTCAGGGTCTACAGTGTTTCCCTCCAGGTCATTGCTCATATTTCACCTTCCTGCAAAACCTCCCGAAAAAAGCACGTCCTAGTCCAGTAGCTATAGCTTTACATTTTTTTCTTATCTCCTCCTAGTTGCATCCAGACGTGTCATCATGAAGAGCCAGCCACAGGAATGATAAAGGCATTTTACTAAATCTTTCAAAGACCTATTATGTTCTTTATTTTGTCTTATGTGGGTGATTTTGTGGGAATTCCTGACTAATGTACTTAGCCAAGTGGTCATTAGCCATATGATCTTGGATCATGTCAATGCAAGAATAGTATCCAGGTGGCTGAACTAAATAAAGTTTGAATCTCCTAGGTCATGCTGCCATCCCATGGAGGCATAAACCACACTAAAATGTGGATGTCATTAAAGAAAAAGAAAGAAGAATCATGCCCAGGCATGGTTGGAACAGAATCCCAAATTTTTCAAAGTAGGTCTGTATAACTTCCCAATCCAATGCTTTTTGCCTTGATTGTAACCCAGGAAGTGGCCTAAAGGCGATAATCCCTTTCTGAGAATAGTGCATTCTGTGAGCAAACTGCTTCACGAAGGTGTATGGATCAGAAGAAGTGAGAGAGGTAGAGTCAAAATGTTTTTGAGTCAACTTTTGAGGGGGCCATTCCAGTGCACCAAATACCAGATGCTTGTAGAAAGCACAGAGCATGAAAGGCTATTGAATATTTTGACTATCAGTCCACTGCCATGTGGCTTTTGTGTTAGAAGGCTCACAATTGTCAGACTAAAAATGGTCTGAAAAGCCAAAAACATGACACATTGGATTAGTTCAAGGGCCACAATGTTGTGACCAGAGTCAGCTGATCAGACTGCAACAACTCCATACCCTGACAAGTATCAACAGCAATCAGGCCACCTTTATGGCCCCCAAAGGAGCCATATGCCTGATAGACTCCCAGGAGTAAGCAGAGGTCATAGCCCATGCAAAGTGGCCTCCCCATCAACTTTTGGGGAAAGTGACAAATCTTTCATGCAGTGGTAGCTCTGCATTCAAAGTATAAAGTCTTTTAATTTGTGCCCAGTCTATGATGGTCAATGTGTTATGAGTTCTCATACACTGAAGGATCCAGCTATTAGTGTTGTTACCCAGGGCAGTGCAGGCTCGATCAGCAGCTTCACAGCAGTCAATTTCATCATAAAACAGACACTTACCATAAGCATCGGCATAAGTGATTCAGATGGCCTTCCTTTCTCAGAGACTATAGTAGGCAAAATTGCCACTCATGTGGACTGTCATCAGTCAAAGCGTTTTGGACAACTTTCAGAGATGCCCATTGATTCAAGTGCTATTCAAAGGATATGGATTTGCAGAATAGCTGATATAAAGGATCAAGTAGAATGGCCAACTGAGACATATTGTCTCTAATATCCCAAAGTTCAATAAGGTACTGGGCCTCCTTTGGTTGTGAGGCCTGAGAGATGGTCCTTTTTTTCTTTTCTATCATTGGAGGGATTGAGTGTTGTGCATCCATCCATAGTCCCCAGAAATTTTACCTTCACACACTCACAGCACTTTGCACTTAGGAAGGACTCAATAAACATGTGTTGAATTTTAAGATCATTTTGGAGAGTAAACCCCAAGTAGTAGCTCTGAATTAATTACTCATTCTACTATCCTATTGCCATTTACATTCATTCACCTATGTCATTTACATTCATGCCATTTACATTTACATGCCATTCACAGATGGTATTCTTAACAACTTGGGTGTCTAATATAAACAGAATGTGAGCCCAAAGGCAAAACAGAGTTAAAAGTCAGTATCCTACAGCGGGGCAAGTAATGGTAAATGTTGGGACATGCATTCCAAAGTTGAAAAGAAGTAAAATTTTGAAAGCATTTCCCAGAATAAGAATGAGGTCAGCATCCCAGGCACTAAAATGTTTGTTCCCAGGTCAGCACTTGTCATCTCAATTAGCCACACAATCCAGAATAGACAAATACGTAGATACAGAAAGCATATTAGTGGTTTCCACGGTCTAGGGGAAGGAGGGAGGGAAGGAGTGACTGCTGAATGGGCATGGAGTTTCCTGGAACTAGATAACGATGATGTTTGCACAGCATTGTAAATGTACTTAATGCCACCGAATTGTACACTTGAAAGTGGTTAAAATAGTAATTTTTATGTTATATATATATATTTTACCAAAATAATAAGAATTGTTAAAAAGATTAGTCATACAATTGAGAATGAATTTTTAAGTTGGGAACTCTGAACCCATCCAAGGAATGGTGCTAGCGGGAAGAGTGATAAATGGCAAAGTAAGGAGGTATAAATCTAAAAGTATCTACACGAAAAGATGAATAGATATGTATATTAAATACAATCTAATTTCTGTTCGACCTTTATGTATTATCTTGCAACCAAAATTTTACTATATTTAAAAATATTCCAGTGTATAGTTTAGTAGAAGTGGCCCACAAAACTTGCCATTTATAATTCAATTAACCGTCAGGTTAAGATATTTAATCTCACTCTTCCCTTACCTTTTACATTTCAGTTTACTACGGTAAGGAATAATAATCTTATTTGTGAAATACAGAATTTACATAGCTACATTCATTGTTTTGAATTCTAAGCCCAAGTTATGGCATTTGGGGGTTTATTCTTAGTTTTGCCTCCAATACTATAGAATTATAGCTCAGGGGCATGGTGAGTAATGAATTCAAATGATTTCTTCTGATACATAGTTTCACCACTAAATATTTATCCCTGTTGGATGCTCCAACATTGCTTTTTAAGAGTGAAACTCAATGAAATTATATAACTGGTGACTGCGCTGAGCACCCTGTGGCTGTTCTATAAATATTAATAGAATCAAAATGCAAACATAGAGACCAAGAATGCCTAGAAGAAGTCCTTGCTGAATAAGAATCACCTCTTTCAGTGCTATAACATAGAAAACATTAAAACCTAAAGAAGTCTTCTTTTTATTCAGTTCTATCAAAATATGTTAACTCAGGAAAGCATCTAGGGATATTTTAATTTCTGAGACCATCTGTCTCTTTGAATGAGCTTCATTTAAATGAATGAATTTTCACTGATGCTATAAAAATTGGTCAGCAGCAACTGATTACTTGGTCAACCAGCTTCTTCCTCCTCTCAGTTTCTAGAACAATTTTTATGCTTAAATGATTTGTTACTTGTTAGAGTCATTCTATCATAGGGTTTTCCTCTGTTGGACTATGAGATCCCTGAAGGCAAGGATTATATCTTACTTATATTTGTAGTCCTAGGATCTAAACAAAGAGTTAATTATCTAAATAGATATTTCTTAATAAAGATGGGCCACAAATATGTGAAACTTTTCATCAGCAAGTTTTCCCTGTACACAGTAGTTGGTTATAGTCTCTTAATCTGATAAAAAGAAAACAAATGAGAATGTTCCCTACAGGTTTAGTGGGAAGAGGATCCTACTTTAGCTCATATAGGGGTCCCAGGGTAATAGGGAGAAAGCAGATTAGAGGAATTTGGCATATTTTGCTTTATAGGTAAACTGGTTGTAATATCTTCTCCAACATCCATTCTGCTCCACTATGTTCCTTTACCATAACAACAGTTACCCATAATGAACGACAGAAGGTTTTGGTTGAGATAGATTGACACTCTTATCCTGTCTTTTTATCACCTTCCACAATGAAAGAACATCAGACCATTCATATTCCAGAGAGTTCTTATCATTCCAGACTCCTTGCTCTACCACCCCCCACCAACAAACTAAGTCCAATATTATGCTTGCAGTATCCCATGTTTCCCAAAGTAACAGGTAAGTTGGATTAAACAAGAGTAGTTTCCGATCATGAGTGTTATGAAATCCAATTAATAAGAGAAAATGCAAGCTGACTTGGAAGATATCCTAAAGAATTTAGTTGAAACACAAATCCAAGAAAGTAACCACAGAAACCACATTTACTCAGTATTTTTTTTTTAGATACCTAGTCAGAACAGAAAGAAATAAAACAATGATAAGAATAATATCATGAATAATCTTTGTGGAGGGCTTACTAGGTCCCAGTTACTATGATAAATATCTTACATATATTAATACATGTGATTTTCACCTCATCCTCATTAGGTGGCTAATATTATTATTATCCCCATTTATGTTTGAGGAAACTGAGGCAGAAAGTAATTAAATACCTTGTTCAAAGTTTATCCAGGCAGCAAGTGGTAGAGTCCAGATTGAAGCTGAGTTAGCCCTCACTCTTATACTAGAGACAGCTTCTCCTGGAGCTGTGTCAAAGCTGTGTGCCTTTCATCACATTTTCATCCTATTCTCTGGAAATATTATGACTTCATATGGCTTCATATTAATAAAATAAATAAAGGTTCAGTTTTGTAAAATGCAGAAAAATTTTCTACAAACCTGGAACTGAAAAACATTCTTATCTCTCTCTATCTCAGTCTCTTTCTTCCTGAAAAAGGCTGAGAAACCTAGTAGCTAAAAAATAGTGATGTCACTCACAAGAAACTGCTCCTTGCCCTGTTCCCTTTTCCAGTTTTGAGCCTCGACCAGTTGGAAACCGGCATCAACGTGCATAATGATGACCTCCGGGTGATCATTTTGAAATGACTTTCCTCAGTAATGTTAGATTTATCTGATGATTTTAATACCCTTCATTTTGAAATGCTATTATCCTGAGTGCATGCAGGGGACAGTACACTTAGTCATAAATGATGGATGAATTCATTATCTTCAGCCAATTTTAATGGGTCATCTAGAAAGGAAATCACCAGTCAGTTTTGGCTACTGAGCATACTACCTCAAGTACCTTATTAAGCCAAATATAAAAATAGGGGGCTTTTCATTTTCCTGTCAGACAACAAAGGTCACCTATCACAAGCTCGAGAGGCATTAAGGTTTATTTCTCTTTAGCCTGAAAAAAAATGGATAGAGTTGAAGTTTTTATCTTTTTCCATTGTGAACTAAATATTTCAGACTGTGTGGCCAACGAAGAAGGAAAGTGCTTCACTTTCAGAATGAGAAGGTTTCTGTACTGAGAAATAGTGGTTGGCCTTAATGTATTCCCTGGGTGACATTATGAATCTAATGGCCCTGTTGAATTGTAGGCCTTCAGCCCCATTATTAAGAGCTGGAAGTAAACACATTGATGTGGAATATAAGTAGGTATGTCTGTGGGTATCACTGACTCTTCTATCCTCAGCTACTAGAAACCAAAAATATCTGATACACACAAAAGAACTGCTATTCATATCTCAACCAATCTTTTCTGTTCTTGGTTGGGAATTCTTGACTTTTAATCTATTAAAGTATCATTTTTCCTTTGACCTATCAACTTGGACTTTTCTCTATGACCTGATTCTAAGCATCTGTAGCTGTTGAGTACAGTAATGGCAAAACAGGTATAAACTTCAGGATCTATGTTTGCTACTAGCTAAGACTCCCCTGCTGTTAGTTCCTAGCCATATAAAAGTGACTTGACATCATTTTAATGCATTTACATATTGAATAATTATTTTGCATTGTCTTGAAAATGAACAGATTAGCAAATTTTGTTAGCAAATTGTTCAATTGTACAAGGAGGAGTTTTAGGATGATTAAGAATCAAGGAGAAAAGCATGTTATAAATATGCTAATGCCAATATGTTACACCAAAATAATCTCAAAAACACATTGAGACTATACTGGGATTCTTGGGTGGAATTCAAATAGAAATAACTGCCCAAATGCTCAGAAAATAGTAGCTGATCTATCTGATTGCTATTTGATGTAGCTCATCATTTTAACATCCTTAATTAGAAATAATTATTTTGTTTATCTTGTATGGTGGTTATTAGTTGTGTCTAGTAGCAAAACATTATTTAACAAATAAAACATCTAGTTTACAGTCCCACCAACAGTGTAAAAGTGTTCCTATTTCTCCACATCCTCTCCAGCACCAGTTGTTTCCTGACTTTTTAATGATCGCCATTCCAGCTGGTGTGAGATGGTATCTCATTGCGGTTTTGATTTGCATTTCTCTAATGGCCAGTGACGATGAGCATTTTTTCATGTGTCTTTTGGCTGCATAAATGTCTTCTTTTGAGAAGTGTCTGTTCATATCCTTCACCCACTTTTTGATGGGGTTGTTTGATTTTTTTCTTGTAAATTTGTTTGAGTTCTTTGTAGATTCTGTATATTAGCCCTTTGTCAGATGAGTAGATTGCAAAAATTTTCTCCCATTCTGTAGGTTGCCTGTTCACTCTGATGGTAGTTTCTTTTGCTGTGCAGAAGCTCTTTTGTTTAATTAGATCCCATTTGTCAATTTTGGCTTTTGTTGCCATTGCTTTTGGTGTTTTGGACATGAAGTCCTTGCCCATGCCTATGTCCTGAATGGTATTGCCTAGGTTTTCTTCTAGTGTTTTTATGGTTTTAGGTCTGACATTTAAATCTTTAATCCATCTTGAATTAATTTTTGTATAAGGTTTAAGGAAGGGGTCCAATTTCAGCTTTCTACACATGGCTAGCCAGTTTTCCCAGCACCATTTATTAAATAGGGACTCCTTTCCCCATTTCTAGTTTTTGTCAGGTTTGTCAAAGATCAGATAGTTGTAGATGTGTGGCATTATTTCTGAGGGCTCTGTTCTGTTCTAGTGGTCTATATCTCTGTTTTGGTACCAGTACCATGCTGTTTTGGTTACTGTAGCCTTGTAGTATAGTTTGAAGTCAGATAGGGTGATGCCTCCAGCTTTGTTCATTTGGCTCAGGATTGACTTAGCCATGCGGGCTCTTTTTTGGTTCCATGTGAACTTTAAAGTAGTTTTTTCCAATTCTGTGAAGAAAGTCATTGGTAACTTGAAGTCAGTGTGGTGATTTCTCAGGGATCTAGAACTAGAAATACACATTTGACCCAGCCATCCCATTACTGGGTATATACCCAAAGGAGTATAAAATCACGCTGCTATAAAGACACATGCACATGTATGTTTATTGTGGCACTATTCACAATAGCAAAGACTTGGAACCAACCCAAATGTCCAACAATGATAGACTGGATTAAGAAAATGTGGCACATATACACTATGGAATGCTATGCAGCCATAAAATATGATGAATTCATGTCCTTTGTAGGGACGTGGATGAAGCTGGAAACCGTCATTCTCAGCAAACTGTCACAAGGACAAAAAACCAAACACCGCATGTTCTCACTCATAGGTGGGAATTGAACAATGAGAACATTTGGACATAGGAAGGGGAACATCACACCCCAGGGCCTGTTGTGGGGTGGGGGGAGGGGGAGGGATAGCATTAGGAGATATACCTAATGTAAATGACGAGTTAGTGGGTGCAGCACACCAACATGGCACATGTATACATATGTAACAAACCTGCACGTTGTGCACATGTACCGTAAAACTTAAAAGTATAATAAATAAATAAAAAATAAATAAATAAATGAAACATCTTAGGTGAAACCTCAATAAATCAAATATAAAGGCAGAGCTGCTCTTTAGAAGGGGGAAGTTCGGGGAAGCTTAGAGTCAGCCTCAATCTGGACTCTACCACTTGCTGCCTGGATAAATTTTGAACAAGGTATTTCATTACTTTCTGCCTCAGTTTCCTCAAACATAAATGGGGATAATAATATTAGCCATCTAGTGAGGATGAGGTGAAAATCACATGTATTAATATATGTAAGATATTTATTCTAGCACCTGGGACCTAGTAAGCTCTCCACAAAAATTATTCATTATATTATTCTTGTTATCATTATTTTATTTCTTTCTGTTCCGACTAGGTATCTGCTAAAAAAAAAAAAAAAAAAAAAAGTACCGAGTCAATGTGGTTTATGTGGTTACTTTCTTGGATCTGTGTTTCGACTACATACTTTAGGATATCTTCCAAGTAGCCCACCCCCTCTCATCTCCCTGCTACCCACTGAGAGTCTCTCAGGGAATTCTATGGGACTCTAGGACTCCATAAAGTCTGTCTGAAATCGGTGACCTGCTGCAACAATCCAGACATAACTGAAGGAATTGTCCTTCCTCAATGATTCCTGCTAAAGAAACTCTTTTAAGAGTATTTGCCTGAAAGTGAATGTATACTTCACTGACACATTTTCTGTGTTTAACTACATCTGACCTGGAGCTTCTTTGAGGCTTTCAGCTTCTAGTTTTTAAATCTTGCTTTTTAAGACAATTTTAAAAGTTATCAGATTTGTTCTAAAATAAAAAAACTAGTCATATAATCAGAACTTGAAAGTTATGAAATATATTTCAGAAAGTATATTTCTTACTGCTGTTTAGTTCTACAACTAACTACATATATTAGAGGTCCTGTTTTAAGAAATAATTTTCTTTAAAAATTAACTGGAGTAAACACAAATTTCATTAGATTTGAATTTGGTCATTACCCGAACAATAACTACATAAGTATTAAAGTTCATTAGGGTTAATTATTTAAGATTTCTTAAGACTCTGTGTGACATTTCCTGGGTACAATGCTCAAGCAATTCCCTGTGTTTGCTTTAACTATAATCAGGCAAATTCTTACCAAGTAAGGAGCGGTGATTGTTACATTCTTTTCTCAGATAAAGTTAATGAAGGTAATGTAGACAGAGAGTGGTTCGTTTTCTGCTCATTTGAAAAACATATTACTTATCAAAATGCCACGCCTAGGTAAAGAATGAAATTGATGGAACTAAAATGCTTTGAAAATTGTGAAAAGCTATAGAAATTATGAATTAAAACAAGAATCTCCATCTCTTTCTCCCCTTTCCTCCATGAATTGAAACTGCCATCCAAAATCAATGATTTCCTTAGGAATGCTCACCCATATGAAACCTCAAGTAAAGGCACATTTCCTTTTTCAAACTTATAGTTACCTAGAAGTATTGAAATATACCTCAGACTTTATTTCTAAAATGGATAGAATATTGTCCATAATAAAAAAAGAAAAGCCTTGCGATGTTATAACTTACTAAAATAAATTTTAACAGAAGTTACCAAGGATTTTAAACAGATGTAAGTTAGTTCTACCATACCCTATGTTTATGAATATGGCCAAAAAAATGTTAGAGAAGGTTTTAAGCAGTAGCAGATAACACAAGTCCATCTGCTTATGTCATCTGCTACTCTTTATGTGACACGGTAAGGATTATAAAAGGAAAATCAAATTCACATAGCATTTATCTAAGAGGATTCTATAATTGAACTCTAAAGGGATTTTTTTGTTTCTTTTCTCTCTTTTTTTTCTTTTAACCCTACTTACTAATTAAAACAGTAATTTGATATTTTGAATATGTCCTCCTTTGTTTAAAACAAGGTTCTTGTTATTCACTAACCCAATTTGACATGTTCAAATTAGCTTTTTATTTTTATTTTATTAATTTCTTAGCCTAATCTCCCTAGGCAGAAACACACAAGAACACAACTGTTTGAGTTAGTCTTCTGCTTTTAGTGATTTTTAAGCTGTGTGTTAATATTCAGTAGTATACAAATGATTAGCAGTATAAAGCCAGAGTTCTCACTGCTCTAACATAGATCCTTATCACCTCATTTTTCGTCATTGCAATATCCTTCTATTAGCCTAGTCTACCCCTACAAACTCTTATCTCTCCCCTCCACCCAAAATTTCCTTGTTAGGGGTCATGACCACTAAGAGGTGCACAACATTCTCCTCCCTGTCCCCATACCAAATCCACCCTCAAGGAGGTCTGAGTACACATCAGACTCATTGGGCAACAATTCTAGGAGATGGAGTATTAAGCACATCAGGCTGGAGGAGCTTGGAGCTAGCTTAGAATGCTTATCACCCATATGGGTAATGAAGTGAGACTGGACCACCTACCTGATAGGAAGGCCAGGGCCTCCCATCTATTGGGAGCCACAGGGTGACTCTAGTGCAAGGAAGTATGAAATAGATACAGTCTTATCAGCTTCAGGCTTTTGGGTGTGCTTTTCTTTTGGTTGTTCTTCCTTTTCCTTTGTCATTCTTTCTCCTCCCTTTCCTTTTTCTTCTATTCATTCATTCATTCATCCAACAAACAGCCACTGCGTGAATACCAGTGCTGTGTCAGGTGCAAATATCAGGTAGCGAACAAGATACTCACGGTCCCTTCCCTCATGGGGCATTCATTCCCTGATCAAGGAAAACAGATATCAAACAAATAATTATAACCATGATGGGGGTTTAAAAAGGAAAACAAAAATGTGATAGAAGCAATAATAAGGGCCCTAATATAGTCTGCAGAAAGAAAAGACCACTTTGAAGAATTGACATCTAAGCTAAAATCTGCAGGAAAGGGAATCAGCCATATGATATGAGGGGAAGGGGCGCTGAGGAACAGAAGAGGGAATGATGCAAGCAGAGGAAGCTGCTAGAAATCCCAAAAGAGGGAGAAAAAGGAAAGAGTGAGAAAGACAGTAAGGTTGATGGAGGCCAGGAACTGAAAATGAATTCAACCTATCAAGAACAATGAGTGAGGAAGGGCCAGTAAGAGGGGGAAGTGTCTGATACAGAGCAGAAAATAACTAATAGGGCAAGATCCTGAAAGAGGGGAAAGGATAGTGTCCAAAGCAAAAATAAAAGTGCAGCTACATCTAAGAGAGAACCACCTCTGCCAGTATGACAGGAGGGAAGGAAGAAAGGAAGATTTGTAGGTTTGGTAGTGGAAGGTGTAAAAGCGCCTCTCTTGGGACTTTGTTTAAATGGAATTGGGGTGAGGTCATTTGGTGAAAGTGAAGGGGTGGAGATTTAAAATAACTGTTGTGATGCACACCAACATGAGCCAATTGGGAAATATATTAAGAATGCAAGGAAACAATGAGAGCCCAGGGGAAGTGATGACTCTAAATTTATAATGGTACCAGTCTTGGTTATGTAATTTTCTACAGCAAGTCTTATCAGGCAGACTAGTGGCACAGAGTGGGTAGAAGTTAGTTTCATCCAGGGATGATGACTTGGCAGAATGGTGTGATGAAAAGAAAAGAGGCCTGAACGATTGGCAGGAAAGTTGCTGAAATGATCATCAAGACAATTTACAACCAAAACCAAGGAGAGAAAACTAGAAGGGGTGATGACTAAGGACCCAACGTAATTGAATAAGCAGACAATTATTGTTCCTTTGAAGCTCACATTCTACCGGAGGAGCCATAAAAGAAACATAGATAAAATGGCAAAGAGCGTGATGAATACCACAGAGAAAATTAAACCGTGGTGAAGGGATACAGAAGGACAGGGTGCTTACTTTCTATTGAGGGGTCAGGATCTCTGGGAGACTCCATTTAAGTTAAAATCTGAATGACAAGAAATATTCTGCTTTGAAACATGAAGGGAAAAACAATTTGGAAAGATGACAGAGCAAAAGTGCAGATGCACTAAGATGGGAATGAGCTTAGAATGGAGAGAAGGCCCACGGCACGAGGGGGAGCAAACACGGATAAGAGTGATTAAGAATGACATGCGGCCAGGCGCGGTGGCTCACATCTGTAATCCCAGCACTTTAGGAGGCCGAGGCAGGGGATCACTTGAGGTCCGGAGATCGAGAACAGCCTAGCCGACATGGTGAAACCCCGTCACTACTAAAAATACAAAAATTGGCCCAACGTGGTGTCAGGTGCCTGTAATCCCAGCTACTCGGGAGGCTAAGGCAGAAGAATCGCTTGAACTCAGAAAGCAGAGGTTGCAGTGAACTGAGATTGCATCATTGCACTCCAGCCTGGGATACCAACAAGACTCCATCTCAAAAAAAATAAAATAAATAAAATAAAATAAACAAGAATGACATCCAAGTGACACAGGCCGTATTGTGTACAGCCTAATAGAAAAATACATGGAGTTTGCTCCTTTTTTTTTTTTTCATGTCAGAAGATTAAAATGGAGGAGTGATCTACTTCGTGCTTTCAAAGTCAATTCTGGCTGCTTTGTGTAGACTGTGAAGAGTAGGCCTCAGGGATATCAGGTTGCTGGTAGTCATTCCAGTGATCCAGGGAAGAGACAAAGGTAGAATAGTCTAAAGAGTGACAATGACAAGGTGAGAGCTGGAATATGTTTTCATGACTTGGAGGTGGGGAATAAGAAAAAGAGAACAAGATAAGCTTGGGACTAAGGCAATGAGGGTCAAGTGAAGTCATTTTCAGAGGCGAGAAGACAAAGATGGAGCAGATTTAGGGGCAGCAATAATAAATTCTGTTCTGGAAATACTAAGTTTGGGTTCTTTGTTAGGTCTCTAAAAGGATATCAGTCATGCAGTAGGATAAACAAGTTGAAATTCTTGTCAGGACTGCAGATAGAAATGTGGAAATAATATAAGCAATGGAAATGTCAGAGGAGGTTGTCAGGAGTCGCCAGAGCTCAATTATTTGAGCATGAGAGGGTCAATGACCTGAAAGTCCGGGTTCCAGATGTTCCATTCACTTACACAGGCTATAGAGGTGGTGTGCTCAGGGGGAGAACCAGGCTTTTGGTAAGGCCAAGAAGCTACAGAGGCTTAGGAAGGACAAAATTCTTGGAGAGTTCATGAGCAAGTTAGAAAGAAAAAAATGAGAGTTTTCTGGAAAGCAGATTGTAGAAATATGGAGAAGCTTACATTTTAACCAAAGAGGGAAGGGACCTGGAATACATGGAGTGGTGGTTAGAGTTTTAACACTTCCTAAATTCTTGGAGAATTTAACTGTAGCTTGGAAGGCTGTGATAAGTGTATCATTTTCCTTATGCTCCATGGCAGTGTTGGCAAACTATATTTGCAGGCCAAATTCTACCCACGTCCTGTTTTTGTAAATAAAGTTTTATTGGAACGCAACCACGCTCCTTCATTTACATAATGTCTATGACTGCTTTCACGCTACAAGGGCCAAGTTGAATAGTTGTGACAAAGATTGTATGGCCCACAAAACGGGAAATGTTCATTATCTGCTACTTCATAGAAAAAGTTTGCTGATTTCCAATCTATGGATCTGTAAGGTAGGTGCCATGACTAGAGAAATCACGTATGAGCCTCGTGGTTTGAGACACAGAGTAGGTGGCTCCTGTGGTCTTTAAATAAAAGTTTTTGAACCTTTAGAGGAAGATTATGCAAGCTCTCACATAACATAGACATATAACGTGATAACATATTGAATAGTTTGAGAGCACTTGTTTTCAAGTAATGCTTGATGTTCCTCAGCACCTGTAGCGGAAGAAAGTACTCAGGTTATTCGTTGGAGCGAGACTCCCCAACCATTGTTCTCAACAATCATTGCATGGAAGCTCAGTTGCCATGATCGTCAATTCATTCCTCTTGGAGCTTAGTAGAAAATGTTAGCCTTCTATATCTTGGTCAACAAGAAAATCTCACAGCAAATTTCCCTGGCATCCAATGCATTTCAGCTGTTTTAACTCATATACACAAAGTAATTGCCCAAAAGCAAAACACCCTGCCCATGTGACTGAGCTGGTATGAGGTTTCAACACTAATGTGGGAGGATCTAAAAACCTAAAGTTTAAGTGTAGGTTTAGATTGGGGTCATACACTCAAAAATTACAAACACTGGACAGGACTATATATTTATAACATGAAACAGATGTTAGATGATAGGGTTGAGTGGGGATTGTGGTGCACCGAAGGACGCTTACCCTATCTAAACAGAGGGATTGCTACTCAAATCTAGTTTTGTGACCATGCAAGAATAAAAATCTGTTCACATAAACTCATTATTCAGGCCGGGCACGGTGGCTCACGCTTGTAATCCCAGCACTTTGGGAGGCCGAGGCGGGTGGATCACGAGGTCAGGAGTTCGAGACCACGGTGAAACCCCGTCTCTACTAAAAAATACAAAAAATTAGCCGGGCGTGGTGGCGGGCGCCTGTAGTCGCAGCTACTCGGAGAGGCTGAGGCAGGAGAATGGCGTGAACCCGGGAGGCGGAGCTTGCAGTGAGCCGAGATTGTGCCACTGCACTCCAGCCTGGGCGACAGAGTGAGACTCCATCTCAAAAAAAAATAAAAATAAAAATAAAAATAAAAAAATAAACTCATTATTCAAGAACGGTCATAAAATTATATTTTAATGTTAAATTTCTGGGTTTTTTAAGCACATTCATTGCCAAACAAACCCTATTTTGGATTGCCAAACAAAACCTTTCAACTCTAGCCCCATAACTGCTCATTATTACCCCGTTTCTAGAAGAAAGAAGTGAAAGAAGCTCCTTTGCTTGTTCTTGTGCAGAACTGAAATCTGATTCTTCAAAGCAATCTGTTGCACGCATGTGTAGTTATGTTTTTAGCTCATTGGGAAACTACAAAGGGGTTAGAATCGCAAATCCCATTCCAGAGTTAAAATTCCTTTTCACAGCTTTCTTTCTGTGCTGCTGAACTCCACCAGACATTAGTCCTGCCTCTATACTGATAGTCTGAGAAAGAAAATGCCAGCTGGTGTCCAGCATTCTCAAATCCTTGGAGCTCCACTGCTGCCACATTTTCAAAAGAAATGTAGAGAAAAGAGACCAGCCAAATTCTTCAGCATGATATTCAATTCCTCCATAATCTGATTTCAATAAACCTTTCCAACATATCCTCAGTTCTCTGGTATTCCATTCAATTAGGATGCCTACCATTCCCAAAATATGTTATGCATTATAATTTCTATATCAGCCCCTTTTTACTTATCTGAATCAAGTACTTTATGTCATTTTGTGACGTCTTCCACTGTATTGTCCATTTCCTCTTCTTTCGTACTTACTGATAATGTTGTTTTTAATTTTTTCCTGAGTAATATTTGATTTCTTCATCTAGCATGTTAGTCTGTGTCCTCCAAGATAAGATGTCAAGACAAGATTAAGCATGTGAGGATTTTTAATGGGGAAAATGTGCCTGCACAGGAAAATAAGGAGCAAGCCAGGGGAGGCTGGAAGAACTATTCACATACAACGCAAGCCTGATCCTGAAGGAAGAAGAGTGGGAAGGAATCTTGGGTGGAATCATCCTAGACTGCGATGCAGTCAGAGGAAGGTCCAGTAATATTCATGGAGAGTCCGTAATCCAAATTGGTCTATCTTAGGAGTCTCATGTCTTCTGGGAATAAGCTGTTTTAATATCTCAACTGTACTCAGTTATCGGCTGAGAACAGTCACTAGGAAGTGTAGAAAATTTAACTGTAGCTTGGAAGGTTGTGATAAGTGTATCATTTTCCTTATGCACAGTGCAAATGTGGCGCAGTGATGGCCTTCAAAGCACAACAGCAGAGGTCCTTGGTCGGTAATATGGTTTGGCTTTGTGTCCCCACCCAAATCTTACCTCAAGTTGTAATCCTCGTAATCCCCATGTGTCAAGGGTGGGACTAGATGGAGATAATAGGATCATGGAGGCAGTTTCTTCCATGCTGTTCTCGTGATAGTGAGTTCTCATGAGATCTGATGGTTTTATAAGCATCTGGCATTTCCCCTGTTTGCATTCACTCCGTCCTGCCGCCCTGTGAAGAAGATGCCTGCTTTTCCTTTGCTTTCCACCATGATTGTAAGTTTCCTGAGGCCTCCCCCGGAATGTGGAACTGTGAGTCAATTAAACATCTTTCCTTTATATATTACCCAGTCTCGGGTATTTCTTCATAGCAGTGGGAGAATGGACTAACAGAGTCAGTCATAGTCAATACCCCCAGAGTTGGAGAACTGAGAGGCGCATTCTCATAACTGCCATTAAGGAGGAATAACCTCCTTACAGATGGAAATCGTGTCTAATATTCCTTTTTGCTTCCATAGCAAACTGCAAAGTGCCACATTCAAGGACATACATACATAAATGCACACATACATAGCTACAAATAAGTAGATCACAAGGTAATAAATAAGCATTTAGTTTTACTTTCAACTTGCTCTTTTTTTTAATATGCTCTTTTTTAAAAAATAGAAAAATTCTACAAGTGTGGCTATGTTGCCTCTACTAAGAAAGCTACTTTACTCATCTTATTTCACTTCATTTTCCTAAATTCCTGCATTTCTTTATTTGTATTTGAGAAATCCATAAACAAAACCAAAAATTACCATTATAGGGCCAAAAAGCTGCCCTAATGGCTTGAAGCAATGATTTCATATCTCTAACATGCAATGGACCATTATATACTCTCAAGGAGTCATAGAAACAAAAAGGAGACTAGAGCTTACCTGAGATATTTCGCTAAAGTACATACCATTGTTTGAACATGCATAATATTGTAAGTGTTCCTTATTTTTGTATATTTTGTGTCCCTTACTTTTTGCTTAATCTACATGTAGAGGTCATGACAATATCACTTAGATTCTTACTGCATACTTCCCACACTTTCATTAAACTAATTATCTCGAAATATAATTAGCTAATTACTGAGAAAGGTAGATAATGATAGTGAGTGGAATGTAAGATAAGCATTAATGAACAACAGGATCCAAATATTCTAGTCAGGGAGAAGACACTCAGAGTTGGCAGAAAGACAAGGAATATTCAATAACCTTTTGATCAGTTGCACTTGAATCAGAACTAACAATGCTACCCTGTGTTACTGCAACTGGGTAGGAATCCAAGTCCTCAATTTTTAAAATTCTAACAAAGCTCCTTTACATTTCAGTGATACTGAATGATGTACTAAATCATCCTAGTGCAGACCGGTTGCAATTTGTCAGCTGGACTTTTCAGTCTTTCTTATTTATTTATTTATTTTGTTTTTTTAGAAAGTATCATGTGAAAAAGATTTGTTGTCATTTGTAGCCAGTGTCAAAGCAACATAATTTATTATAATTAAGTTCAACATGTTTCTGAAGGGCCAACATTCCAAACTTTAAATTGTTCACAATATGGTAAGGGCATATTTGTTTAAAATGAAAAAGATCACGTTGAAAATCGATTTTTTATCAACTGGATCTGGATCAGAGAACTTTTCAAAGGAAAATACAATAGGGCATCTAATCAGATAGGTTATTTACCCAGAATAATTGAATCCATGCTACAGCAAAGTCCTTAAAATGTGGCTTTGCTGCAATATATTTTAGTTCTCTGAGTGTGTTCAACTAGCTAGAGCAAGAAACTAATGTAACATGTAGCATGGATAAAATCCCTGCATGAATCATCTGTCTCATCTGGAGAAAAGCCATGCCAAGAGCAAGACCGGCCATGACATCTCACTTTTCTGTAATAATTAGATTGGTATTTGGAGTAGCATAACCTCAAAACTCTCCACACAATGTATTTATCATACAACTTTGGAGCAATTCACTTGCCTAAATTCCCCATTAGAGTGTGGGCTCCTTTTGAGGAGAGATTTATCCCCTGACTAATACCAAATAGGCCCTCAGTAAATGTTCATGATTTAATCTGTAAACAGTTCAGAATACTAAGACTAATTTAGTTCAATATATTATTTATTTACGCTGTACAAGGCATAGAGCTGGCTACAAATAAAAGGGAAACCATGGATATCGTCTGGGAATGTATAATCTTCTTGGAAAATAAGACAGGCACCCATGAAACATTTACAACCAAATAAGGTGGTTTGTAAACTTCATGTTTTAATGAGTGATACAAACAGTGAATGCTGGCAGAATTCAGAGAAAGAAGAAATCTGTGTTGGTAGAGTGACAGGCAAGCATAAACACTATCATTAGACAGGCAAAGGAGAAAAGAAGTCATCCACTGGGTGGAATAAGGTAAGTCTGACACATTCACAGGACAGATGGGAAATGGGGCTGTCTGGAGTGGATGATTCACAATGAGGAGTAAAGACAGCAAAGGTGGAGGGGTAAGGCTGGAAATAAATGAGAAAAGCCTTGAAGCCATTGTAAGAAGTATGAATAGTGTAATGGAGAAAAACACTGAGCTAAATCAGGAGATCTTGTTCTAGGCCTTCCTTTGGCCCTGTTTGCTGCTCTAACAAGTGCACTGCATTGACTTCAGTTTCCTCATACATGAATCGAGACAGACCAAGAGACTCAAAGTTCTAGGCAAGATAGAGTCCTGGGCAGAGAAGGTACGAGTAAGGAAATGCCCTGAGGAGTGAAAGGTTCGGGTAAGACGAGTCTGATGCACAGAAATGGCCTGGGTAATGGCCAAGGAAGTGTTTGCAACAGCAAACCAATTAACAGAAGACGAAGTTTTAATATAAGGAGCAAGCAGAAGAAATGAAATGTAAGAAACATTTGAGGCATCATTAATCAGACTCAATGACTTGTAGAAGGACTGACTTAAAAATAATGACATTGCTCCAGCACAGTGGCTCATGCCTGTAATCCCAGCACTCTGGGAGGCTGAGGCAGGTGGATTATGAGGTTAGGAGATCAAGACCATCCTGGCTAAGATGGTGAAACCCCGTCTCTACTAAAAATTAAAAAAAAAAAATAGCCATGCGTGGTGGCGGGTGCCTGTAGTCCCAGCCACTCAGGAGGCTGAGGCAGTAGAATGGCATGAACCCGGGAGGCCGAGCTTGCAGTGAGCCGAGATCATGCCACTGCACTCCAGCCTGGGCAACAGAGCAAGACACCTTCTCAAAAACAAAAACAACAACAACAAAAATAATGGCATTGCTTTGAATCTAGGTGACTAAATATTAGAGTCTAATTAGAAAAATATATATATTAAGGGCAAAGCCAGTGTGAAATGCAACCACACAAGTTTGCTTTGGCTCTATCCACCCTAAATACCTTCCCTCCACTGTAAGAACCGCCCTTTAGTTTCAGCCTTAGTTTCCACAGCAAGAACCTCTAGAGTGTGAACTTGCTGAGGATCCTTAATAGCCACTCCTATTTCCCCATGGCTCATGTGTGGGTTTCCAACACACCACCCCCTCCTGTGTTCCTCACATCTGGGCTTTCTTCCAGATCTGTTCAGCTTCCCATAACCAGTTGCTCTTTTGAGGCTTTTCTGTTATTTTAGATCTCCATTCTCAAGTGAATGAAATCTGACTTAAAATGAATGCTTTCTCAAGAAAATTACTATGGTTTTGTTGCAGGATGGGCAAGCTCAAATTGGGGCTTAGCCAGGGAAGGTTTTTGGCTTTACCCAGGAATGAATTCAAGGGCAAGCCAGTGGTGTTAGAGAGCACTGTTTCACTGAATGGTACTGCCCCTTGTAGAGCAGGGCTAACTCAGCGGCAGTGCGCCCAGTGTCGGCCACATATGGGCTCTTGGTAACCGCATTTATAGTCATATAAATCCACTTTCAATTGCATGCAAATTAAGGGGTAGGTAGATACAAATTGATGAGTGGGTTATTTAGAACTTTCTAGAAAAGGGGGTGGTAACGCCAAGGTTGTTGCCATGAAAAGGGGTGGTAACTCCAGGTCATTGCCATGACGCTTGTAAACTGTCATGGTGCTGATGGGAGTGTCTTATGCTAATGAGCAGTGAGCACCTTGGGATCTCTTTTTTCATCATCTGCTGGTTCCTGACAGTTTCTTCATTTCATCCTGTCTAGATCAGATCCTGTTTTGGTCAGCAGAATTCTGACCAGAAAACAAGTGCTGCTGATCTCCTACCTCCATTTGATAAGTAAGTAGGAATACTGGGTACTTGACCATCACAACACTCTTTGAGATATTGTATTATGCTTCTCTTGTTGTGTGGTAAATTACCACAATTGTAGTGACTTGAAGCCATGGCCATTTATTAGCTCACAGTTCTGTGGGTCAGAAGTCTGTGACTGAGTTCTTTATTCAGGTTCTTACAAGACTGAAATTGAGGTGTTGGCCAAATGGAGTTGTTATCTGGAAGCTTTGGGGAAAATTCCACTTCTAAGCTATTCAGGATAGTGGAAGAATTCAGCTACTTGTGGCGGTGAGATTGATGTCCACGTTTCCTTGATGGTTGTCAGCTGAGGATTTTCTAGCTCCTAGAGGCCACCCAGGGCCATTGTGTGGTCCTTGAGGCCACACACATTTTTGTCAATCGGGCTGGTATGCAGTGGTGTGATCATAGTTCACTGCTGCCTTGAATTCCTGGGCTCAAGTGATCCTCCTGCCTCAGCCTCACAAGTAGCTGGGGCCACAGGCATGTGCCACTGCACCAAGCTAATTTTTCATTTTTTTTGTAGAGACAGGATCTTACCATGTTGTCCAGGCTAGTCTCAAACTCCTGGGCTCAAGCAATCCTCCTTCTCAGCCTCCTGAAGTACTAGGATTATAGGCGTGAGCCACCGCACCTGGCCAATCTTCCTTTTTAAAGGTCAACTGTGCTATAGAACATAATATAATTAGAGACCGAAATCTTCGTATTCACAAATCCAGGGGCTATACAGGCTACATGCACCAGAGGGCAGAGAACATTGAGGGCCATCTCAGAATTTTGCCTAGCACTGGCATATGATGGATGAGACCCAAAGCTGTCTTAGACATTTTCAGATATTTCATTCAAAGGCTGGTATTTCCATGGTGTTTATTAATGAGTAATCTAATTTAGTTTTTAAGAGCATTGAGATCTGGGGTCTGCCTCCCAGAGGCATTTTGCCTCTGTCACTCATCTGATATGTGATCCTAATCAAGATCCTTACAGCCTTCCCAAATTTGGTTTTTCACATCATCAAGATTGGAGATAAATAATACTTTGTTTGCATATATGTTATAAAGATGAAATGAAATAATTCATGTAAAGCTTTAACACAAATTCCTGGTTCTCAGATGGTCGACTGGCTCATAAATGGTGGCCTTTTTTTTTTTTTCTTTTTCTAAATGAGACTCGGAGATATTACTTTTTCCAAAACTGCACAGCCACTAAGTGGAGGACCTGAGAATCAATTCCTAAATCTCTCTCACTTCAGAACCTACCCTTAGGCTGCCAGGCTACTCAAGGTTTCTTCATAGCCTCCTGCAATAACTCAGAAATATTACATATTTATTGATTCATCAATTAACATAGAAGGTATCAAAAAGAGCTTTGATGTACTCCCAGCTTCAAATCTACCAATTTTTCTGCATCTGACTTTTATACCCTTACAGTTCCTCCTTGCACATGGGGTGAACTATCTGAGGCAACCACTTCACCTGTATAGGTTCACAGCTCTTCTCACCAAATAAAGGAGCACTCTTGGAATTATCCCCTCTTTTCTGCACCTTTAATCATTCCCACACTTGAGGATCACTTCCTTCAGCATACACACACACTGATATAGCTCCTACCTTAAAAAGCAAAAGCCTCCCTGTCCCTCCCAAAGTGCTGATATTACAGGCATGAGCCACTCTGCCTGGCCCCCTCTTTCTTTTTTCCTTCTTTCTTATTACTAAGTATTACTAATGTCCCTGCATATTTTTAATTCAATGTGTCTGCTTCAGAAAGTTAAAACCTCTACTTCTTATCTGTCTCAATAAACAGCAGCTCCATTTTTCCAGTTGCCTTCACCAAAAACCTGGAGTTATCTCTAATGCCTCCCTTTCCCTCATACTCCACATTTATCAGCAAATTCTGACAGCTCCAACTCAAATATAAACCAAATCTGGCCATGCCCGCTACTGCCATCACCACCACCTCAGTACAAGGACCTCCCATAGCCAGTGAAATCCAAAGTTATTGTCAGGTTTTACAAGGTTCTTCATTATCAGACACCAGGTTTCCTCTCCAGCCATATCTCCAGCCACACTCTGCTGCTCTTGTTCATGCACTCCAGCCTCACGCCTGTTCCTGGAAAACACCAAGCAATCTTCTGCTTCCATGCCCTTCACATTAACTGCCCTCTGAAGGAGATGTCCTTCCACAAACACACACAGATACCCTTCCCCTCATCCACTTCATTCAGATTCTGCTTCAATTGTATCTTCTTGGAAAAGCTTTCATCACATTTATTTATTTATTTATTTATTCATTCATTTATCTATTTTTGGTAGAATCTCACGCTGTTACCCAGGCTGGAGTGCAATAGCACAATCCTAGCTCACAGCACCCTCCAACTCCTGGGCTCAAGTGATCCTTCCACTTCAGCCTCCAGAGTAGCTGGGATTACAGGAATGCACTACCATACCTGGCTAATTTTTTTTTTTTTTATGTTTTGTAGAGATGAGGTCTTGCTGTGTTGCCCAGCCTGGTCTCAAACTCCTGAGCTGAGAAGATCCTTTTGCCTCAGCCTCCCAAAGTGCTGATATTACAGGCATGAGCCACCCTGCCTGGCCCCCTCTTTCTTTTTTCCTTCTTTCTTATTACTAAGTATTACTAATGTCCCTGCATATTTTTAATTCAATGTGCTATAATTAAGTACCATCATCTTTTATTTCAAATTATCATGAACTGGTCTCAAACTGCTGGGTTCAGGCAATCCTCCCACCTCAGCCTCCCAAAGTGCTGGAACGACAGGCATGAGCTGCCACGCCTGACCTCCATCATTCTTTATCACACGTACTTACCTAAGTTATATATGTTATATACTTATTTGTTTATTAATATTTTTAGCTTTTTGTTTTTTTTTTACAAATTCTTTATTTTGTATTCACTTGCTTACTTATGTATTAATTTGTTGACTTGCCTGTCTTTGCCCCACTAAAATGGAAGCTCCATGGAGGCAGGGGAAGTTTCTGCCCTGCTCACTGCTCGATTGTTTGTGTCTAGAATACACAAGTGCTTGGCACTTCATAAATACCCCAACATATTTGTAAAGTAAACAACGTAAATGTTTTCCTTTCATCCTGAAATCATTCCGTCTACCCTCATCCACACATGTGGATTAAGATGCAGCAGGCTTTGTGCTAGCTCCTGGGCTTGTAAGAGTAAATAAAATACACATGGTTCCTGTTCTTTTGAAATTTAAGACTAGTAAAAGACATAGACAAAGAAATAAGCAATGAAAGTCTAATTTTATGCTATAATAGGGGAAGGGTGGTGTGACTTAGGAACACAGAAATGTGGCATCTCTCTGAAGATGAAAGAATTTTTCCTGCAAGAATTGGCAGATAAGTTGAGATCTGAAGGAAGAGTAAAGGTTAAGGGAATGGGATTGGTAGGGGTGATGATAGAGATTATTTTTCTATTTGTACATAGAGAGTAGAAAAATTCAAACAAACTGGTTTTGAAGGTACTCAAATTTTACCTAAAAACTAATCCATAAATCATTGATCTGACCAAGAAAAGTATATGTAATTTTACTTGAAATCTTCATTTTATACTTCAATAAAAGATACTCTGATGTTTTGGGGGTTTTTGAAGCTCAACTTACAAATAAGCTTTTTTTTTTTTTTTTACTTTGAATAGGATAATGTTGTATGCTACTAAATCCATTTAATTCAATAGAAAGTTACTAAGCACATAGCATGTGCATAAAGGTAGTCAGGATGCCATCCCCCCAAGGAAAGTATAATTTTGTAGAGATGTTAAGACCTATTTGCAGATAATTAAAATACAAAACAATAAATGAAAAGGTGCACTTTAGGAGTGGTTCAAAATGCTATAAAAGTGAAGAAGCCTAAGATAAGAGATTATTGATTGCCTCGTTGAGTTTACCACGTACGCAAATAGAGAAAAATCTCATTACTAAAGGCTTCAGGAAGTTAAAAGAATTTTTTAAATCCCTAGAAGTCACTGGAGACTCAAGGCAAAATATATTCTTCAGAGGAGAGGTCAGGAATGTAAAAAAGAAAATTAAGAAAAAGATGATACAAGTAGCTTTTTCTCTTTCTACTGAGACCAAAGTTGGGATTTCAATAATGAGTTAAAAAAAGCAAATGTGTTTCTTGTTTATATTTTAAGCTAAAGTGAAAAGTAGTTCGTTAATCTTCACCTGTAACTATCAAAGATAAAGTGTTAGGTTATTTGGACATTCTCATGTAAGAACCCTAGCGCTGGCTCTGTTGTTTATATATAATTTTCCAACAAAATGTACACAAAATAATCCAAAAGCGTAAGTGAACAACTTTTATGATATATTTTTTACTGTTGACTAGCATGTTTTAAGAACTCAATTCCCCTATTATCTTTCCTTATCCCATAGTAATGTATAAATTAGAAGCCTATGCATATTTGGTAAAATCAGACTTTCAGTGTACGGTATATAATTCCTTAGAAGATTTTTAGCAGGACAATTTTCTTCATTTCCAAGAAGAGTTATATGAAAATTGTAATATCAGATTTTGGGTTGATTCCTTATAACATAGTGCCATCTAGAGATTAAAGCTGATGTTGCTACAAGCTACATTAAACATAACCAGCTTCTAAAGTATTAACATTATTATTTTACAGCTAATAAGTTTAGCAGGGTAGGTTAAGTTTTTATTAAAGTACATCTACATGGAGTATATTTTAAATAAATTAATGACTACTTACACAGATGGATTTGCATTGGCATCTGATATTTGTATTGTGTGGCTTCTCATGTGAGCAGGTGGTATGCCTGTGCTGACACATCTAGAAGTTTAACTGAGGAAAGTTATATCGAAGTACAAGAATATTAATTTGATTAATTTTTGTAAAAAGGCATAATTGAACTTCTACAAAGAAGAAAGATGGTTTTCATTATAAATATGAAATATTCATTAACCACCCACTATGGGTAAATAATGCATTATACCTACTAGGTGTATTTGTTTCCTGAGGCTGTCGTAACAAATTACTGAAAACCTGGTGGCTTAAAATAGCAGAAATTTACTGTCTCACAGTTCTGAAGGCCAGTAGTTCAAAAGTAAAGTTTTGGCAGACTGCAGTCTCTCTGGAGGCTCTGGGGGAGAATCCTCCTTCCTTGTTTCTTGCAGCTTCTGGTGGCTTCTGGCAATCCTTCTCTTCCTTGGCTTGTAGCCACATCATTTCCATCTCCGTCTCTCTTCTCTCCTCACCTCTGTGTTGGGCTGTGGCTGCATGGCTGCAATCTCTGCTTCTATCTTCACATTTCCTCCTCTCTCTGTGTGTGTCTCTCCTGTCTATGCATCTCCTCTTTGTATGTCTTATAAGGATCATTTATTGTCCTTCTATTTATTGTCTATCATTCAATTTGGTGCCTGTCTAAATAATCCAGGATGATATCTTCATTTTTAAGACCCTTAATTACATCTACAAAGACCCTTTCTCAAAATATGGTAACATTCACATGTTCCAGGGATTTAATGTGGACATATCTTTTGTGGGGAGGGGCCACCATTCAACCCACTACACCATGTTTTTTGAGACAGGGTCTCACTCTCTCACCCAGGCTGGATGGAGTGCAGTGGTAGAAACATGGCTCACTGCAGCCTTGACCTCCCAGGCTCAATCAATCCCCCAACCTCAGCCTCCTGAGTAGCTGGGACTACATGCCACTATACCTAGCTAATGTTTTAAGTTTTTGTAGAGATGGGGTCTCCTTATGTTGCCCAGGCAGGTCTCGAACTCAAGGGCTCAACCAATCTTCCCGCTTTGGTCTCCCAAAGTGCTGGGATTACAGGCGTGAACCACTGCACCCAGCCTACACTGTGTTTTTAAAAAGAAAGAAAAATATATGGAAAAATAAATGGTTTCTACTTCAGTAAGTTTACAGCATAATTGGAAATAAGGCTTATATATAGATAACAACTTCCTAGATCAGGGTTTCTTAACTGGCACTATTGATTGACACTTGGGGCCAGATAATTCTTTGTTGTGGGGGGCTCTCCCCATATTTTTGAACGTTTTGCAGTATCCTTGGCCTCTATTCATTACATGCCAATAGCACACCCCTTCTCAGTTCTGACTATTAAAAATGTCTCCAGAAATTGTTAAACATCTCCTGGGGAGCAAAGTCCACCCCAGTTAAGAACAAGTGATCTAGATTATCATAAATAAATGTAATAAGATAAAAGTTCAGAGGAGGAAGCAATCAAAATGGACTAGGATAGTTAAGGAAGGTTTTATGGAAAAAAATGAGAAATGAATCAGTTATTAAATGAAAAAAATAGCACTTCAAATTGGGGAGGGGGTAATGGAAAGCATGACCAGCCTCTAAGGTCCTCTTGCTGAGAAGCATTGTGAGCTTGTCAAGACCAAAAATCATACTCCTTAACTTTATGCATCAAGTTCCCAGCACAGCCCCTGGCACAGAGTAACTCTTAAAAATGTCTTCCGGGTGAGCCAATCAGTGATGTTACTGTATTAACCCGTTTTCACACTGTCATACAGAAATACCCAAGACTGGGTAATTTATAAAGAAAAGTGGTTTAACTGACTCACAGTTCCACATTTCTGGGGAGGTCTTAGGAAACTTACAGTCATGGCAGAAGGGGAAGCAGGCACATGTTACATGGCAGCAGGTGAGAAAGAAGAGAGAGCATGAAGAGGGAAGAGCCCCACACTTATCAAGCAACCAGATCTCCTGAGACTTGCTCACTCTCACTACAACAGCTTGGGAGAAATTGTCCCACAAATCCAACCATCTCCCTCCCTTGACCTGTGGGAATTACAATTCAAGATGTGATTTGGGTGGGGACACAGAGCCAAACCATATGTTAGATTAGTAGATTGGAGTCTGAGTGTGGAAAATCTTAAAGAAAATCTAAAGGTATCTGAAAGCTATTCTATTAATTATGAGGAAATATGGATGGATTTTGAGTAGAAAGATGAACTGAATAAACCAAGCAGTAGCATACAGAAAATATTGGAGAGGCCAGAAACAAGATCAGGAAAGATCAGCCGAGAAATTATTAAAATCGTCTTGCTGTGAAGTGATGAGTTCTAGTACCAAGATGAAAACAGTGGGAATTAAAATGAGGTATCAATGACAAGAAAAAATAACTGTGATTTTCTCCTTACTGGATTTGGAGAAGATGAGAAAAAGGCATAAAGGAAACCTCTTAAGTCAGAATGACAACAAACATAGTTTGTTAGTTTGAGAAAATAAGGAAGTTGGCCGGGCGCGGTGGCTCACGCCTGCAATCCCAGCACTTTGGGAGGCCGAGGCGGGCGGATCACGAGGTCAGGAGATCGAGACCATCCTGGTTAACACGGTGAAACCCCGTCTCTATCAAAAAAATACAAAAAATTAGCCAGGCGCAGTGGCGGGCACCTGTAGTCCCAGCTACTCGGGAGGCTGAGGCAGCAAAATGGCGTGAACCCGGGAGGTGGAGCTTGCAGTGAGCCGAGATAGCGCCACTGAACTCCGGCCTGGGCAAAAGAGCGAGATTCTGTCAAAAAAAAAAAAAAAAAAAAAAAAATGAAAATAAAGAAGTCCAGAGAGAAAGAAAAATCTTGAGCATGAGGTGAGGGTACACATACACATCACTGAGATGCAGGACAGATTATTTTTAGGTTAATTTTAGGGTCATCTTTCAACAAAAGTGATAGTAGGTGAGAAAGGAACTAAAACGTAAGATAATTTCTTTTCATATTTAGGAGTTACTTGCTAGATATTATTCCCATGAAAATTCATAAGACCCTTTGGATCACTAAAAGAGGTCATTTTGCAAAGATTTCTGAAGCCATTCGTGTCTGAATTCAAAGTCATTGATTTTATTTCTATTTAACAACTTTCATCTTAGACGGAAAGGGGTGGGGGGCAGTTCCAGATTACTGCATTATTTAGACTCTGACAAGCCAGACTCTGTTTCTTCTCAGTGCACTGATTTTCACGACAAAATGAACTCCAAATCAACAGTTATTTTAACATGGCAAACAAGTTTGAGAAAAAAGTTTATTGTAAAAACAAAACAAAACAAAAAGAAACGAGAGAGACTCTAATTTTCAAAATTGATTAAACTAGATTTTTCTCATTGTTGCCATAGTTTATGCAAACTGATTATTAATGACTTGAAAAAATAACTGTAAAATTATTTTAGTTAATTTTTCCTTCTTTCTCTTCATTTTCTATTTGGAAATATTTAAGTTGTTGCCCTTTAGAAGCATTTTAATATTGTAAGTTACAAGTTACCATATATTTTTTGAGATTGCAACATTGTATACTTAATTAAGAATACAATTTCATTTCAAAAACTAATCACTAAGCTAGGAATGAGTAAATGAAGAACAGAGGCAACTCAATCTCCAATATGCCTTAAAGGAAATGGGAATTTTGTTTTACTGTAAAGATGATTACCTAATTATCTTATTAACTGTGTAGGAACAGGGTTTTTTGTTTGTTTGTTTTGTTGGTTTTTTGTTTGTTTTTTGAGATGGAGTCTTTCTCTGTCACCCAGGCTGGAGTGCAATGGCATAATCATATCTCACTGCAACCTTGCTCTCCCAGGTTCAAGAGATTCTTCCAGCCTCCCAAGTAGCTGGGACTACAGGTACGTGCCACCACGCCCAGCTGATTTTTGTATTTTTAGTAGAGAAGGGGGTTTCATCATGTTGGCCAGGCTGGTCTTAAAGTCCTGACCTCAAGTGATCCACCTGCCTCGGCCTCCCAAAATGCTAGGATTACAAACGTGAGCCACTGAGCCTGGACAGGAGCAGTTTTTAAATCATAACTTGGAAACCCTTTTATAACAGTTTGATAGGTAAAGGCAATCCTCTATCTAGCCTAAACATCAATTTTACATAAATTAGTGGGGAGAATGCCTGCACCTTTAAGATCTTTTGATGAATAATTTGATGAATAATGTTTCCTAAATTTGTGAAGTATACAGCCTGCATAAATTGTATGCAGTGGCCATAGGCACATTGATGAAATTCACACAGAGGTAATTGTGATGGTTAATGTTATGTACCAATTTGACTGGGCTACAGGGTGCCCAGGGGATTTGATTTAAAACCCCCCATGTTTCAGGGATAAGGTTAACATTTGAATCAGTAGACTGGGTAAGAGAGATTGTCCTCTCCAGTGCTGATGGGCTCCTCCAATCCGCCGAAGGCCTAGATGGAAGAAAAGGCTGAGCAGGAAAGAATTCACTCTCCCTGACTGACAGTCTTTGAGCTGGGACATCAGAGATCACTCGACTTTGGACTCAAACTGGAACTTTCACCATCAACTCTCCTAGGGCTCAGGCCTTCAGATTGCAGATCTTGGGACAAATCAGCCTCCACAATTGCATGAACCAGTACCTAATAATAAATAAATTAATAAACAATGCATTGATTCTGTTTCTCTGAAGAACGCTGACTAACATGCTAATATATTAGATCACGCTTTTAAAAAAATACATTTTAGAAAATGTGTCATTATCTGAGTCCACGCATTTATAAACCATAATATAATGGGGATTTTCTATGTAATCAAATATGATTAATATCTAGATAAGAAGGGAAATTCTAAAGAAATTAATAGAGTTTATGTGGAAAGGTTTGTATTAATTAAGAAACATACAAAAATTGGATTCTGATTATTAGTCTTTTTGATTGTCAAAGTACAGTATGATATAGAAGCACGAAATTTCAATCTTATTATCTTCAAAAATTGAGAGCATTATATAGAACAAGTTTAAAAAATCTTTGTCTAGTATAGACTTAAAATCTCAGACACATAATGCAGAAACGGGTGTATCTAAAAACACAATGTGTATCACTGTGTATTTAAATTTTAATTATCTTTTAAATGTTTCATTAGTTATTAAAATTTTCAACCAAATTATTGAGTTCTAACAATTTTGGCTTTTGTGTGATAATATCTAAGAGACTGATTTTCTTTTCCTTTCTTAGTATAATAATTTTAATTAAAGTAAGCACCATAAGGGAGCTTGATTCCTTAAGGTCCGTGTGAAACAACCACAACAATAAACAAACAGATATTGTGGCTACTTAGAAATTTTATGATTTTCCCTGTTTTAAAAAATTGTGCAGGGAATTTGCAAGGCCCCTAAATACTTCTGAATATGTCATGGATTTCAGGAGTAAAGCAAGTTTCCAGAAACTTACTTTGCTTGTGGCAGAAGAAATCAGAATTAATTCCCCCACATCATATAGGCCCAGGGAGAATTGCATTCCCTTGGCTACATGAACTAGTATTTCCTAAGTGTGGATCACAGAACTGAGCCCAAGGTAATTTACACCTAATGTATGTTGAATATTAACACAGATATATCTTTTAAGTGATTTTAAGGTTCTCACATGTAATAAAAATGTAAAATGATCAATCTCAATTTTATGTATTCCTTAAAACATTTTTGTTTGCTTTGGGTTTTCATTTTTGTTTTTTGTGGTTTTTGTTTTGTTTTGTTTTTATTATTTTGTCCTTAGGTAGACATTGTTGAAGGATACCTCAAAGTACCCAGATGGACAGGAGGAATTGCAGAGCCTCAGGCTGGAGGGTATCCCTCAAAACAATCAAGACACAGGTGAGCCAGAAGGTGGAACTGGATCAGACTTATAAATAAGATCTGTGCGTTTTTGAGAGGTTGAAATTTAATAAAAGATAGTATAATAGAGCAGTTCAGAATACAAACTTAGAAGGGAATGCTTTTACACTGTTGGTGGGAAGGAACATTGGTACGACCTTTATTGAAAACAGTATGGGATTTCTCAAAGAGCTGAAAATAGAACTGCTATTCCACCCAGCAATCCCACTACAGGATAGCTACCCAAAGGGAAAAAATATCATTATATCAAAAAGATATCTGCACTTGTATGTTTACCACAGCACTATTCACAATAGCAAAGATATGGAATCAACCTGAGTGTCCATCAACGGAGGGTTAGATAAAGAAAATGTGTATAATTATACCATGGAATACTACTTAGTCATAAAAAAGAAAGAAATCACCTCTTCTGCAGCAACATGGAAGAAATTGGAGGCCATTACCCAAAGCAAAATAACACAAAAACAGAAAGTCAAATACATGTTCTCACTTTTAAGTGGGAGCCAAACAATGAGTACATATGGACAGGCAGAGTGGAACACTAGACACTGGAGACTACCAAGGGGAGGAAGGTGGGAGGGTGGGAGCAGGGTGAGGGTGGAAAAATTACCTCTTGGGTACGATGTTCGGTATTCCAGTGGCAGTTACCCTAAAAGCCCAGACTTCACCACTATGCAATACATGCATATAAGAAATCTGCACTGGGGCGGGCACGGTGGCTCACGTCTGTAATCCCAGCAATTTGGGAGGCCCAGGCAGGTGGATTACCTGAGATCAGGAGTTTGAGACTAGCCTGACCAACATGGTGAAATCTCGTCTCTACTAAAAAAAAAAAAAAAAAAAAAATACAACAAAATTAGCCAGGTGTGGTGATGGGAGCCTGTAATCCCAGCTACTAAGGAGGCTGAGGCAGGAGGATCACTTGAACCCAGGAGACAGAGGCTGCAGTGAGCTGAGTGTGGACCACTGCACTCCAGCCTGGGCGACAGAGCAAGACTCCATCTCAAAAAATAAAAATAAATAAAACAAAAAGAAATCTGCAAATTTATAAATCTATTTTTTAAATTTTTATAAAGAACACAGAGTCAGACATGTAAAATTCCAGTTTCAACCACCTACAAATCATGTACTCTGGGTAATTTACTTATATTTTTAAGCCTCCATTTATTTATCTGTAAAGTGAATATAGTTGAGCAACAAAGACAGGTAAGCTTCTATACCAGTGGTAGAACCCCAGTCTGGAGCATGTTGCTAGCTCACAGGAAGCCAGGCCACATTCACAAAATATGCCAAAGCGGTAGAATTTGTGTCATTTTATGGACTGGAGATTATTATTGTTGTGGACAACTTTCTACAGCTCTGACTTTCCTCCTTCTCAGCTAGCAAAGGTGCCCTGTGATTTTCAGTGCCACTGACGTGTCCTTTTGTCATGAATGTAAGGAGAAAGAAGGAGCTGCACTGTGGAGTGCAACGGATTTTTTGAGAAAATTTGCTAATCAGTAGGGATAGTATTGCTGTGATGCATAGTCCCTTTATTCATTGTGGGTTTAACTTAATCCATGAACATTGTACATTTCATCGTCATTTTTTCCAGTTTGTTACTATTGTTGTACTGGAGTTGGTGTATGTGAAGACAGCATTATCAAAAAAGAGAAAAGCTTATATCACTTCCTTACTTCTTTAATATCCTCTTCATTTTGGGATGACTTATTTTCCCTCCGTATCTTTTGCTAAAATCACGTTTAGTTAAAAGGGAGAAAGCAAAGACTATTCTTTGTTTTTCCTTTCTGGTGTCAAAACCAAAAATTAAAATCAAGGAAGACACCAATACCATTAAAAGTCTGTTATTTAATCCATTAAAATTGTTCGTGTCAATTGAATATTCAAAAATTATTTTCTATTTATGACATTTATCATTTTTTATCTTTATAGAACTAAATAGTTACACGAACCTATAAATACAAACACTAAAAGTTAAATCAGCTAACTCTCTCCTCCAAAATCTTTTTCAAGTACTAAAATTCACTCAACAGAAGACAATATAAGAAATTCATTTATGTAAGGCAATTAAGGTTATTTATCCTATACTACAGTAAACCTGTTGATAGCTCTCTAAGGTTTGCAGTATCTTAAACTTCAATGTACACAGTGAGAACTTTTAATTTCTTTCCATTCTTTGGTATGAATTTAATGTTCATTTAGCTGTGAAACATGTGCACCTTGTGTGTTGAAATCCACTTCATCTCTTATAGCAAGCTTGTCCAACCCCTGGCCCATGGGCCACATGTGGCCTAAGATGGCTTTGAATGTAGCTCAAAACAAATTCACAAACTTTCTCAAAAAACTATGAGGGTTTTTTTTGCGATTTTTTAAAGCTCATCGGCTATCGTTAGTGTTAGTGTATTTTATGTGTGGCCCAAGACAACTATTTTTCCAAAGTGGCCCAGGGAAGCCCAAAGATTGGGCACCCCTCTCTTAGAGAGTTTTTCTCTTTCTCACTAAGCAGTGTGCATTCTGACTACAGAGGCTCTTTTAAATATTTAGTCCCACTTACTTAAGATTAATTTAAATGTTCTGGAACCATTTCCCTCAAGCGAAGACTTTTTCTATTATGCACACAAACCTACCTTACAGCAGAAGTTACAAATTCAAATGCTGCAGGAACAAACGTTTTGCTCATATAGCCCCTAAAGTAATTTTGAAAAATTATGCGTCCCTCACATATTTTTAAGTCATCAAAAATTTTTCATTTTGAGTTTAAATAATTGCAATGCATTTGTTTTTCAGCATATTGTAAATAAAACATTTTTAACAAAACAGTTAAATCATGGTTTTAAATTTATCAAGTGGAAGCTAAACACTTTAATGATAAGTTATTTACCATCACCATTACAAAGAAAAGCTCATCTTTAACATTTAGAAATTTCATACATTTTCTTTTTTCCTTTAAGTTGTATTTCCATTCCTTTTCTCCACTGAACTTTATTTGTATGTAGTGTATTATGCTTGAAAATTAAAAATCACAAAGTATTTTAGTGATTATGCATCAGGCTTTTCTATAACACATGTATAGAAATTTTAATATATTCTACATTTTATAAACAATTGATTAAAACAACATAAATACAATACAAATCATAATGAACATAAAAAAATTTTACAGTGAATGCATCTCTTACATGACATAGATGGGATTAGGTTTCCTTTTTTCAATTATTCCATATTTCATCTGACCAGACTGATAAAGGGGTCAGTATCAATTCTGTTGCAATTTTTCATTTTAATTAATGTAAGCTCTGAGAAACCTTATATAAACAAGTTTTGTTGTTGTGGTGTCACTAAGTTTTTAAAAGGTTTATGAGCTATCTGTCAAAATCACATAACCATCTATCCTTAAAAGTTACTGTTTTATATGCTATCAGCTGTCTACTTTATTTAGGTTCTCTTCCAAATTTGTTGAAAGCAAAGAATTGGAAACCACCTAGAGTGTAAAAGAATTTTGTGAGCCGGGAGTGGTGGCTCACGCCTGTAATCCCAGCATGTTGGGAGGCCGAGGCGGGTGGATGACACGGTGGAGACCAGCCTGGCCAACATGGCGAAACCCCGTCTCTACTAAAAATACAAAAATTAGCTGGGTGTGGTGGCGGGCGCCTGTATTTCCAGCTATTAGAGAGGCTGCCGCAGGAGAATCAATTGAATCCAGGTGGCGGAGATTGTAGAGAGCCGAGATCTCGCCACGCCACTGCATTCCAGCGTGGGCGACAGAGCAAGACTCCGTCTCAAAAAAAATAGAATTTTGTTTGTGTCCTATCATTCCCTTAGTCAATTTCTAGGAACCAAATAAAAAAGTCTTTGCCAACACTTATCAAATGATTATTAAATAGTTCTGTTGTTCTTTCACCTGGAAATATTTAGTTTAGCCCAAAAGACTCAGAAGAGTTGAGAAAATAAAAATATTGTTAATTTTGCAAATATAATGTTAATTGCACATACAATGTTTTAAATAAAAGTTTTATACTATTATATTTTTAAAATATATTTTCATCATAACTTGGAACTGCAGATTTAGCTCACATGATTTACAGAAAATACCTATCATATCTAATTGATAGAACCATCCTCACTGTCAAATGAATCAACAAAATTAGACTTATATTCTTACAAAAACAAAAAGTCAGAACACCATTTTCAATTCAAATATATATAATAGGTGTTTCAGGGAATTATATAAATAAAAAACACTGACCAAGACGGATACTTAATTTGTAATAATGCAATCCAACGTGTGTAGCTAAAATTTTAAGTTATATATAGACTGAGAAGGATAATACACAGTGTAGTGGTACTCTGGTGTGCAGATTTGAGGAACAATTAAAAATAATAATTAAGTATCAAAGTTATAGCTGAAGCCATTAATTTCATTGGACTTTACAGTAATTTTTTTCATGTTTATTTATAAAAGAGAAAGGTATATATTGCTAAATCATACCTAGACTTTATCAGTTTTCTTGAATCATTCTGTCAAATACATCTTTCAAATTTTCTATATTTTACTTCTTCTCCCTAGGAATGCTTATAAATTATAGTTTTGGTCACTTTACATAATCCCATATTTCTTGAAGTCTTTGTTCATTTATAAAATTCATTTCTCTTTATTTTTGCCTGAGTGGGTTAATTCAAATAACGGGTCTTCAAACTCTAAAATTCTTTCCTACACTTGGTCTACTCTGTTGTTAAATTTTCTACTATATTTTATGATTCCTTCAATAAATTTTTCATTTCCAGAAGTCCTGTTTTTTTTATATATCTATCTCTTTAGTAAATTTTTCATTCCTATCCTGTTTTCATAATTTCTTTGTTTTGATTCTCAACTTTGTCTTGGATATCATTGAGCTTCCTTATGATCCATATTTTGAATTATTTATCTGTCATTTCAGAGTTTTCATTTTGCTTATGATCCATTGCTAGAGATCTAGTGTGATTCTTTGGGGTGTCTAAACACTCTGTCTTTTTTTTTTTTAATTTTAGATTCAGGGATACATGTGCTTGTTTGTTACACGGATAGTACATGCTTGATAGTGGAGATTGAGCTTCCAGTGCACCCATCACCCAAATATTAAACATGTACCCAAGAGGTAATTTTTCAACCCTAACTCCTCTCTCACCCTCTCTCCTTTCAAAGTTTACAGGACACACTATCTTTTTGTACTGCTAGAGTTTTTACAATGATTCCTTCTTATTTGAAGAAGCTGTCACTTCTTATATTTGAATTTCTTTCATTTGGATTGGATTTTTAAATTTGTATTATCCTCTCCCTTGAGGGTATAACTGTAATGTATGTTATGTGTCATCATTTGGCTTCAAGACTGGGCACTTTCAGGGGACCAAGGCTCCCTATGAGTTCCTTGGTTGTAGATGACTTTTGTATAAGTGGTTTTCTCAAATTCTGGTTGTTGTAACAATGTGTGGAGTGTATAAGCCAACTAACTGTCTTCCACAGGGCTGCGGATGTCTCAGCAAGCTTATCTAGTTCCTTAGCACTATGCCCTTGTGTCAGCAGGTTTTTCATTTGGTTGTGCATTTCAGTCTCTAGCCCAGTACGTGGTACTTACAAGTAAGAGCTGACTCTTCCTCGGATACCCCAATAATGAATGAAATCACTTGTGTTGACAGGGGTAGGGGGGGATACCTCCTGGTGGGATGCTCTGACATATTTGTAGGGGGTGTGCAAGATGGGGCTGCATCAGTTTCTCATCCTGCCAGGCAAAAACATGATCCACTTCCCTATCAGACCCCATCCCAGGGCTTGCAGCCTTCAGTTCACATAAGTACTGTCTTTTACTTCCAGGCCACAGTGCAACTGAGGTCTGTGAAAAATGCCTATCCCACAACTACCAACCGAAATGGCCTCAGGGTGGAACCTCTTTCTTCAGCCCAAAACAGACAGCCCTCAGCTGGTCTGCACACCACTGCAGGAACACTGCCACTCTGCACAGAAAGGGAGAGATGAATCCTTCCCTTTGTGCAAGACTGGGCCAGTGGGCTCACTTTCAGTGGGGTTACATCACCCTGCATGGCACTGGAAGGACTTTCTCCAAGTCCACCCATGCCAGCTCCCAGTAGGAGAGGTCACAGTTGTGTCCATTACAGTGGACAGGGGAAGCAGGAGAAGACTTCCTCTCCATATTAATTCCTGGCCAATGGTGCTGCTTGCTGCTGAGGCAGAACAACCCTTCCCCGCTTCAGAGATTAGCACCACACCCATGTCTCCATCGGGAGGGGTCCAGTCACTGTCTGGTCACAAGCAGGAGGGCTTTCATGCAGGGAAGAGCAGACAATCTGGTTTGCTTTGTTTCAAGAGGTCTTTTAGTGGACTGCAATTCCCCTTCCCCTAGGAGAAGCCCATGCTGAGAGCTAGATCTCTGGCGATTCCACAGCTCCCCAGGGTGCAGCCAGCCCCTTGTGGCTGCCAGTCAGAGTGGGTTCTGAGAAATGTTTGTGGGGGATCTAGCGATGCAGAGAAACATGAGCTGAGATTTCCTTGGCAGGATGGTGGTCCACAATGTTTGCACAGCAATATGGCACTCGTCACCTCAGCTTGCATTTGAAGGAAGAGCCAGCAAACTTGTGCAAGATGGCTGCCCTGTGCTCTGCTTTCCAGAAATTCACAAACTGCCACTCACAGCAGTGCCTGTTCTCACAGGGACAGAGGGGTTCTCTGACAATTCAGCAGTCAGCAGTTTACCGCTGGGATGTGGGAATAAACATACACCCCCACCTACCCTTTCCATGGGACTCCAATTTCCTCAGGGATTAATCTTTGCCAGACTCTTGCTGCTTTGTTTTTCTGCACCTCACCTTCTTCCTGTGAGTTCTCTGACCGGTTCCAACCCTCTTTCCTCAGCACTCCACTCAGGCCATGATCATTCTCCCATAACTTTGGACCTTCTTTCTGACAACTGGTATACAACGTCTCTAGTAAGCCACAGTTTAGGAGACCCGAAAGTCCAGTTTCCAAGCAGATTCAGTGTCTGGTGAGGGCTGTCTTCCTGGCTCATAAAAGATGTCTTCTAGCAGTGTCCTCATATCGTACAGAGCCATATGCCTTCTTTAGTGAAGTGTCTGTTCAAATCTCTTGCCCATAAAATCAAGGCTTTTTTGCTTGTTTTCCAACTGAATTTTGAGAGTTAATTAAATATTCTGGATCCATATCTTTATTAGACATATGATTTGCAAATATTTTCTTCCAGTTTGAGGCTTATCTTTTCATTCTTTTACCATGTTTTTTGAAGGGGAGAAGATCTTAATCTTGTTGAAGTTCAATTTATCACATTTTTGTTTTATGAATCGTGCTTTGATATCACAGCTAAAAACTCTCTCCGTCAAGAGTACGATAATTTCCTCCTGTGCTTCCTTCTAAAAGTTTTATAGTTTTAGAACTTATATTTAGGTTGATGATAAATTTTGAGTTAAATTTTGAAATTGTATGAGGTAAGATTATACTTAACTTTCTTATTTTTTACCTATGGAATATCCATTTGTTTCAGTATTAATTTTTGAAAAGACTATCCTTTCTAAACTTTTTCAAGAATCAGTTGATAATATGTGTGAGTGTATTTCTGGACGCTATTCTGTATTATGATTCAATTTGTCTGTCTTTACTCCAATACTACAGTGTCTTGATTACTATAGTTTTTAAGTCTTGAAGACAGGTAATTTCAGCCATCCAACTTTGTTCTTTTTCAAAGAGTTTGGTTCTCTACATTTTCATACCAATTTAAGAATCAGGTTGACAACTTCTATAAAAAAGCCTCCAGGACTTCAACTGGGACAATGTTGAATCTATAGAACAATTTAGGGAGAACTGATGTATTAATAATACTTGAGTTTTCCAATCCATTAATATGGCATGTGTCTTCATTTATTAAATATTTTAAAATAATCTCAATAATGTTTTGTAGTTTTCAGTGTACAGATCTTGCACACCTTTTTCAGATTTATCCTTAAACATAAACAACGTGTATTGCAATTATAAAAATAATTTTTTAAAATTTTAATTTCCAAGTCTCCATTACTAATATATTTTGGGAGACAATTCTCCATGAATATTTTTACGGTCCGGGCCGTCTGAAGAATGGGTGCTACAAGACGTTTGCATAACTGCCTAAAAAGCTAAAGATAGTGTTTCTTCTCTTCAGTTCTCTTCAATGTTCTGAAAGAGCCTGTGTGTAGGTGGCATTTCCTCTCTAAATGTTTTGAAGGATTTATCAGTGAAGCTCTGTGGGCCTGGAAATGTACTTACAGAAAGGCTGGTAACTAAAAGTTCAATTCTATAGTGAAGGTAGGGCTACTTGTGTATCAATTTATTTTTGAGTGAACTTTGGTAATTTTTACCTTTCTAGGAACTTACTTTATGTTTTGTTGAGTCCACTGGCAAAAAGTGGTTTATATTTCCTTATAACTTTTTTAATAACTTTGAAATATCATGTAAAATAACGTTACAAACACTCTCATTCCTGAGGTTTTCTCATAGTGTTTTCTCTGTTTTTTTTTTAACCCTACTTTTACATGGTCCATGAATTAACTCTCAGCCTTATGTAAAACTATGACTCCAAGGCTAAAGTGTACATTGTAATCCTAGGTGGCTTTATATTCCTCAGCTTGACAAATATTCATTTCTTCTTTCAAAATTTATTATTTAATTATATTGGAAAGGGGTCCCAATATTTTTAAACCTTTAAATCCATTAAATAAACACCAAGTCAGGATTTTTATTATATGGACACGTAAGTTTTAGAAAGTAATTATATCTCTACATAAACTGTGAACCCTGCTCAAAAAATTAGCAAATGCTTACATGCTAAGAATCTAAATATCAAAATATAAAGAAAATGGAGCCTCTAAAAAATCTTTCATTACTCTGGGTTTTTATAAGCATTCCTTTTTATAAGCAAACTGAATTTGTGTGCACTCAGCACTAGGGTTCATTCTAAGTGAAAATTGAAAAAAATGCCTCATCATTCACTTGCCTCAAGGACACAATTAACTAAAACAAAAATATATTGATGTTTGCCTAACCATTTTAGTTTTAACCCAATACTTAACATTACATATGCATACAGGGTACTAATAGAAGGATAATTGTGATTTTTCAATCATTAGCATGAAAACAGTAGACTAAAACATAGGCATATTATGTAAATAGAGAAGAAGTAACAAGGAAAAATGTCTTTACTCAAATTTGCAAACTTCTGTAAATTTTTGTGGGCCTAAAGATTGAGAGACTGTTCAGTCCTACTATTGAATTTCAGAATAATTTTGCATTATACTGAAACTCTAGACTACTCTTGATTTTTCTGAAGCTTTTGTTTAGATTTCCAACTCCTACTGCTTCAGTAGCTATCTAGAGATTATTCTGTTAGGAATCAGATATTGGGAGGTCACATTTGTTTTAAATACGTATTTTCTTTTGTATGGTTTTCAGAGTGATTTTCTTCTGTGCCTGGAGGGGAGTGAAAATCCGTCATTTCTCTAACAGGAAGCCAGAGAAATACCCAGCTTAGATATATGGTCACGTGCAGTTTCCTGTTACATTCCAGGAATTGTTCTTGGGTATAAACAGTGATCTTCCAGGGGGCAGGTCATGACTGCATCTGCCTTGTCTATCACTCTATATTTGTAGAATATATGAAATATCCGGCTAAGAGCTGTTAATTCTGATATAGCACAAAGTCTCCATTTATTGAACGTGTCAAACTTTTGCCAAGCTCAGTTTAGTAAGCACAACTTTTAGGCAAACAGAATGTCATTACTGATTGGATTCCATGCATCATTTCCCCCAAATAAAGCATCCTTGAGTTGATTGATTTTACCATGTTGAAAAGCATGTTTTAATGGGGAATTTCCACAAAATTGTGTTAAGCTTTCTAGTATCTGCAAACTATAAACAAAATAAATAAGACCTGTCTATAAAAATGTCTACAACATAATCAGAATACAAGAATATTTGATTTGAGAAATACTGAAAAATAAAACACAATCTTCTGAATAATACATGTTATATTAGTTATGAGTTAGGATTTTACTTCATAAAGACATAGAATCCTATACTCAATGACTAGATAGAAATGTGGATAAGACATGAAGGATTAGTCCCAAAGTAGATTAAAAGTATAAACTCTGTTACATAGCCAAACACTTGGCTGTGTAAATGTAACTTAAATAAAGTTATTATCTTAACTCCTCAGACTCACCAGCTACACTTCAAGTGCTTAACAGCCACATATGGTTAGTGGCTATCATATTATATACAGTCTAGATATAGAACATTTCCATCATCACGAAAGTTCTATTGAACAGCAATGGTATTCAGAATATAACACACAAAGAAATATTTTTAAAACTAAGATTGTTGTTCTTAGAAAAAAAGGAATGAGCATATGAAATGAGCATACAATGTGAAAATTTTTAAGCTGTTTCTATATAGTTTCAAAAAATGGTTTCAGTGTCTCACTCAATTTTTTAACTAAATTGATAAGATGCTTTAAATATCATTACATAGTGCAGAAGGGCAAATACAAATGTTCTGAGACATTAAACATATAATTTGGGGGATACTTAAGGAAAAGAATAACAAATTAGCTATTCAGGAGAACAATATTTTCAGAATGAAAAACGAAATCACAATAAACTGCAAAATTTAAAAAAACTGACAACTATCACAAACATCAAAAATTCAAAAAATTTTTTATTGGCTGTGTAGTATACGTTTATATATTCCATATTTTGCCTCATCATATGACAATGGTTCTATGTAACTTTATAGAGAAAAAATAGAGAGACAATTCAATCTTCCTTCTAGGATGGTCAATTGAATTTTTTAAAAATGAAGTTAGGATGCACAAAAACATGACTTCATACAGACATGTGTTTTTTTAGTACCCATAGGTTTGTGCCCTATAAAAACACATTCTGATCAATTCTCCATTGTATAATTCCCCCCAAAATGAAAAAAATATGATACACTGATCATTGTATATGCTACATTATCAAATATTCCCAATAAGGGAGATTTTCCATTTTGATTATATATTGGATTAGGTGTTGATGAAAACCAATTCTCTGCTTATAATTTTACATGTCTGACAAATAGAAAAATCTTCCATTGATCAGCTTCTGGATCTGAACACTTCAACACTCATTTTTTTTTTGTTATTTAGTTTTTATTTCATAATAATAAATTTAACTCTGCAATCCAGCTAGGCATGGAAGGGAACAAGGAAAACATGGAACCCAAAGGGAACTGCAGAGACAGCACAAAGATTCTAGGATACTACAAGCAAATGGGGTGGAGGACTGTTCTCCTGAACTACAGAAGGAATGGTTTGGTGGTTAAGATAAAATACAGGTCAAATTTATTCGAGTTGTCCACTGTCAGCAATGGTGATCTTCTTGATGGTCTTGCCATTCCTGGACCCAAAGTGCTCCATGGCCTCCACAATATTCATGCCTTCTTTCACCTTGCCAGAGACCACATGCTTGCCATCCAACCACTCAGTCTTGGCAGTGCAGATGACAAACTGGGAACCATTTGTGTTGGGCCCAGCATTTGCCATGGACAAGATGCCAGGACCTGTATGCTTTAGGATGAAGTTCTTGTCATCAAATTTCTCCCCGTAGATGGACTTGCCACCAGTGCCATTATGCATGAGAAGTCACCACCCTGACACATAAAACCTGGATTAATTCCGTGAACGCAGGAACCCTTATAACCAAATCCTTTCTCTCCAGTGCTCACAGCATGAAAGTTTTCTGCTGTCTTTGGAAACTTGTCCGCAAACAGCTCTAAGGAGACACAGCCCAAGGGCTCGCTGTTGACAGCGATGTCGAAGAACACAGTGGGGTTGACCACGGCTGATAGTACAGGGCTCACAGCAGCGGCAGCATCTGCAAAGCCTTCAACCTTATTTGTTCCCACTTCCCATGTAGGTCCAGTGGCAAGTGTCACAGGACAAGCTCATTTGATTTTAAAATGTCTGGTCCTACATCTTTATTTCATGACACTATGTAAGTCACCAGTGGGTACCAAGTAGTAATACTCTTGGAAACAATTCCTATCATGGGATAACTAGAAACAACTGAACTACACATAGAAGTGAGTCTGTGAACTACAAAAATATGTCCACCACACCAAAACACATGTATTCAACATTTGACTTCCCTTTAGCTGATGCGCAAATGCCCATGACCATTCTCCAGCTATCTAGCACCAAAAGAAAGCATGATAACAGTAAGTATGGATGAGTGATAGTAATCCAACTAAGCACAATTAAAATATCTTAATTTTGCAAATGTTATGAAAATATACGTCCATGCAACACAATGCTGGGATCCCTCCCAAGGCCCCGTAAGGGACCCCTGCAAGTGAGAAGCCGAGAAGCTAGACTCCATTGGTAAATCTAGCTCTGAGAAAGGATGCATTCCTTACCAGCACCAAGAACTGAGGAATAGAGTTTGAAATATAAGGATTCCAATTAAATATGAGATAGCTTTCCTGTCAGTGTTGCTGAATGTTGACATGACTGAATAGATAAAGACTTACAAGTTTAATATTCTAGAAGCTGTTTACCTTTTAGTTCTTTTGCCCTTGTTGAAAATGCAGAACCTGCTCAACTTGTGATAAGGTTGAATCCTGATGAATCTATCATAAGTTGAACATATCCTAAGTCAAAAATGCATTTAAGGCCACGCACGGTGGCTCGCGCCTGTAATCCCAGCACTTTGGGAAGCCGAGGCGGGCAGATCACCTGAGCTCAGGAATTCAAGACCAGCCTGGTCAAAATGGTGAAACCCCGTCTCTACTAAAAATACAAAAAATTAGCCAGACCTGGTGGAGGGTGCCTGCAATCCCAGCTACTCTGGAGGCTGAGGCAGGAGAGTCGCTTGAACCCAGGAGGCAGAGGTTGCAGTGAGCCAAGATTGTACCACTGCACTCCAGCCTGGGCGACAGAGTGAGACTCCATCTCAAAAAAAAAAAAAAAAAAAAAAAAAAAAATGCATTTAATACACCTAACCTACCAAACATCATACCTTAGCCCAGCCTGCCTTAAACGTGCTCAGAACGCTTACATTAGCCTAGAGTTGGGCAAAATCATCTGGCAACATGGGACAATGTAGCATATTGGTTGTTTAACCTTGGAATCCCGTGGCTGATTGACAGCTGTTGTTGCCCAGCATCACAAGAGTATTGCACCACATACTGCTGGCATGGGAAAACATCAATACTCAAAGTACTGTTGCTATGTAATGCATATCACTTTTGTACCATCTTAAAGTTGAAAAAAATCATAACTTGAACCATAAGTTGGGGACTGTCAAACAATAAGTGGTAGCTTCTAAAATTTTCATGATTCAACATCCACATTTCTGTAACATAAGGTAACTGGAAAACAAGTCACAATTATACATGTCTACCTTAAATAATTATTTATGCTATCAGAGAAGCATAGCCATTCATGAATGAAGCATATTTTGAAGAGGTTAAAAAGGAAACTAAAGGTAACACTGGGCACTCACTTTATTTATCTTCAATTATTAGTCACGCTTTATCAAATTCCTGTTCTATCCTTTGCTAAGAACAGAACAGTTTTTCCTCCTCTCTCTGTTGTCAGGTCACAAACAAAACTCTGCTGTTATGTGACTACAAAAACATTTGGTTTTTTCCCTTGCTAAAAAGAGATAGGCTACATTTTCTCATTTTATTTGTCTTTCCCGGTTCTATTTATTACAAAAACAAAAACAAAACACAAAACAGCTGCCGCAGAAGGATGTTAGGTAGATACCGAAAACCAGAGCTCTCCTCAGCAGTCCCTTCTTCCCAGCCTGCCTATACTGGACAAAAAATAAACACCACAGTGGGGCACGGTGGCTCACGCCTGTAATCCCAGCACTTTGGGAGGTTGAGGTGGGCAGATCACGAGGTCAGGAGTTTGAAAACAGCCTGACCAACATGGTGAAACCACATCTTACTACAAATACAAAAATTAGCTGGGCGTAGTGGTGTGCGCCTTTAATCCCAGCTACTAGGGAGGCTGAGACAGAATTGCTTGCACCCAGGAGGCAGAAGTTGCAGTGAGCTGAGATTGTGCCACTGCACTCCAGCCTGGGCAACAGACCGAGACTCTGTCTCAATAAGTAAATAAACAAACAAACAAACAAACAAACAAGCACCACAGAAAATCAGCAACTGTTTTTGCCCCTATTGAGTTTTCTCTCCAGCAATTGCCGGTCTATATTTATTTCACCTACAGAGTATTCTCACTCTAAACTGTATTCCTCCGCCCTAAAATCACCAAATTAATAACATCCTCATTCATTCATTTCTGTGGTAACCATCACACAGTGGAATAGATACATCTACTCCTTGGTAAACTCAACTTGTAAAAGACCATGTAGTTTAAACTTTTGTGTGTATATAAACACAAAATTTTAAACAGATGCATTCAATCAGAGCACATTAAATGTTCTAAAAATTGACATGAAATGGTTTCTTCACAATTGGAAAAAAATGACTAGCTAAAACTGAATTTTTACAAAGCGTGATGTGTAAAGTTGGTTTTGAAATCACCAAATATTTTCTCAGTAATCATAAGCATTGCTACAAAAGTAACTAGATTTTTCTATTATAGAAGACTATAATCTAGTTGTAGAAAAGGACAATAAAGATATTTTAGGTAATAATAGCATTCACCTAATAATAAACACAAAAATATATAGGAAAATTCAGAAAAGACATGATTATTATGTGAATATATGCACATTTTAAATAAACCTGAGGAAAAGATTCAAGTTACAGTTTTGGGAGAAGGTATGCAATGAACACACAGAAAGAGGCAGAAAAGCAGAAGACATTTGAAAAGAGAGATGATCCACTTTATTTCTAGTCCGAAGTTAGCATGGGGAAATGTCAGAAGAAAAAGTTAAAATAAAATAAAAAAATAAAGGTGGTGAAGCAAAATATGAAGATGGGGTGTGAAATCAGTATTTGATTCTATAGATGACGTAAATCCACTAGAGAATAACCTTATAGATTAACAAAGCAATGCATATAATAATTTAAGAAAAGAAATCTGGCAGTGCTATCAACATCCTATCAATTATAAAGGAAAGATTGACCTATTGCTGGCAAATTGGAATACGTTTCTGTTCATGTCTTCTGCCCACAAATTTAATACCTTTTCTGTCTTAACTCAGCACTGTAAGTTTTGCAGTTTGAGACGCAACAAAAAAACTAGCATACATTTCTTCTTTTCTTCTTTACAATATCATAGGTAGATTAGTTTTTACCATAGATCTTAGGCAAAGAAATTCAGTCTATTATTAGAATCCCATATGTTGACACATTCTTGAGTTCAGGAAAAAGGTTATCTAGCCATAAGGAAATATTTTTACACTTATGATTAATCATATGAAATAGCATTTTATTGAAAAATGTTATGTCTCTATACATTGATGAGATTGATGTATGGTGTTCTTTAGCATGGAATATTGGTCATTTTATTGATATATAATTTGCTGAATGTATTCTATGTGTCTAGAACTGTGCCAATTATTTTCTATCCATCTATATGTCACTTCATGCTTATAGCAACTCTTTGTTTTACAGGAAGTGAAATTTGAGCCTATAGGTGGCCACTTTCCCTAGGCTACACAGTCAGTAAGTGGCAGAGAAAGAAAGTGAACCCAGTCTGTCTCATTCAGAAGCTGGCACTCTGACTACAATGCTATGCTATCATACAGGATAAATCAAGAAATTTCTGATCTTTCCATTTATTCTAGAACTGATTTTATATAATACAAAATAGTTTATCTAAATGGTGAAAGAATTCTCGAGAGAATCTAGTGGATCTAGCTGTGTTTGCATGGTATACACTATTCATATATAAACTTGATTTACATTAATTAATTCAATTCTGTCTATGGAGCACTTAGTGTGTTCTATGTGCCCAATGCTAGGGCTAAAAAACAAATATGATCTAGTCCTTTCTCTAAATAGCTCACATTTTGGTGAGGGAAATAAGAATATAAACAAGTACATTAAAATATCTGAAATTTAAAATTTCCTAGAGATTCTCAACAGCAGATTTCAACTTACACAGGAGAGATTTGGCAGACTTCAAGATACGTCAGTTGAGATTATCCAATCTAAGAAGCAGAAATTTAAAAGAATTTTTTAAAAAGATGAATAGAGCATCAGAGAGCTGTTAGACACCATCAAGCATTGCAAACACATGCATAATGAAAGTTCCAGAAGGAGAAGAGAGAGATAAAGGGGAAGAAAGAATATTTGAAGAAACAATCACTGAAAACTTCCCAGATTTAATGAAAAATGTTAACCTCCTAATAGAAGTATCTGCACAAATTCAGAGTAGAATAAACTCAGAGATCCACATCTGGACACATCATAATCAAACTGTCAAAAAAACAAAGAAGCAACTGATCATGTACAAAGAATCTTCAAGAAGATTAATAGATGAGTTCCCATCAGAAATCATGAAGCCAGGAGACCATGGAATTATAAAGCAGTCTCCCATTATTCACTGGGGATATATTCCAAGACCACCAGTGGATGCCTGAAACTGCAGATAATACCAAACTCTCTTGCTGTTAATTGGAATACGTTTCTGTTCATGTCTTCTACCCACAAATTTAATACCTTTTCTGTCTTAACTAAGCACTGTAACTTTTGCAGTTTTAGATGCAACAACAAAACTAGCATAAATTTCTTTTTTCTTCTTTACAATATCATAGGTAGATGAGATTTTACCATAGATCTTAGCAACCTCAGCACACAATTTTTCTTCTTTTCGTATCAGGTCAAGAACTTTCAGCTTTTCACTTAAAGAAAGCACTTTATGGCTTCTATTTAGTATATCTAAATTGCCAGCATCACAATCCTTCTGCTTTAGGAACATTTTAAGTTAAATGAGGGTTATTTAAACACAAGTACTGCATTATTACTACAGTTGATCTGATAACTGAGACTGCGACTAAGTGACTAATGAACAGGTACTGTGTACCTCATGGATACTTTCCAAAAAAAAGGATGATTTGTGTACTGGATGGGATGGTGCAAGATTTCATCATTCTATTCAGAACGGTGTGCAATTAAAAACCTATGAATTGTTTATTTCTGCAATTTTCCATTTAATATTTCCAGACTGTGGTTAACTATAGGTAACTAAAACTGTGAAAAGTGAAACCATGGATAAGAGAGGGCTATTGTATTCAAAATGCTAAAAGAAAAAGGCTGTCAGTGAAGAATTTTATGTTCAGCACAATTAACATTCAAAAGACAAAGGGTAAATTAAGGAATTCTCATATAAGCAAAAACTTTAAAAATTGGTCTCTAATAGACCAACCCTATAAGAAATACAAAAACAAGTTTTTCAGGCTGAAATGAAAGGATATTAGACTAGCTCTAATTCACATGAAGAAAGAATACCAATAACATTAATACATAGGTAAACATAAAAGACAATATACATGTATTTGTGTTTATTTTATGCCATTTAGTCTTTCAAAAAATTCCCTCCAGAGAACATCAACACAATAGGACACATTTTTGTTTCATTTCTTTCTAATTTGGTCTTGAGGTACCTGTCTTGAGAATAGCCATAAACTATAGCCCTACCCTGAAGGAGACCCTAAGGATTTGGTTATCGAAGTTTAGTGTGCATTTCCCAGATACTTCTTTATCCTGATGTACTGCCTAATGTCTAGCCCATGACCAGGTGTCCACACAGGACACTTGTTTATACTGGCAGGTACCATGTGGCTCCTGTCTCACCTATATTGAAGATTTGTGCCAAGATAGCCAATCTCTAGAAAAATAACTATGACTGGGAGAAAATTTGCATCCAAGTGTGTCAGTCAGGAGAGACACAGAGAACGCACACAACAAAATACATGAAATAACAGAAGTCGTTTATTACTTACACGTCCAAGAGAGAATCGGGTTACTAATCAAGGCTGATGGAAGATCTCAGGGGAATTGTGCTCAACCAGAAGATGGAGAGGCAGAGAGAGGTAGACCTGTAGGCTGAATCCATTTGAGTATAGGGCTAACTATATAAGGTCTAAGTATAGACCTGAATCCATTTTGAGTATAGGGTTAACTGTTTCATACTAGAAACAGGATTTAGTCACCCCTGATGCAGGCTGAGGCCTTTATTGGGGTGCAGGGTACCCAAGCAGATTTCCCATGAGGAATTCTAACTGATGGAATTAGACATAAGACCCATGAGGCCAAACGGTGACTTAGAAGTGATCACCATGGCACATCTGCATATTCCATGAGAGGTATGAGTGTCAGTGTGATGAGTCCAGTAGGTTGGATCTCTGTGTTTCATAGGGAAGTGGTTAACAGGAGGTGGTTATATGGGGCAGATATCTAGATTGACCACATTGAGGAACTGGCAGGAGGCAGAGAGTTGAAAACTGCATCAAGGGAGACTAAATCCTGTTTCTAGTAGAAGACAGTTAACGCTATACTCAAAATGGATTCAGAGCCAACATAAAATTGCAAGTACTCACTACACCTGTGTCCACTGCAATGGACGATATCTTAATTGGTTCAGGTCGCCATAATAAAACACCATAAATTGGGTGGCTTAAACAACAGGAATTTATTTTCTCACACTTCTGGAGGCTAGAAGTGTTAGATCAAGGTGCCTGCTGATTTGGTTCCTTCCTGGCTTGCAAATGGCCACCTTCTTACTATATCCTTCCACGTCAGAGAGTGAGAAAAAGAAACAACTCTCTGCTGTCTCTTCTTATGGAAACACTGATCCTATAGGATGAGGGCTTCAGTCTTATGACCTCCTTTAACCTTAATTATTTCTTTAGAGGCCCAATTTCCAAATATAGTCACACTGGGGGTTGGGTCTTCAACATATAGATTTTGGAAGGACACAAATATTCAGTCAATAAAGACAACATCCTCTATTGGTTTCCTCTCATCTGTTTCCTATCCCTGGTTCCTCACTCCTATTTCCTAAGATCACTTTCCAAATAAACTATCTGTATACAAGTGGATCAAGTTCTGCTTTCATGAGAACACAGGCTAAGGCAAGAATTGCTTCCAGAAATTTCCATGGCAGCATTGTTTGCAATAGCAAAAAAAAAAAAAAAAGGAAATAACCTAAATGGCAACTGACACAAGAATGAAAAAATAAATTGTGGTATATATGTAATGAAATTAAGTTCTGGAGTTAAAATGGCATAAGCACGTCAAAGAATACATATAGTATAATCCCATTTATATAGAATTCAAAAACAGACGAAACTCAACAATATGTTGTTTTTTGTTTAGGGTATAGGTTCACATGTAGAAAGACTATAAAGAAATCAAGGAAATGATAAACACATCATTCAGTGGTTACCCCCAGAAATGAAGAAAGAGGGCTTCAGAGTTATTGGTAATGCATTTCTGAAGCTGAATACTAGATATATGGGTGTTGGTTTTACTGTTTTTTATCATACACACATATATCTTTACATCATACATATATTACATTTATAGTTATATATGAGTATAGTTACATATATTTGCGTGGGCAACAGAATGAGACCCTGTCTTGAAAAAAAAAAAACCCAATATGTGGTTCAATCTTAGGAGTTCATGGTCCTGAATAACTAGGCTAATTAATTAAGAGAGATGATAGCAATTTTCCACTTACTATTTTTGCATGCATTTAGCCTTCCTGAAATATGGTTGAAATTTAATTTATATAAAATTATAAATAAGAAATAAATTTATACTATTAAATTTAAATAAAATTAAATCACATATATATAACATACTTCACATGTACACATATATCATATTTACAGTTAAATTACATAGTATTTAGCTATATATTGAATTGCATATCAATTAACTATGTAATTTATTAGGCATTTTAATTAAGACAGTTAATTTTAAAAAACAAAATATTAGCTTGAAGTATGAAAAGTGGGCTTTTAAAACACAAGCTTTGTTAAATGATGCATTCATTTAACTTAAAAAAAAATGAAACGGCAAAGTTGTTTTCACCAACAATGTTTTCCAATTCAACTAGAAGAAATCTTAGGAGGAGAAAAAAATGTTTCTTTCCTAGGCAGTATACATTTTGAAATCTACCAATGGGAAAACATCTGTCAAGAATGAATTTCAGAAGAAAATTAATTTTATAATTTACCACCTAGATAGCTGCCAAACTTTAGTGACTAAAGCTCTAAACCAAGTGGCAGCAGATCTAACATCCTTTTCTCCTTCCTCTTCACATTCCAGCTCTGCAGCTGGATGCAAGCCAAGATCCTAGATGACTCAATTTTCCACTCTATCAGATGAAGACAATACTTGCCATCTCCCAATAAAGGTTATGAGGATTAATCTGTCCATAATGCATTTGGAGATCCTTGCAATAAAGATTAAAACCATATATAAAATTTATTATATTTTATAGGTGTGAGTTTTCAAGATCAGTTATCTTCAAATTGTTTATTCCCTAAGAATTGGGCCTTCAGTTTAATATCCTATGACACCAAAAACATGGTTCGATCTTAGTTAGGGATCCACAGTCTTCAATAACTAGGCTTCCATTGGTATAGTTTTATTAAGAGAGATGATAGCAATTCTCCACTTACTATTTTTGCCTGCATTTATCCTTCCTGAAATATGGTTGAAATTTAAAACATGGAAGCTGGTTACTACTTACTCCTAGACACCATCCTAGAAGTAGCACAAGATGGGTCATATGGCTGATTTAAAACCTAGAATATAAATGTGACATAAAATGTAGGATTAATATTTCAAAAAACGCACCTGTCCTAGCCAAGAGTGCTTTTTTCCTTAATTAAAATGTTATCATTAACATTACAGGTTACTGATTAAATGCCATTTACATATTAGTATTTGCCTATTAGCATTAGGAAGAAAATACCTTCTAACAATTCACATCTGCCTCTTCTCTAAACTCATTAATAATTCCTATTCACCATATTGTAAAGACATTTACTTTCAAGATTTCAGGCTTTAATAGGCCAGGCATGGTGGCTCACATCTGTAATCCCAGCACTTTGGGAGGCCAAGATGGGAGGGTTGTGTGAGGCCAGGAATTTCAGCAACATAGGGAGACCTCCATCTCTACAAAAAATTAAATACAATTTAAAAATTAACCAGGCGTGGTGGCTTATGCCTGGGGTCCCAGCTCCTTGGCGGAGGATAAGGTGGAAGGATCACTTGAGCCTGGGAGGTCTAGGCTGCACTGAGCCATGATCACACCACTGCACCAGCCTGGGCAACAGAGCAAGACCCCGTCTTAAAAAAGAAATTACGGGTTTAAAAAATAGCTTCATAACTCAAGTCACTGCAGCTTCAGAGTTGTTTTAGCTTTTAGATACATGGAAGTATCTTAGCCTTTCCCATCCTGTGTGCAATTTAACAGTGTCCCTGAGTGTATTTAACAATATTACTTTTCTCTTCACCCAAATTCTCCTACTCATTTTTTTAATTCACTTATTTTCACTTATTATTATTCATTCAACAAACATTTATTAAATGCCTACCTACTATGTGCTGAAGCTTTGCTGAGTGAAAAGATGCAAATAAAACATTATCCCTGCCTTCAAAGAAATTCATTGTGTAGTAGGCAAGACATAGAAGGAAATATGTGTTTCTAATTCAGTATTTTTTTAAATCAACAATTCAAAAAAAATTAAATGAGTTTTGTAGCATCCATGATTTTGTAGCGTGATCATGTCACACCCCTGACAGTTAAACATCTCCGTGGGTTCCATAGGTTTTAGGATAAACTTGGAATTTGTACACACACCCTGCCATAAATGTCCCTTGTTCACCACTACCAGGACAGCTCTTTCCTGCAGCAGAGTGACTTCTCACAGCCCGAGCTGTGCCATTTCTCTCTCTCTCGTCCTTTGCCTATGCTGTGCCCTCTGCTTGGCATGCCAGCTGCTAGTGCTTCCTCTTTTGCTAGATTATTTTTATTCTTAGGAGTTTTCTCTGGAAAGCTTCCTCTGACTCCTTTAGCTTTGTCTATGTACCTCTTCTCTTAGCTTCCATGGAATTACATGCATATCATTATTATAGCATTTATCTTCCCCTTTAAGTTATTTCTCCTGGTAGAATATCCAGTCCTTGAAAGCAACACTATCTCATTTATCTTTGAACCTATTACCTATCACAGTGCTTTCCTTCATAATATCTACTCAGTAAACTCCATTGACCTAATGCTTTACAGAATAAATGAACACACTTTTATATAAAGGTAAGTCTGATAGAAGAAGCTATCATAAGGAACTATAAGAGCACATAGAGAAGCTCATAGCTCAAAATGGGTATGAATTTAGCGGGCAGTCAAAGTCTTGAAAGCTCCTCTGCAGAGGTGGTGTTTTCTGTGCCGATTTGGAAGAGTGGCTAGGAATAAGCCAGGCACAATGATAGAGGAAGGAATGCTTGCTGATATGAACTAGTGTCCTCATGCTGAAGAAACAGCATGTACAATGGCACTGAGTGGGTGTATCAAAGTCTTTTTCAGAAACTGACCAAGACAGAAATAACTATGTAGTCATAGTCAAAAGGAGAATAAGAGGTAGCTACATTTTCCGTTTGGTCATTCCTACTCTTATGTTATAACTGAGCAACTGGGTTCTCCACCGCCCCTTCATTCTGTCCCTCCTTCCCATCTCTCCTGGCCTGCCTGTCTGCTTCCCTATCATTCTCTCCTCCCATCCCCATCTTCCTTTGCTTATTTTCTTCCTCCTTTATCTTAAAGCAACAGCTGATTACAAGCGTTTGATCTTGGCTAGGTGCAGTGGCTCATGCCTGTAAGCCCAGCACTTTGGGAGGCTGAGGTGGGTGGATCATCTGAGGTCGGGAGTTCAAGACCAGCCTGGCCAACATGGCAAAACCCCATCTCTACTAAAAATACAAAAATTAGCCAGGCGTGGTGGTGCACGCCTTTAATCCCAGCTCCTAGGGAGGCTGAGGCAGGAGAATCAGTTGAACCCAGGCGGCAGAGGTTACAGCGAGCCGAGATCACGCCAGTGCACTCCAGCCTGGGCAACAGAGTGAGACTCCATCTCAAAATAACAATAATAATAATAAAAGTGTTTGATCTCTCACAACTCAGAACTTTTTAGAACTTATACATGCTGACCTACTCCATTTTACAGAAAAGGCACATGTTGATCAAAACAGACAGAACACCTGTAACTTCTTACAGCAGCTTACAGCAAAAAATAGGACCCAGTCTCCTAACTTCTAATGTAATACTTTCAGACTCTCTACGATCAAGCTGGTACAACCTTATTCTTCCAGAATTAAAAAAATCTGTTTAAGCTCAAGGAAATCGCTTTAAAAGGCTGCTTCCTTTAAGACATGACAACAGTTTTTCTCAATAGGGACTGTGAGATCAACTTCCTGGAGATAGCAATTATGTGAATGTGGAACATACATTGTTTGAGAATGTATATGAAGGGTATAAATATTTCCTTCTTGTTAAAATATACTTTTATATCAAAGTCCCATGTATGTAACACACTGAGGAATTATTATATTAATGTCTGGCTGGCATAGGCCTTCATCTTAGGAACCCTGTGTTAGATGGAGTGGCTCTGTTTGTGTGAACTGGGGGGTAAGAAAGCATGGTAAGAGGAGCCAACAAGATGTTTGAGAAACTGCCTCATTCCTGATGAAACCTCAGGTCTTCAGCAAAATTATTAGACAGTTGGAATGTTTGGCGAGGAGTGATCGTTAGTGGAAACTGACAAATGGCAGGCCTGTTTGCGTATGTTGGTTTAAATTAGAAGTGAGAAGGCACCTACTGGAGCAGCCACTACGAAAACCTGATGAATACCCACTCCTCGTTCCTCTTTATTAATAGAACCTCATTTGTTCAGGGTGAAATTGTGCCCAGGTACACAATTCTCATCAATGAGACACAAGTGATGGACTGATAGGAATTTGGGTTTCCTAATGTTGGTGACTCCTCAACTCCTCCTTTTCCCGTTTTCCTGCCAGTAGTATGATCAGGCTATTACCGATGCAGCTGCCACCTGGCAAGCAGGAGGATAATGAAGATAGAGGACCAGAAAGATGAAAAGAGTCTGAGTCGACGATGAGTCTGTGGAGCTAGACTGGGAAAAATAGTCCCCTAATTGACTGAGCCCTTTCTGTTACAAATTGGCTGTTGCATTTCTGTTACATGCAAATTGCTATTGCATTTCTGTTACATGCTGCTAAAGCGGGTCCTAACTGATCAATATACCCAAACATAGGAGAGGGAAGAGACGGACTGTGAAGAAGTAAGCTGGAAGATAATTTGCAGAAATCATGGCGAGGGTGTTGAATTTTTCACAGACCATGAATTGGGAAGTTCGAAGAAACTATACTCCAATTCTGAGGAAAATGGATGTTCCATTGTATGTCTTTGCAGCCTTGTGTAACAAGCATTTCCGTTTAAGATGAATCTATGTTTGTCTTGGATCTATGTTTGTCTGGCAGAGCCTATAGGTCTTAGGAGGTAGGAATGGCACGAGTCTGTTTACGTGAAAGTCTAAGAAGCCTCTGGTGAACTCACTCTTAAGGGGAAAAAAAGATATTTCTGTAGAAGATTGTTTCAAGTATAATGGACTTGTTGTCACAGGGAAAACATTATGCGTAGGATTTTTATATTAGATTGCTCTCTGGCCAAATGCCTGAGGACTCCTGCCTGAGTTCAAGGACAAGGAGGCTGCAAAAAGAAAGAGTAAAGCTAAAATGGACATTTTCTAAATACCCTCCCTAGGATGTTTAGCACCCAAAATATCAAAATTCTTGATACTAGTTTGATAGGCATAATTGTGCTGAAGACAATCACTGCAGTGGTGGCAAAACGATTGCTAAAAATAACAGGCATTGCAATGACAATTTCAGTGCCCTCAGTGCAGTCACTAGCATCTTGGTGTAGAGCTTTGCATGTGCCTTATATGTAACATGAGTTTCGACACAATCTATGGTAGTCATAATTCTATAGATGTCTCCTGTCCCAAGATTCCCCAAAGCAAGTTATTCAAACATGAATCTAGGCACTGTGCTAAAGGGACTCTGCAGATGTAATTAAGGTTACTATCAGCTGACCTCAAGGTAGGGTGGGCCCAAGGTAATCACATGAGATCTTAACAGCCAAGGAGGAAAGTAGAAAAGTAAGACAGGAGAGATGAGGCAGGAGGGATCAGAGAAAATGAAAGTGTGAGAAGGACCTGACCTGCCATTGCTGGCTTTAAAAATGAAGGCGGCCATGAACTAGGGAATGTGAGTGGTCTCTAGAAGTTGAGAATGACCCCACTGCCAGCTAGCAGGGAAAAATAATCCCAGTTTAACAGCCACCCAGAACTGAATATTGCCAATAACCTGAAGCCAGTTTAAAACAAATTCTTCCTCAGAGGCTCCAGTAGACAATGCAGCCTTCCTAGTACCTTGATTTTAGCCCGGCAAGATCCATGTTGGAATTTTGATCTATCAAACTGTGAGATAATAAATTTTATGTTAGGCTGCTAAGTTTTGGTAATTTGTTACAACAGCACAGGAAACTAATACAATATTTTGCCTTTTTGTAATTATTTCTCTGTACGGTCATCTGCCACATAATGACATTTTGGTCAGTAACTGATCACACATATGACAGTGGTTCTGTAAGACTGTAATACCATATTCCTACTGTACCTTTTCTGTGCTTAGATATGTTTAGGTACACAAATATGTATCATTGTGTCACAACTGCCTACAGTATTTAGTACAGACACATGCTGCACAGGTTTTTAGCCTAGGGAGCAATGGGCTCTACCATATGGCCTAGGTGTGTAGTAGGCTATACTATTTAGGTTTGTATAACTACACTCTATGATGTTTGCACAATGATAAAATCACCTAACGATGCATTTCCTAGAATGTATCCCCATCGTGAAATGATATATGACTGTATGTTTGTCTCCCCTGCTAAACTCCCATCCTTTAGGGCAAGGATAAAGTGATCCAGTTATTTACTTGTTTGTCTATTTCTGCTCCTCCTAACCAAGGCTTCCCCTCTATTTTTTCTTTTTTGATATAAAATTTCCACTGTCTTTCCTTTAAAATATTCATAGTTTGTTTTTAAATATATTTTCAAGAAAAATGGTTGCATTTGATTATTGCTAAGGTCTTATTGCACAAGGGAAACTAAAGTCTAGCTTCATTTGCATCTCAAAAAATAAGAGTTACACTTAAAATAGGCATGTATATGTTGCGCTGATTCTGCTTACATTGGTTACAAGGTAAAATGTATGTACATTGGTACATACGTTCGTTGCTCCTTACCTTCATGTTCACTGGCAGAGTTGCAGAGATAATATTATGCCTCTTTCATCCCTCAGTGATTTAAAGTTGTACTTATATCTTTTCATTACCATTCAAATTTTATGGCTCCTACATTTATTTGTATTTAATTCATGTGCCCAGTAGAAAATATATTTTAAAATAATTTTTTTTGAAAAAAGGAGAAAATGATATTTTAAGAATCACAAAAGTGAAAACTCATTTCTATTTTAAAGGATTTTTTAAAAGGTAAAATTCTGAGTCTTATGCAGATAAAAAAATGAACACGTGGAAATTTTTATGTAACTCATTATTGATGAGGGAGCTGATAAGATGTTAAAATCTGTTCAGATAATCCAAAGAACAATCACAATTATAAATCAGAAATACTGAAATGAACTTGCAAATAAAGGCAAAATTGCTTCATCCATAGTACAGGGAAAAAAAAATCTCTTTAACATCACCTAATAGAATATGTTTGCATGTCTATAAACAAGAATTATTTTGCATCGCTATCAGTTATCTACAACAAAGGTATTGTAACATAGATCAATGGCAATAAAAAGTGCAGAGTCTGGTGGCTCACGCCTGTAATCCCTGCACTTTGGGAGGCTGAGGCTGGCAGATCTCTTGACCCCAGGAGTTGAAGACCAGCCTGGACTATATGGCAAAACCCTGTCTCTACAAAAATAAATAAATAAATAAATAAATAAATAAATAAATAAACAAACAAAGCTTAGGAGGGCATAATGGTGCAAGCCTATAGCCCCAGCTACCCAGTACTATAGGAAACTACAAACCTCTATTGTTAGATTTGTCATCTATTATGCTGTACAAAAGCATTCTATGGATTCCATTGCTACAATCATGTTTTGCAAATTGGGATATATAAAATAGTGGGGGAATTATCTGTTTCAGTGGAAATTTATGCATGTTTAGAGCACACTCTTCCTGGTACTTCTGACTCTATGGGGGCTCTGCACTTTTTTTTTTTGTTCCAGAATGAGTCTCACCCTGTAACCCAGGCTGGAGTAAAGTGGCATGATCATGGCTCACTGTGGCCTTGACCTCCCCTGGGCTCAGGCAATCCTCCCACCTCAGCTTCCCAAATCAGGCACATGCCACCATGCCCAGCTAATTTTTGCATTTTTTTGTAGAGACAGGGTTTTGCCATATTGCTCAGGTTGATTTCAAACTCCTGTGTTCAAGCAGTCCACCCTCCTCAGCCTCCCAAAGTGCTGGAATTACAGGCATGAACCACTGTACCCTGACATAAATTTCTTCAATGTAGGAGGAATTAGTACTTAGGTCTGTAAGACTGTCTAATTCTACTGCTCAGTGTTAGAAATCACACTTGCACTTCACACCAAAGCAGATCTTCCAACCTGGTCTCTATCAGTAACATTGATTTAATATTTGCTGTTTTATTTATCAAAGTGTTCAGAGCCATGGGCAAGAAAGAAGGTGCTAATTTAGGAACTCCTCAGATTAAGCATAAACATTCAAGATAATGCTACATTTTTAAAATGTAATATTTGCTATGCTTTGAATGTCCCCTCCAAATCTCATGTTGGAATTTAATTGCCATTGTGAGGGTATTAAGAGGTGGATCTTTAAGAGATGATTACATCACAAGGGCTTTGCTCTCATGAATGGATTAATACCATTATCATAGGAGTGGGCTTCTGATAAAAGGATGAGTTTAGCCTGATTTCCTTCTTCTCTGTCTCCTGTGCTTTTGCCTGCTCTCACCATATGATGCTTTTCTCTATATTACAACATAGCACAAAGGCCACCAGATGAGGCACTGTGTTCTTGGATTTACCAGCCCCCAGAACCATAAACCAAATAAACTTCTTTCGTTATACATTATCCAGTCTGTGGTAATCTATTATGACAACAGAAAACAAACTGGAGACAATATTGCTTTGCTATTTTTTAAATTTACCATGTTAAAAATAGTTTTCTACGTTTTCATCTCAAATACAAAGTTCTCGAGGTGGAGCATAATATATTCTATTGTTCGTTTCCTTTTCTGTCCACCATGAGAACACTTTTTACATTATTTTAAATTTATATTTCAATTAGTAAAATTAGCAAGATTAATGTTTTGTAATACAATCTAATTTTAAATTAAGGAATTTATATTACAATTATCTGAGGGACCTCAAACAAATCACTTAGGCTCTCTAAAGCGTAGGGCTGTAAATATTTCAACAAGATAATCTCTTTGTTTCCTTTACCTCTTACATCATTTTATTGTGATTGATATAGTGGACTGGTTTGCAAACATATTAATCATGGATAATTTTGACAGAAGACCACTATAGACTGGTACTTACAACATTCATTTCTACATGCAAAGCAAAATGTAAGTTTCCTCAATTAACGGAAATTTAATGAGTTTCACCATTAAATATCAGTTACTTCATGTCAATTTTAAATTACCTATCTTAAAAAGCACTTATTAATACCTGACATCAGATATTGTGTTATTATATTATAAATACTAGTATCATATATGTGAATGGTCCAATGACAATATGACTAACCAATTGGGTCCATTATTACTTGCTAAACTGAACATTGAGAAGTCTTACTAAATCATCGATGATTTGAGATTCACACCTATAAATCAATTACACAACTCATTGATATTATCAGGATTATTCAATAACTTTAAAATGCTTAGAATTCTAAGGTTAGCATGGCACTGCTGGTTTGTAAGTCTCTGTTATTTGGGATGTAGAATTTACATTTCTTTTGATTCTACATTTTAATATTTAGGACAGAAATTTTCAAAGATGAGATATCTGATTATGGCATTAACTAGCTTACATATTTAGTATGTAATATTTCCTATACTAATTATCCAACAAAATGCTTATATTTAATCATTGCCATAAAAACATAACTAGTGTTTTATGATACACACACACTTTCTATCTCTCTCTGTCTTACACACACAAACACACACTTTTTCAGTTTCATTATCATAGTCTTTTATATGTAATTTGTTAGCTTGTAAGGCGGGTAAAGAAGAGAAGGGAGAAAAAAGATATGTTTTGTGGAGTTTAAAATATTTTTTCTTTCCTGAATAAATGCATTCATCCTTCATGAGCCTTTTAAAAATGATTTAGATAAAGAAACATGATTTCCAAATAACTACTGTCATAACCTTATCCACTCCCTTGAGAAAGCTGAAGTATGGCCAACCAATTTTCAGATGCTTCAGCCTGAGTTCTAACATTACCTTCTCTAAAATAGTCAGACCATAAGTCGTACAAATACATGTAGCTTGAAGGCTTCCCTGTTGGTTCTACATCTCCAGGATAAAAAAAGTGAGTTCAAAGTAAAGCTAGTGAAATTATCATTTACAAAAGCAAAAACTTACCAAGCATAAAATGGTAGTAGGCAAGAATAAGGGCAATGTATGAGTTATTGCTAAAATAAGTCAAGGACTTATAAGGACTGTCTGCTCTTATAGCCGTATCATTCTCCTGCTTCTTCCACTATGCCTTTCTCTTTACTCTGACACTGCATTTTACTGACAACATGTAGAAATTAAACTAGATTTAATTTTTGCCCTGAAGTTCCTTCTTGTATTGCCCTTTACTGGCTGAAAAGACCATCTGATCCCTCCATTTTTCTTCTAAATTATATTTGAAAATGAAAATGTGCTTCTTATTTTATTTCTCTTTGCTTGTATTTTATAATAGGCAAAAAAAATAAGCCAGGTGGTAGCTTCAGTACTCTTCCTGGAAGTCTTCTTAACTAGATCATCAATTTTCCACAATGCTGCAAACAGCAGTGTTGACAACTTTCCACCATTATATAACAAGGGTCCTTTTTCCTTCCACTTTCTGAAGAAATTTCCTTGCTTTTCTTGAAACATTGACAAACAGCCTCCTTGATACCTGTCAGACTTCCATCCATAGCACTATCGCCAAAGCAATGCCCCATCATTTAGGTTTCTTTTTATTTGGTTTGGCTTTTTTATATCACACTCCACTCCTAATGCCAAATTTTCTTCCAGCTATCTATTACTACCTAGTAAATTACCTGTGAATAGTCACATATCTATGGCTCAAGAATTCAGAGACTGTACAGTTTAGATAGTTTTTTGTTTATTTGTTTGCTTAAACAACAGAAATTTATTTTCTCACAGTTCTGGAGGCTAAAAGTCCAGTAACAAGGCACTAGCAGGGTGGATTCCTCTGAGGCCTCTCTCCTTGGCTTGCAGATGGCTGCCCTCTTGCTGCCTCTTCACATGGCCATCCCTCTGAACACTTGCACCACTGGTGTCTCTTCTTATAAGGACACCATTCATATTGGATATACACTGAATCATTTTGTTTTGTTTTTTCTCCATAATGCTTGTGATCTCAGCTGAAAATGTTTGAATAGTGAAGAATACACAAACAGCTCAAAGCTAGAATCATCCAGAGGCTTCTTCATGCACATGTCTGGTACCTAGGCAGGGATGACTTGAAGGCTGGGGTGCAGTTGGGACTTTAACAAAAGTGCTTTGTGTAGTCTCTCCATGGGATTTGGGCTTCTTCAAGCATGGACCCTGGGTGAATCTGGGTGTCTTAGGTGGTAGGCTAAAATGCCAAGAGCAGGTGCTCCAGCCCCATAGCAGAAGCTGCATGACCATTTATGACCTAGTCTTGGAAATTACATACTGTCACTTCCACTAATCTCTATTTGTCAGCACAGTCACAGCTCACCCAGATTTAAGAGGAAGGGACATAGATACTACCTTTCAGTAGAAGAATATCAAATAACCTGTGGCCATACTTTAAAACCACCATAGTCAGGCACTCAAACTAACCAATGAAGGTCTAATAGTAAAGCTAGAAAATGTTCCTCAAAAAGAGAGTAAGTTCTTGCTGGAAGTAACAGCTTTTCTCCAAGAACACAGTCAAGGCCTCTCCAAGAACATAGGAGGCCTCTTCCAGGGTCTTAAATAGTCTCAATTCAGCACCCTAATTAACCACAGATCAGACACAATGCATCACTGATCCACCACCAAGTGGCAGAGCTGGTAGGACCTCCTGGAGAGTTTCGTTAGCTGTGGTACTCCCTCAAAGCTGACAGCTTTATGAATTATACGTGGTTCTTGATTAATTTTAAAAGAACAAATTTCACATCTGATACCATATAGTCACTTTCTATCTGAAAGAAAGATATCTGAAAAAATATCTGAAAGTCACTTATTCAGAAAGAAATAGAACCATTATTCATTTCAGAAAAAAATTGTTGTGAAAACAACGACTATCTCAATATTCTTGCCAACTGAGAACATGTTAGTTGATGAAACATCTAGAATTTTGAGGTTGATATGTCAAATAATATAGTTAGGTCTGGCTATCAAACTACTTCACTCTTCAAACTGTATTATTTATTCTATTTTTCTTACTGGCATAGTCGCCTTTTGTAGGAGTGAAAAAGAATTTCTATTTTACTTGTTAGTCAACATTTTATGGAAACTGGTTAAATCCTTTTTAAAAAACTGCATATTCAATATCTCAAACATGCATTAAACAAGTAATTCTTGCTTTGAATTTGTGATTGTCAAGACAACATTTAACTCAAAATCACAGAAGTAGTTTTAAATAAGAATCCCACATGAAAATACAATGATCATTTAAATCAGAGGTTGGCAACGTTTTTTCTGTAAAGGGCCAGGTAGTAAATATTTTAGGCTTTGTAGGTCATAAGGTCTCTTCTGTCCGTACTATTCAACTCTGTCACAGCAGCACAAAAGCAGCCATCAGACAATAGAAATGGCCGTGGCTGTGTTCCAGTGAAGCTATTTTTACAAAACAGGTGGTGGCTGGATTTAGCCCCTGGGCTTTAGTTTATGGAGCTCTGATTTAAATCAAAGTGTGTTTCTAGGACCACCAACATCAGGCCCACTTGGGAACTTGCTAGAAATACAAATTCTTAGATCCCACCCCGTATGTGCTGAATCAGCAGCTGAGGGGTAAAGCCACAATCTGTGTTTCAACAAGCCCTCTATGTAATTCCAAAGTGAGTTAAACTATTAGTGTATGTTATGTAGATTTTCATCAATATATAACAACTTTGCTTACACAATATTGATTATGAACTATTAAAAAGAGTGATGGTTTCCAACTCTGTAAGAACTAGATAGCATTTTTACAGCATTATTAGGCAAATTGAGCCAGAACACTGTATTTGTAAACAATGGGCCCTTACACACAGACTTTAGCTTATTCTTCTTTGTGTACTCTATTCCAAGCAGCACATAGTAGGTGCTCAAGAAAGACTTTTTTTTTTCTTTTTCTTTCTTTTCTTTTTTTTTTTTTTTGAGATGGAGCCTCACTCTGTTGCCCAGGCTGGAGTACAGTGGTATGATCTCGGCTCACTGCAACCTCTGCCTCCCAGGTTCAAGCAATTCTCCTGCCTCAAACTCCTGAGTAGCTGGGATTACAGGTGCGCGTCACCATGCCTGGCCAATTTTTTTGTATTTTTAGTAGAGACAGGTTTTCACCATATTGGCCAAGCTGATCTCGAACTCCTGACATTGTGATTCACCCCCCTCAGCCTCCCAAAGGGCTGGGATTACAGGCGTGGGCCAGTGTGCCCAGCCAGAAGACTTTTTAAATAAACAAATTTAAAATAAGAAAAGATGAAAAAGCATGTATTCACTGATTTTCCCTAGAAGTATAGATTGACAAGGAAACTCATTAACCAGGCTATTACAATTCTTTGACTGTCTAAATATTGAATGAATGAATAAAAGAAGGGGTCAAGAAAATAATCTGATTTTTTTGTGAACCATAAAATAATATTCTATATGCCTAAATAATTTATAAGTAGCAGAAATAGAAATATGCATAGTATTAAGCACTGAAAGAGGCTTGTGGAAAGATTTGCATTTTTCCTTCCAGTTTGAAAATTCTCATGATTCTCTATCTACAAAAAGTGAAAACAAAGCATTTGAAAGGAAGAAAGATTTCCAAAATGTTAGAGCAATTATGAGACAAAGTTACTAAGGGAAAATAATGTGAACACTTCCTCAAAAAGTTTCTGCTTTCCTCAGGCCCACTCTCAACCCCCACCCCCAAACTGTCCCCTGGCTTAAGCCCTTAAAGATGACAGGTGAAAACAAGGCTGGACTTATACCAGATTTGGTAAAACTACATTCTCCAGAAGAGGGCATAAATGTCAATTCCAGAATGTTTCCAGAAATCATGGTCTTTAGACGTCTTAGTTTCATACAGGAGCTCCTTGAAGTGCTCAAAAATTTGCCTGTTTTTTGTTTGTTTGAGACATCTCGCTCTGTCGCCCAGGCTGGAGTGCAATGGCGCGATCTCGGCTCACTGCAACCTCTACCTCCCGAGTTCAAGCAATTCTCCTGCCTCAGCCTCCTGAGTAGCTGGGACTACACGCGCCTGCCAAACCCATATAACTTTTTATATTTTAGTAGAGACGGGGTTTCACCGTTGTGCCCAGGCTGGTGGCGAACTCCTGAGCTCAGATAATCCGCCCGCCTCAGCCTCCCAGAGTGCTGGGATTACAGGCGTGAGCCACTGTGCCCAGTCCACGTAGTGATTACTTTTTAGCATTGTGATGGGCACATGGTAGAAATTTATCAACATTTGTTTAATGAGTGTGTGAACTCACTAGACACCCACACATACATGCATATCCATCAGTGTTTCCACATATATAGTAAACCAGACATTGTAATAAAAATACTATTTATTGATCTATCTGCCTATGTATCTATCTTTGGAATTTTTCACAATATCCAGTCTTTACAATATTACCCAGGGACCAAAAGGCCCGAATGAACTAGTTTTGATCTGCTTTTCTGAAACAGTGCAGGAGTCAGGCAAAATCATCCATGAGCAGGGACTTTAAATTGATTTTTAAAGTAGATTCCTGATTTAAGCGATTCAAAGAGTAACTAGTACAGTCATCTCATTTTATAAATAGTATTATATGTTTAATCATTTTATATCTAATAAACAATAAACAACAAACAACAGAATTGATCTCCCATGAGGGTTTTTCAAACTGTGATTTGCAACCTATCAGCAGATTATGAGATCAGTTCAGTGGGTTTTGACCAGCATATGTGGTTTGTGCGCGTGTAAAACAGAAAAGATGAAACTTCAGAGTGAAAAAGAGCTATTAAGAGGATTACTTTATGAAACTTTTATTTCAATTTTACATATGTGTATGTGATCATATGTAAAAAAAAAAATTATCTTGTGAGTTGCAACCCAAAAAACTTTGAAATCCATTGATTCAATAGTGCCAGATCATGGCTTAACTCCTAATTCTCTCATTTAGATTCTTCTCATCTTTAATATTAACCATAGGATAAAATGTGTTAACTCTACAGTGGAATTAACCCTATCAGTTGGAGTAAATTTCAGCAATACTGAGAGACTCAGTAATAAAAACTGCACAACGCGGTGTTTCACTCTAGCTTTTCTGAATATCAACATTTAGTTTTAGTTAATTTCATGTGGGATTATTTTTTCTACAACAAGTGATATGGACAAGAGACAGGGAAATACTGGGTAAAAGAGGGCTGTTCCCTGGGAAAGGCTCCACCCTCAGGCCTGGATACCCACAGCTCTTGATGGGAACAGGCATTCCTGTTTTGTGCCCAAAAGTTGCCTTTTGGCCCACCACAACCTCCCCTTGCACCCCGCCGCATCCTGTACTCGTATAAGCCCCAAACCCCTAGCTCCAGGAGGAGAGGAACAGGCAAAGAGAAGAGCAGAAGAGCGGCAGAGAAGGAGAGAAGAGAAGAAATATCAGAAGAAATTTAGCTGGGGATGGTTAGAGAATCAGCTGTTGGATGGCCAAACTCCAGGGGAAGATCATCTTCTTACACCATCCCCTTTGCAGCTCCCCATTCATCCCGCTGAGAGCCACCTCCACCACCCAATAAAACCCCCACATTCACCATCCTTCAAGTCCATGTGTGACCTGATTCTTCTGGGATGCTACACAAGAATTCAGGATACAGAAACCTGTCACACTGGCCCTCTGGTCGTGCAAAAAGGCAGAGGGTCCACTGAGCTACGTAACACTTAGGCCATCCAAGCAAGGACGGCAAGGCTAAAAGAGCGCACTGTAACACACGCCCACTTGGGATCCTACACCTGTCCGTCTACGTACTCCCCCTCCTATATGGGGTTTGAGCAGCGGCAGCAACGGAACAGATGAGCCACACCCTTGTCACACATCCTGAGAGGTGGGTCAGGGAACTATCGCATTTCACAAGGAAACTTTGATCCTTGGAACTATGAACAAAATTGTGTTGGAGTCTAAGCAAGGTAACTGATGGATATATAAAAGTTTCCATTTTCTGAATTGGAGAATTAGTAGAAATAGTGTCCATTCAAACGTCAGAAAAGCAGTTAAAAGCCAGTTGACGTAAGTAAATACACATGGATAACATTGAAGACATATTATAAATGCCTAGAAAGAACAGGTATAATCAATTCGGTTTTCTTACTATCTACTTATACTATTTAATTTAAACTATAAACATTGTATGCATGCAAGAGTTAAAGATCAGAATGAACATAAAAATGGTCGTCAATTATCTGGAGATTTATAAATACTGAATATAATTGTTTAGAATCAAATGGATAATAATTTATTTATTTGAGTTATTTATTAAATTATCTGACTATCTGGATTAGATAGAAATAGCTTCAAATGTTAGCTATTGCTACAGTTTGTACCCTCCAAATCTCATGCAGAAATGTTATCCCCAGTGTTGGAAGTGGGGCCAAATGGGAGATGTTTGGGTAATGGGGGCAAAGCCGTCATGAACGTCCTGGTGCTGTTCTCATGGTAATGAGTGTGGTCTCGATTCCCAGGAGAGCTAATTCCCAGGAGAGCTAGTTGTTGAAAAGAGCCTAGCAACTCCCCCCTCTTTTTTGCTTCCCTTCTTGCTGTATGTTCTCTACATATGCCTGATCCCTTTCACCTCCCACCATGAGTGGAAGGAGACTGAAGCCCTCACCAGAAGCAGACGCTGGTGCCAAGCTTCTTGTACAATGTGCAGAAGCATGAGCCAAATCAACATCTTTTCTTTGCAAATTACCCAGCCTCAGGTATTCCTTTATAGCAACACTAAATAAACGAAAATGGCTATACAAGGCAAATTGGATTTCAAATTATTTCAAGGAATTGGCTACTAAATAATGTTAACTATTACTAATTTCTATAATATAATCTAATTGAATTCAATTAGCTTTTTTTACAAAATTAACTGTGTGTATGTATAGTGTTAGAGGATTTTTATAATATAATTTCATAAATAAAATATATTTTAGTTATTATAAATGCATGCTATTTGCTTTTATTAACAGAATTCACAGTGATGACTACTGTACATAAATAATACAACATTATGAATCTGTTATTTTGCCTACAAAATGTGTTGCTGGATGGCTGCCCCTTAAAATATTAATGTTGTGGGATGTAGGATAACTAAAGATTTAAAAAGCTTAACCATCGTTGATCTATATTTTTAAAATTACACCACTGATAATACTTTAGATGTCCTGTTGAAAATGAAGTGGAAATATTCCGGAATTGCTATAATTTTTCATATCCTCCAAGCAGGAAACACATTAAGGCTTTCATCTTTGGGTCAGCACAGGGTGCCATTTAGCAAAGTCAAATGAAACTTTTTAATGTAAATTATAGAATAGAAACATTCACTTATTAACTGAGTATCTGTGAACAAAAGATGTATTTGTTACAACTGATAAGGAATCTTATGTCTATGGGTGAAAAAGGTTATGTTTTAATAACTTTGCAACCATCAGTACAATGTTTGTTTAAGATTAGAGCTGTTATATTAACTACACTTATTACAGGCAATAGTAAATAATTTTCAAATGAGAAACAAATAGTGAAAAGCAAAAGTGAAGTAAATAAAGTGAAAATACAGTTAAAAAGTGAAGTTTTTATTAATTTTTTTATTGTCTTTTAAAATATCATCTTATTGCTGGTTCTCCAAGAGAAATAATAATTAAATAAAATCTTTTGCTAATTTCCTTACAATATTACTTATCAGTTGATCTATTGGTTTATCTATTCTTTAATCAGTGTTTTTCCAATACAATATAAAACTCATAGATGACACATAAAGTTTTTCCAAGGGTGTATTTTTGGAAATCTAAAAATAATATTTAAAAAGCAATAAAATAGGCTTCATAAGTAGAATACTACATGCTAATTATTATCAAATTTGAATTATTTAATATAGGAATATTCATTTTGGTCTAAAGTTTTATTTCATCAAAATAATTTTGGCAGGCAGAGTTAAATTTTTTAAATAGGCTTAAGATATAAATGTGTTTTTTAAACTTTTTATTTGGAAATAATTTCAAATGTACAAAAAAAAGGAAAATAGTACAAAAAATGCCATGTATTCCTTTATATACTAACATTTTAATCTATTTGTTTTCTAATTGGATGTATATGTGTGTTTTATTAAACATTTAAGGGTAGGTAATATACTTCATGACTCTTCCTCTTAAGCATCTCAGCTTATGTTGCTTACACATAGGGATAGCCTTACTTAACCTCAATACAGTAACTTAATACAATGATTAACTTCAGCAATTAGCACTTTGATATGGTTTGGCTGTGTCCCCACCCAAATCTCATCTTGAATTGTAGCTCCCATAATTCCCACGTGTTGTGGGAAGGACCAGGTGGGAGATAATTGAATCATCGGGACAGTTTCCCCACGCTGTTCTCCTGGTAGTGAATAAGTCTCATGAGATCTGATGGTTTTATAAGGGGAACCCCTTTTGCTTGGTTCTCATTCTCTCTTTGCCTGCCACCATGTAAGACATGCCTTTCACCTGCCATGATTGTGAGGCCTTCCCAGCCACATGGAACTGTAAGTCCGTTAAGCCTCTTTTCATTTATAAATTACTCAGTCTTGGGTATGTCTTTATCAGCAGTGTGAAAACAGACTAATACGCCCTTATTTAGTCAACCACCATGCTTCCAGTTTTCTCACATGCCCCAATAATATCCATTATATTACTTTTCTCCGTTAGTACAGGATCCAGTCTAGATTCAGGAATTGTTTTTAATTGTTAAGCCTCATTAGCCTTCTTTAATCTGAAACATTTCTTTAGCCATCCTTTTTCTTTGATGACACTGGCACTTATAAATAATAAAGTCCTATATTCTAACAGAATATTCATTTTATGTTTGGCTGATACTCCTTCATGATTAGATTCAGGTTATGTATCCCCAGGTGGGGATACTGCATTGATGATGTTATCGCCTCTCAGGTGGTATTCAGTGTTCATCTGCCCCTTACTAATGAAGTTAATTTGGGTCTCTAAGGTGTTGTCTGATTTCTTCACTGCGCAATTACTAATTTTCCCCCTGAATCTAGGATGAGGTCTAGGAAGAGAGTCTTCAAGACCATGAAGATAATCCTGATCACATAAATGTAGTATTCACTGATGATTCTTTCCTTAGCAGATCTTTACTATGAGGGCTGCAAAAGCCTGATTTTTCAACTCCAGCATTTCCTCAACATTTATCAGTCAATCCTGAGCATGCTACTGTGATCAGTAGCCTCCCCTCTCCTGAGTTCCTTCCTTGTTTTATGTATCCATTTATGTATCTTTGTTATATGTATCCATTATGTATCCATTCATCTATCAAATGATTATCAGGGTGCAGGAAGACATTTCACTGTGGTTTTTGTGGTTTATAATTCATCCCTGGACTTCATTATTTTGGTGCTCCTATTTCCCAGATTTGACCAGTAGCAGCCCCCTCAAGCTGGATCCTATGTCCCCTTAACATAGTCATCTCTCAGCATCCCTGGGGGATTTGTTCCAGGACCCCTGAGGACACCAAATTCATGGATGCTCAAGTCCTTGGTACTACAAAATGGTGTAGTATTCGCATATAACCTGTGCACATCCTCCTGTCTACTCTAAATCAGGGGTCCCCAACCCCCAGACCATGGACCAGAACTGGTCCGTGGCCTGTTAGAAACATGACTGCACAGCAGGAGGTGAGCTGCAGACCAGTAGGTGAAGCTGAGCTCCACCTCCTGTTAGATCTGCAGCAGCATTAGATTCTCACAGGAGTGTGAACCCAATTGTGAACTGCGAGAGATCTAGGTTGCATGCTCCTTATGCGAAGCTAATGCTTGATGATCTGTCAGCTGTCTCTCATCACCCCCAGATGAGACCACCTAGTTTCAGAAAAACAAGCTCAGGGCTACCACTGATTCTACATTACAGTGAATATGTAATAATAATAGAAATAAAGTGCACAATAAATGTAATGCACTTGAATCTTTCTGAAAATACACCACCCCCACCCCCCACCAACCCTGGTCTGTGGAAAAATTGTCTTCCACAAAACTGGTCTCTGGTGCCAAAAAAGTTGGGGTCCACTGCTCTAAATCACTTCTAGATTACTTATAATACCTAATACAATGTAAATGCTATGTAAGTAGTTGTTATATTGTATTGTTTAGGGTATAATAACAAGAAAAAAGGCCTGTACATGTTCAATACAGATGCAACCATCCTTTTTTAAAATATATTTTCAATCCTCATTGGCTGAATTTGTGGATGGGGAACCCGCAGATATGGACAGAAGACTGTACTTTTTGGCTTTTGTCTGTTTGTTTTTAGTTCTTCCTTACTTTCTGGCACAATAAGATTTTCATTCCGGGTTCATCTTATACTTACTCTGTCTTCTCCTAGAGATCAGCCATTTCTCCAAAGAGCCCTGGTTTCTTGTGGAATAGTATTAGACACCAATATCTGAGTGTTGGGTGTGTTCTCTAAACATATTTGTAATAACTGATGAAACCTATCTACTTTATGTCAAACAGTTGAATTCATTCTTTGACTAAATGAGATCTGGCTTAAGTGTATAAGCAACACCTAGTTCTAGTTTATCTCATATATAATAAGATTTTATACAAATAGTAAAAATATTATGGAGCTTTTCTGAACCCCTAAAAAACTTTTAAAAATATGCTGTACTTACACCATGATGGTACTCTTTAGTGGTACATAGAGGCCATCAGATATTTGAAGATATTTCTTTACATAGTTAAGATCAATTTAGCAAACCATTTTTTGAAAGAATAGGAGATTGGTATAACTCTTTTGGTGAGGGAAAAATTATTTCACAGATGATGCCTCAATTTCCTATAAGGGTCCAACATCTCAAAAAAACCTGAAACTCCACATCCAAGACTGGGCAACAGGGTGAGACCCCATCTCAAAAAAAAAAAAAAAAATCCAAATATCAGCTGGGTGTGGCAGTGCAAGCCTGCAGTTCTGGCTACCCTGTAGGCTGAGGTGTGAGGATTGCTTGCGCCTGGGATGTTGAGGCTGAGGTGAGCCATGATGGTGCCACTGCACTCCAGCCGGGCAAGAGATTGAGACCCTGTCTCAAACAAAACAAAACCCCACATCCACATGTCTACATATACCTACCTGAGTCTAACTTTTTAATGGTTTATCAAGGCATGACATCAAATGTAAGAATTTGTGATATCCTCTCCAATGTGAGCTATTTAGCAGCAAGGCTTCATTACAGGTTGTTTCTCTTTCTTGGGGACACTCTCTCTGGGCACAATCATGGCTCACTCTAGCCTCAACCACCTGGGCTCAAGCCATCCTCCCATCTCAGCCTCCTGAATAGTTGAGACTACAGGCACTCACCACCACATGCCTGCGTACTTTTTTTTTTTTTTTTTTTTTAAGTAGAGATGAGGTCTTACTATGCTGCCCAGGCTGGTCTCAAACTCCTAAGCTCAAGAGATCCTGTCGCCTTGGCTTCCCAAATTGCTGGGATTATAGGCATGGCCACCACACCTGGCCTAAATCAATTCTTTATTAAGCACTTAAGCTACTGAGTGGTATCAAAATAATAATCATAATGATAACAGCTAATATCTAAATAGTGCTTACTATATTCCAAGAACTCTTCTAATGTGTATCCTCAGCCAAATTTCAAGATTATCTGTAGAAACTACATATTTCAATATTTAAAATATATATACATATATCAAGTGTAGGTATGCATTCAGGAGAGTTTTACCTCCCTAATTCTATTTCACTGATGAAATACCCTAGGCCCAAAATAGGAAGTGAAATAACCAAAACAAGTCTCTAAGAGCCCCATAAAGTGCACTAGTTTCTGCTTATGGAAGTGACCCAAACCAGAGGGAAATTAAGTGGGTTTTCTGCTGTGATCTCATTAGTATTTGGGGAAAACCTCCACCTTGCAAACTACTGAATAAAATGCATATTTCTGCCTAGAATTTTTATCTAATAGCTTATCTATTGAAACACATTACTTTCTAATACCATTCCATAACAAACATCCCACATTAGAAAATATAAATCAATTATAAGCCAAAGATGGAAATCAGAGACATGAAATGGCTGGGGTTCTGTTTCTTTCCTTTTTTTTTTTTTTTTTTGAGATGGAGTCTTGCTCTTGCCCAGGCTGGAGTGTAGTGGTGCAACCTCGGCTTGCTGCAACCTCTGCCTCCAGGGTTCAAGCTATTCTCCTGCCTCAGCCTCCCGAGTAGCTGGGATTATAGGCACCTGACCATGCCCAGCTAATTTTTTTTTGTATTTTTAGTAGAGACAGGGTTTCACCATGTTGGCCAAGCTGGTCTTGAACTCCTAACCTCAAGTGATCCACCCACCTCGGCCTCCCAAAGTGCTGGGATTACAGGCACTATTTCTTATTTCAGAGTACATGAGCCTGCTAGGTAAAGAAAGATCACCATTTCCTTTAGCTTTGTTCCCTTTGTCATCACTCTCCTGTATGATAAATTTTCCTTCATGAGACCGTAGTACAAACACCCAATTAGAAAAAAAGTCCTTTAGAATATCCATTTGTTCACTCATCCATTGATTCATTTTTTTGAGTTAGGGTGTATTAGTCCATTCTTGCACTCCTATAAATAAATAGCTGAGACTGGATGACTTATAAAGAAAAGAGGTGTCATCGGCTCACCGTTCTGCAGTCTGTAGAGAAAGCATGGCAGCTTCTGCTTCTCGGGAGGCCTTGGCAAATTTACAATCATGGTGGAAGGCAAAGAGGAAGCAGACACATTTTATATGGCCAGAGCAGGAGGAAAAGGGGGGCAGGGGAGATGCTACACACTTTTGAACAACCAGATCTCACAATAACTCACTATCACGAGAGCAGCACCAAGGGGATGGTGCTAAACCATTCATGGTAACTCCACCGCCATAATCCAATCACCTCCCACCAGGTCCCACCTCCAACACTGAGGATTACAATTTGACATGAGATTTGGTGGGGACATAGCTCCAAACCATATCATGGGATCTTGCTCTGTCACTCAGGCTGGAGTGCAGTGGTGTGATTATAGTTTGCTGCAGCCCTGACCTCCCGGGCTCAAGCAATTGACCTGCCTCAGCCTCCCAAACAGCTATGACTACAAGTACATGCCACCATGCCCAGCTAATTTTGTAAACTTTTTTTTGTAGAGACAGGGCCTCACAATGTTGCCCAAGCTGGTCTCAAACTCCTGGCCTCAAGCAATCCTCCTGCCTTGGCCTCCCAAAGTGCTGGGATTCCATGCAGGAGCTGCCTCACCCAGCCTCAACTCTTTTATTCAACACCTACTATGTGTCATGCATTATTTCAGACATGGGAATACAGCGATTTCCTGTCTTTATAGATCTAATACTCCAGTGCAATTGTAAAGACAATCAGCAAAAAAAAAAAAAAAAAAAAGGAATTTAATGCCAGGTTTTTCAAAAGTGCATTAAGAAAAATTAAGCAGTACACGTATAATTATTTCTCTTATGAGTTTAATGTAAAATTGAGTTGCAACAGGAAAGACAGCAGTGAAGCCATGCCACACTCCGCCTGCAAAGTAAGGGTGGTACATGGTTTTATGTCTCAGCCTCCCTCTCTGTAGTCTAATTTTAAATTATCATTTTCTGTGAGAAAGAAAACTTTTTGTATGTTTTATGGTTTCATTTGAATTGTGGGAGACCTGTGATATCACTTTTGAGAAAAATCTTTTTTTTTTTTTAATTTGAGACAGGCTCTTGTTCTGTGGCCCAGGCTGGAATTCAGCTCACTGCAACCTCTGTGTCCTGGGCTCAGGTGATCCTCCCACCTCAGCCTTCCGAGTAGCTGGGACTACAGGCATGCGCCACCACGCCTAGCTAATTTTTCTTTTTAGTAGAGATGGAGTTCTCCATGTTGCCCAGGCTGGTCTCAAACTCCTGGGCTCAAGCAAGGTGCCCACCTCCACTTCCTAAAGTGTTGGGATTACAGGGGTGAGCAGTTGTGCCCAGTTGAGAAAACTCTTATTAATCAAATCTTTACTAAGGAGGAAGGTTAACCTATTCTGTTGTTATTTCCTATCAATGCCTGGCATACACAGAGAGCTTGCCAGGAGAAGTTAACTGCATTTCCATGAGCATAAATACATAGCTTTTCTTTCAAATGAGTCTCCGTAGTCAGCAAGTAGATTTTCACTGTTATAAAGTATTGTCTTTAGAGAGATAAAAATGCTACTGTCAGAAGACTTGTTCTCTCCTGTTGGGTGTTGCAAACAGATTTTGTTAATTATAGAACTGTCCTTTTTTTTTTTTTTTTTTTGCTTTTATGAGACTGCACTAAACTGTTTTAGATTTACTCTTACAATTAGTTTATTTTACAATAAGTTCACTGGACTCTTCTGACTCATCTTAATACTATACTTAATCCCAGATTTGAGATTTATTAGAGTCTCAGAGCCCTGAAATCAGTCAAGTCCCTCTCTCTGCCCAGACTCTCACACAGGGAGAATATTAAGGATAGGCCTAAAGTTGGATGGTTTGGATTTTCACAAAGAAAGATCTTTTGTTCTCCTCCCAGGAACTAAACGAAACATGTTATTGGGCCAACTCTTGCAGCCAATGTCAAGGAGTCAAGCAGAGGCCGCTTAGCTGACAAATAGGCAAGGTTTTGAAGGAAAGACATTTTTTTAGAGAACTGCCCCTCGTACATGTACTCTTAGATCATGATCGTCTTAATTTTACCTGTGTTTCCTATAATAATTTCATTTTTCTCCTTGACTAATTCATTTATAGAAATGTAGTGATGACACACTACTTCAACTGTATTAATTATCCAACACACTTATTTCTAAATCCATCTGTCTTTTTTCCCCATAATCATTTATGCCCACCTCTAGGTTACACCCAAGGCACTGAGGATTAGCAGTTATGCGTGACAGTGGATATGAAACTGATCCAATAATCCCGTAGTTTTTTTATAAACATAAAAATTGACTCATATGATCTTAAAACTTGAAACTTAACATTTGTTTTATCTAAATTTCTTCCTCAGAAAACCAACCTTCAGGTCTCTTTTAAAAAAAAGTATCAAAGAACTGAAACTCACGAGATCACCACATCAGATGCTGACCCCCAATTGTCATGATTGCTTCCTTGCCCTTCAGTAGTTCCTGTTTTCTTACACATTGTCACATTTCTTCCCTGCTATATAAGCCCCTAGTTTTAGTCCATCAGGGAGATGGATTTGAGACTGAGCCCCCAACTCCTCAGCTGCATGGCCCAATTAAAACCTTCTTCCTTGTCAGTACTGTACTGTGTCAGTGATGGGCTTTCCGTGCAATGAGCAGCAACACCTAGACCAAATCCCCAGTGTTTCAGTAACAGATACGTAAATGGTCCCACCCACACCTTCTGAGACTCACCATTATGGGCAGCAGTCCAGTACTAACACAGTGCACTAGGTCTGATAGATCAGGGCCTGCTTTTGCTTCTGTTTTTCTGATTTCCAGTTTTGCCTACAACTCAGTGCCCCATAGAACTGAAGTCCTTCCAAGTCCTTATCAATTCCTGTCCTAGAATCTGGAGTCCTTTCCCTAAATTTCTTTACCTAAACTGGTGTTTGGATCTTTGCTTCCCATCAAATAGTAACACGTTTAGAAAAACATTCAGAGAACTCAGGCAAATCTGGAGAATTTTATCATCACAGCATCATACTTCTAAAATTAGCCTCATCACCTATCCATGTTTGGTTTCTAATAATTTTATATTATTGGACTTTATAAAATTATAGAATCAAAACATCTAATGCATTTTTTTACATTATTCACCAAATTCCTAATGAAATATTGTTTTTATACTCAAAGTGTTTTTCAAAAGATGTAATTAGAAAAGAAAGTTGTAATGATATCTGATATGGTTTTGCTGTTTCCCCACTCAAATTTCATCTCAAATTTTAATCCCTATGTGTTAGTAGAGGGGTCTGGTGAGAAGTGATTGAATCATGGAGACAGACTTCCCCCTTGCTGTTTTAATGATAGTGAGTGAGTTCTCATGAGATCTGGTTGTTTGAAAGTGTGTGGCACTTCCCCCTTCACTCTCCCTCTCTCCTGAAACCATGTGAAGAAGGTCCTTGCTTCCTCTTCGCCTTCTGCCATGACTGTAAGTTTCCTGAGGCCTCACAGTCATGTTTTCTGTTAAGCCTGCAGAACTGTGAGTCAACTAAACCTCTTTTTTTCATAAATTACCCAGTCTTAGGTAGTTCTTCATAGTAGTGTGAAAATGTGTTAATACAGATAATTGGTTGGAGTGGGGGCACTGCTATAAACATACCAGAAACTGTGGAAGCAACTTTGGAACTGGGAAACAGGTAGAGATTGGAAGAGTTTGGAGGGCTCAGAGAAAGAAAGGAAGATGTGCAAAAGTTTGGAACTTCTCAGAAACTTACTGAATGATTTAGACCAAAATGCGGATAGTAATATGGACAATGAAGTCTATACTGAGGTGGTCTCAGGTAGAGATGAAGAACTTATTGGGAACTGGAGTAAAGGTCACTATTGCTACACTTTACCAAAGAGACTGGTGGCATTGTGCCCCTGCTCTAGGGATCTATGAAAGTTTGAACTTGAGAGAGATGATTTAGGTAGGGTATCTGGAAAAAGAAATTTCTAAGCAGATAGGTGTTCAAGATGTGGCCTGGCTGCTCCTAAGAGCATATAGAAATATGTGTTCACAAAGAGATGGTCTGAAATTGGAACTTATGTTTAAAAGGGAAGCAGAGCATAAAAGTTTAGAAAAATTGAAGCCTGACCATGTTGCAGAAAAGAAAAAAACATTTTTGGGGAGACATTCAAGCCTGCTGCATACATTTGCCTAAGTAAAGAGAAGCCAAATGTTAATAGTCAAGACAATGGGGAAAATGTCTCCAGGGCATGTCAGAGACCTTTGTGACAGCCCCTACCATCACAAGCCTGGAGGCCTAGAAGGGAAAAATGATTTCAGGGGACACACCCAAGGCTCTGCTGCTCTGTGCAGCCTCAGGGCATGGCACCCTGCATACTAGCCACACCAGCTCCAACCATGGCTAAAAGGGGCCAAGTTATAGCTCAGGCCATTGCCTCAGAGGGTGCAAGCCTTGATGGTTTCCATATGGCGTTGGGCCTGTGGGTGCATTGAAGGCAAGAGTTGAGGTTTGGGAGCTTCCACCTAGATTTCAGAGGATGTATGGGAACAAATGGAGGTCCAGTCAGAAGTCTGCTGAAGAGGTGGAGCCCTTATGGAGAACCTCTACTAGGGAAGTGGGGAAAGAAAATTTGGGGTTGGAGCCCCCACATAGAGTCCTCCCTGGGGCACTGCCTAGTAGAGCTGTGAGAAGAAGCCACTGTTCTCCAGATCTCAGAATGGTAGATCCACAGACAGTTTACATCATGTGCCTGGAAAAACCACAGGCACTCAATGCCAGACCATTAAAGCAGCTGTGGGAGCTGTATCCTGCAGAGCAAGAGGGGTAGAGCTGCCAAGGGCTTGGAAACCCACCCTTTGCATCAGTGTGCTGTGAATGTGAGACATGGAATCAAAGGAGATCATTTTGGAGCTTTAAGATATTTAATGACTACCCTCCTGGGTTTTGGACTTTCATGGGTTCTGTAGCCCCTTTGTTTTGGCTAATTTCTCCCATTTGGAATGGAAATACTTACCCAATTCCTGTACCCCCATCGTATCTTGGAAGCAACTAAACTTTTTAATTTTACAGGCTCATAGGCAGAAAGGATTTGCCTGGTCTGAGATGAGATTTTGGACTTTGATTTTTGAGTTAATGCTGGAATGAGTAAAGACTTTTGGAGACTGGTGGGAAGGCATGATTGGTTTTGAAATATGAGAAGGACATGAAATTTGGGAGGAGCCTGGGGCGGAATGATGTGGTCTGGCTCTGTGTCCCTACTCAAATCTCATCTCGAATTGTTATCTCTATGAATCAGGGAGGGCCTGGTGGAAGGTGACTGAATCATGAGGGTGGACTCCCCCCTTGCTGTTCTCATGATAGTTAGTGAGTTCTCATGAGATCTAGTTGTTTGAAAGTGTGTGGCATTTCCCCCTTCACTCTCCCTCTCTCCTGAAACCATGTGAAGAAGGTCCTTGCTTCCTCTTCGCCTTCTGGCATGATTGTAAGTTTCCTGAGGCCTCCAAGTCACGCTTCCTGTTAAGCCTGCAGAACTGTGAGTCAACAAAACCTCTTCTCTTCATCAATTACCCAGTCTCAGGTAGTTCTTTATAGCAGTGTGAAAATGGACTAATAGAACATGTGAAAACTATAAACAATGTTTCAACTTTTTATAAACTTACTGGGATAATAGTTCCACTAGCTCAAGTTCAATCAATGGGGTATTTATATTCAAAATAGAAGAAAAGAACCAACCACTTTGAAATCTCATTGTCTTAAAGACAGTAAGATAGAAATGTTGCTCTTTAAAGAGCATTAACAAATATTAAAATGTCTTTAAGAAATATTGTTATTTCAAGGAAATAATACAAGTAACAAAAATGAAAGTATGTACAGTTGTTTGACATGATGGAGAGTCTAGATTTTTTATAATTGAAAACATAAAGACATTTCACCAAGTAAAGAAACCACCATATTATCTATTCATGTCATAATACATTATTTCAAGGTTCTTATTTTCAACATGAGTTATAAGAGTCCCAGAAGTCTACAACAAAAAGAATAAATGAAGAAAGAGTATTGTTGGATAGTACTATCAAGGCAGGCAAATTTATAGTATTTTCTGTTAATACCATAATATTAAAATAATTATGCCTTTAATCAAATTTTAGAGTTTAAGCATTAGCCATGTATTTTCTTTAATTATCTTTATACTAAAAATACTCATAAGTTGTTTATGTGTTCTTCAAATAACAATGAAGGACATTTAACAATTCCTGATACTGAGACATGACAGAAATTTTTCCTGTGGATACTTTAGAGAAAAGAACAACATAAAAAGCATGCATTTTAAAACATCCTTACAGCAAATACAGCTATTTCTTTTAACATCCCTCAATGTTATGAATGTAATGAAATGGTTACATAGTAAAAAAAAAATGTTCCATAAAAGAGATCCTTTGGAGATTAATGGGTTTAGAAAACAATATAGTCCACACAAAAATTTTTGTTGGTATTGTTGAATCCATGGATATTTCAGAGGAGATTTTTTTTTTTTTTTTTTTTTTTTTTGGAAATCAGACACTGAAGAGAATTGAAGGTGAGGGGGTTGGAGAGTGAATAGAACATCACCATAGAGAAATGCACATAAGCACAGTATTTTGCATAGGTATTTCCAAAAGTTCCACAATGCACAAACATAAACTGCAGCTTTTCAAACTGCAGGTCCAAGCCTATCAGAAATTGATGAAATCACTCCGATGGGCTGGAATGGGCAGTTTACAAAGCAAAATGCTTCTGGTAAGGTTTTGGTGGTAGCAATACGGTTTTGGAATCTCCTTTAATTTCTCCATGAAAATAGACAGGCAAGCAAGAATAGCAAATCTAGAAACATCTACAAGAAAACTTTAGAAACCTGTAATGCAAGTGTGAGCATATGGGGACAGACCATAAAGAACTATGAGACACAGAGGGAATCACCATCTGACTGGCAGGAAGTGGAGAGAGGAGAACTGGCTTGATAGTCCTAAGAATAATGAACAATCTAATTGCCATAGAGTACTCACTGGAAATTGCAGCAGGCCACTTTGAGAACAGAAGCCAAAACCACAAAGGGTTTCTACGGGACTCAATTCATGAATAAATACAGAGTGTTAAAGTACGATGTGGTCGAATGGTGCCCAAGGACTCTGAATCCTATAGAGTACTAAACTAATATACCATACTGATTTTAGAGACAAATTCCCCTGCTGAGGATTAGAATTCAATGGGAATAGTATCCAAATTGAACAGAGAGAGAAACAGGAATGACAAAGGAAAAAAGAAGGTTCTGATAAAAATTGAGGGGAAGAACAAAGGATGCCTATCTCACAAAGCATGAGCTACGATCTTTATCATTGTCTCAACCAAAGAGGGAGCTCTAGAGCCAAGAAGCCCAAAAAACTGTCTTGACCTACTCTCCCTCCTTGAAAGAACAAAATTACCCTCCTACAGTCCAGGAAAACCTGCCAGAAAAACACGTCCCCAGAAAAAAGATATATATATATATATAATTTACACATATGCCTAATATTTTGATATATGATAAAAGAAAAAATAAAATAATAAAAGTTATGAAAGGATAACATATGTCAGAATTATAAAAACTTACTAATGAGGTGATTGGGGAAAAAATGAAGATTTAGAAAGAGAAAAGAAAAAGATAATTTGAAAAGAGAACACAGGAAAGAAATAAAATTAAAACAAATACATTTTGATAAATAAAGATTAAACTAGATGGAACACAAAAGAGAACAAACACAACAGATAACACCTTGAGAAAAATCGAATAAGAGAAAGAGGAATGTTTTTAAAAGTTAAAAAGATAAAAAAGATGAAAGGAATTTGAAAGAAGGTGATGGAACAGACGCAATGAATATCCAAAATACATATAATGCATTAATTAGAACAAATAATACAAACCATAATCTTAGAAAACTTTTTTGAAAAAGTTAACAAAATTGTATTTTGTTAATTTAACAAAGCTTTCCTGAAATAAAAGACACTTCAAAATTAATATTGAAAGGTTGCCTCTCACACCTAGGAAAACTGATCCACAATGGACTAAGGCAGACATATCCTAGTGAAGCTACTGGGCTTGAAAGAACAAAAACAGAAAAATTTGCAGCCTTCGAGGCAAAAAAAAAAATTAAAAAGACCAAGTAGTTTATAAGGAAAGAAAATCAGATTGCTACCAGACTTTTGCACAGCAATATTTTATGCCAAAACACAATAATGTATTTTAAATCCTCAAGGAAAAAAAATGAAAGTCACAGCTTTTATTTGTAGCCAAACTGATTTTCAAGTATAAAAGTGTCAGACAAATTAATACAAATATGCAAGAATTCAGAGAAAATTCTTGTACCTTTCATAAGTAATGATTCAGAGAAAATTCTTGTACCTTTCATAAGTAATGATCCAGAGAACAAACTTCAGATATCTTAAAAGAATGGAGAGACATCAAAATTAAAAAAAACAAAATAAATAAACTAATGGTGACATTAAATATATATTTACCCAACTATGACTAATTGATATTTACAAGAGAGATAGCATAATATGTAATGGCAATATGCTTTTCCAGTATAGATGCAAAACTAAGGTGAGAGTGGGAGTACATAAGAAAAATAGAACATATGCTCTGTGCCTTATAGTTTAGATGAATAAAACAGAATAGAATAAAGAAGAAAATAAAATATCAGGATAATCATACATAGTAACACTAAATATTATTTTGCAAAAGTTTTGTTTTTATTATATATAAATCTCTATTGGTCAATATGTAAAAATTATTCCTTGTGGGTTGTGGTTAAAATAATTTGAGAACCACCGTACTTGAGGACCTTGGACCTGAGACTAAAGAAGCCTTTTATAGAATATCTGCAATGCATATATTTTGGTAAATTTTCACAAAGTAGTTTTTCCTTCAGCTAAAATATTGATAATTTTGTAAGGGCAGCAATACCAAGGATATTGATTCTAAAAATTATCTAGAGTTCTACCATATTTCATCAACTCTAAGAGACATATTTTTTCACATTTTAACATCTCTGAAAGCAGAATATTTTACATTTACAGTGCAATTTACAGTGTCTTACAATTAGTTTCAACACTTTCTTTTCTTCCTACATTACATAAATAATTACATTGTGATTCTCAGCCAATGGCATCTTTGATATAGAGACATTTTTGATATGGAGACATCTACTATCTTCCTGTTATCTGCACAATGGTTCATCACATGTTTTACCTGTGAAGGAGTTGCTGTCTTGTGGTCAAAGTAAAAAATCTTGACTAGTACAATAGAAATCAATGTCACCTTGATCCCAAGGTAGTAAAAATTATAAATAGTTATTATTTGGAATAAAAAAATACCTCCTAGTTATGTAACACTATAGATACAAGAAAATATTTTATCACTTACACTGTACTTTTTAAATCTATCTCCCAAAATTTAAAAGCTCAATAGCTGAGATAGAAACATTTATAAATATGATTTATTGACTGTTTTATAAATGTTGGTCTTACAGAAATCAGATTACAAGCAAAGTAGAAATTTGAATAAAATTGAAAACAAACCTACGGTATTAATGCCATTTATATCACTGGTGCTCAGTGACATTATATAAATTATTTCTGTGATGATAATAAACACAAACATGGTGACATTTTAAAACATTGAATATGTTAATATAAATAAGAAGTATAACTGAGGGTACAATTACAACTATCATAGTTTTTATATGATAACGTCATACTTTGTCAGTCAATGTATGAGTCTGGGCCCAATCAGGAGACAAAAATCACACAGTAATTTAAGCAGGAGATGTTTAAAATGAAGAATTTTCAGTTATGAGAGGAGAGCAGCTGTGAAGATGTAAAGAGAACACTGAAGTGTACCCTAAAGTTGAGGGAGCAGACTAAAGAAGGACGAACTTGGAAGGAGGGTCCTCTTCTCAAGGCTAAGGTTCAGATGTAATTGGAGAAAATATTATTGTAGCCCACTGGAGAGCAGAGAAGTTTACCGTATCGCCGGCAGTTAGAAAAGCATGAAATAATCCTTGAGGGTGCAAGGGATTCACAGCTAGCAGGAAGATGTGCAAGGTGTGCAGGAGAGCTGCTGCAGGTTAGAAGCCTGGAGCATGCAGTGTCAACATTGAGAGTCCTGCAGGAAGCGGGTCACCTGGCCCAGGCCAAGGATACAAGGTAGTTCCAGGAACTACACACACTGGTCACATGGTCCAGCAGAGGAGCACCGCATGTCTTCCCACCACTGACTAACCAGGCAGCGGAAGCAAGAATGAAAATACACACAGGCACCAGGAAAAGTTAACTTCTTCGTGCAGTTTCCCTCTCACACCCCCTGGCTAAATTTACAACATGCTCTCAAAAAGAAAAAAACCATCAAGGGTTCAATACAGACCCTGAGAACAGGTATTCAAGGGTGAATTTGGAGCTGAGAGGCGATAAATGAATGACTGGCACAGCAAGCAATCAAACATATCTTTGAAGTATCCGCTTTAAGGAAGGCTTTGTAAACCCTGGGTTAGGTACTAAGAAAAACACTATAATTGGGAAGCTGTATGGTATAGCAGGAAGAGAGGAATAGATCAGAGAGAAATGGATGTAAAGAATTATACTCGGGCTGGGAACAGTGGCTCATGCCTGTAGTTCCAGCACTTTGGGAGCCCAAGGCAGAAGGATCACTTGAGCCAGGGAGGTCAAGGCTGCAGTAAGCTGTGATTGTGTGCCCCTGCACTCCAGCCTGGGTGACACAGCAAATCCATCTCAAATAAACAAACAAAAGAATTAACTAACAGACTTACCAGGAGTCCCAAAGGTAGTGAATATCAGAGGATTGCATTTTAAATTCTTAGAAATTCATGACTAGCACTATGGTACTTAACCTGGCATTGAAATTAGACTACAGCTGTCTCAGGGTCCCATGACTTGAAAACGTGTTGCAAATTGCAAGTGACTCTATCAGCAAACAATGAAGAGTATACTCTATGAATCTAGCATCTTTGTAAATCACAGAGACAGTAGCTACTTCCTTCTTCTGCAGTTGTGCTAGAGAATCCCCATCTTCTTCCTGCACTACACACCCACCCACCCACACACACACACACACACACACACACACAGACTTCAAGGCACAAAAGTGGTGTCTATCATGGAAACTTCCTGGGTCTATCTGTGAACATCTTTAAACCTTATAAAAACAACCCTTGGCTAACTTTTTAAATTTAAAATATTGTTTTAAGTTTTTTAAAGTTTAAAATAAACATTTTTAAGCTAAAAGAGTTAACATACATCAATTTTAGGAAGAATTGACAGAGAATACAAAAGCAAAATTTGACAATTCACAGATAATTCTGTTTGCTATGTATTGGTATGCCTGCTATTTTTCCCGAGTCAATGAGTTCTTTCCTTGTTTAAATAATTTTTAATGTCATATAATTAATTTCAGACAATCCAGATAGTCTTTCAAACTTATGTACAGCAGAACAAACTTTAGTTCTGCTCACAACACACTGCTCTAAGTATTAAAATATGTCTAAGGGCTGAACGTAAGAGAATTATGGCCAAAAAAAAAAAACCAATTCTTGAGAAAAGATATTTTCTCAAGAAACTATCACCATCAACTGTGAGTTTGTTGATATTTTTAAAATCTTTCCTCGGGTATTTATGGTACAATTTAATTTTAATTGTCAAGGCACTCATTTTGCCGTTGGGAGTGTAATGTATTTCCCGTGCTTTTCTTCTCTGTGGTTCCCTGTGTAGCCATTTCACTATTACTGAATATTACCACCAGAGGGTAGGCAGGATAAGGGCAAATCAGTGAAACCAAAAATTGCTACTTGAAAGCGGCTGTGGCAAAAATTTCAGAAAGTAGCTGAGACGACTCACTATTAATTAGAGTCTCTGCTAGTCCAGTGGACAACAGCAGAAATAATTTACAAATGTATGGTCTTCAGAATCTTCCTTTCAATGAATGAGCATGATCATGACAGTGAAGAGAAAGAAACGAACAGCCTATTTTTCTGCTGCTTCTCTTTCCTTCTGCATGATGTTTCTTTCAAATCTGCATAAATCATACATCTCACACTTGATGCAATTTACAATAACAGCAAACTCTAATAAAACAAGTTTTCTCAATTATTTGAAACCAAATGCCTTTTTTAAATCCTGGGAATCTAAATACGGGAAGCATTTCATATGGGATTTTCTTGAAAGGATTTTTTTTTTTAATAAGCATTTTCTTTTGTTTTGTTCTGTTTTAAATCCCGCTGGTTAACACTTGAAGAACAATTTCCTGTGGTGTCTCTGTAAAGCTGCAAATGCCACGTCAGTGAGGGCCAGACTGTAATATGGACCGTGTGGTACGGGTAATAATTGATGAAACGAAAGTGGCCCTTTCAGAGAATATTATATATAAAAAAGCCCACACATTTAATAGGACTAAGATCATTACCACTGAGCAAGAGAAAAAACTCCACCTGTACGAACCAGAAACAAGTGAAGTTTGAAAATAAAAACTTAGTAAGAGTAGTCGAAGGACACAAGTAGATCCTTGGGAAAAAAAAAAAAAAAGAGCTATTCAGTCATCCTCTCCTTTGGTTTCTGCAGATGCTTCTCAACCCGTCCTGACATGGAGGGATTGTGCCTCACTCCTACCTGCAGATCCACGTAGATTTTCAGGTAAATACAATGTGAAGATATTTGTTACTGATGGATGATAGCTCCTTTTTAAGTCATTTTTTAAATTTTTGCAAATTGTTACCATGGCAAATTTCAATTTTGTTGAAATGGCAAATAAAATATTCTCTCATAATCAAATGTGTAGGGTTTTACAGGAAGCTTTTTTCCATTTTCAGATAAACCCAAATATTTGCAACTGACACAAAATAACAAGAAATAACTCAATATAGTCCCTCAACTACTTATATTGCATAAAATTTTCCAAGGCATCTCTCATTTTAAAGCTGGTGTATTTAGTACCATATCCTATGTCTGATGTAAACCACGTTTGGGGACTAAAATATCTTTTTTTAATCATTTAAGTTCTCTAAACCTCAGAATCACTATTAATTCTGAATAGATTAGTTCTGATCATTCTGGGCAAACAAACTTCAATTATAATCATTTTCATGAGCACTACTTGAGGAGTTTAGGCAGTATTGTTTAAGGTGAAAACCGTTAGGAATATAATTCCCGAACATAGAGATGTAAGAATTTAAAAAAATAACTTAGACAGGCTTTCTTGATGTATAATACAGTTCTCATTTTTGTTTGTGTGTGCCCACTACTTAAGAGTCTGTAAATTTTTTAAAAAATTATTTTAAAGCATATCTATTGTGGATCATTGTGAGAGAAGTGGATGCAGATATAAATGGTTATAATACTTTGGATCATGAAGAAAATGCAGTTTTAAAAGGCTTTTTTTTGTGCAACCCTATTCAGAAGAAAACATTTAGGTTGGGTTTATATGCACAACATGCTTCACCCTTTTCTTGACTATTAAAACCACTAATTAGCAGCTGTTCAATTCCTTAAAATAGTCAAGCTGTGCATGCTGTAGCTAAGGACAGAATGCACAAGTAAAAGAAAACAAGTAGTAAAACTATTGTTTCCCTTTTAAAAGATAATTGTTTAATAGGATCTTATGTCTTGATTCATTGTCACAATGTGAGCCTGGGTCCTACTAAGAAACAGTAAATTCCCAAATACTTGTTAAGCATAAACATGTTTTCTTTATACTATTACAAATGTTAGTACAAAACAAAACTGAATAGCTGGAGTAACATTTATTGGCTGACTATATATAAATTAATAAATACTAACATTTATTCCATAGTTCCCATTGTTATTTTCAAAATTCTATAGCAAAATAATAAATTCATATCGAATTTTAGATTTATACAAAATAGGAAGAAATGGTTGAATTGGTTAAATAATCTCCTCATAGCTAGTAATTAATAACTATTTTAAAATTAAGTATTATTTGCCAAATTCAAGGGCCATTACATTTTCAGAAATAATAGCATTTAATTATGTGTGCCAGAAATAACAATTAAGATATATTTATAACAGAATACATTCTATTGATTTCAACTTGGTCATATGAAATATTTCCTTTGTCATTTTCTTGTAAGTTCCACATTTCTTGGAGTCACTTATTTTTGTTAGCTTGCAAATTAGGATCAAAATACTGTATACCTAAAATATGTTGAAACTTGAAATTAAAAGTATTTGATAGGACAACGAAATTCACCATCTTTTGAATAAAGTGTCTTTTTCACATGTGGCAAATAAGTCACTGTGTCACAAATGATTTAAAAATATTTCCATAGTATAATTTAAAATAATAAGGAAATAAAAGTTGTTTGTTGTTTAAAATGTAAAACTTGCATATATTTTCATTTCTTAAATCACAAAACATCAAAAATAATTCACAGAATAGAGGGAATGTTACTTCAAGAAACTGTTAAATTAGAAAATGTATAATAGTCATAATATGAAAACAAAGTAATTCTAGAATTAACAAAAATATTTTCAAGAAAATCTGTAGTCAACTGTTAATTGTATCCTCTTAAAGTTCTTACAAAATAAAGACAAAATGACTCTGGGTTGTGTTATAATACGTATGGTATAGCATATATTCCAGGAATTTACCCTTCACACTAAGCAATTAAGTTCAAAGTCCTAATTAAGAGAAACAAGAAAATGTTTTCCTTTCGTTTTCAGATGTACTACTTAGTTTTTCTTTATTTAGCCAACATAAACCAATATAAATTAACATAAACAGAATCATACATATTCCCTGGCTTTCCTTTTCTTTTGGGGAATGTAAGCTTTAAAGGAAGTGCACATGAAGCTGCTTCTTTATACCAACTGCAGCCATTAAGCAGCATTTCAAGATATATATAAATCTACACATGCCTATGTTGTTTTGAAAAGTTGAATTTAAACATCCATACACAGCTGGTGGGAATGTAAACTGCTAAAACCAATGTGTGAAAATGATTTGACTGTACTTGGTAAAGTTTAATATATCCATACTATATGACCATCCCTGTGTATAATATTATAGGCTAGAGAAATTCTTCCACCTGATCAGAAGAGGCATGTCCAACCTCATAGCGATGTTGCTCACAGTAGCAAAAAATATATAAAAAAGTCAAAAGTCCAATAACACTGGATAAGATAAGTAAACTCTGGCGCATTTGTACACTGGAATGCTTTATGGAATGGAAAATCAATGAACTATAGTTATAGGTATCAGTGAAAAAGAATCTTAAAAAAAAAACTAAATGTTAAATGAAAAACCAAGTAACAGAGGAATATAATATGATTCCATTGATTTCAATTTCCAAAACAGGCAAATGAAACACCAGATTGCTTAGGAAGACACCTAATGCACTAAAATTATAAAGAAAAGTGAGACAAGGATTAGCACCAAATTCAGGGTACAGGCAACTCCTGGGTACTATGGGAAGGGACATAAGGTGGGAGGGTGTGCACTCAGCTGACTTCCAAGGTGCCTGTACTGTCTTGTCTCTCAAGGTGGATGGCAGGCACACAAGATTTCAGTTTTTTTGGTTTTCGTTTTTTATAATGTTACTGGGTTTTCTTTATATGTATCATATTTCACAACATAACAAAGATAATAATAACGAAATCAAGTTAAGTCACATAACTTAGCAAATTGCTGGTAATTTCTCATTAATTTCAAAACAATCTGTTGGCTAACTTTTTGTCTTCTCTCAGCCAGTAAACAATCAAATGTGCAATAAAAGCGTGTGTGTTAAAGTTCAAAGCAAACCAAGAGACATATCAATCCTAACATACAAAGAACTAAATCTAAATGTTTCAGAGGCAAATTACAATACAGATAAGAGTTTAGGGGGGCAGTAGTTCTTAATAAAATTGCAGTGGATCTTAGCCAAAAAAAGACAGGAAGAATTTGAAGGATACACATTGAGGATACATGTCAGACTGGTGGGGTAGAGTTTGACAAAGCCACCCGCTCAGTTGTATTAGGCCCTTCAAAAGGGCGCAATTCTCTTCCTCTCCTTCTCCTTTACCTCCAGCAACCCTCAACTTTGACTCTTAAGGTGGTCTGAAGGACACCCTTATATATATTTATGTTTACATTTTGTTATTGCAAATTGAAGAACCCAGTCATCACACTCATTCACACACCTGCAACAAGCATTGATAGAGAGCCTATGTACCAGGCACCTTTCCAAATAAAGCAGTGAACAAAACAAACTAAAACCTAAAATTCAAGACATTCAAAAACATCTAAATAAAGTACAAGTCACTTATCTAATAGTATTAACACCATTGGTTAGTCTGTTAATGGAAAAAACACATCTATGTACTTTAAGTTAAAACACGTAATGTTTACAAATACACATAGACACCCACATTTCATTCACCAATCTTTTGATATAGAGTAAAATCCTTTTCTTTAAATATGAACCCATTGATTGGAATTCTACCTCAGCTTTCTTACCTAAGCCATTCACATAATGCATTGTGTACAATTTACAGGTTCAGTTTCTTTCAAGTGGAACAAGAACTTAAGACTAGCTCAAAGTTACAATTAAAGACACTATAACCAGCTGAGAACTGACTTTTGGGTTTTCATAATTTTTTTCTCCACTGTCAGTCTCCCTCAACTAGTTTAACAGTAATTTTATCACTTGCTTTTCAGAGAACATTCAAAAATATTCTATTTAGCTTCCCTATAAATATCTATTTTCTTTTCAAACTTATCTTGCATCATTTATATAATTTTTAATTAAATTATATCATTAAACTAACAACTAAAATGGACATAAACAGGTTTGGGAAGTAATACGATTTAAGGTTGTAACCCTAAGGTTGTTGATAAGTATATAACTCAACTACTGGGGTCAAAAATGCGCAGACTAACCTATCAGAGAGGAGTCCACTATTCCTAAAGGCTCAGTGTCTTTGGCATCAGTCAGCCTATTTGACAAAGAAATGAAAAGGTTCTGTTAACCCAGTATCAGTTAAGAAGAGGCAGGTTATGAGAAAGAACAGGTACTATCAAAACAATAGCAACAACAATAAAGTGTTGTGAGCCAGGAAACACACATTCTGGAGAACACTGTGGAAAGAAGATTTCTGCATGGAAGATATTAACCTCTACAATTCAGTTGATATGCTGTTTGGGGGACTTAAATTCTGTCCTAAAACCTAGTTGGTTTTGGTGTGTGAACCGCTTTAATAGGTGCAAAGTCCTCCGCACATTAAAGTTAGCAAGAAGAATGGCACTGTTTCCTTGGGTCCCAAGGAAGAGTGAATGGCTTTGATTAGCTACTGCAAGAAAACTAGTGTCAGAAACCTATTGGCATTGCCTTATTAAAAACTGTACATTGAAGAATGAAAACTCACGTCATCCTAAACCACATCCTAAAAACCAGAACATAGCCAAAACTAAGTTTCAAGTTTCACAATAGTCTTGTAGAGTCGGCAGTGCTGATGCTCTTTTGTGCAGACATGCGGACCCCAAACAAAGGTTCATACTTGACACAGGGGTTCCTCCAGGCAGCACCAACCAGGGAACACACAACAAAAGGGAGCCTGAGTGGGCCCAGAGGAGCAGAAGGGGAAGGGCTCTTGGCTCACCGGTTCTGAGACAAACACTCTCTCCTTGTAATGGGCTGGGCAGCAGCAGGACACTCCCTGGCAAGCTGCAAGCCAGAGCTGGGGGTGACACCCCTGAGCATGCTAGGGCTACTATTTCTCTGAAAAGAAATCTATTTGAAACTGATTAAACAATAAAATTATGAAATGCAAAAATAAACTAATAGAAATGAATACGCTGTTGATCGTGGAACAAAAGGGGTTTAACTGCGGGGGTCCACTTACATGCAGATTTTTTTTTTCAATAAAAGTTACACCAGTGCATCTGCCTCTCCTACCTCCTCTTCCCCCTCTTCCACCTCCTCCTCAGCCTAGTCAACGTGAAGACTAGGAAGATAAAGACCTTTATGATGACCCATTTCCATTTAATATGGCAAATACATTTTCTCTTCCTTTTGATTTTCTTAATAACATTTTTTTCTCTAGCTTACTTTACCGTAAGAATACAGTATATAATACATATAGCATACAAATTATGTGTTCATGGACTCTTCACGTTACCTTTAAGGACTCCGGGGAGTCAGGTTCTTCAGTGATTTTCACGTCTGTGGGGGTCTGCATCCTTAACTCCCATTTGTTCAAGGGCCAACAGTATTGTAATAAATTTTAAAATAAAGCCATATAAAAGTAAAACGAGCAAGGCTGATACACACACACACACACACACACACACACACACACACGCGCGCGCCCCTTTTCCTGGTCAGGATCAGGTAGAAGGGAGAGGGCCCGGGAGCTTCCCATGGCCAAGGGCACAGGTGCAACTCTTGCCAAGGAGGTGCCCAGCTGTGCCTAGCGAGGTCCAGCGCTGTTCTCTAAGAGAACTTGGCCCAGAAGCGAAGCTTGCCTCTGTGCCTGGGACCATGGATTCTCCTAACCATCCAGGCCTGCAAGCCCTGCCTCTCAGAATCTTCAAGTCTTGTTCCGCCACCTCATCCCTTGGGGCTGAAGACTGGTGGACTCTGGTTGTGTCCGAATACAGTGCTGGTCCCGGACACACACCACACGCAAACTGCACAGGTTTCCAGCTCTCCTCTCACCCTGCCCACCCCACTGAACCTTTTTTCACTGACCTGCTTTGAGTTGCTGAAATACTCTTTGATTTCTCCTGAAGTACTTGAACCCAGATTTCTTAAAAGAAGCTTTATAGCTTCCTTTTACTATCTCTTCCCTTCAGGTCCTTTTCTACCCACCTGGTGCAGGCATGTGCATGTATTCACACATCTCACCTTGGCAGGTTGTTTCCCTGCAGATCCTCCAATGATTGTCTCTACAGTTTACCTTAATTTTGCTATTTTTTTTCAGGAGTTTGCAATACAATGGTATTTTCCATAGATGTAAAGAGATGAATGTTACTTATGGACTGTGTATGAACCTGCACCTAGGATCATGTCCCAGGAGACTTGGAATTTCTGCTGTCTTTCTCAGACTGCTGTGAGCCGGCTATAACTGGCCAATTGAACTCCAGCTTAAAACAAAAACTTCCCAATAACACACCTGCCACCAGATGTGTAGAACAAACTACCTTTGTTTGACTGATTCAATGCTTTCCTCCCCTAAACTTTTAAAAGTGTTGAATGGCATAGAGTTCTGCTTTCCTTAGAAACAAATTTTAAGGCTGGGTGTGGTGGCTCACACCTGTAATCCCTGCACTTTGGGAGGCCAAGGCAGGCAGATCACCTGAGGTCAGGAGTTTGAGACCAGCTGAGGCAGGAGAATTGCTTGAACACAGGAGGTAGAGGTTGTAGTGAGCTGAGACCACGCCACTGCACTCCAGCCTCGGTGACAGATTGAGACTCCAAAAAAAGAAAAAGGAAAAGAAAAGAAAAGAAAAGAAAAGAAAAGAAAAGAAAAGAAAAGAAAGAAGGAAGGAAAGAAGGAAGGAAGGAAGGAAGGAAGGAAGGAAGGAAGGAAGGAAGGAAGGAAGGAAGGGAAGAGAAGAGGGAGGGAAGGAAGGAAGCAAGGAAAAGAAAGAAGGAAAGAAAAAAAGAAAGAAGGAAAGAAAGAAACCAAGAAAGAAAGAGAAAGAGAAAGAAAGAAAGAAAGAGAAAAAAAGAAAGAAAAAGAAACTAAAATTATTGAATTTTAAGAATTTCACATTCACTGGAATAACTAGAGACATGCTTGTGTTGTTAAAATCAAGGTTTGGGGAGAAAAGAATCAAGGTTTGGGGAGAAAAGAATCAAGGTTTGGAATCACTAGAGTGAACAGTCCTAGGCATTTTGATTTCACACTCCAATCTTTTATTCATTTACATTTTTAATTTTTATCAAACAAAATTTAAAATGTTCAGATTTTTAAATTTTTATTTTAATTTTATTCATTTGGTAAAAAGAAATGCCATTCGCCAGTCATCACCATTATTGTCTTTTCTTAAAAGGTGTTTTAACCCCACAGAAATAAGCCGGCTATAACCTCACAATAAAATCTAAAACACTAAATCATTAGACACCAAAATTTACAAAAGAACTCACTGGTGTTATGCTTTTTTTTTTTTTTTTTTTTTTTTTTTTTTTTACTATTTTTGCCATAACCAATGTAGACATTGGTATGGAATGGCACCAGTGTGATGGTGGGTGTTTATGAGCCACACTCTCCTAAATCACTTCGATGGCTGAATATGTAAAGCAAGAGCACTTTGGGGTGCACACTTCCATCCTTGCTCTCATCTGCCAGCCAACCTCACTGAGGGAAAGCTCTCTTTCCTTCTTTCCTAGATATTGGCATATATGCTAACCATGAAGATGAAAAAGCTTAACAATTAGGCTACCTTCAGAGGTCTCTTTTTAAGTCTGCCTTCTAGAGGATGTATGCTTAAGAGGAAAAGCATACTTATGGGAAATTGCTGTTAGGGTATTGTGGCTGCACCACTTTCCATAATGGCAAGTTCTGGTTTGGGATAAGAAGAGTGTACAGCAGGGTGGCACGCCACTTGAGCAGTGCAAGTGGAAAGAAAAAGGTCTTATCTCTGGGATATTTCAACAACATGCCATGTGTTCAGGGGAGAAAGGTGACTAGGTATCTAGTAATATTGTAACCCACCCTTACAGTAGAGATGTAGATCATAAATGATTCTTTTTCAGATTTCTTTATGCATGTTGACTTCATGAGCTGAATATTAAAATTTGTATGGTATAATGGAATTGGACAGACCTGACTCAGTCACTTGAACCTGTTAAGACTTTGTATAAAATTCTGTCACTTCTCTGAGCCTCTGTTTCATCTTTTGTGAATCAGTGATAGTAACCTCTATTTTACTAAGTCACTGTGAGAATTAAAACTGCTGTTATATGAAAGGATATTTTCTTGACAAGAATATATTAGAGGAAATAGCTATATATATTTGCATAATTAACTAGACATGAGAATGAGTGTATTAGACCGTTTTCATGCTGCTGATAAAGACATACCAGACACTGGGTAATTTATAAACAAAAGGAGGTTTAATAGACTCACCATTCCACATGGCTGGGACAGCCTCGCAATTATGGCAGAAGGCAGAAGACACGTCTCACATGGTGGCAGACAAGAGACAATGACAGCCATGCAAAGGGGAAACCATCACATCTCATGAGACTTTTTCACTAACAAAAGAACAGTATGGGGGAAACTACCCCGATGATTCAATTATCTCCCACCGGGTCCCTCCCACAACATGTGGAAATTGTGGGAGCTACAATTCAAGATGAGATTTGGGTGGGGACACAGCCAAACCATATCAATGTGTTATAAACATCAGGAAGGATGAAGCAAGATACTTATTACCTGCACATGATATGATTGTATATCTGAATTGGAAGTATATAGAAGTCTTAGGAAACAGGCTTTCTTATCCTGGCTTTAATGCAAGAATTGGGTTTCACATTTTTCCTTGGCCAGAGGCCATGAACAGTTACAGGCCAGAAGAAGAGGAACTCTCAGGGATGCAGGTAAATATGTGCATCCACAGACTTTAAAAGAGTTGAGTAAATTACAGTAGTTCCCGACTTCCCTTTACAGTTTAGGGAAGAAAAAATAAGGGAGGATGGCTCCTGGTTGTCTCTTTTACACCAGAATATTTGTTCCAGGGGCCATGACCCAATAGCTTTCCTCTGGCTTCCCCTGGCCACTGTGCACTGAGATCACTTGGGAAAGGACCCATTTTCAGGTTTGTCAGAGACAACACTGCTCATTAAGCACTATCAGGGTTTTCTGGGGTCTTAATGATATAAAGGTAAAGGTGGTGGCAAGAAGAACATGTGGGCCATAATGGCAGCCACAACAACCACATCCTTTGCTAAAGAAGCAGCAACATGTAGCGGATAGGAGTGCAGATTCTTCAGCCACACTGCCTCAGTGTGAATCTCAGATCCACCACTTCTCAACTGTATAACCTCAGGAAAGTTAATTAATCTCTCTCAGTTTCCTTGTCTATAAAATATGGACCGTAACAATACTAAGACCTGCTTCGTATCAATTTTTTTTAGAATTAAATGAGGCAATAGTTGCAAAGCACCTACAAAAATGTAAGCACTATGTGAATATTTGATAAATAATTTTTCTTAAAGAGTTATTCTTCTAAGAAGGCTATGTAATGATTGAGTGAATGAAATGCTTAAGCGTCTCTTATCTAATTTCCAAGATCATTTTTGTTTTGTTTTGTTTTGTTTTGGTATTAGCATTAGCTTTTTTATTCCTAGGAGAACTATAAAAAATCATAAATATCCTTTGAACTATGAGAAAGCTTAGCCTAACCTCCATCCAGTCTGGTTTTTCTACTGATTTCTCAAGTTTCTCATCTCACAATAGAAATCACTGATATGCGTTATATTTGTTATAATTATTTTACATATGAATGATGTAATTAATAATCTTTATCAACAGTGCCCACAGCCAACTGAGGATGGATGCGGTTCCACAGAGATGCCTCTTCATTTAACTTCATTCTGTTCAAGTTCATACTGAACAGATAATTACCTTTTGATCCTCTCCCTCCTCCTCACTTGTACCTAAGTCACATAGTTGTCCATCTATCGATAGTAGCTATACTCATTCTTTTTTTTTTTTTTTTTTTTTTGAGACAGAGTCTCACTCTGTCACCCAGGCTGGAGTGCAGTGGCGCCTCCCGGGTTCAAGTGATTCTCTTGCCTCAGCCTCCAGAGTAGCCAAGATTACAGGCACCCACCACCATGTCCGGCTAATTTTTTTTTCTTTTTTTTTGTATTTTTAGTAGAGATGGGGTTTCACCATGTTGGCCAGGCTGGTCTCCAACTCCTGACCTCAGGTGATCTAGCTGCCTCCGCCTTCCAAAATGCTGGGATTACAGTCGTGAGCCACTGCACCCAACCACGATGCTCATTCTTAAAGCAAAAGCCTGATCATGCCTCTTCTTCCACGAGCAACCAAAGCTGTACAAAACCCCCTGCATATTTCTGTTTTGTAGATTGCAGAATAAGGGTTAATCAAACTTTGCCAAGAGTCTACCTGTTTGGATGATTCCCATGGGCCTGTATCCATTTATTCCCCCATAGGATTCCCTATAAATGAGAAAGAAAAAACAGGTTATATACTGTTCCAAGAGAGCTGTTAGCTCCCTTCTCTCTACTATTGGTTGGTGTAAGTATCAATCAAAAGAAAATAAAAAAGGAAAACTTCAACATAGGCTATATGGAGCCTCCAAAACTTTTTTTTGCCCATTAAAGATTTTTTTAAGTTTTCATTATCTTAATTTCAAAAAAATAATTTCAACACAAAACAAGAAAATGGACATGTTTAAGAATAAATACAGTCCTTAACATGAAATACATTTAGGCTTTTAAAATAACTGCATTGTTTTTATTTTCCTCATTTCCTCATGGGTTAGGAAACAGTGTATCATCTGTTCAGAGACCAATGTGGGAGACACTGCTGTGGACCATGTTATTGATAACGCAATTTAAACACAGACAGCCCCACATCTCCTGAACACTCCCATCTTCATCCGTTCTGCCAGAGATACAACAAGTCTTACAAAGTGACCTCTATTTAAAAAAAAAAAATAGTACAAGGAATCAGTATGCTGTTTTAAAGACCCAAATTAATCTAACTCTTTAGAAGACATCAGATATTGCCAACAAACTTACTAAATGCTATGGTAATCACTGTTTTATTGCATGCTTGAAAACAGGTCTCATAAAATTGTGACATGTAAATTAACAAACATGGAAAATAGCATGCATTCATACACAAACAAATACAAAATGTCTAACTTGCATTCTAATTGTATTAATGTTACATATTTTAAATACATTGACATATTTGCAAAACACATTTGTGTGCATTTTATTCTGAAATCTCTGATGCAGGACCAAGGCCTGTTCCTCAAGTACAGGTTCATTGATTAGAATTGTTTCAATTAGCTCATATCATATCTTTCACATACACACCATACTTCTTTTTCCTTTTTTTTTTTTTTTTTTTTTTGAGACAGGGTCTCATGCTGTCACCCAGGCTGCAGTACAGTGGTGCAATCTCCGCTCACTGCAGCCTCAACTTTCCAAGCTCAATTGATCTTCCCACCTCAGCCTCCTGAGAAGCTGGGACCATATGCACATGCAGCCACGCCCATCAAATTTTTGTAGAGACAATATCTCCCTATGTTGCCCAGGCTGATCTGAAACTCCTGGGCTCAAGCAGATGGCCTGACTCAGCTTCCCAAAATTCTGGAACTATAGGCATGAGCCACCTTGCCCGGCCTACACACCATACTTCTAATGTATCTCCTGAGATTTCTAATATTGGCTTCCTTAAAAGTGAAAAAATAAAAATAAAACTTTAGCAAAATAATATGAGAATCTTTATGGGTTTTTGTTTTATTTTCCTCAAAGTCTTCTATAGTTTTTACACACACCTAATTTAACAGCATTTAAAAAAATCATATTGTTTGTAGAGTCTTTCTAAAACATTCAACTCAATTTTCCTAGAAAAAAAAATTTTCTTCCAACTCTTATTCCATCAGTTTATGTAACATTTAATGCAATTACATAATTCCAATAACAACTAAATTAAACCGGTTTCAGAGCAAACATAACTGACATTTGGCAAGACCCCAACTCTGATTGCGGGGAGCGGAAAGCTAAAGCATACTGGAAGGAAGCCTACTAATTCTAGTGTATACTCTGTGGCCTTGGGTCCGGATGTTTTGCGGAGGAAAAAGAGGAGTATGATTAATCTAGTAAGTATAAAAAAAATGTTTAAGCTAACTATTTTCTCATTTAATTTAATTAACTATTAGAAAAGTTAATCACGAAAACAATAGAAACATTTTAGCCTCGTCCTTCCTAAATGACACAGAGAAAGTTATAACAATGATATTCTTTACAAACCACATAATTTTTTAAAAACAAAGGTATATCTGAAACATCTTGGCTTAAACAAGAGATACTATAGGTCTAGGGCAGCAATATTAGAGCTGCCCTACTCCTTACTCAAGTATGCAAGCTAATCATAGGCAAACCATAAATTAAACTAACATTGTGTCTTCCGTTCCCCATGCCCCCAATTCCTCTTTGGAAAATCATTATTTGTATTCTCTTTCTCTCTTACGACTTCTTTTAATTCCATAATAAATATTTTAGAGCTGTTTCCTGGCTGGTCAAGTGCCCTTAATTCGTGACCTCCAAAATTCTTCCTCCTCAAAGTTCTCCCACATCAAAACTTAACTGTTTGCTGTTGTAGTTCTTCAGATCCTGTTTTATGCTTGGTTAAAGTAGTTAAAAAGCTAAATTAACATGAATATTTCAATGGGGTTAATACCATGAATGTGTAACATATGCTCATGAGTTACTGTGTTACCCTACCAACAGATGAATTTTTGTAGAAATCTTAAGGAGATAATCTCTCTCCCCAAAAAAGCTGTGATTAATAGTAGGGATTTTAACAGATGCTCTGGAAGACTTAGGAGTTACAAGAGAATTTTCGATGACTGTACTTTTTATCTCTCTTTAAAAATTAATACTACAGAAGCCAACTAATCATTCTAATCATTAAGGCTCTTAAAGTTTTTGCATCAAAGACATAAAACTATCTTTACCAAAGAAGCAGGGTAAATTTACAAGTTGCATCCAGAAGTCAAAAATATCTTTATTTTGATCCAGAAAGTTAGTCTCTGCATGCACACACATGTATGTGTGCTCCTGTGTGTGGATGTATATTTTTGGCATGCTTGTTAAAGTATAAGTTTCCGATGGAAAAGGAGCATGCTATATATAATTTCCAGAGGAGTACTGATCTCATTTTAGGTCCTGCCAAAGAGGTTATTCTTAATAGAATGGCTGGAGTCACACCCTGATTAATAGGCATCTGGGTAACTATAACCCACAAGCCACTGGCACCATGTTTCCCTCAAAAGTTAGAGTTTGTCTGAAACCCTTCCTTTCTCCACTCCCTACCCCAAACTCCAAAAATCAGAGGTAGGAAATCTTCAGTCCTAGTCCATGCCCATTTAGAGCAAGTACAGTTAAATCTTTGTTATGTCGGAGATAATGTCTACATTAATGGAGAACGTATATATCTTATCCCATGTATTCAGTAATTTGCAAGCATTCCTGAAGCTTTCTGTTTTCTTCCTTTAGCTTTCAAGTTTTGAGGTGCATTTTTAATCTAAGAAAAAAATGATTTTACAAATTTTGAGACAATATCACGTTTATAGTATGTCATCATTACCTTTTTAAAGTGGATTGTTTTCAAAAATTTTTTTCCATTGTTTAATTATTTTTAGAATTGCCTCCAGCTTCTTACTTTTCCAATTTAAAAATATTTTTCATTTGTCCTTGTCCATCAGAAACTTACAATTTAACAAGCATGCCAAAAATACGCATATGTGTATATACAGACTTTCTGGATTAAAATAAAATCAAGGGTTTTTTTCCGGTAGTTTTAAATATAATACTTGAATCCATCCTGCTTCTTTGGTAGATAGTTTTGTGGTATGTCATCCATGCAAGGAATTAAAAGTCAGTCCTAGTAATTAGGCACCTACCAAAGTGTGCTTCTGAGCTATGTTACTTTCTAAGTTTTGAAGCCTTAGAGAAAGATTATATGTTTCCCTCAGTGTGAACCACTAAAGGGAATTATAAAATTGGTGTTTTCTAAAGCCTCTTTTAAAATGTATTGACACTGTGGTTGATGGCCTGCTTACTAATGGTTTGTAAGCAAGGTTTGCAAAGATAGCTGATTATATACACAGTTCATTTTAGAAGACTATTAAAGGCTTTTGATTGGTAAAAGTGCTATGTTTCTAAAAATACTTAATTAGGGGTCTATCAATACAAAAAGACAGTTAAAAGCCTTGTTAATTCAGATTTCTGCATCCTATCAGGGTTGTTCTTGTCTCTGATTGTTTCATTGAATAAATACATTAACCCTTGGAAAATCAGAGGATCCAATAGAAATAACATACTGCGTAATTATGACAATTAACTGACATGTTTCCATTTTTCCATAGCTCGTTTGAGTAATAATAAATTAACATCTACCAGGAAAAGATTAGAATCTTAGACATAGTAGAGATTTTTCTTTCATGCACATATATACACCACTTGAAATGAATTAACTTTAAGAAGATTTAACTTAAATAACATTCAGAATTTTTGTTTTTTATCCTTTATGCCCTTATTTGGCAAAGAGAGGAGCTGATGTGAAGGGTAACAGGGAGACTGGAGTAGAAATGACTTTGAGTAAAATAAAGTTGGGATTAAGAAAAAGAGGCGTCAATAAACCAGAATCTTTAGGTTGTGAAGAATCTAAAAAAAGATGACTGCCTTATATTCTAGTTGAGAGAGGCAGCAAGTAAACAATAGATCAAAATATGAAATTAAATGGAATATTTTAAGATAAGTGCTTAAAAATTGTAGAACAAGGAGAAGGTTGGGGACATTTGCAGTTTTAAATGTATTCTACAAAGAACATGGGAAAACGGGACTTGGCTGCGATTATTGGGGTAGAGGTGGGGTGGGAGGTGTTAGATAGAGACAGGTCCCGGTAAAAGAATCTCAAGAGATTTTTGGATGAGACCACTATGCTGTTAAATAAATAAGGAAAGAAATTAGTGTTCTCTGCTTGGGTCCTGCTTTCCCTTCACTTATGCATGGACAGACGCTGACATCTCTCTTAATCTCAGTTCTCTGTACAAACAATACTGAAATGATAGAAAATCAGTGAAGATCCACTTTCGGTACATTTTTTTTTGATGTATAGACACATACAAAGAACCCCTGTATCCAGCATCATCTCACTGCAAGGTATTGTGCTGGCTGTTTTTCCTATATAATACTTACACACATGTACATCGTATGGATATTTCTCTTTGAAAACAAGCTGTCTATGTTATACATTTCTGTATCTTACTGACATATTATTTGTTGAATGACATAAGATGTAAATGAATTCATTCATTCATTCATTATTGAATATTGGATTTAGCCAAAGGACAAAAGAAAACAAAAAAACATGTCTTATCATGCTCCAAAGGAAGACAACACCATATTCAATATAGAGCAAGTGTATCAGTTTAGAGGTGATTTTAAAGTTTATTATTTACTCTCGTAAACCTCAAACCAGGGAGAAAAGACTTTGTAAAAGAGTAAGTTTCTCTTCTCCTTTGTGTTAATTGCGTAACTCGGTGCAAATGTATTTTGCTTCAAAAACACGTAATTTGTTCAGTTCTGCATCTGCTGAATGTGTGTGTATGTGTGGTTGGATATGTAGACATGAACCTATATGGAGAGATCTCTAGTACTTTGATGGTAGAATGGACATGCTTATGGTGAAAATATTGCTATGGCATCTTTGATTACAATTTATTCATAGAAAATGGAATATTGTGAAACTGATTCAATATATATATGATTTAGTATCTATTCAACAATAAAAAGCTACATGTTGTAATCTTACAATATATTATAACTTTCCATTACTATTAATAATAATAACTAATATTTATTGAGTCTTTGTATATACCTTTATGACACTCAACCACTTACATATATTATCTTCTTTAATTCTTAGAAATAATCAATGAAATACATATTAATAATCTTTTGCTTTTATTTTATTTAATTAATTTATTTATTTATTTGCTTTTCGAGATGGAGTCTTGCTCTGTCACCCAGGCTGGAGCGTAATGGCGCAATCTGGGCTCACTGCAACCTCCACCTCCCGGGTTCAAGAAATTCTCCTGCCTCAGCTTCCTGAGTAGCTGGGATTACAAGTGTGTGCCACGACACCTGGCTAATTTTTTTGTATTTTTAGTAGATACAGGGTTTCACCACGTTGGCCAGGCTGGTCTCGAACTCCTAACCTCGTGATCCACCTGCCTCGGCCTCCCAAAGTGCTGGGATTACAGGTGTGAGCCACTGCGCCCAGCCTGTTATGCTTTTTAAAAATGAGGGATTTGAGAGGTAGAAGGTTGTCCAGGATTATAGTAAGTAAAAGATCTAAAACCCTCACACTGATCTCTATGGCTCTAAATTTTATTCTTCAAACATTGGACTATGTTGTGCCTTCCCTGCTTTCACAAAGAGCTATGGAAATGCCAGATATTTTATGAACCAGATATTTTAAGATGCGCCTGAGACTTCAGGAGAAACAGAAAGAGATTACTTAATTTATGTTATATTCTCAATTTTCTGTTATCTAGAAATGGCAATGCGAGGAAAATCCTTGTCTTTTACTAGTAATCAGAACAATTGCAACTTTGCTATTCTTTGGATATCTGTTGGAACTGAAGAAAGTTAGATTTTTTGAAATGAGTACATTTTTATTATTTTTTTCTAAAGACTTACTGAAGGAGGGTTTGGTGCCTTGGAAATGTAAAGACTTAATTTTTCTTTAATATATTCATATGACAAATTTTGAATGACTAAGAATCCCATATAAAAGTAGTAATACCCTTCTACCTAGCTTGGCAGTTTTTAGATTTAAAAAACCGCAAGGTATTTCTGAAAAATGAAAATGAAAATGAAAAAGTATACAGAGTGTTTTGAATCTCTAAATCTCTAATTCTAGCTTAGCTGACATTATTGCAATGTCATCTAAAATGTATCAAATGTAATAGTGTCTACCTGTAAAGTACTGCTAAAATGTATCATTTAATCTTCTCTCAGACCAGTCATAGAAGCTGGAGGGAATCCAGCCTCTAGGGTCAAAGAAGGAATAGAACAAATAGAGGGGAGTTTTATGAAAGGTGGCCCCTGACGTCTCAGCTTAGAGTCCAGTCACTCTTAGTTTCTTATAACACCTTTAGTCTCAACTTCACGTACCTGCTATTCCTTACTGATTTAGGACTGCCAGTGGTTAGTATACTCCCTGAAAAGGAAATATTTAAGAAACTCCTAGGTGGAACAGAATTTCACCTCTATATCGGTTTTTACCAGACACTGTTATGATTACTGGTGCTTCGCATTGACTTTTTTCATGCTGTCATCCTCACCTGATTTCCACTGTTCTACAGGGGAAGGCAGGCCTTTTGGCAGGGGGGCAAGGTTGGGGGACTCTTCTCATCCTATCACCTTTGCATTCCCCATGGACCCAATTTGATGAACTAGATGTAATTCACAGATAATGATTATTGATTTCTGTTTTCATGCATACATATAATATGTGATTATCACTACCTGTGTGTCAGCTTCTTCAATTAGATAATGCATCCACTTAGCTTCACAAACACATACATGTGAATGAATGGTTATATTAACACATCATTCAGTTGGTCAATAATTACAGTATAATCTGCCACAATTTTGTAAGACTGTTCAGTGTTCTAGTCAACTATGTTGACTAGAAATGCTCATTTCTATCCCATATCTACTTGATCTTTTTTAAATTAGAAAAAATTTTTACATAATTTATTTTTTATTGACTCAGATATACACATTTTTTGGCTACAGGTGATAATTTGATACATTCATATAATCAGATCAGGCCAATTTGGGATATCTATCACCTTAAATATTTATATTTTCTTTACTCTAGGAGTGTTTGAATTATTCCTCTGTATCTATTTTTGAAAGTACTCTTGATTAATGTTTTGTTTTGTTTTGTTTTAAGATGAGGTCTTGCTTTTTTACCCAGGCTGGTCTCGAACTCCTGGCTTTAAGCCATTCTCCCACCTCGGTTTCTCAAAGTGCTGAGATTACAGGCATAAACCACCACATCTTTCCTTAGAATCCATTGATGTTAATTATAGTCACCCTACTCATCTACTGAACACCAGGTCTGCCAGGTCTTAGTTCTGCGAAGTGTACATTTGTATCCATTAATGAACCTCTATTCATCCCCTTCTTTTTTCTACCCTTCCTAGCTTCTGGTAACCACCAATCTACTCTCTATCTTCATGAGATTCACCTTTTTTTTTTTTTTTTGAGATGGAGTTTAGCTCTTGTTGCCCAGGCTGGAGTGCAATGGCGTGACCTTGGCTCACCGCAGCCTCTGCCTCCTGGGTTCAAGTGATTCTCCTGCCTCAGCCTCCTGAGTAGCTGGGATTACAGGCATGTGCCACCACGCCCGGCCAATTTTGTATTTTTAATAGAGATGTTGGTCAAGCTGGTTTCGAACTCCTGACCTCAGGTGATCCACCCGTATTGGCCTCCCAAAGTGCTAAGATTACAGGCATGAGCCACTGTGCCCAGCCAGAGATTCACTTTTTTAGCTCCCACATATGTGTGAGATGATGCGATGTTTGTTTATTGTACTTGGCTTGTTTCACTTAACATAATGACCTCCAGTTCCATCCATGTTGCTGAAAATCACAAGATTTTAATCTTATTTAGGGTTGAATAATATTCCATTGTGTGTATTTACAACATTTTCTTAATCTGTTCCTCCATTGATGGACACTTTGTTTCATTTCATATTTTGGCTATTGTGAATAGTGCTTGTATTAGTCCATTTTCACATTGCTATAAAGATTCTGCCTGAGACCGGGTAATTTATAAACAAAAGAGGTTTAATTGACTCACATTTCCACATGGCTGTCGAGGCCTTAGGAAAACTTCCATTATGGCAGAAGGCAAAGGGGAAGCAAGGCACCTTCTTCACAAGGCGACAGGAGAGGGAGAGCAGAAGGGAAACTGACACTTTTAAACCATCAGATCTCACAAGAACTCATTCACTATCACAAGAACAGCATGGGGAAAACTACCTCTATTATCCAATCACCTCCCACCAGCTTCCTTCCTTGACATGTGGGGATTACAATTTGAGATGAAATTTGGGTGGGTACACAGAGCCAAACCATATCAGTGCTATAATAAATATGGGAATGCAAATCTCTTTGATATATTGATTTCTTTTCTTTTTTCTTTTCTTTTTTTTTTTTAGACACGGTCTCACTCTGTCTCACAGGCTAGAGTGCAGTGGCGTGAAAACGGTTCACTGCAGCCTCAACTTCTTGGGCTCAATTGACCCTCCTGCCTCAGCCTCCTGAGTAGCTAAGACTACAAGTGCATGCCACCACACCTGGCTAATTTTTGCATTTGGAGTAGAGATGGGGGTTTGCCATGTTGCCCAGGCTGGTCTTGAACTCGTGGGCTCATGCAATTCACCTGCCTCAGCCTCTCAAAGTGCTAGGATTGCAGGAATGAGCCACTGTGCCCAGCCTGATTTCCACCAACAGTGTATTTACATTTCCATCAACAGTGTATGAGGACTCCCTTTTCTCCACATCCTCACCAGCATCTGTTATTCCCTGACTTTCTGATAAAAGCCACTCTAATTGTGGTGAGATAATATCTCATTGTGGTTTTTATTTGCGTTTCTGTGATTAGTGATGTTGAACATGTTTTTGTATACCTCGGGGCCATTTCTTTGTCTTCTTTTGAGAAACGTCTGTTCAAATCTTTTGCCTATTTTTTAATCAGATTGTTTGGTTTTTTGCTATTGAGTTGTTTGAGCTCCTTATGTATTCTGGTCATTAATCCCTCGTCAGATGGATAGTTTGTAAATATTTTCTCTATTCTGTGGGTTGTCTTTTCACTTTTTTCATTGTTTCCTTTTCTGTGCGAAGCTTTTTAGCTTAATGTATTCCCATTTATCTATTTTTGGCTTTTTAGTTTGTGCTTTTCAAGGTCTTAACACGAAAATTCTGTGTCCAGCCCAATGTCTTGTAGCATTTTTCCAATGTTTTCTTCTAGTAGTTTCATAGTTTCAGGTCTTAGATTTAAGTCTTCAATCCATTGTGATTTCATGTTTGTATATGGTGAGAGATAGGGGTCTAGTTTAATTCTACTGCATATGATTATTGTTTGCCTGGCACCATTTATTGAAGAGAATCTTCCTTCCTCACTGAGTGTTCTTGGTGCCTTTGTCAAAAAATGAGTTGGCTATAATGTATGGACTTATATCTGGGTCCCGTATTATGTTCCATTGGTCTGTGTGTCTGTTTTCATGCCAGCTATTTTTTTTACACCATGATAGTTTGGTTACCATAGCTTTGTAGTTTATTCTGAAGTCAGGTAGTGTGATGCCTCCAGCTTTGTTCTTTTTGCCCTGAATTGCTTTGGCTATCAGAGGTCATAGGTGGTTCTATTTACGTTTTCAGATTTTTTTTTTCCATTTCTGTGAAGAATGTCATCAGTATTCTGATACAAATTGCACTGAATCTGTAAATTGCCTTGGGTACTATCGTCATTTTAACAATATTAATGATTCTACCAATCAATGAGCATAAAGCATCCTTTTTTTTTGTTTGTTTCTTCTTCAATTTTTTTCATCGGTGTTTCATAGTTTTCCTTGTTAAGATCTTTCACATCTTTGGTTAAATTGCCTCCTAATAGTTTATGTTCTTTGTAGCTATTGTAAATGGGGTTGCTTTCTTGATTCCTTTTACAGATTGATTACTGTTAGTGTATTCAAAGACTGCTGATTTTTGTAGGCTGATTTTTTTTTTTTTTTTTTTTGAGACAGTCTCATTCTATTGCTGAGCCTGGAGTGCAGTGGTGCAATCTCACCTTGCTGCAACCTCTGCCTCCTGCATTCAAGAGATTCTCCTGTCTCAGCCTCCCAAGTAGCTGAGACAACAGGCACGTGCCACCACGCTCCTCTAATTTTTCTATTTTTAGTGGAGACAGGGTTTCCCCATGTGGGCCAGGATGGTCTCAAACTCCTGGCCTTAAGTGACCTGCCTGCCTTGGCCTCCCAAAGTGCTGGGATTACAGACGTGAGCCACTGCACCCAGCCTTGATTGTATATACTGCAACTTTACTAAATTTGTCAGCGCTAACCAATTTTTTGGTGAAGTCTCTAGGTTTCACTAAATGCAAGATCAGGTCATTGCATTCAAACCACATTTGACTTCTTCCTTTCCAATCTGGATGTTGTTTCTTTGTTTCTGTTGCTTAATTGCTCTAGGCAGGATTTCCAGTATTATGTTGAGTAAAACTGGTGAAAGTGCATCCTTGTCTTGGTCCAGATCTTAGAGGAAAGGCTTTCAATTTTTCTCTATCCAGTATTATGTTGGCTATATATTTGTCGTATATAGCCTTTATTATTTTGAAGTATGTTCTATCTATACAAAGTTTGTTAACAGTTTTTATTACAAAAGGATGATGAATTTTATTGAATGCCTTTTCTTCATCTATCAAAATGATCATATGGTTTTTGTTCTCTGTTCTGTTAATGTGATGTATTACATTTACAGATTTGATTATTGTGAATTATCCTTGCATCCATTGGATGCATCCCATTTGATCATGTAAATAGTCTTTTTAATCTGTTGAATTTGGTTTGCTGCAATTTTATTGAGAATTTTTGCATCTATGTTCATTAGGGATACTGGCCTGTAGTATTATGTTTTTGTTGTGTTCTTGGGTGTTTTTTTGGTTTTATATGTATATATATATGTGTGTGTGTGTGTGTGTGTATATATATATCTATATATGTGTGTATATATGTATATATATGTGTGTGTGTATGTGTGTGTATATATATATATATATATATATATGTATATCAGAGTAATGCTAGCCTCATAGAATATATTTGGAAGTATTCTCTCCTGTTAAATTTTTTTTGATGAGTTTGAGGAGAATTGCTATTATATCTTCTTTAAATATTTGGTACAATTCAGTAGTGATGCCATCACATCCTAGGCTTTCTTTTCATGGGAGAGTTTTTATTATGACTTTGATCTCATTACTCATACTGGTTTGTTAAATTTTTCTGTTTCTTCAGGTTTTAATCTTGGTAGGTTTTATGTGTTTAAGAATTTATCCAAGTCTTCTAGGTCTTTTAATTTGTTGGCATATGATTGTTTGTAGTGGTCTCACAATTCTTTATATTTTTGTGGTCTCAGTTGTCGTTTCTCCTTTTTGTGTCTTATTTCACTTATTTTTGTTTATTTATTTCTCTCTCTTTTCTTTTTTAGTTAGTCTAGCTAAAAGTTTATGGATTTTATCTTTTCAAAAAACCAACTTTTTATTTCATTAATTTGTGTTTTTTATCTCAATTTTATTTATTTCTGCTCTGATCTTTATTATTTCTTTCATTCAATTTTGGGGCTTGGTTCATTCTTGTTTTTCTGATTCCTTGAGGTACATCGTTAGGTCATTTATTTGAAGTCTTTAAACTTTTTTAATGTAGGCATTTATTGCTATAAACTTCCATCACAGTGCTGCTTTTGCTGTATCCCATTGATTTTGGTACATTTTCATTTTCATTGGTTCCAAGAAGTTTTTAAATTTTCTTCTTGATGTCTTCATTGACCCAGTGGTCATCTGGGAGCATGTTGTTTAATTTCTGTGTGTTTGTGTAGTTTCCAAGATTACTTTTGTTATTGATTGCTAGTTTTACTTCTTTGCAGTAAAAAAAAAAAAAAAAAAAAAGCTACTTGATATCATTTCTACTTTTTAAAATTTATTGAGACTTGTTTTGTGGCCTAAAATATGTTCCACTCTGGAGAATGTTTCATGTGCTTATGGAAAGAATGTGTATTCTACAGCAGTTCAGACAAATGTTCTATGAATATCTAGTTGATCTAGTGTGAGGTTTTAACTCTGATGTTTCTTTGTTGATTTTCTGTCTGGGTACTCTGTCCATTACTGAGAATGGGATGTTGAACTCCACTACTATGACTGTGTTGCAGTCTATATCTCCCTTTAAGTCTATTAATGCTTGTTTTATATACTTGGGAGCTCCAGTGTTGGGTACATAGACATTTATAATTGTTATACCCTTTTACTGTATTGACCCCTTTATCATTATATAGTGAACGTCTTCATCTCTTTTTACAATCTTTGACTTATAGTCTATTTTATCTGATACAAACAGAGCTACTCTTGATCTTTTTTGTTTCCACTTGCCTGGAAAAACTTTTTTCATCATTTCTCTATGTGTTAGTCTATGTGTTTCTCTATAGGTAAGGTAGGTTTCTTGTAGGCATCATATAGTTGGGTCCACTTCTTTATTCAGCTACTCTATGCCTTTTAGTTGGAGAATTGAGTCTATTCACATTCAGTGTAATAAATAAGGACTTGCTACTGCCATTTCGTTGCTTATTTTCTGATTGTTTTGTAATTCCTCTCTTCCTTCCTTTCTTGCTGTCTTCCTTTATGGTTAAGTGATTTCCTCTAGTAGCATTGTTTAATTCATTGCTTTTTATTTTTAGTGTATCTATTATAGGTTTTTGCATTGTGGTTACCATGAGGCTTACAAAAACATCTTATAGATAAAACAAGTTATTTTAAAGATATGACAACTTATCTTACATTAAACACACACCACAAAACAAACAAACAAACAAAAGCTTAAAAAGAAAACTCTACACTTTAACTTCATCCTTGTCACTTTTGGACTTTCACTTGTCTCAATTTGCATATTTTATAATGCCTATCTCTCTTGTTTCTGTAGCTATTATTGTTTTTGATAGATTTGTCTTTTAGGTCTAATATTAGAGTTCTGAGTCGATTGCACACAACAACTATAGTATTGGGATATTCTGGGGTTGTCTCTGTACTTAATTTTACCAGTGGGTTTTAAACCTTCAAAATTATTTTTGGACATTAGTATTTTTTTTCCTTTTAGATTGTAAAACTCCCTGTAGCATTTCTTGTAATATTGCTCTAGTGGTGATGAATTATTGCAGCTTTTGTTTGTCAGGGGAAGGCTTTATCTCTCCTTCATAGTTGAAAAATAGATTTGCTGGACAAAGTATTCTTGGCTGGCAGGTGGTTTTTGTTTTTTTTTTTTCTTTCAGGGCATTGAAAGTGTCATTCTTCCTGGCCTGTATGGTTTCCCTTAAGAAGTCTATTGCCAGATGAATTGGAATTCCTTTCTATGTTATTTGCTTCTATTATCTTGCTGCTTTTAGGATAATTTCTTTGCCTTTGACATTTGAGTGTTTGATTATTACATGCCTTGGGTAGTCTTATTTGGGTCAAACCTGTTTGGTGTACTCTGAACTTCCTGTACCTGGATATTTATATCTTTCTTAAGTTTTGGAATGTTTTCTGTTATTATTATTTTTAAATTAAGCTTTCTACCCCCTTTCTCTTGCTCAACTCCCTCTTGAACACCAACAATTCTTAGATTTGGTGTTTTGAGGTAATTTTCTTTATCTTATAAGCAGTCTACATTCCTTTTCATTCTATTTTCTTCTCTTCTGTTTGTATAATTTCAAATAGCCTTCATTTAAGTTCACTTATTCTTTCCTCTGCTTGATCCACTCTGCTGTTGAGAATCTCCAATGAGTTCTTCAGTTCAGCAAACGTACTTCTCAGTTCCAAGATTTCTGGGTTTTGTAATTGTTATTATTTCAACCTGTTTGTTAAATTTCTCTAATACATTTCTGAATTGTTTTCCTACGTTATCTTGGATATCACTAAGTTTTTTATACTGCTGTAAATTTTTTATACTGCTATAATTCTTGGTGAGAGAGCCCACATATTGCTCTCTTGTTAGGGTCAGTCACTGGCTCCTTGCTTTGTCCATTTGGGAAGGTCATAGTTCCCTATTTGCTATCATTTCTTATGTCTTTGCATTGAAAAATTAGTTATTTATTTCAGTCTTCTCGTCTGTCTTGTTTTGATTTTTTAACAAACAAATAGGGTCTTGCTCTATCATTCAGGCAGGAGTTCAGTGGTACAACCACGGTTCACTGCAGACTCAGCTTCCTGGGCTCAAATGATCCTTCCACCCCATCCTCAAGAGGAGCTGAGACTATAGGCACATGCCACTACACCTGGCCAATTTTCATTTTTTGTAGAGGCAGGGTCTCACTATGTTGCCCAAGCTGATCTTGAACTCCTGGGTTCAAGTGATCCTCCTGCTTTGGCCTCTTAAAGTGCTGGGATTACAGGCACGAGCCACTGTGCCCAGCCTTGTTTTGTTTTTCATTTAATATGTTTGCTTAGAGAGTCTTCATAATTCACCTACTGAGTTTCTTATGTTTTCCCACACTAAGTCACTACCTCCTTTTTGGTGCTAAATGGTGCCTAAAGCCCAGGTTTGCCTCAGCTCTGGCAAATAATCAAAACACTTCCCATTCAGAGTGGGAAAGGTCCCAGAGGGGATATCCGTGTAGTGTTGAAAGACTTGCTAGGGGTTTGTGCCCAGGGGACCTGCAGAACATACCCACTTCAGCATGGTACTGCTGAACAGCCATCCTAATTTGGCCTCTCCTTTGGCTGAGCTACACAGCAGAGTTTCCAGGGGTGGAGATGCTAGTCTAGCTTCCACCCTTTGCCTCTGGCTGTCCTTAGAGATATATCTCTCTTCAGGCAATCATGATGCTTCCTGTGGTTTGAGGCATGGACAGGTCTCCTGCCAAAGAAAAGATGGTGGGGAAGCTGCTTATCCACCTCAATTTCACTTTTTCTAGTGTAGAAAACATGAGTCAAGGACAAGTTTTTGCACACTGCTGCCAGTCAGCTTGGGATAAGGAGTGTTGCATATGTGAAAATCTGATTCTTTCACAGTCTGGTTGGAGAGTTGTTGTTGTTGTTGTTGTTGGTTGTTTGCTTGTTTTTACTTTTTTTTTTTGTGACCCCAGGAACTGACTCATCTTCATATTTGAGTTCTGGGATATTCCTGGTGACAATCTCAGTGCTGTATATTTATTTTTGGTTTTCCATGGGGGAAAGCAAAGCTGGCTTGTGTCTACACCACCATTTTTGAAGCTGGAAGTTTCCTGTTTTAGTTTTTATGTCAGGGATATGTGATACACTATATAGTGCCCTAGAAATTTAATGAATCAACCTATATCTAGCCCACACAGCTGAAATCCCCCATTGGCCTACCTGTGAAGTAGTCACTCTGATATTAGAATAACTCAAATGACACATGGACAACGGAGGAAGGCAGGGTCTAATGCTCTTTAAGACAGAAAACTTTCTGCTGCTCAGGGCCAGAGATGCCTTGGAAATCACTGAGCCTTCCCAGATAAAATGTGTTTTCTTTTTTTTGAGACGGAGTCTCGCTCTTTCACCCAGGCTGGAGTGCAGTGGTACGATCTCGGCTCACTGCAGGCTCCGCCCCCCGGGGTTGACGCCATTCTCCTGCCTCAGCCTCCCACGTAGCTGGGACTACAGGCGCCCGCCACCTCGCCCGGCTAATTTTTTGTATTTTTTTAGTAGAGACGGGGTTTCACCGTGTTAGCCAGGATGGTCTCGATCTCCTGACCTCGTGATCCGCCTGCCTCGGCCTCCCAAAGTGCTGGGATTACAGGTGTGAGCCACCACGCCCGGCCAAAATGTGTTTTCTTAAGACCCACTCATGATACCAGTAATTTGTTCGGAGCTTCATCTTTGTTTCTGTTTCTCTGATTCGGAGTGTTTATGTCCTGTTTATATCTTTCTGCTTCCCTGCCATTTTGATTATACCCCTTACCCCCAGCCATTATTAATATTTTATTCCTTGGTCTCAATTCATTCCTGATTTTGTAACTTAAAAGCCTGACAATCTTAACAGATTCTTATATCAGTATCTCAATCGTCTCTTTATTCTGGTATTTTCTGATCTCTGGCATCCCACTGGTTCTTACCAAGGCTTCAAAGCTTCAATGCTTACCAAGGCTTACCAAGCTTTGTATAATACTACATAAGTGTAAATTAAACCCAAATGTGTCTCCCATTTCAGATAAGACTATAAGACATATTTATTAAATATGTCTCTAAGAATACATTCATAGAATGGTAATTGCACTCATAATTCTTTAGATAGGATTTTCATACTAATTAATTATTTCAACAAACAATTTTTGAGTACACACTTTGTGGCAATTATTTTAAGTGAACATGTATTAGACGTTAAAATAGTCCAATCTTTTTTACCAATATTAGGCACTAATCTTTCTTTTTTTTTTTTTTTTTTTTTTTTTTTTTTTGAGACGGAGTCTCGCTCTCTCACCCAGGCTGGAGTGCAGTGGCGCGATCTCGGCTCACTGCAAGCTCTGCCTCCCGGGTTCACGCCATTCTCCTGCCTCAGCCTCTCCGAGTAGCTGGGACTACAGGCGCCCGCCACCACGCCCGGCTAATTTTTTGTATTTTTAGTAGAGACAGGGTTTCACCGTGGTCTCGATCTCCTGACCTCATGATCCGCCCGCCTCGGCCTCCCAAAGTGCTGGGATTACAAGCGTGAGCCACCGCGCCCGGCCACTAATCTTTCTTGAACACTGATTATTAAAATAACCAACTGCTACAGCTAATGTTCAATGAGCATCTAAACAATGTATATTAAAACATCCAGCTCACCTGGATAATGTAAGATGTCAGTCATCTCTTAACCATGTAATATTGCAAAAGAGAATTCCCTTGGCTAATGTTAGAGATTAGTCTTTTCTTAAATATTTGGTATCATAAAAGCCACCTCTTCTGACTGCTGGGCATTAGTAAGTAGTTTCTTAAATATTAACTGTGATGATTTGTCCATTCTGCTAATGACTCCTTAATTGCAAAGAACACATAAAAGCCAGCAACAGCAAATATGTAAGAATTTAACTACATTGTCCTTGTGTGTATCTCATTAATCCCTGCCCTTCTGTTTACCTTGGGTTCTTACACTGATTTCTTCCTGCTTGCTGTTATTGCTGTTAGTACTATTTTGAAATTGAGAAGTAACACACACAGAAAAAAAGGCATAAAGTACACCAATTGTAAGTGCGTAATGGTGACTTTCGTTTACATCTATGTAACCACTTAGAGCAAAATATAGAATATTTCCAGCACCCACCTTCCTAGGCTATTTTCTATACCCTATTCCCATCCTTTGGGCTCCATCTTCCTCCTTGTTTCAATATCCTGCTTGGGTTTTTATGACTCATAAGCTTCAGTTGTCCTCATCCTTTCCTATCTTGACTTGGCTTTAAATACTTTATTGGATAAATTTTACTTGTGGCTCTTAAAAACAGCTACTATGACATCCCAGCCAGAGAAGGAGAACAATTTGCTCTAAATATCTTGCAAGCAAATGTTAACACTGGGCACATGTAAGCATGTATGGCTAAATCAAATATTTGCTTTTTAATTTATACCCACATAATTTTGGAAAATTCTTATAAACAAATATGTCAGACATAGCTGGTCTTCCTACTAACACAATGCCATTATGCATATATTCTCAGAGAACAAAAAAAATCATTCACACTCTCAAGGATGGTTTCTGTGACTTCGGTGGGTACTGATTTCTCTCTGGACAATTGCAGTACAGAGCTCCCACTTATTCTCCATAATATTAATTGGTCCTTACAGTTTTATCATTTCAGACATGATTTGTCATTATTGTTCAAATTCAGTCTTGGTTTTACCTGGTCAAAACGTTGTAATATACTTATTTGTTTTGAACATGAGTATGTGAAAAATAAGCTGGTATATTAAAACTTACTGCCTGCATAGGGGAAAGGCTTAATTAACTGGTATTTAGGAGAACTAAGGTGCACTGGTTTGCAAAATTTATCAAACATGTATTTCCTTCACTGTAGTCTCATGTAAATAATACTTCTGAGTTTTTATAATTTTATCAGTTTATTTATTCTTTGCACACTTTTAGAAATACAGAAATTAAACCTTCATAAATATTCCATCTGAACACATTGCTATCCAACTTTTAAAGTGCCCCCAGAAAGGCAAATTATTAAAGATATAAATAACCAATCACAATTTACACAAAATAAAAATAAATTTTCATCATCTTGATATATATAGAAATTATTAGGCTTGACGGTTAAGATGAATATTGGTACTTAAGTATGGTTTTGTGAAATAGTATGACAACTGTCAAAAGTGCGTTATTTTGAGCAATATTAAAGAGCAAATTATATAATCAATATCTTAAATTGTTTCTAGAACTATTATCTAGCAGAATGAAGCCAGATGATAGGCTGAATCAACTTGTTTCTTCTGGGAAAACTGAAGTTAAATCCTACATTTGAAAGCAAGAATATTAAAACAAACAAACAAGCAAACAAACAAACCTAAGAAGAGTTTAGCAAATTGAATGAAATTAACTAAAAGCAGTAGTATTTGGCAATTTCTCTGCCCTGGACACTTCTTCTTGTTGTCTTTTATTATTTAAAAAAAAATGTATGGACGATCCAGGTGATCTCTACATAGCCCTTTTTCACTGCTAAGTGATTGAGAACAAATTCAATTTATCATATCTAAACATGTCTGCTCCAGAGAATATTTTTCAAACATAACACAATCCATGCGAGGAATAATTTTTCCATGATTAAGTATATTTGTTAGTTAAATTAAACTTCAACCCCAGATAGCAAAGATATAACAGCACTCTAATTACCAACGTGTCTTCCCAAACAAGGTTACTACAGTTTAAGGCATTAAGTTTTCAGAATTATTTCCGAAGGTTTTCTTTCTCTCTTTTTTTTAAACTTTATGCCCATAACTCCTTGATGAAGGAGTTGCAATATCCTGGGCCAGTTTCTCATTGCTTCCTTATGTGTTAATAACATATATATATATATGCAATAGAGATAAAAACAGGCACAAACACTTATCAGGATTAATCAGCTAATAGTAATGATTAATCAAACATTTTTATTTCATTCAAGAACTAAGTACCAGAGCTTGTCAGTCGTGATTCATATAAGTACGACCAGGGAATTTTTTGAAAAGGATTTTGGCCCCACTTCTTACCACCTAAATTAGAATATCTGCAAGTAAGGGTCATATATTTGCATGTTTCAAAGGCTCTTGGTTGATTGTAAAGTACAGCTGGGCTGGGAACCACTGAGTTAAGAACAAGAAATTGAAAATAAGCCATTTCCAATTTTCATGTTTCATTCTTCTAGTGAAAACAAATGAAAAACTAGTGAAACACTTTACCACGATGTACCATAACAATATATTGCCTTTAAATGTTTAAATTCAAAATGTATTAGTTTTATAAAAGCCATACCACTTTCCATATACTGATAGACAACAATGCATAGCAAACTTCCTTAAGGGTAGAGACTGTATCCTCTTTATTGTGACAAATAATACCTATTCTCTCTATTTTTCTTAATTAAATAATAATTATCCCCATCTGGTTCTACAGAGTACCACAGTAACAATTTCAAAGATATAAAAAGAGAGTAATTTTTTCAAATTGCTTCTTTATTCAAAACCACACACGTTCATTTTTCCCTCTATAATTTATAATTTCTTAATTCCAAAACCTTAAGTCTATCAGGTTAAATGATTATGGTCTTCGCGTTCACTATAAATTTATTGTCATTAGCACCTTGGAATGCCATTTGTAGTGAATAATTCATATATTCATGTTATGCAGGATTATCTACTACCATAAGCAAAATGTAGATGTTCTGAATTCTAAATTAAGGACATAAAATAACCTGCCATCAGAAGAATAATTGGATTAGACATTGGAACAAGTAAAAAAAAAATGGTTGAAGACATGAAATCTTCAGCTTATTTGTGAAAGATTTGTGGTAATCAATAATATTCTGGAGTTCCTGAACTTTTCATGGACATGGGTTCTGTCTTATCCCTCCTAATATCTTTGACCAGTGCAAGCATAGCAGACACATAATACATAATTGCTAAAGTGGACCGAATAGTTTCAATGGAAAACATAATTAATATGGGAGGACTAGACTGTGTCTTTTCAGATATTTATAGATATATATTGTAAAAAATCCCAAATTTCATCATTGAATGTGTGTCATTGATTACTGTTTGCTACATTACAAAAGAGTCCAAAATGTTCTGGGTTTATAACCAGTTCACTTTCTGAACTCAAAGTGGTGTTTAAATTTGTATTCCTTTTCTGTAAAATACAAATGCTGTGGGAAAATAATACATAATTATAGGCATCTATGTTAAAAATGGCAATTCACAAAAATATGAAATATACTTAATTGCTTAGCAAATTTTTAGACCCTCTGAATTACTATTTAAATTATATATAAATATAGGTTTAAAATAACACTAGAAGTTGTCTTTAACTTAGATTCTTGCATCATTCCTATGTTTTCACATCTATAATGTGAATGTGATTATTGTTTTATTAGTTTCTTAAACCCTATAATTATGCTAAAACATAACATTTTAACTGAATTTATCTTTCAAAAATTCAACACATTTAACTCAGTTGATACTGACATAGTTAAACAATAAAAGGTAGGAAATAAAATCCTCAATATTATTTACGAGGTCAATACCTTTTTAGATCTTCTTAATTTATAACATCTATAAGACCGAAACACATGGGTAAAAAGTAAATAATACAGATATTCTCTATTACTTTCTATATATCATGTAAACTGAGGGCTATATAGAACTGCTCCGACGTTGAACTGAGCTTTTCATTTTATCTAAAACGTTCTGAATGTTCTGGATTGTGTAAAACAGTACTGTGTTTTAGCTGACTTGAGAAGGCTGTGTGTCTCACTTTGGCATTTCAGATTGCTTTATTTTTACATTCCTTGGTTGCAGAAGGCATTTGTTAGCAGTTCACATATTTTTGTGATCTTCAAAATCATAACCACAAAAATCTTCCCTTTAGTTATCAAGTACACCCAAGTGTGGCCCCTAAAATCGGGGAAGATAGGTTTCTCACTACTAGTGACTTCCAAAAAACATCAAGTTGGCTAAGCTTCACATTCATTTGGGATTAAAAAGTTTTCAATTATTCGAATTATACTTAAGATAATTTATTAATTTTGAAAGGAAATATGAGCGAAACCCTTAAAAACAAAATGCAACCTACTAATTCTGAAACTTTCTGGAATTTCCAAGTCAGTAGGTTTAAGTGAATTTGCGTCTTCCAAAATCCTGATTACCATAAAAAATGTGTATACATTAAGAATTATTCCTTATACTGTAGTCACAGAAAATAGTTGCTTGTATGTCAGATTTCCACAAAAATATTGTTAGATATCTAAAAACAGCTTTTTAAAGCTAGTAGTATTTCAATGTTGACTTTAATTGGAAGGAAACTATGAGATTAATAACTCCTGCTAAGAAACCTGTATATAGGTGGGATTTCCCATGATTCAGAGAGTGTGATGAACAATCTTACTCACAACATCCCCCTGCCTCAACCATGCTAATTTAAAACAGAAGATAAAGTTTTAAAGAAAAAGGCATCGACATATTAGTCAACGCCGACCAAAAGTAACATAAAATTAGACTTGTAATAAAATTAGCAGTGTTTTCCTCTTTGAAAGGTTCATAAATGACTATATTACAGAAATATTAGATATTGTAAAATTTCAGATTTGGCCATTTATTTTGATTTACAAAGCAAGGAATGTCTAGAAACTAGACCCTTAATAAAAAAAAAGAGTAGCAAAAGCAAAACTTTAAACCACTATTTTTTATGTCATCACTAGTTTGACAATTGGATTTAAGCAAAGCATGATAAAATGAGTCAAAAAGACAGTAAATGACAATACTGTCAAGGTTTGAATGTCAAGAATTTTAACACTGGGGCATTAAAGACATCCTCTGGTAATGTGTGTTTTACAGTTGACTTGTACAATCACGAACTAGTGGTACATCTGCTTTGCAGTAGCTACTTACTAGATTTAAACCAATTTAAAATTGCTGTATTTCTCGTAAATGTTATGAATCCTCACTTTTAACAATTATGTTTCTGAGAATTCCGGAATTTCCTGAACCACAATGTGAAGAAGGAGGTGCTCCTGATTGGGCTTCTTTTCTCAGCTTTGTGGTTGTTTACGAGGTTCTTTCCGAGCTATGCTATTTCTACTGGAGAACCCAGAGTTCTTACTAAATGCAGCTGGGCATGAGAGAGGAGGCTCAGGTACTGCAGCTGTGAAACCTCTGCTCGGGCATGCGTTTTGGCTTACATGCGGCCAGGTTAAGGAAACACATTGCCACGATGTGTGCATTCACAAGAGTGTCGGGTGTAATGTATTTATTTCTGAGTCTCAAACGATCTTTGCAGCGAGTAATTCTGTTTCGATGTTAAAGTCACTGGATTTTACTTCTCTGGTTCCGGTTGGCATGGAGCAGGCCCCTAATTACCTCGAAAACCCACCAAGGGCCGGTAAAGTAATAAACTGTGATCGCATCGCGTACACGTCGAGTCCCAGGGAGAGCAGGGCTCCCAGGAAGCCCCGGGAAGCGTGCGCTTCCAGGAGGGTGTGCGGCGCGCGGGGGTCTGCACGCGCGCAGAGCTTGTTAACGGAGGGCGTGCCGGAGGCGTGGCGCGAGGTGTTCGGGCGAGGCGCTCCGCGAGGCGGGCGGCGGTGGGCGGGCCACGGGGGAGCGCGGCCCGAGGAAGGCTGCGCGGCGCCGCCAGCGGCTCCCGGCTCCCGCTCTCCCGGCCGCCAAGAACGAGCCGCCGTGGGCGGGGCCTGCGGTGATTGGCGGGCGGGCGGGGAGGTCGGAAGTACTTTGTTTTTTATGCTAATGAGGGAGTGGGGCTTGTCCGTATTTACGTTGAGGCGGGAGCCGCCGCCCTTCATTCACCCACATGGTCCTTCGAGGTGCCGCTGCTGCCGCCCGACCTGCGCCTTCGCGCCACTTCGCGCCCTCGGGCGAGGCCGAGGGGGTGGGGACGACCCCCGCAGCGCCGCCGCGGCTTGCGCCCCTCCGCGAAGCTCTCCCCGCGGGGCGGGCCGGCCAGCCGCACCCCCGGCCTGGGGCCTCCGGTCGTAGTAAAGCGCAGGCGGGCGGGGAGGCGGGAGCAGGAGCCCGCGGCCAGCCAGGCGAAGATGGTGGCGGCTACTCCTCCTGGTGAGTCTGCCCGCCCCTCCGGCGACGGAGGGAAACCTGTTGTGTGCGGCCCGGGTCTGGCGGGCGGGGCGGAGCGGCCCGGGGCGGACTGGCCCGGGGCAGCGTGGCGGCGGCGGCGTGGCCGGGGCGGGTCTCGGGCCGTTGGCCGCCTCGGCGTGTGGCAGCCGCATCTGGCTGCCCCCTCGCTCGCCCGCGGGCCGGCGGAGGGCAGGGCAGGGCAGGGCAGGGCAGGGCCGGGGCGGGAGGGTGGGAGGGGGCGGCGTGCGCGTGGCGGCCGCGCCCGGGACCCGCGCGCACCCTGCCTGGGCCGACCCGAGGCGGGTGGGCGGACGGCGAACACAATGGCCCCTGGGGGAGAGGACGTGCGAGGCCCGTGCCTTCTCCGGGGCCCAGGGCGCGCGCGGGGCGTGGGGTCTCTCGGTAGGAAAGTTTCTCCCGAGGGCGAGAGTTAAAGCGCCTCCAGAACAAAGCGGCGGCGGCGGCGGCACATGGGGCAGGCCGCGGGCCGGGAGGGGGCGCGCCCACGAGGTACCTGCGCGCCAGCGGGCGGCGTGGCGTGGGCGGGAGCCCGCGGTTCCCCAAACTTTGTACGCGCGAGGGTGGGCGGAGGGGCGCCGAGATCGGCGCGGCCTGGGCGCCACCCCCGATCCGCGTGGGCTTTGTTAGCCCGCGTGGGCAGCCTTGGGGCGGGGCCCGCAACTTCCCCGCCGTGGCCCTCGGAGGAGGCCGGAGTCGGCCTCGGCTGCGGCGTGGAGCCGCCTGCGCCTGGCCGCTCGCTGGGAGTGTGGCGCGGGAGGGCCAGCCCGGCTCGGCGGGAGCGGCGTCCCCGCCGCCATGTTCCTGCGGGGCGGGCTGCACGGGGGTGAGGGCGGGGGACATGGCGGCGACTGCGCGCCGCCGCCGATTGTTCCCGGCTTAGGCCTCGGGCCGCGTGCGACGGGCACCGCGGCCGCGGAGCCCCCGCCCCTCTGGGCCGGGCTCGGGGGGGCTGGGGGACACAAAGGAGGGGCGGCGCGCCCGCGTCCCCGCCGCACTCGGGCCTGGGCGCCGCCGGTCGCCGCGCGGCTGCCGCCGGGAAACGGGTTGGGGGGGTTGCCGCGTCCGGCGGGGCCTGACTCTGACCCGCCGCCCCCTGGCGGCTACGCGGAGAATCGCAGGGCCGCGCTCCCATTTGTGCGACATGTGCTGCCGGCCCGGGCTCCATGAGCGTGGCGGGCACTTTGCAGTCTCGGGTGTTCCTGCCCGGTCTTCTGTTCCTAAACTGCAGCAAAGGGAAAAGGAACTGAAAAAGGCAGGCTCGTCGTTGCAGTATCACCAAAAGAGAAAATTAACGGCATGCCATCAGGACCACAGCAGTTGGAGAAACAACTCTTTATCCCGGCTTGCAGCCACGAGGTCTTGATTGGGGGAGGGGTGGTGAAGAATAGTCTGTGGGCTGCTTTTTTTTTTCCCTTTTACTGGAGCTGTACAGTGGAGTCGGTGATTGCTGCTAATCATAATCAAGTATTTTAGGAGCTTATTTAGACATGTATCTGATAGCTAAGGATTTTTCAACTTTATTCTCTTACGCATTTTTCAACTATACATTATTGGGCTTTTAAATCCTGCTAGTGTTGCTCAACTCTTACTCTCAGTTTTGCAAATGGATGGAATTAATTGCTGTTAGGAGGTTGGAAAATAGCAAATATAGATTTGGACGGTGGTAGTAATTTTGAGCAAGTAATGTTTTATCTTTTTTTCCTTATTTTTCCCTAGTCCAGTCGTACACGTGGACCTAACTGCACCAGTAGCTTTTCTGAGGATACTTGCTGAAAAGGAAGTTTTCTGGAATGGGTAAGTGTATTCTGATTTTCTTGAGCTTTTCTTAAAAACAAATTTCTCTTGCTATTAAAATTGAATAAATAGGATTGGTTTCTTAGAGAGTAAAAGTAGGTGTTTCTTTAGACAATTTACCTTTTCTAAAAAATTAACTCGTTAAGTACGGATTTGCTAATTTTAAGGTAGTAAAATTACAGTGTAAATATTCCTGTACATCTTTGGAAACTGGCTTATGCGGTTTACGAAATATAATTTTAGACCCTCTTTTAAGTTGGGTGATAAAGTAAATGTAACCTGGGATGATAGATTTAAACAGGATATTTAAGTTCTGCTACAGTTGACTGATAACACTTGAAATGTAGTCTGAACAGTAATTTTGTTAATCATTTCATCAAGTATTTGCTAAGTGGAAGCCAGAAGAGGAGGAAAATGTTTTGCCACGTGGATGTGAAGATTTCCTCTAAAAGGTACACATGGACTAAATTGCCCTTAAAATGTTCCAAAATTAGTTCTCATTTATTTGCAGTCTCATTTTGTTTTGTTTGTTTTTTTTTCTCTATGTATCAATCCACTTGGGAGAGGCCAGCCATTGGAAGAGCCACCACTTCCAGTGCTAGTTGGATGGTTGGTTATGATTGCCTTCTGTAAAGAATTCTTAAGGCATAAATGCGTGTCTAAATGGACTTCATATCTTTGAGATAATAAAACTAATTTTCTCTTCCCCATTAGGGATTATGCTGAATTTGTATGGTTTATAGTTGTTAGAGTTTGAGGTGTTAATTCTAATTATGTATTTCAAATTTAGCAGGAAAAAAGAGAACATCACCTTGTAAAACTGAAGATTGTGACCAGTCAGAATAATGTCAAAGTGCTTACAGTGCAGGTAGTGATATGTGCATCTACTGCAGTGAAGGCACTTGTAGCATTATGGTGACAGCTGCCTCGGGAAGCCAAGTTGGGCTTTAAAGTGCAGGGCCTGCTGATGTTGAGTGCTTTTTGTTCTAAGGTGCATCTAGTGCAGATAGTGAAGTAGATTAGCATCTACTGCCCTAAGTGCTCCTTCTGGCATAAGAAGTTATGTATTCATCCAATAATTCAAGCCAAGCAAGTATATAGGTGTTTTAATAGTTTTTGTTTGCAGTCCTCTGTTAGTTTTGCATAGTTGCACTACAAGAAGAATGTAGTTGTGCAAATCTATGCAAAACTGATGGTGGCCTGCTATTTCCTTCAAATGAATGATTTTTACTAATTTTGTGTACTTTTATTGTGTCGATGTAGAATCTGCCTGGTGTATCTGATGTGACAGCTTCTGTAGCACTAAAGTGCTTATAGTGCAGGTAGTGTTTAGTTATCTACTGCATTATGAGCACTTAAAGTACTGCTAGCTGTAGAACTCCAGCTTCGGTCTGTCGCCCAATCAAACTGTCCTGTTACTGAACACTGTTCTATGGTTAGTTTTGCAGGTTTGCATCCAGCTGTGTGATATTCTGCTGTGCAAATCCATGCAAAACTGACTGTGGTAGTGAAAAGTCTGTAGAAAAGTAAGGGAAACTCAAACCCCTTTCTACACAGGTTGGGATCGGTTGCAATGCTGTGTTTCTGTATGGTATTGCACTTGTCCCGGCCTGTTGAGTTTGGTGGGGATTGTGACCAGAAGATTTTGAAAATTAAATATTTCTGAAGATTTCGACTTCCACTGTTAAATGTACAAGATATATGAAATATTTAAGAAAATGTGTAACTTTTTGTTTAAATACATCTTGTTTTCATTCAAAAACATTTCACTTTTGGGGTTGCGTGTCAGATTTGGCAGTATAAATTCTGGCTATATTTTTTGGTGTTAGATTTATTTGGCTGTTAAGTATTGCGATGTGACTAAACATACTGTATACCTGATGATCATCTGTAAAGTTAGAATACACCTTTTTGCTTTCTTTGAAGTTAGTGTTATTCCAGGATATTTTACTTAATCTGAAAGTTAATTTATGTTGCTCATATATTACTCAAGTATTTAAAGAGAATGCCGCTCTGTTTAAAGCAATGTGTAAAGATCGGTTTTTTTAAAGCATGGAATTTAGGGTGGGGGTACAATTTGTTTCTATTAAGCAAGTACTAGTTTACCAATACATGAGTAACTGAAGTGTAACTGTTAAATGCTTGTATACTAGTTTTTCTTTCTGATTGTCAGTGATTTATAAGCTATAAATGACCAAGGTCCTCCGACTGCTTTTAGCATCTGCAACTTAAAAAAATGGGAGTTACAAAAAGAACAAATGCTAAATAGAGTAACTATTAAATGTATGTGTACACTCTTCCCAAATGCCAAGAGTGCAGCGGTGGGGTGAGATTCAGATATTCATTTATTTCTAAGTCTGTAGTTAACATTTACGTTCCCTACTCCCTACGTAAGCCAGACTTCGGCAACAGTGATAGTTGATTCCAGGCTTATTTGACTTAAAGTCACTGAAGTGGAAACTAAGAAGCTGCCGTTAGTGTTTTATCCAACATTTCTGCCTTCTCTATTTTCTTCGTGTGTTTTTGTCTCTAGTCTATGTGTGTATGTATAGAAAAATGTGGGATACCTGAATAATAGATTTAGAAGGGACCACGTGGTAAAATTGGACCCAAGCCGAAGTACAGGCAAACTTGACGTTTGAAAAATAAGTTTTGAGAAATGTCATTGTATTTTGGAGTAAAAGAGATATCTTAGTAATAAGAAATAAACTTTAGTAACACTAGGTTAGACCACTCAATAAATCTAGAAATCGGCTTTTAAAAATATTGTGTGAAGTCTAACAAGAGTTTTCACCTCTAATGTGTTCTTTAAGAAATTTAAGGAACTTAATCGTGGATTCCTGAATAGAAAGGTAAGAATTCCATCATTCTGGAGTTGATGAAAAGATACATTTTCAGGATGTGAAATGAACAGTGATTTATAAAATGGAAATCAAATTGTACATTAGCAGAGTTCTTAAGCTTTTTGAATTGAAGGATACCTAATAATTGTGTCTTTCTGGTTATTTAGTGACAAACATGGCTTTAAAACTGTGCTTAAAAAGTTCTGGCAGGACGCAGTGGCTCACAGCTATAATCCTAGCACTTGGGGAGGCTGAGGCAGACGGATTACTTGAGGTCAGGGGTTCGAGACCATCCTGGCCGACAAGGTGAAACACCATCTCTCCTAAAAATATAAAAAATTAGCCAGGTGCAGTGGCGTGCGCCTGTAATCCCAGCTACTCTGGAGGCTGAGGCAGGAGAATCACCTGAACCTGGGAGGCGGAGGTTTCAGTGAGCTGAGATCCTGCCACTGCACTCCAGCCTGGGCGCAAGACCAAGACTTCAATGCAAAAAAAAAAAAAAAAAAGTTTTATAATACAGCATGGTCTGGTAGTTCGCAAAATGGTGTGCTGTGGTCATAAGTGAGGAAAGTATTTTGTTTTACATTTGGCAGACTATACCATTTTATTAAAGCTTTTGGGGAGATATACTAGCAATTTTTTAAAAAATGGAGCAGTGTGATAGGAAGCCTGCTGGATGATTCCTTAAATACTCTAAAATGTAAGTCAAATATGTTTTAATAACAAAGACTTAAATGGCTTTTCTCCCTAGAGACTGAAACTAGTATTCATTGTGTTCAGGCCTTAATTGGGCTTGAACTGAGATTTAAATATAATAAACAAGTTAATAAATGTGTATGTTTTGTTGTGGGTTTGGTAGTGATCTGTGGTTCTATAGGGCTTAATAGGAATTGCTTTTGATTTGTTTCTGGCTTTAGAATGTGAGGGAAATTTTACATTTCTTGGTTCTATTAAGATTTTCTTAGGCATGATAACATGCCAACAAAAAGCCATGTAAGTATTGTATAAAAAGATTCGCATTATTGATTTAGCCATTTTGAAATTCAGATGAGTGAACAAGTTGATAATGGCCTCATCTCTGACCTGAGAAAAAACAGCTTTGACCCTTGTTCTTAAAATGCTTTAACCTTGAAGTTGCTTGAGACTTAAGAGGTCATGTTGCTTTAGGTTTAATAAATAGCCTTGACTATTTGGAGGGGAAAAAAATGGGTCAACATTTTTTTTTTTTTTTTTTTTGGCGTTTGCATGTACAACTTTCTATTTTTAGCCTATATTTGGAAAGAAAGCACTTAACATTTTAGGAATTCTTTTTAAAGCTGCTTGCAAAGTATTGGTGATTTTACTGAAAACTTTTGAGATCCTCATTTTACAGGCAAACCTGTCTAACTACAAGCCAGACTTGGGTTTTCTCCTGTAGTTTGAAGACACACTGACTCCTGACAAAATGTAACCTGCAACTTCCTGGAGAACAACTCAGTGTCACATTAAAGTTTATTATGTATTTAATGATACACTGTTTAATTGACAGTTCTGCATAGTTTGTCTAGCTTTAGAGAATTAAGAGCCTCTCAACTGAGCAGTAAAGGTAAGGAGAGCTCAATCTACACAGAGCCAGTTTTTGGTGTTTGATGGAAATAAGATCATCATGCCCACTTGAGACTTCAGATTATTCTTTAGCTTAGTGGTTGTATGAGTTACATTCTTACTAAAGTCGAAATTAATATAGTTTTCTGCCTTGAGAAATTTCATATGTGATATTAAAGGGTCATTAGGAAAACGCACATGTTCCGTGAATTTTTAAGACCCATAGAAAAGTTATTGAAGAATGCTTGATTTTCTTTATCCAGTAATGTAAACACAGAGACAACATTGAGATGTGCCTAGTTCTGTATTTATAGTTTGGTCTGGCTGTTTGAGTTCTAGTGCATTTAATGTTAATAAAACACTGCATTTTAAAGCTGTTAAGAAATTGTCCAGAACGAGCATATTGAAATAAAAACTTCAAGGTTATCGCAGTTTTTATGGCTTTTTTGTTTTGTCACTACAGATGGTCTAAAGGTTGTTACTTATTAATTAATTGGGGAAGTGGAGACAAGGACCAAAGTTTATCTGGATTCTCTTATTTAACCTTCATTACCTGTGAAATATGTATTTGTATTCTTTACATATGAGATCAGAAGTTCATTTTCAAGCAGAATGGAAATGTGGCAAATGGACTCTGAATTAAAATATGTCAGTATTTTAAAAGGTTATCCTCTGCCTAGTATTTTTATGGAATCTGACAAGTTCTCAGATCACACTTGAGTTTCCTTAAATCTTGATAAGTCTGAAGCATCTTCATTTTGTTTATATTATACACGTTAATAAGGTGGGAGTTCTTTTGTTTTTTGTGTTTTTTGGCCAATTGATAACATGAAAGTTTAAGAGAGGAGGCCAAAATATATAAAAAGTCTTAAACTCCTGTTTCTAATAAATGTCCAGTACTTGTTGGGTTCTGGGTTGAGTGTTTATTAATGGGTCTGTACTAACTCTAAAACATTAAATAAGAATGCTATGTTCTGACCAGCCCTCAAAGTTCAGCCATTTCTAAAAGTTCAAAAAAATCATTGTAAATATTTTTTAAATGAGGTACGAGATTGTACCTGTCTATGGCCAGTAACACAAGAAATCTAGGCTCATGCAGAGTTTTACCATAGTTAATCCTCAGTATGAGTGGAGGGATTGGTAAGACCCTCAGTGCATACCAAATTCTTTGGATGCTCAAGTCGCTTATATAAAGTGGTGCAGTGTTTGCATGTAGATCTATACACGTCTTCATGTATGCTTTAAGCTATCTATATATTGCTTATATAATCTGATAAAATACCCTACACATTATTCATGCAGATTCAGTATAGTATTTGTGTGTGGCAAATTCAGGTTTGGCTTTTGGGGACTTGAAGTTTTTTTTCTTGAGTATTTTCAGTCTTTGTGGTTGGATGCAGGAACCACAGATACATAGGGCTGACTTAAGTAAGTGCAGACATAAATGCGTTAGTCACTGATGGGACGAGTATTTAATAGGTTATAGAGGTAAATAACAAAGACCTAAGTTTGGTAGTAAGCTTCCCCGAAATGAAATGTTAGTACACTCCTAAGTGATTAGTAATTAGATCTCAGGTTGAATATACATCCTTAATTACTGCATGTTTACTTTTAAGACGTAAATTTGTGAGTATATACTTTTAGTAGAGGTGAGCATGTATGCTAATTGTTCACACATTTATAAAAGCATATGTACTGTGAAGTTTTTAGTACATCTAATGTTGACTTCAACTTACATAGACTGAAAAAGATTGAAAAAAAGCTTCGACATCAGTTCTGCACTTGTTGATGTACTGATCCAGATTGAATACCACACTATTCAGTAGGTTGGGGTAACTGGATGAGACTAGTGAATGTTCCAAGAGTAGATGAAAATTGGGGTCCTGTAAGGTGGTGCTAGGAATTCTAAAGTGACTATGCATTTACAAAGAAAAGGTTCTTAACCAGTTGTCTTAAAATTATTAAGACAAAAAGACCTGGAACCTTAATCTAGCTGCATTATATTAGAGTCTTTATGGGGCAGGATGCTGCGCAGACAAGTATTTTGAGAAATACCTGTTGATTTTGCTGTATATACTTAAGAATATATCCATTACCCTGAATTGTTGGAAATGCTGAGCCGTAAGAATGCAGAACATCAAAACACCTTAGGATTTATATGCAGGTAAGAGACTAGTAAACTATTTTTATGTTTCATGCAGTCATTACTCAGTTTTATAGCTGACTGACAAGATATGTGCCCCAACCCCACATTTATTTCTAAATCCACAGGCTTTTCCTTACTCTTCAATTTCAGTGACTTCCCTTTTTCTTCTTCAATGATAATTTGTTTTGGTAACAGCACCTAACAGGCCAGGTGTGTAGTTGTCTTTGTGCTATATACCTGTATTTCCTTGGTTGGCTACTGTCACAGTGGCCACTATCATTTTGAACAAGTAAGGTGCACAAGGTACAAGCCATGTCTTTAGACATTGGTTATCTTCAGCATTTAGATTATCCTCTAAGGCTTTCGTCTAAAACTCCCTTGGTTCTGTGTTTAAAACTTAACAGTCCACAGAGTTTTCTAGTATTACCCTCACAATAATTGTCAAAATTGTACTTTCTCATACTCTTAAGATTGCATCTAAATTTCAAGTTAGAAAAGATGTTTATGCCATATTCTGAGTGTCTTGTGTTTATAACCTGTGATTCTGCCCTTGACTGTACTTAAGAATAGTTTTAAAATACGAAACTTGATTGAGACCCCAGCTCATTTACTGATGTCTTAATACAACTGCCTTTCCACTTAAGTATTTTGGCTCCCCCAGTTCCCATCATTTACCCTCTCCAGGCAGACTTCCACTTCAGACTGCATTTGCTCTTCCTTTAGTTTGGGAACTCCCCATTTCAGATACCTATGACTTAGTCTTGTTTCCTTCTAGTCCTTGTACACAGATGTCAGACTGGCTCTCCCTTTTAAACTGCATACTCTTCCTGTTCTCTGCATCATCATCCTGAGTTAGTGGCATCACCTGGGATATTGGAAGTGCAGGTCTTTCCCACCCCCTTCCAAACCTGAATTGGGAGCTTCATTTTTTAATCCCCCCAACTAATCTGTAAGATATAAGGCCTCCAAGGGCAAAGATTTGAAGATGTGCGGTTCATGGATGCTTATTCAACGTCTAAAATGGCACCTGGTGTGTAGAAGGCACTCAGTAGACTGAACAGGTAAGTGGAAATGCCCATGGGTGAATGTTACTTCTAGAATGAGACAGGGTCTGAAAGAGAAAAGCAAAACAAGACTAGTATGGGGGCAAAGTGCATTATTGACAGTGTGGTAAAAAGTCATTAGAGCAACATTGGTGGGGCAAGAAAACAGTAAGTAAAAAGGATTTACTGTCTACAGTAATCCCAGCAAAAATGAAGGAAAGCCTGGAAGTGAGGGGGTCAAGAAAAAAAACAACTGATAGATGCTTCATTTGGGTGGATATGTAATGTTCATCTGTTGGAAGTAAATGTAAAACCCAGCTTCTAAATCTCGGAAAGCAACTGACTGCAATAGGGTGAATGTGAGAGCACTCAACAAAGTAACAAAAGTGCTGAGAAGTGCTTAGTGACATTAGTTTTCAACATGATGTGTGGATGTGAGAAGGCTCTGCTAATATTTATAGTCAGGTGTTTTTTTTTTTTCGGTTTGGTTTGTTCTCTGTATTACTTTGAAATTTAGACTATCAAGTACCAGAATACTATAGTTTTCTAACTCAGGTTCACTCCCTGCAGAAGGTTCAGGAGTACAAGAAGCCCTGCATTGGATCATGGTGCCTCGATTAAATTTTGAGTTGTCCCTTTGGCTTCCTGAGACAAAACAACGTGTTAAGCCAGTTACTTCGAGTGTGTGACATGAGAAGATGGATGATGGTAAAGAGAAGTTGAGAAAGGCACCTCAGATTAATTTTAGGGAACAAATGTAAACTAAAACTTGAGTTTTATTCTTTTTGAGTTGTGTAATACTTGACTAATTGGTTGAGAAGCTTAGAGAACTATTTGAGAAGTCTTACAGTGTAATGTTTAGGACGGAGAATTCTGGATTCAAGTACCAGTTTCCTCCGTTAATAGCTTAGGCAACTTGTGTGTAGTCTTTCCCCCAAAATTGTAAGCTTAGGTAGGCCTTCCCATCTTGGTCAAAAAGGTAGCTATCATGTTCACATCCAGCTGGAATATAAACCTTTCCTCGACCTTCCAAGTGAATTTTCAGCTCCACTCTGCCCACCTGAACTCGGTCTGAGGAACAAGATTACATTCAGGCTTGAGCCTTGTGTACCATGTCTGTTGACAGTACCACTGAAAGTCTGTTCCCTCCCTGAAGCACACAGGATACCTAGGCAAGTTGGTGGCATGGATAACTGATGAGAATACAATATTAACATTTGGGGGCACATAGATTTTAGCGAGGGTAGAGGTGGAAGAGGGAAAGGGAGAGGATTTTCATGTAAGTTGATAACTTGAGCACAAGTCTAAGGCAAACATTGTCAGGCCTCTGCTCTTCCAACTGCACTTGGCGGGGCTGATGCAGCTGCTACCTCTAGGACTTGGTAAAATATTACTTCCTCAAAGCCTTTTCTGACTGCCCTCGCCATTCAGTTAATCTCTGCCATGTTTTATTCAAAGTACTTAACTACAGTTTGTAGTTTTATGTATTTGGATATTTTGTTATTTTGAATTCGTTACTGCTTTTAACAAATTGCCACACGTTTTTTTTGTTTGTTTGAGACAGTCTTGCTATCACCCAGGCTGGAGTTCAGTGACACAATCTCAGCACTGCGACCTCTGCCTCCTGGGTTCAAGCGATTCTCCTACCTCAGCCTCCCCAGTAGCTGGGATTACAGGCATGCACCACCACGCCTGGCTAATTTTTGTATTTTTAGTAGAGATGGGGTTTCACCATGTTGGCCAGGCTGGTCTCAAACTCCTGACCTTGTGATCTGCCCACCTCGGGCTCCCAAAGGCCACAAACTTTTAATGGCTTGAAATCTTTACAGTTCTGTAGGTCAGGAGTCTTGACACAGGTCCCTAGGTTACAATTAAGGTGTCAGCAGGGCTGTATTAGTCCCTGCAGTCTTTAGGGGAGGCAAGGTTTTTTTGTTTTTTCAAGCTTCTGAAGACTGTGCCTTTGGCTCTCGGTCTCTCGCTCCATCTTCAGATCTAGCAGCAGCAGGTGGCATCTGCATCACACTGGACCTCTCTTACCTCCCTCTTCCACTTTTAAGGACCCTTGTGATTAATATTGAGCCCATCCAAATATTTAGAAATAATTTGTTTTAAGGTCAGCTGATTGGCAGTCTTAATTCCCCTTTCCTTGTAACATTTCACATTTGCAGGTTCTAGGATTAGGACTTGGATATTGTTGGAGGTCATTCTGCCTGTCTTAGGGAATCGTGTTGGTTTTGGACATGGTTATAGTTCCAGGCATACATAACTGTTTAGAGTTGTTTTCAGACAGCATAAGTGAAATGAATGAGTTAATGAAAATACTTAATCCAATAAGAAAAAATAGAACATACTCGGGCTGTCTCAATGTTTCCCTATGGTATTTAAGTGCCAGTTTATGGAGGTTTTAAAGAAAATATTTTCTCAGACGAGAAGAGCTTATAATATACTTCTTGCAAACATTCTAGAAAATGTAGGTCGTTATCAGTCAACCTTCAGAATGGGGATACCACAAAATAAGTGAAATTTTGTTAACCAATATAAGTAAACATTAAAGAATTGCTTTTAGAAATGACACAATGTGAAGAGACCATCAGGGTCTAAAACCTCAAAATTAGCCAGAACTGGAAAATGAGCTTTTAAGTACAGGTAAAAAGTAAATAAGCAATTTATCCTCTACTTTGTTAGAGTACAGAAATAGTATTTCAAAGCAACCACTAGCAGAATAAAAGACTATACTTAACTTTGAAATCACCAGGAAAAAGGCTAGGGAAACAGCCCACAAAGCAAAAGACAAAAAGGAGGAGACAGAAATAAGAACATTTTTAATGAAGATTAAGCACAGAAAAATTTTAAGTAGTTTGTATTTCAGTCAGTTTTACTTAAATTTTATAACATGCAAGCCCTGGTTATTTTTAGTGATTGGAAATGTAGACAACTGGTGGTTTGCCCATGGTCAATGGGAAGGCCTGGCCCTTAATACTCTGGCCCAGCAGTAAGAGCTTCTATTAAACCTCTGCTCCTTGAACAAGGAACAAATCTTACTTTGTATTCCCCAAAATGACTGCAAAGTAGGGATTCAATAGATAGCTGTTGAATGGATTGGAGATTTCTCCTAAACATCATGTTACAATTCACCTGTTCTTTGATGTACTGTAGTAGACATTTCCATGCCATTCTTAAATTTCTCAGTCTCCTGATGCCAAATTTTGTTTAGAGGTAGAGGCTGAAGATTATGCTTGCTTTGGTGGAGAGTATAAAGACAATAGTGTGTGTATAGCGGGGAATGAGGCAGTGGATATAATGAAAAGATAAGGTTATCTGCACATCCATATGTAATATGTAACAGTGGCAATGAATGGCTGGCTGGGGTGGGATAGTGGTTCTAGTAAGCTCTGGGAACTTTATTAGTGAGTCGTAGTGTGATAAAAGAGTTCAGAACAGATCTCAAATTCGGTTTTGTTTTTTTCTTTATAATTTAGGAAATTAGAAATGAGTCCTACCTCAAGACCGCAATCTGTCTTTTTTACTTTTTGACTGTTCTTCACCAGATCACTTTTTGGGAAGTAAGCTGCAGAGTGAACTGATGGATGTCTATGAAAATAGACATGCATGACCCTGTAACAAAGCATGTGTGTCCTCAAGAAGATTGCAGGTGATTTTCAGATGAGTCTTATGTCTGCACAATGAGAATTCATAAAATGAAGTGTTAACCAATACTCAAAGTGAGTTCAGAGGGGGAAATAACTGCTGCAGTATTGTGTGTGCTTGATACACATGACATGTGGGTAATTAGAAGAGTCTTGTTACTGCATCTAGTTTAGCATACATAAATACAGTAATTAGGTTGCTTTTTTAAAAAAGCAATTTTGTCACAGAAAGTTGATCCTTATATGAGGAATCTAATATTTAATATTTTTTCCACCCCAAAATGGAATGTACAGTTTAGTACCAAGTGAAACCATTCAGTCTTGGTTGATTGATACTACTATCAGAATAAATTCTTGGTTTTCTTGTTTATATAGGAGTTGAGACATCTCACTGCTATGAAGTACTGTGCCTTCTTAAAATGGTGATGGAATATTGGAATATCAAAGACCCTAAACACATTTTATTCATTTTAAAGACCTGTAATCCTGCTGATATTTTTAATCATAGGTCTGTCTCCAAAAAGATGCCATTTAAAATGAAATATACATTTCATATTTTGTATAGGGTGATTACTTTGTATTGATTTGGTTTATAAAAAAATTAGGGACAGCAATCCATTTAGCAGTCATGTAATTCAATTTTAAATTATAGGTTTCTTAAAACATCCAATTCTGGATAATGATAGGATCTAGGATATGGAAGTAGCGATGAGCCTTAAAATTAAAAAAGACTACCAATAAAGTGTTAAAGTTTGATAATTCAATGAGGTTACATTGCAGCAATTAAGCAGGCGTGTTGTATAATGCCTATTGTTGAGAGTTAGCCATGACCTTTGCCCACTTTTTGAAAAATACAATGTTAAGCACAGAGCACATGCTACAAAGATGCTGAAGAAAATTATGAGATTAATGATTGGTTTTTACACATTAACCATGTTGTAACAGCCTAAGTGCTACTGACGCTGTTCTGTCTTAGACTCATCAAATAATTGGACCAAGTTTGAGGAAATCAATTTCTACTAAATAGTTAACCATAAGGTATATTTGTATTAGCAAACAAAATGCTTTCAAAATGTTCCACTTTTGAAACTGTTTGAGTCTTTTATGTTGACTCAATGACTTTGTTTACAAAGGGAAACTGAAGTGGAGTTAAGCAATTATCTGGCAAATTTGATCACTGTACATGATCATAGGGAATAAAACGAATAATATTTTAGAAAAGTTGATTAATGACATCACAGCTTCACTCTTCATAGATCTTTAGTAGTTTTGGGGTTTTTATTTTTTGAGGAATTGTTGGAATTGCAATAATGATATTTGCTTCCATTTTTCCCCTCCCCCCATATTTGTATCTCAATAATATGTACATGGTTAAGAATTTAGTAATTATTAACCCTATCTATTCTTACAACACTAAGAATTTGTAGACGTATCTAGGTAGTCAGAATACATTTTGAGTTTCAGTTGGATGTTTTACATTCATATGGAAAACTCAGGGGCAAAAGTAATTATTTTAAATAATGGCATACTTTGAAACAGGTGCTCAAGGCCAAGTTATTTTCTAGCAGATTTATTAAGTTACTGCCCCTAAACTTAACTGCCTATTTATTGGTCTATATTCATAACAGTGTCTCTTATTTCCTAGTCATCTCAAAAGGAATTTGTAAGGTACTTATCTTGAAGCCATGTTAGTTTGAGCATTAAATAAAGGTCTTTCAAATATTGTTTAATCTCATGCCTCTATGCCCAAAGAACAGAGTAAGGATGTGTTATGTAGCAATATATTTTTAAATATTACCTGAAGATTTTCCCCAGATACCTCCCTTTACCTCATGTCCTTTCTTCCATTTTTTCAGTTCTTATTCAGTCTCATAAAAGGAAGAAAAACAAGGAATTTGCTTGGCTTTTGGATTTCAACTATATCCCTTACTGGAAAATGAAAAACATGTGCATAAACAATACAGCAAATTTAAATGATTGCATAAGGATCTCTATATGCCTGAAAGTCATGCTTGAAAAGGCCTCCAGTTTGAACAAGAGACAACATAGCAGTGACATTCATGGCCTAATGTCCAAAGACCAGCATAGAAAAAAAAAAAAAAAGCCATTACCCATGCCCTGAATATGTGGGCTGAAATTCATTGTAACTATATGTACAAGAGATTAGAGACGAGTCAATAAGAAAGCACTGGAAGTGCTTGGTCCAGAATCATTTAATAGTGTATGGATTAGAAGAGGAGATGGTAGTTAGATGGGATTAAGAAACCATGTTTGTTGCTAACAAGAACCCTAAATTCTGCCACAATACAGCGAGAGGAGACCATGGTTTGATCCCTATTGACAGTAACAGTGGATACTGCTAAGAAAAACCCAGCCAGTTATGCCGCCGCCTCCTCTGAATCACTGCTGTCCCTACTGGTTTAGTTCCTTAGCAGAAACAAAGTAGTAATAGACAAATAAATCTGCCCTGCTGCAGAACTGCATTAGAGAACATGAAGGTAATTTTATTGGGTAGAAACTTGGAGAATGGTTTTTTTATGACCTTAAAAAATCTTATTGAGTGGCCTGAGTAATTTTGTTACAATTTACTCAGCCCTCCATCCTTCCTGTAGGACTTGTGAATGTCATTGTTAACTCTAAAGATGATAATGGTAGCTAACAATTTTGTCAAGCATTGAGTATTCATTTAATCCTAACTCCAGTCTGAGGTAATTGCTAAGATAATTATTCCCATTTTACAGATAAGGAAACTGAGGCAGAGACAGATGTAGCAGACCAAGTTCACAAAGCTGATAAAACAGAGGAACCAGGATTTAAATCTAGGTAGTTTGGCTCTAGCACAAGTTCTCTTAACTGCTATATTGCCTTTCAGTCCAGCTTATACGTTTGGATAACTATGCTAACAAATCCAAGGAAATAGCAACAAAATATTAACATTAGTTATCAATGAACAGAAAAATTTGGAATTTTAGTATTTTGAGTTTATACCTTTCCCAAATGTTATAGAACAATCACATTCCTGTTACAATCAGAAAAAAAAAAAATTTAAAGTGAGCATAATTTTTATGAAAACTAGGGAGAGAATTACATAAAATACTCTCACAAGAAAGACTGGGAGAAATACATGCAAAAAGGTCTGTTGCAGTGTTACCTGTGTAGTGAAATTTTCAGTCATTTTTTTCTTCTGTACTTTTTTTTGGTATTTGATTTTAAACCTGTAGTTTTTTTTTTTAATGCTAAAAAATATACAATCATCTTTATATAATCACTGATTTCTGGAGAAATTATATTACCAAAATGATTCAGAAAATGTGGAAACTGTTAAGTGAGTTACCAAAAAATATTTTAAGATGTAATTAAATAATTCTATTGAAGACATTAGGCTTACAGAATCTGGGGTATTTAATTATTTTAAATTTCTGAAGTATGAGCCAATTCAAATGATGTCATAAACTCTTGAAAATAAAAACTTTCTAATGCATTTCCTTAAATTAGCATTAAAATCTGAGAAATAAGCAAAAATATAATGGTCATTTCACTTATGACAAATGCAAAAAAACTGCATAAAAAATGCAAATAACAGAAATAATAGTATATACTAAAATAGCTGCTGTCCCCACTGTGAGTTAGCTCTGCTTTGCTAGTGTTACGAAACTCAAATAGAATGCAGAAATGATTGGCGTAATTATTGCTAACATCCAGAAATATTGTCTTTGAAAACCCAAAGAATTAGAAAAATTAGTGCTAATAGAGACCGCAGTGAGGTAATTTAACACAAAAATAAAATGTAAAAACCAATGTTTTCCTTGACACTAACAAATCAAAGTTGCTCAATAAAACAAAGACTGCAAAATATTAAGTTATAAAGCACCTAGAAGAAAATCTTGAGACATGCAGAGTGAAAGGTAAAAAGTTTATACTTCACTTTTTCATAAACTTTTAATGAAATTCAAAAAAGATGCATAAATAGAATTTATGCACTCTAGCCAGCTTTGTTTTTGTGTGTGAGAAAACAGTACTATGTCAGCCTTCCCATACTATGTTATTCTGCTAACATTGCTACAATAAAAAGTCAGTGGAATTTACTTTTGGTCTCAGAAAAAAATAATTCTAGTATCTCTGGAAGAACAAACAGGTGAGAAGATGAGTAGATGCTAAATAACATAAGGACTAGACTAGCTATTGAATGTTTCCTGAAGTTACACTAATAAAATGGAATGCCCTAGCAATAATCAAGATAAATCAATGGGACAAAATGAATAGGCCTCAAACAGCCATCATTGTATATTGAGCCCCAAAATAATTTAAAAATACCAGAACCAAAATTAAAATACACTAAAGAAAATGTGAAGTAAGTATGAGAAGTAGCATTATTAATTTTAATACATAAAGCCATCATAATAAAAATCAAAGTTCTCTTAAGTGAACAGGCAAAACAGGTGTGGATATACAAGGAAAATAAAACACAGATGGCAAATACAGAGTGCATTGGTTGAAAATGGCAGAATTAGTGTCAGACAAAATGTTGAGGCATATTTATATGACCAGATGCCTAGCGGTTATTACTCGTTGGTAGAGGGAACATGTTTTGAAAATTCTTCAATATGTACTACTACATTTTCTATGTTTCTGTGGCAGAGACTGCTGTCAATATCCACTTCTCCCATTCATTTAGGAACATGATCAACAAAGGTTTATCTGGGCACAGGGCTATCCAGCTAGACTACAGGTTCCTTTGCAGTAGAGTGGCTATGTGACTTGTTGCTAAAGCGAATTTTTAAAAAGTGACACAGGAAGGGGAACATCACACACTGGGGACTGTTGTGGGGTGGGGGGAGGGGGGAGGGATAGCATTAGGAGATATACCTAATGCTAAATGAGGAGTTAATGGGTGCAGCACACCAACATGGCACATGTATACGTATGTAACAAACCTGCACGTTGTGCACATGTATTCTAAAAGTATAATAAAAATTTTTTAAAAAGTGATTAGGGATGTGTGCAGTGTGGCTCTTGCCTGTAATCTCAGCACTTTGGTAGGCTGATGTGGGAGGATTGGCTTGAGCTCAGTAGTTTGAGACCAGCATGGGCAACATGGCAAGACCCCATCTCTACAAAAAATAGTTAGCTAAGTGTGGTGGTGTGTGCCTGTGGTCCCAGCTGCTTGGGAGGCTGAGGTGGGAGGATTGCTTGAGCCTGGGGAGGTTGAACCTGGAGTGAGCCCTGTTCATGCCACTGCACTCCAGCATGGGTGACAGAGCAAGACCCTCTCTCTCAAAAAAAAAAAAAAGTGCGCGGTGGCTCACGCCTGTAATCCCAGCACTTTGGGAGGCCAAGGCGGGCGGATCACGAGGTCAGGAGATCGAGACCATCCTGGCTAACACAGTGAAACCCCGTCTCTACTAAAAATACAAAGAATTAGCCGGGCGAGGTGGCGGGCGCCTGTAGTCCCAGCTACTCGGGAGGCTGAGGCAGGAGAATGGCGTGAACCCCGGGGGGCAGAGCCTGCAGTGAGCCGAGATCGCGCCACTGCACTCCAGCCTGGGCAACAGCGAGACTCTGTCTCAAAAAAAAAAAAAAAAAAAAAAAGTGCAACTTCCAGTTCACTTCATTTGAAGTAATGTTCTTGTCTTCCTCGATTTCTTTTTCACTATTTTTTGAAATATGGACCTGGTGCTAGGGAGTTGGCTTTAACTATGCAGAGGAGCAGAGTGGAACTTGGGAGGTTGGGAGAACAACAGGGTGAAAGGAACTTTGATTCCTAGATGACCTTTTGCAGCAGAGCCTCCTACCTTAAATAAGTTTGCCTTGATAATCAAATCTGAGTCAAATACCTACATGCAAGTAGTTTAGAACTTATCATAGGAGCAGGAATAAGGGAGAGGGAATGTGAAGTAGGAAGAGTTATCAAGTTACAGTCACTGCTATAGTTGTCTGGTGTTCCATCCAATGAAACCCTCTGACAACCCTTATAGGTAGCCAGAACTACCTAGGGCTGAAAAAGGGATACCATTTTTTCCATTGGTTCTCATCTCCCTACTGGTGAAAATGGTTCCCCGGAGCTAACTACCCTGCACTTTGGATTGCACACATACATTTATGTCTTTTGGGTTTCCTTGAGCAGAGAGATGTACAGCACAAATCCAAGGTTAGGCATTGTCTGGGTGCACTGTAAAGCCTGGTCAGTTTCTCTAGAACGCGTTGCCTAAGAAGGGACTGGAATAAGGGGTGTGATCATGGGGATTTAAAATGGTGCACAATGGTGTTTAACACAGTGCACTTTTTGCTTCCACCACTCAGATATGCTCGTATCCTGCATTCATTCACAGAGCTCCCTTCAAGTTGTGGCTGGTCACAATCTTGGCAAGCGCTTAATATTAAGAAGGTTACTGGAAAATATTATGTTCCTATTACTGCAGCTAATCCTACCTCTGTCATTGGCATTCAACATTTCCTTCCTCTGCCATGTTTTTAAAATCTCTAGATCTCCCTATCGCTCAGCTTGCTTGATGGAATCATCCAGGCCCTCATCCCTGAGAGACCCCTTACTTGCCATATCCTACTTGGCCTGCAGTTGCTATGATTGCCCATTTGTCCTGATCAGTGGGCATAAAGGCACAAAGTAACAGCCTTGTGAATCCCCTGCACTCAATATATTCTCTTCACTCTCCTCGTTGTACACCAGCTACCATAGCTTGTGGTGATCAGAATTACATTCAGCATTGCAATAACTTTCTTTTTTGGCCAATTTGTTCCCAGCATTAAGGAGCCAAAAGTTACTAGGTGGTAATTGTAGCATCAAGTTCAGTGTAACCCTTGTGTCCTGATAGAAGCATTTCTCATCCCACCCCACTTCCAGACCAGGACCTCAAATATGGCTGACAAAGTTTCAAAGTCAAAAAGCGCAAATTCTGCAAACAGGTCACAGGGAGTAATGGTTTGAGGGGTCAGTCCTACTTTCACCCTTTGATAAAATCTTGCTTTCACCTCATGTTCTGAGGATTTCTTGGTGAAATCCTACTTTCACCTCATGTTCTGAGCAACGTGTATTCTAGTTTCAGAGTTACAGCACCATATATTGGCCATTGATTTAGCACACATGCTTCATATTGGAGTATCCCAGCCCATCAAGGGTTGTCCCTTGAGCTGGAACTTATCTGGGCCTTAAACAGGTTATTATGTTTATTATTATTATTACCATCATGATTAGATTTCTCAGTGAGGTGTAGTATTTAAGACCATTGGACAATGTATCAGCGGTCCTTACTTCTTTGCTTTAAAGTAAGTCTCTTGGTTTGAGTGATAGATGAGGTATGATGCTGAATCTGATGTTCTGTAAGACTTGACATGGTGAAACTGTGGGCAGAGACAGCAAACTCCTATCTAAGGAAGGTGTCTGCTTAAGGACATATTGTTGCTCCGTTAAGAGTTAAAGTCTGAGTCAAGGCAATCAGCTTGTCTCCCAAGTGGTCGGCTAGTCTCTTGGTATATTAAAGGGGACCAATACACCTCCGGGAGGCAGTCTGCCTACATCTAAACTATTATGTGAGAGAAATACACACTTATTGTTTGAATCACTGTTATTTGTTACAGTGTATAGCAAACTAATGCAGACATTACCTGAAATGAGGTGCTGCTATAACATAAACTTACAGTATGAGGTAATGACTAATGATTGGAAAGTAGTTAGTAAAGAAACAGATGTGGCAGGTTTGACAATGATTGTCAGATAAGAATTAGTCACTTTGCAAGCAGAAGTGAAAGGGAATATAGTTAAAATGGAGGCTTTCTTATATATAGTATAAATTCTTATTTTTCTAATTTGACAGTATTAGGGGGCTTTCAGGTTTGGCAAAGCCAACTTTTTCTGTAGCCCCAAACCACAGGAGATGACATTGTCCCTCAGGCAAAAGCCTCCTATATATGTTCCCAGCCAGAAAGTGGGAGCCAGCCCTACAACAATAGATTGAGGGCATTCCATTCTCACCTAAGTCTTCTTTTTTTAGGTGGCCTCGAGGGGGAGAGCTGGGTATACTGAACGTAACATAACATGTGATCTTTGACTGAAGCCTGTTTAACATGGACATGACTGGAAACAAGGAGACGAGGAGCCTACTAAATTTGGGGGAACATTGTTTGCCAAGGAAATCACAAACATGGTGCCTGACCCAGCAATCTCCAACTGGAAACTGTATCAGCAGAAAGCATACTGCAAAAGCCATGCAGTCACCAACAGGGTAACTCCCAACCACTCACTTCGGATGTGTGCCAGTTACCATCTTATGCCTCCCCACTCTAATAAATTCATTTTTTATAGCCTGCACTACAGAAATGGAGGTTACCCTTTAAATATTTCTCTCCTGCCAGTTGGTACAGTGTTAAACTCTGTCAATAGAAGGTGCTAGAAAGAGATTGCAGAAGGAAAGGGTTTTCTTTCCAGCTTTGGTGTGCTCAACTGGCAGCCTCTTGTAGCACGTGTGGCTTCTCCATTGGTTGGTTCCTACAGAGTATGGCAATCAGCAGTACTGAGAGGCAGCAGCTTCCTCAGGCAGGTTCATAGTGATGTTCCTATAGCAAGACACCACCTCATGAACAGCTATTTTTAGCACCCTAGAGGGTGGATTTCTGGTAAATTTCACTGAGTCAACCCTGCAGTGGCTTCTCTGACATTCAGTGAGCCATGGTCTCTCCACTGAGGTCTACATTTCAGTCCCTGGGGGGCTTCTTCCTTGGAAGAAGTTCTATCTCAGCCCTAAGGATAGTGACTGCTCCTTATATAAACAATTCCTATTATTTAGTTCTCTTTTATTCTTATTAGCCAAATCTCGTGATTACAAATCCCTGTTATACTTAGTAATTTATATTAAACTTTCCTTGTTCAAATTACTCTGTGGTTTCTCTTGTGATTAGACCCAGACTGATATAAGGTGACACCACAGTAGAAAATGGATAATGGACAAAAATGACTCACAAGGGGTAAACTCAGTGGCCCTGGGGGTGGGGCACAGTAGGTAAAGGAGTTCCTTCCAGAGATCAGAACCAGAGCCTAACCAAGGAATTTACTTTATTCTTGGGAAGGAAGCCTTTTGAATTCCTGCCAAACAATGTCATAGTGATTACTATGTTTCCTAGTCTTTCTTTCCAGAATGGTAGTGTTTATTCCATTTCTTTATCCTACTCCACCATTTTGCGTTGAGATATATGGGATTGTAAGTAACTTGTATATTAGATAATAAATTACTAATTTCTGAAGAGCCAGTTTTAGATCAGGTGGAGAGAAATAAAGATCTCAGATTTTGATCTGGGAACAATAACTGGATAAGCTTTAATTGCATTTTTAGGAGAGAACCTGCTGTGTTCTTTGTGTGGGAAGATGGTGCATGTGGATCCTTGGGGGCTCGAGGCCAAAGGCAGAGACTTCTAGTCTTTCTCTAATATACTTTCCCTGTTTTCCTTTAGTAATAAAGCTCCTCAAGTTCTTGCTGAGTGCTTGCCCAGCAAGATATTATAGTTTCCAAGTTTTCTGTATAGATATATAAGGCTGGGTTCTTGACAATGCAATGTAAGGGGAACTGATACATGCAACATCCCAGTCTTGCTCCCTGCTCTCTTTTTTCTCCTTTCCTTAGTTTTGGGTAGACACAGTGCTGGTGAGCCAGTTTTTAATATGTAGTCAAGAGGAAGCTCTTGAGGAGTTCGAAGAGCCCCACATAGAAAACCTGGGTTCCCTACTGTACCCTTGGGGAAGCAGAGTCTCCCACTTGCCCTGAATCCCCTGCCTTCCTCTGGACTGATATGTGAGAGAATAAATTTTTTTTTTTTTTCTTCAAGCTCTTGTATTCTTGGTCTTTTTGTTATATCAGCTTAACCTATTCCCTAACTAAAACAGTCTTCTTTCTCATATTCCTTTCAAATTAAATATTTTATTTATGACATGCAACTTTTACAGGATTTCTTTCCCTTGAGCCTACTCCTGCCATTTTTTTGCAGAGGGAAGAGTTTGCAGAAATCTTTGGCTTCATCTCATTACTCTTTACTGTCATTGCCTGCAGGCAGAGCCCGTAATGTAAATGTAAAATTGTGTTCAGCATAAGTTCCCTTGAGTCTGTAATTATAATGCATTCCAGGGTGCGCCTAAATAAGAAGACTCTGCTTCTCCATCCTAAGATTGCTTTTGGTGTCAATCACACGGTAAGATACAGACAGAGGCAATAGCAGTAGTAACTAACACTAAATGAGGCAGAGTACAGGATAAAACATTATCCATTTCCATTGCTGATGATCTGGGGAGGATTCAGATAATATAGAGGCCCTAAGGGTGGAATGGGAAAATTCTAATATAATTTGGAGGTGTGCAAAATATTTCATAATGAAATAACATTTTTGTTCATCTTTAAAAGCACTATGACTTAGTTCTGTTTTATACTGAACACGGACAATTTACAAAACATCAGTATTTTCTGTTATATCACAAATACCGAACAAAGTGTCAGATACTAGTTTCAGTTATTATATAACCACTAACTGTATAACATATAAAAATCTTTTATATAAATATGCTAAAACCATTTTTAACATAAACATATGTATACTAAAATTTTAAAATATGCATACAAAAGCAGTGATTATAAAAGTGATTAATTGTTGATCAACTATTTTATTGACTCAATTAAAAAATATGTATTTCAAAACTATTATACGAAGCAAAGGTTGAAAATAGATTATCTTAATTGTATTTTAAAACACATATCACAAGATGTGGAGAAATTTGGATTTAGAACCTTTATATAGGAGAAAGTTGTTTGTGAATCATTTAGAAAAAGTATTTGAACAACTAAAAGTAAATACCTTTAAATTCTAAAATAAATACATTTAATTGCTGACATTAACTTAATGCCTTTTGTAAACATATTTTAGAAAAGTAAGGGGTTATAATTAATACTAGAATTGGGAATCATATTAAGGAAAAAATTAGAAATAAAGCATATTTTAAATGTTTAATTAATTTAAACCACTTCAACAATTTTTGCCATATCCATTTAACACCTAAAATAATCATTTTATTATATTTCATTTCATTTTTACTTAAATATATTTGATTTTTTAGAAAATAGCATCATGGCCTTACTTGACATAAATACTCAACACATATCATTTTCTTTAAATAGAAAGGACAGACACATTTATATACATTCAAATAAATACCTACTTAAGTAAAAATGTTCTTAGATGTGCTATCTATAAAATCATCTCACATGGCCCACATACCACACTTTGATTCATGATTGAGATGGCATTGCAGTATATAAAATCTTCTAGTATTAAGGGCATCAATAAATTTAAAATCTATACTTCAAGTCTCATTGCAGCAAAAGTGTGTTCATGCCCTACTCAGTCCATCAGTCAGTGCTAACAATAAGTATGTAATAGATATGTCTCTTTTTCATCATTTTCAGATACTAACACTCTGGAGCAAACCAAATACAACTCATACTGTATACAGAAGTATGCTGTTATTAATAAGGTTAACTTCACTCCCTAAATAAATGCTCAGAAATCACATTTATCATAGTTAAAGAGATAAAGGCAAATGGTAAGGGCTACCAATAAACTCCATCTCTAAAATTTAATATGTTCAGTAGCAATTATGTTATTAAAAATACTTTTTTATGCCCAACTTCTCAGGAATGTTGTATTTGCCCAACACAATTTAATAATGTACTTTACAATTATCTTTGTGAGAAAATAATTATCAGCATGGTCTTTAACACATTTTTTAGGTTTTTGTGATTATGTTTGTGCTTTTCAGGTATTTGTAAATTGCCAGTTTGCAGACAAGAATTCTCAAAAATTCAAAGCCATTTATTGGTCAGTAAGTACAACAATAAGAATGCCAGCTTATTCCACAAAATATAGTTTACCATTTTCTTTGACTATTACACATCTTAGGGAAGTGATTTGGATTTAGAGAGAAAATATTGAGGATAGGGTTTTTCTATCATACAATGTCTTGGACTACCATCTGCTTACAAACATGATTTATGGACCCAAATGCTGAGAGGAATCGAGCTTCAAACTCATAGAATTCTTGGAGTTTTGTCCAGATCAAATGTGCTTGATGAGTTTGGACACTATACATGCTTTTAACATACTAAAGCTGAATGATAAAACCTCAGCACTCCATAAATCTGAATACTTCGTGAACCCACGGGAGTTGTTCAGGGTACAATATAACTTCTATTGAACAAGTCTGTGCCCAAAAACTCCTCTGTGTTCTGTCAACCCATGCTTTCCCAGTGCGCTGAAAGGGATCTGTTTGACCACATTTGGAGGTGTATTCATTTTCTACTGCTAGGTAATGGATGACTACAAATTGAGCAACATGTAACAACATCCATTTAGCTCAGTTCCGTGGGTCAGAAGTCCAGGCAAATCAAGGCTGGATTCTGCTCAGGTTAACATCAGGGTGTCAGCCAGCTGCGTTTTCACGTGGAGTTGAGAGTTCTTTTCCTAATTCGTTGTTGTCACTGGGATAATTTAGGTCTTTGCAGTTGTGGGATCAAAATCCCTGTTTCCCTGCTGGCTATCAGCTGGGACCAGCTCTAAGCTCCTAGAGACTATTCTCACGTCCTTACCAAGAGGTCCCTTCCGTCTCAGCAACTAAAATGCCCTTTGAATCTCTCCAACTTCCCCTGCTATCACCAGCCAGAGAAAACTCTATGCTTTAAAGTGTCGTTTGATGAGGTCTCAACCTCCAAGTGGATCGCTCCATCTCAGGGTTAATAGTATCATTTAACCTAACCTACTCATGTAAAAGACATCAAATTTAAAGTTCTGAGGATTATGTAGTGTGAGTACACCTGGGACAGGGAATACTGGGGGACATCTTAGAGTCCTGCCTATGACAAAGACCTGTTATTTTCACTTTCAGCTTTTCGCATTTCTTTAGTTCTGTCTTCACATTCAAACTTTCATTTTTCTATATTTTTTCCCCAAAAGAAACTCAGAAAAACTCCAATTGTCACAAAATTAGTCTATATGCAAGAGTGTAAAGGAATACACATATGCATAAAAGATGTGTGTTTCTGAGCCTGCAAACATGTTTCAAGGTGATACCAAATAAACTTTGATGCTCTTCATCTGGCTCATTGCATACATAGCTTCAACAAAACCATCACTTTATGAAGAAGCATTTTTGTGACATGAGAATAGCTGACTATAGTTATAATAATGAGGATATTATGAATTCAATGAAATCTCTTCCTAATAACAGGCCTGCTGTGTAAGGAAGTAACAGATTTATTTCAATGCTAATATTTATTTATTTGTAGATGTTCTTTCTACAAATTAATTTTTTTGGGTTCTATGAGAGTAGTATGCAAATAATGAAAAACTGAAATAATTGTTGGTGATTTGCTTGTGTCCACCTATCCTGAAATGCCTTATCTCCCCTTCCTTATCTTAGTGCCAATTGGATCCTTATAGTAACTAACTCTGAGCCAAAAGCTTTGATTTATCAAAGCATCGATGAAAAAAAATACTTATCAAGAACATAAATAAGGACTTTGGAGGAGCTCACTAAACACCCAAAAATTTATTACCAAATTCCAAATGGCTAATTTTAAACCAGGATAAAGACCAATGAGTGAAAATAAGATATGCAGTGACATAGTGTATTTTAGTAGGAAGAATAGTAAAAAGACCTCGGGATAAGCTATTTTATTAACTTGTCCGAATCTCAGTTTTTCACTATAAGAGCAGGGTCATGTCCCAACTTCACTGAGTTGTGAGAATTATTTATTAAATGTGTAAAGTTTGTAATGTGTTCAGTAAATATCTGTCTTGTCTGAAAGTGAATAAATTAATACATTCTTAACTTACTTTAAAATGGGAGAAGCCACATTTTAAAAGGACAGAGGACATGACATAGACTGTTTGATTCGTAAAAATTTGTAGATTCAGCTACAAATACACAAAAACTGCAACAGAGATAGGATAGCTAAAATAATACTGGAATACTTAAATAACACTAGAGTAACTTTATGATTTTGAAACAGAGGGCATTTAGCCATGGACTTAGTTTAGGTGGTGGAATAGTTGAGAGAAGTCAGATGGGATGGTATGTCAACCTAGACATTAGCAACAGCGGGGGGTGGGGCACCATCTCCCTACAATGGAAGAAGAAAGGGAGAATGGAGTGTTCCTGAAACCCAGGTGATAGGGTCATGAAGGAAATGCAGCTACTGGCCAGAGATTCTACCCAAGGCAGAGGGAGGAGTACCCTCGCTCCTTGCTTCCAACAAAAAAGGTAGATGACATAGGAGCCTGATGAAGAGCCCACCAAATTTAGAAGAGCAAAAAGGCAATGAGCATTTCTGATGGCAAACAGGCCATGAACCAGCATTTTAATTGGTGGAAGTAAGAGAAAACTAATGGACTAGCAATTCAGATTTTAGGTAATACTGTATTGATTAATTTCTTTCACTTGTCTTAAGTCCATTCTCAGAGCTTCAGAACCACCACTAACAAAAAGAGAGCTGTCAAAGGTGGAGACTTACTCCCTAAACTCCTCTCTAACAAGGCTGTAGTGGGGTAGAGGGTGGTGGGGAGTTTGGAGAAGTATAACTGGTGGCCCAAGGTTGGCAGGCTGAGGAACAGTGATCAGAAATATGGGCCTTGCTGTTCCTGGCCACAGGGTGGTGGTATAAGGTATGAAACCACTATTGTCTTACTTTCACTTTTTTCAAATACTGGTTAATTTTGCCTGTCTTCATCACTGCATGTTTGGTATTTTGGAATGTAGAAGAGTATGTTTTCCAAAGGTGATCACAATAATCTATATCCCATCCTTTGTGCTCTTATTATGGTGCAATGTTGACACTTGTCCATCAGTAGGTGTACAGGTCTATATTTTCTCTTTGAATCTGGGTAGGTCAGTGGCCATGGAAAAAGTGACACTGTGTGACTTTTGAGATAAAAGGGATGAGGCTTCCGCTTGATTCTCTTAAGGTGGAACCAAGCCACAATGCGCCGAGGAAGCTAAGTATCCACATGAAGATCCCGTGTGCTAGGATTCTGGTCATTACCGCAGCAGAGGTCCTACTGAGAGTCAGCATCAACTAAATGTTAATAACTGAGTCTTCAGATGATGCCAGCCACCAGCTTTCAAGCTGTTTCAGCTAACTCCAACAGGAGCACAGATAACATGTCCTCCCCACCAAGCCCTGCCCAAATTGCACATTTATGAACAGAATAAATGTCATTGATTTAAGCCACCAGTTTTGGAGTTGCCTGTGACTCAACAATAGATAACCAGAACACATGGTGTTTAAACTTACAATTTAGTCAACCTTTGCCACACATGACAAGTCACATACTCATCAGAATAAGAAAAATGTGCTTCTCTAGAGATCCTGGACATACAATTTTACAGAGTAGCTGGATTTGATTTTGTGTTGCTGGCCTCTGGGGAAGTGTAAGCACATTTTCAGTTTTAAGTGGGATAATTGTATTTACTATATTAGGCAGAGGAAATGTGGGAATTGTTTGTGCGTGTCTAAAATGATACTAAAACTGGATCTTTCCTGTCTCCGTTCTGACAGAGCCATCAGTGATCAATATCAGGATATCTAAATGAGAGCAGACGATCCCAACTTCATACTCATGCATTCAACATGGAGTGCCTATTACATGACACTTGTTAGTCCATGTGCTGAGGATGGAGCAATAAACAAACCTGTTTAAGCTTTCTGCCCTCATGAAGCTGACATGCGGAATTAGAAAAGGGCTCTACTGAGTAAAACTGGTTAACTGATTTTACTGGACAGAGTTGTTACTATGTATATTGGACAGGAGAGGCCAGGTAACAAATATGCACAGATGGTACAGAAGTGGGACATGTGTAGGATGTCATGGATCTTGTCCAATAAGAGCCAAGAAACCTCAGCAGAAAAAAACGAAGATAGCAGCCAGGTGCAGTGGTTTACACCTGGGATCCAGTGCATTGGGAGGCTAAGGCAGGAGGATTGCTTGAGGCTAGGAGTTCAAGGCCTGCCTGGGCAACACAGCAAGTCCCTCTTTCTATAAAAAAAGAAAGAGAATGAAGATGAACACATACAGGCCTAAAGTTATGGAAACAATGGCAGAAGACAATGTGGACTAGACATCTGCCTGTACAGAGCACGATAGGAGACAGTCTGTCATGGACTCCCTGAAGACAAAAAGGGTGAAGGCAGAGAGCCGAAGGACACACCCTCTTTCCTCCCACTTCTCCTCACCTCAGCTTCCCTATGGCATGCCTCCAGAGAGAGAGGCTCCAAGCTTAGGATAAAAGAACTTTTGATTATAAATCAAGTTTGAAATTGTGTTTAATATTTTATACGGGACATTCCAATTTTTAAGTTGAAACTGTGTTTACTATTAACTGAAGAACTTTTTATTTTCTGAGTAACCACAAAAATCATGGGCCTGCCCAAGTATTCTTTCAGGATAAGGGAAGAAAACCTAAACTGATTACATTTAAACCAGGGTACAAGATGCAACTTAATCTTCACTGTGATCACAGTCCTTGTGTTGTGCTTGCTTTGGGAGGGCAAGGCGGGCAGATCACTAGATCAGGAGATCAAGACCATCCTGGCTAACACGGTGAAACCCCGTCTCTACTAAAAATACAAAAAAATTAGCCGGGCATGATGGTGGGCGCCTGTAGTCCCAGCTATTCGGGAGGCTGAGGCAGGAGAATGGCATGAACCCCGAAGGCGGAGCTTGCAGTGAGCCGAGATTGCACCACTGCACTCCAGCCTGGGAGACAAAGCGAGACTCTGTCTCAAAAAGAGAGAGGAAAAAAAAAAAAAAGGATGTGTTTTTCCTAGGTAGACTCTGGATACATCTGTACTTTTCCTACTTGATTTCTGGTAAGAGAACTCCATTTAAATGTGGGGAATGAGTGAGACAGACAGACATCATCTCAATCATCTCTGGTCATGAGAGTGGATATCTAACCAGTCTGAGAATGATGGGTAGTGGCATAAGTACTTGACACAAGAATTCACGAGACTCTGCTTCCACAACTGTTGGGGAAGTGTTAGGTCTTTCAGTTGTGGTTCCTGAGCTGTGGGTGGTCATGTTTTCCACAATGTGGAGAGGGCAGAGGAGTTTACATGTAGAAAAAACCAGAGTCAAGCAGACCAATAGTGAGCCTCAACATGGACAAAACCAGGAGCAGACTGCACTACTAATATGTTTTCATCCTATTGTAAGTTGGAAAAATAACAATAAAATTAATTTAAATTTAAAATATGCAAATATTATAATTTGATTATGCTTAAGTACATACACACGACTTGACTGAATTCAACTAAACTATTTTAATAAAATTTAATGACTGTTTATAGAATGACAATTTCAAATAAGGTACTTGGAAAGACAATATAATAATTTTTTTTTGTTGTAGTTTCTATTGGGTTTTTTTTTTTTTAAGAAAAGAGGTTAAATTGGCTCACGGTTTTGCAGGCTTTACAGAAATCATGGCACCAACATCTCCTCCACCTCTGGGGAGGCCTTAGGAAGCTTACATCACAGTGGAAGGCAAAGGGGAAGACTATTGGCAGAGTTTTGATATTTATATAAATATAAGAGGATGTTCAATTTGTTTGAGATATATGGCAAATCTCCTTGAGACACCAAAATGATAAACATGTACTCTATCATTTTGGAATGGTTGATAATTTTACTTAGCTAAATATAAAATTGTCAACTTTCAGAACAAATATTATTTTTGAATACGATCTATGCTTCTGATTTGTGAATATTAGTGTTCAATGAATAATGATACTCCCTATAGTAAATGCTTTTACTATTGGCTCTAGAATATTGATTCCTCTATAAGAAATATCTTAAATTCTTTCTTAGTGATTAAATTAGTATGATTCATGTTACTTATGTACTAAAGCATAATATTTTAGAAAATTGGTATACTCCTAATGGTATCAATTTTTACTATACAGAGGACTTTGCAATAAAGAAGTAGTGACAAATAGCAAACTTCTGAGGGCCACATTTATTCTTCTAATATCAATAATAGTATCTCTTCAGAATCACCTTCTCGAATTTTGGTTTAAATATTATGTTTTCAAATTTACATCATGCCATTTTGCATTTGTATTAAGAATTTTGTGATACATTGTCTTTCCTGCAACTTAATATTACTACTTGAGGCAAGTACTGAGAAAAGAAAAGGAAAGAGAGGAAGGAAGAGAAGGGGGAAGGATAAGAGAGAGGGATGGAGGAAGAAAGGGAGAGAGGTAAAGAAGTGAAAGAAGGAGAAAGAAAGAAAAGAGAGAACATTGTTTTTGAGGAAGTAGTAGCCTTCCTCCTTTCTGAAAATGAACCAATGCCTATTTACTTGCCGGTCTCCTCAGTGGGTCTGGGAATTCTTTGACGGCAGGGAGTGTATCTTTTTCACTTGCATTTTTCTGATGTGGAGCATAGAAGCTTTCCATGGCAGATGTTCAAGAACATTTGGTAAATAAATGAATGAACAAGTCATGTTTCTTTTTTTGCCCTGGCAAAAAGGTTGACACTTTGCCTTCCTCTTCCTTCTGGGACACTGATTTTCCATTTGGACTTTTTCAACCCATTGGTTATATTTAATATGGTGGAAATTACACAGGCGCTGAAGCCAGATTGCCTGTGTTGAGATCCTGACTCCATTTAAGGATAATCATTCAATATTATTTTTGTCATTTTACCATTGCTCAACATTCCTTCTAGAATAGTCAAACTCTGTACTCGTTATCCAACAGACAAATCAAATTTCTGGTTTTCTACTCTCATTTTGTTCCCATTTCTTGGAATGTCTTTCTGTTTCTCTTGTATTTATCCAAGTTATATATTATATATATTCATATTATATGTATAATATATATATTCTTCAGAGCCCTCACAGGCCTCTCCCCTCTAGTACAAAACTTCCCTGCTACATCAAGTGTTCTTCGAACTGGTTGTCACTAATTACAAAGTTTAACACCCGCACTTTTTCTGTAAGTTTCATTCGAGCGCTATAGGTGTTAGTGTTGTCTCTACAACTAGTCTGTAATTTTCATTAGGGTAGAAATCAAATCTCTACTCTTCTGTATGACACAAGAAGCCTGGGCTCTCTATTCCACCTGTAAAGTCTACTTCAATACTTTATTGTTTTTCCATTTGAAATTGTATTGATGGGTAACTTGTTATATGTTGCAAAACTTTCACATGTATTGGTTACCTATAAGCTAATGTGTTTTTTTTTGTAAGAATAATTGTTACTGCAAAATGACACCATAAGTTAAAAATTTTAAAACAAGATGTTTCAAATGACACATTTAAAATATATTAAATCGGAAGAACATTTTTGAGACGGCATCCAGTTTTAAACATACTAAGTACTTTTGAATATAGACTGTTAGCAACAAACTGATAGTTCTAAGAAACTTTCTGAAGGAAGATTTATTTTTCATAGAATTCAAGCCAGAATTAGAAAACCTAAAATGTTAAATTTCCCAGAAACTTGATTTGAGTCCACAAAGGAAAACATAAGGTTGTACAGTATTATTAAAACTGCAAAAATCTCTTTAAATGTTAAAATTATTTGGTTTGCCTAAAGGTATGTAAATTTCAAAATAAAGATTGCATAAGTTTTCATGCCTTTCTCCTGGACAGGCTTGTGAACCCAGGCTACCTCTTCTTGCAAACCTTGTCTAATGCCATCATGTTTCATTTCGATGTTCTCTAAGCACAGCAACTGGGACATTTCTTTCAGATGTCACCACATCTATAAAGTTCATTTTCTTAGCAAAAAATAAGAGTAGTGTTTGGCAGTAGTTCATATCTGGATGCTCTTGGAGAATTTCAGGTTTCTCTTTGGCCATAGCTACCACAGATAAGAATAACGGCCTGCCCTTCTTTGTAGAAAATTCCCCAGAACTATGGTGACATTCTTGTTAGGCTTGTCAAACACCATGAAAGACAAACTGGATGACATGAATTCTATTGCAGGGACTCTGCCCTAAGGTTTAACATTTGAAGGTTTAGGTTTGCTAAGTTTGTTGTTTTCCCTCTCTCTTTCAGCCCCTGGTAGAAAGCATGTATCTCCTTATTCTTCAGACAAAGCTACCTAAGAAAATTTCCACCAAGACAGTCAAGGGATTCTGCATCTCTCATGGGAGCCAAGAGGGCCCATTAGGTCTCAGGTGCCACATAGAGTGGCTATGAGTCCTAAATGAAGCACCAGCTAGAATTTGGGGGAACTGATAACAGTCATAATTGTCATTAGCAACACTACTGTATTAGAAAGGGCCTTGGAGAGCCATATCCCATAGACATGGATCCATTTTTTTAAAATCATAAAAAATTTCTCAAACTTATCAGTATTTATTTAAAAATATGCATAATCTGCTTTATTTCCTGTTATGTAAAATATCAAATGTTGTTATTTTCTGATTTCTGCTAATTAAAATTTTCAAATAGCATAACTATGTATTACTCAATATTTGTTAGAAATTTTTTGATTTTTATAGTTTTTAATGTACTTATCAGTATTCTTTTATCATGAAATATTTCCATCTATTTTCTAAACAGAACTTACTGAAATGCAAGCCAATATATTTTTTCCTCAATGGATAAATCACATTGCTTTAAGATATAAATGATACATATTGTCTACATGTTATTCAACATTTTTTCCTTCACGGAACTGTGTTTCTTACAGATATTTATTTCTTGTTCTGTGAATCAATTAGCTGGGTATTGCCACTTTTGAACAGTTGGTGGCTCCAATGCTTTGCAACTGTCTTGCAAGTGTGATACCAAAAATAAGATAGCTCTCTTTTAACTGTTCATTGCAGAAGTTGATAACAATAAAATACATTTGAGTAAATATAGTGTATTTTATCAGATATAAATTCAGAAGGAAAGTTTTAATACTAACATACGCTTCAGACTAGGTAATATGAATACATATTACAACCCTCACTGTGTGCACTTAAAAGATCTAAAGTGTTCCAATAGAAATATAATGTGAGTCACATACATAATTTTAAATTTTCTAGTAGCCACAGTAAAAAATAAAAAGGAATGGGTGATTAATATTAATAATTTATTTAATACAATATGCCTCAAATATTATTTCAATGACATAATGTAAAAATTACCGATGAGATGTTTTATATGCTTTTCTTTTGTTGATCTTAAGTCTTCAATGCCCAATGTGAATTTAATACTTACAGCATGTGTCCATTGGACTAGAAGTGCTCAATAGCTGCTGCAGCTAGTGGCTACAATACTGGCGAGCTCAGATGTAAAGTAGCAAGGGGCAACCCTTCTATTCACGTTAGATGGATCCTATTAATATTTGATGGAGAGTAATTTTTATAAGTGAAATTCTGTAAAGAAACTCTTTTTGCACCAATTTTGGTTCTAAACTTGAAGTTCCTTTCCCATAGAAAATCATCCAGAAGGCTTGCTTCACAATTTTGATGACATAGGAATGAAACATGTGGCTTAGCTAGCAGCATATTAGTATTGCAGTATTAGCTTTTCGAGAGCTTTGCATTACTAAAGAATTCTTAGATCTCTGTAGAGCCGTTTTTATCTTAATATTTTAGACATATCATACAACTTATCCATGCTTGACTTCCATTTCTGGTTCTTCCCTTTCACATTTCCAGAATTTAACTTACCACATTCTTTTATTTATGAATTACCAAGTATGCTAGCATTAGTGATTACCCTTTACTGGCTGCTGTTATCATCTAGATTGTCAAGAACATGGCTTCTGGAATCAGACTACCTGGGTTTGAATCCTGGCTCCACCATTGACAAGCCGTGTGACCTTGGACCACTTACATACTTGTGCATCGTTTAACATCTAAAAATTGTAGAAAATACAATATTTGATTCCTGGGTTTTAGTGAAGATAAACCAAATGTATTAATGCCAAATATCTAGTACATGATAAACACAGTAAACACCAACCTGCACATGTGTAGATTCTGTAATAGGTACTATTGTCCTCCTATCAATTTTGTCATATTTAATAAAATAAAATGACACCAGGCCTTTATTTTTATTGCAGAGTGAGGCATTTCATTGAAAGTTGTTTCTTATTTACATAGTTAACTTAATAAAATGGAGTCTAGTTTGTCTTTCCTCAGAGTAGAGGGTAGAATCTTCTGACTAGTTTACCAAGAAAGTGCTGAAAAGCACAGGAACTAAGATGCATGGCTCTGAACAGCTTTCTGGAAAATGTTGTTTTAGACCAAGTACATTATTTCCTCTAAAGCTGTTCATTTGTTATTATATAGTATCTATTCTGTTGCTAAGAAAGGCAAAAAAATGAACCTTTTTATAGTGTAGCTGGTCTGTACATCTATACAACATATTTATCGGGTAATGGTTGTGATATGGTTGTGGTACTGGAATGTCAGAAAAAACGAAGCATTTAAAAAGTTTAAGCACAGCAAAGTAGTTTTGAGTCTTGGAGCATAATCTCCAGTTGCTGCTTAATCTCATCAAAATCGAACACGTTTTTGAAGCTAGTTAAGAATGTTTATTACTTTCTCAATTGTAAACCAGCTTTCACATTAAGAAAATTTAGAACATCTGGAAAAACAAGTAATCTGTACCATCTGCAAAACTCTAATTTAGGAACAATGATCTGGGGAGGAAAAAAATGAAAACCAATAAGTTGGTAACAATTCCAAAAACAACTACTAGAAGAATATATGTGTAATCATCAGAATCTGGGATTTTCAACTGATAAGCATTTACCCTCTGTGGCCACAGATGTTAGATATACTATGAACAGTAAAAATGTGGAATAAGTTAGGGACAAGAAACATATTATGAAGTATATCAGGTACACTAACAGGATAAAATTGTAAATATATACCATATTCATGTTTTAATTCTCCATTTCATTAAAATATTAATGAATAGATTATATGTCTCTACATCCAACAATGTGGAGGCATCTGAGATCTTTTAACTTTCTTGTGATATATTTGCATCTCTTTTGTATTTAACCATCACGTTCTTTGAAGTGGCAATTTTCATGTTGTAGCTCACAGAAGTCTTTGCAGAATGAATGGCCTATGAAGTTGAAGCTTGAATTAGGTTGAAAGGAGTAAGAAAGGGAAAGTGTAAATCTCAGAAAACTTTGGGAGGGAGAATTGATGACAATGATTGACTACATATATTAAAAGAGAAATGAGTATCAGATATATTGTGGTGGAAAGTGTGAAAACCAAGACATTTGGATAAGATGGTTTTCTTTTTTTTTAAATGATGACAGCATTGCTATTTGGAGAGTAAAAGTCTGATGGATTCAGCTGTTGAAGAGGCTTCTAGGGAAGTGAAGCAGGCAGGCAGGTAGGTAAAAATGAACATATTGTAAGCAGAAAACAGAGCCAAGGCATTGTTTGAAAACATACTTTTTTTTTATTTTTTATTTTTTTGTGAGCCCTAACTGCTGGCTATGGAATCCCCACAATAGAACTTCATGGCTGTGAGGACAGATAAATTCTGTGAATACATTGAAAGTTTGTTTGATCAATGTTTTCTGCTTGTAATTACAATCTTATGGTAAGAAACAAAGTTTTAATTTTCAAAATAATTTATGTATAGATGTTTTTACTGTGCAGGCACTACCACAGTTTTACCTTGAGTTTTACAGATTAACCAGAAAAAGAAATGAGTGTAAAAATGTTAAAGTGATTTTTCTTTGATGAAACTTTAACATATTAAATATAATATTTTATCCAAGGTCTTAATAATTGTTGTGAGAATCAGAAATATAAAATGAAAAGTTTCATGGCCCAAGTCGACTTTCTCCATATTTCAGTGAAAATTAACCAAAAATTTAAAAATAATCTTCTCAGCTTTTCTTTAAGGGAGAGAGGGGAAGTGGGGAAGAGAGAGAAGTGGTGGGGTGGGGGGGTGGGGGAGAGGAGGGGAGGGAGAGAGAGGGAAGGAAGAGAGAGAGGAAGGGAAAGGAGAGAAAGAGAGAGGGAGAGAGAGAGAGAGAGAGAGGGGGAGGGTGTGTATGTCTTTCCCTCTTCAATGATCCCTTGATGAGAGGAGTTCCAGTTTCCATTACATGTTACTGGCCCTTAAAACAAAACAACCATTTGTAAACTTTCTGATTATCTGAGAACAAATAGTTGTATTCTAAACCAAACACATTCCCTCTTGTGCTAAATTCCTTGATGATACACAAATGAATTTTTCATTGATTCTGTATACATGACTTTAGCAGAGGTAATAAATCAAGACACATGAATTATAATAGCCAATAATGAGGTGATAAATGCCATACAAGAGAAGTGATATGAGAATTGAGAGGATCATGGCTTTCATATAAGACAAGCTGGTTTCGTGAACATAATTTGATACATGTTTAGGGACTGGGAATAAAGGTCTAGGAATAAACGGCTTAGGCAAAGGCACAAAGATAAGAAGAAGACATGATTCAGTTTGGCTTGAATGAAGTTCGTTTAAAAGGGAACAGTGGAAAACAATTCTAAAGAGCTAGGTTTGGACTCAGCTCAAGAAGGACCTGGAATGGTAGGTTGAGTAATGGACAATGGTGTGTCATTGGGCAGAGTGAAAGTGGTTAGGGGCACAGGAAAATCTCCCCCTCCCTCCCCGCCCCCCACCGGCTCTTAAAGAAGAGCTGAGAAGATTATTTTTTTAAATTTTCATTAGTTTTCACTGAAATATGGAGAAAGTCAACTTGGTCCATGGAACTTTTATTTTACATTTCTGATTCTCACAGATAAAATATTATATTTAATAATGTTAAAGTTTCATCAAGAAAAACCACTTCAACATTTTTACTCTCATGTATTTTTCTGGTTAATCTGTAAACCCAGATCTGTGTTCTAGATCTGGTTCTGCCACTCACTGGCTTTGTGATTTCAGGCAAGTCATTTAACCTGTTTGAGTCTTGATATCTTTCATGTGTAACAGGGATTATAATTGTACCTACAAGCTGTAATGTGGATCAAATGAAAAAATGAGCGTTAAAACACTTACCACAGACTCTGGTATATATAGTAAGAGGTAAAACAAAATGCTATTACTAATAGATAGAATAAAATAGTCTTAACTTTTACATTATGTGAAATTGTCTGAATTCTTAAATTACTCAAGTCAGGAGGCAAAACCATCCCCATCATTCTTTTGCAGAGCTAAACTTATTTTCTGTTTTATACCTAAGGTTGTCTGTCTTATTTTGATTTACATATAGTTTTGGGACTGTCTTTATATACTTGTAGAATATGAAGACTAAAAAATTAATTATATATGATATTTTAAAAATCTACCTAAATCAATGAGAATAAGTGCCTTAATTCATTTTGAGCAATTAAATTTTTTCTGCTAATTGTTTTTCAAGAGCCCTTGTTTAAAATCAATAACTATCTCTCTTATTAAAGTTTGTAGAATTTCACAGCTGCAAGAGACATAACAGACCATTTATCCCAGTCTCTCTAGGGAAACCGGAAGCTCTGAGAGCTTGGTGAATGGCTCAAGATTACAAAGTACTGAAAATGGAGGAAAATTTTGATTATATCCAAGGGTTGATAATTTTCCCTCCCCATCATTTTTTTTTTGAAGATTTTTTAGTCATGTAATAAAGTGCAAGGGACAATATTTTATTTTACTTATAGCACTGTCCAAATTAACATACAAACAGCACACAAATGTCAATAACCCTTATCCTTTGGTCTCTTTGGCCCTTCTAGAATAATTGTTGATATGCACTGTTTATATTTCCACCACTGGCTGTCTAGACTGACTTGGTTCTACCTCCTCTCTGTCACCTACCTCTCTGACTCTTAGACAGCCAAGTTGCTGGAGGAGAGGGAAATGCTGAGGCTGAGTGAATAGGAGCACGGGACATGAGCAGTGGAGGAAACCACAGGCAAGAAAGGCAGAGAGGGGAGTTCACATTGTTTAATAATCTGAAGGGCCTGGTGGGCTTCCACTTAACTACTACTGCCCACTGACTTCAGCTCCTGAAATCGAATTAAGACATACTAATTAATTTGGATATAGGGGTTCATCTTTAACAGAAATATACTAATCTGCGTAATGAGCAGTCATAAGCTCCCACTAAAATCTCTTGTGATGGGGACAGAAGGCAAGTGCTAGCCTTCTTTTTAGTGCATTTTTCTTCCGCTCATCTTTGTATATGCTGCCTTTTCTTCCTATAGTATTGGGAAAGGTGGTTTTTTTAAAAGACAGTGTAGAATTTTATTTGCATAAAATGTCCATTTTCAGATTTTAACTGTAAATTTGGAAAATACTTGAAAGTATAAAAAAGTAATAAACTAGAAATAACCAATTAGCATTTTTAGTATATTTTAATCATCCCTCTTTTCTATGCAGTTTATAATGCAGCAGCTATTATACTTTAGGTACACTTCTTTTTCTTTTCTTTTCTTTTTTTTTTTTTTTTTTTTTTGAGATGGAGTCAGCTGCATTGAGAAGTCCTCCCACCTCATCCTCCTGACTAGCTGGGACTGTATACGTTTCTAATCTTAGTTTTCTCATCTGACAACCCTCAAGTTTTTAGAAACTTCAAAATGTAATTTTTATTGACTACATTCCTTTCCATCATATTGATGATGTGGTATGTGGACTGTTTTTGTAAGTGCTGTGAGTGAAAACATGAGTCTGTACTTTCCAAACCCTATGATTTTCAACATTTCCCCTTATATAAATGACTTATTGTAAGGAGATATATGTTCTTAATTTAAAAATTTCTATTTAACTGCATTTTGAAATACCAGGAAGAACACAGGTTAAGCAATCACACAAGAAACACAGCTTACTTCTCAGGCTTCGTGCTTCGTGAAGGTGTTGTAGCCTTTCTTTGAGTATTCTGATTAGGACATCTGTAACCCTTTGTGGTCCCTATTTGTTTTTGTGCCTTTCCAGTTTTCAGAATTGTACCTTTTTTTGGGGGGCAGGGACTGTATTTGATCCAGCTCTGCATCCCTAATTCTGTGCTTGGAATAGAGCCTGGCATGTATATAAGTGCTTTGATGTTTCAATGTATCATTGAAGTGATTCAGGGCATACTGAGAGTTGATACAGAAGTCAGTGGGGTTTGCTCTGAATGAACGGTTTAGGTAATGCTTCTTGGATTCTGAGGAAACATTCACTATATTAAATGTGTGAGCAGAGGTGATATTGCGGAGAGCTAGTATGATTGTTTTTCCAAATTTTCTGCATGTAACATCTCCAAAGTGAGAATAAGGACAAGAGAATGCAAGGAATGTGTTTTGAATTCTGAAGTTTGTAATATATATTACACTTTTTTTCTTAGAGAGGAATATGCTAATTAGTGAAAGCCAAGGCACAGTTTAAAAACATATGTTCGTTTGTAGACAAAGTTTCTTGCTAGGCTTGGTGGCTCATGCCTGTAATCTCAGCACCTTGGGAGGCTGAGGTGGGAACATTACTTGAGTTCAGCAGTTGAAGACCAGCCTGGGCGACATAGGGAGACCTAGTCTCTACTAAAAAAAAAAAAAAAAAAAAAAAAAAAAAAAAAAGTTATCTGGTGTAGTGGTGCAGGCCTGTAGTCCCAGCAACTTGGGAGGCTTAGGGAGAAAAAGGATCACTTGAGCCCAGGAGATGAAGGCTGCTGTGAGCTGAGATCATGCCACTGCACTCTAGCCTGGGTGACAGAGCAAGACTCTGTCTCAGAAAATAGAAAGTTTCTTAAAGTATTATTGTGTCTTTTTACATTGATATGGATTTAAGAAAATAAAGCAGGCTGGTAGAATGTGTATATTGTAGATATTTCTCTGCAGAATATTTATGCTTTATTCTTCATAAAGAGCAATAGAGATCATTCTATGTTTAATTTCCATGGTTAGTATGCCATGGGCCAGGTAATCAATATTTTGATTTGCATAATACATAACAATGCTCAATAAATATTGGTCAGAGTGAATGCAGTGATTTATATTTAGAAGTGAATAATGAATCCAGATATGGCTTTAATTTTTAAATTGTACTTTTATCAACATAATTATTTCTTCAGCTTGTTAGTCCAGTTTTGTTGTATTAACAATAATTCAGTGGCTATTAGACTAGTGGAAAATATAACTTTAATAGTTTAAGCCTGGTTATCTGCTGTCACGTTCCTGAAGATCAAATATAAGACATGGTATCATTGTTACATTATCATCAGTCAACCTTCATAGCTGTACTCAAGTGGAATGAATAGGAGTATAAGTATCCATCCCCATTAGTATACTTCCTAACAAGGTGGTCTACATCTGAGTGTCCTATATGCATTTGTGAGCTTTTCAAGATGCTGCCCCTGGCCTTTCTTTCAAGCACTAATTTAGAAAACATTTACTGAGTTCCTGTTATGCGCTAGATCCTGTGCAGAATCTGGAGCAGCTTAAGATTTTCTTAAGGAAACAAATCTATAACTGCATGTTTACCTAAATAATGACATATAATTGATCAGTACACAGTAACTGGCACAATAACATGTGATAGGAACCCGGAAGTGGAAGAGAATAGTGCAGAGTTGCATGGCTGGAAAATTCCTTGTGATGAGTAAGCAACTTGAGTGGAGCTTTTAACAAAAAAGAGGTGGAGAGCAAGAAGGAAGTATTCCAGGCTTAAGTGATGCTTCAAGTTGAAATGAGCAAGGTACATTTTAGGGAAGATAAGTGGTGGAGTTTTCTGCCTCCAGAAGAAACAGAGAGTTTATGTAGGAAGAAGAGTGAATTTAGATAAAAGGGAACTCAATACATTTAAATGTTGAGCTTTCATGAGAATTTTATGAGAAGAGCTCTGGATCCCAAACCAAGAATCTGATTTTGGATAAGACCCAGGAATCTGCACTCTAATACTCCAAGTGAATATGTTACTGGTATTCCCTGAACTATATTTGAAGAAATACAGAGGTAGATGCTAGACTCTGGTTTGACACCAATATACATTACACTAATATATACATATGTATATAATATATATTATATATAATAAACTAGAAATAACCAATTAGCATTTTTAGTATATTTATAATATACTAAATATATTATGTAGCATATATATATTAATGTAAAAGCCTGATGCAAATGGACTGACATGGGCCTAGGATGGAGAATGATTTAGACCAGAAAGACAGTATAGGTGATGACCCCACTCTGGGGACTAGTGCAATCCACTAGTAATTTAAAGAGAAATGGTGGGGAAGTTGGAATGAGGAAGATGAATATGAGAGATAAGTGCATAACTTGATAAGTCATGTAACTTATATTACATAGAGGTATTAAAGGAGAAAGAAGATGAACATTCTGGTTTAGCACGGATGATTTTATTAACAAAAAGAACAGACCTCAGGCTCTTGTATTTGTCAATAACTTTAACAATGGATAAGGGAGAGTGTGAACTGGGGAGAAGATAATAACATCCCTTTGTTAAAAATATAGTTTGAGATGATGATAGAATACCCAAATTAAAAAGCAGATGGGGTAGATAAGAGGCCAGACCTAGAGAGAAACACCTCTGGATATTTAGAACAGATGCTAGAGGTGAAGGCATAAGCCCTCAGTATTCATTTTCTAGGGCTGCCAAACCCACAAACTTGGGGGCTTAACACAGAATTGTATTCTTTCAAGTTTCCAGAAATATCCATAGATCTGAAATCAAAATGTCAGCAGTGTTGGTTCCTCCTGGAGGCTCCGAGGGAAGAGCCATCTCATTCCTCTTTTTAAAAAATTTTTATTTTAAGTTCTGGGATTACATGTGCATGACGTGCAGATTTGTTACACAGGCAAACATGTGCCATGGTGGTTTACTGCACCTATCAACCCATCACCTAGTTATCCTCAACAAACTAACGCAGGGACAGAAAACCAAATACCATATCAGGCTCATTCCTCTCTTAACGTCAGGTGGTTGTCAGCAATCCTTGGTATTTTTTGGGTTGCAGCTGAATCACTCTAATCTTTGCCTCCGTCTCATATCTCCTCCTCCTCTGTCTACGTCTCCTCTTATAAGGACACCAGTCATTGGATTTAAATCTGGGATGATTTCATCTTAAGATCCTTAATTAATTACACCTGCAAAGATCCCAGTTCCAAATAAAGTAACATTCTGATATTCAAAATGCATGGGTGGACATGAATTTTGAGGGGAAACTATTCAACCCAGGACACCTTCCTAGGAAGAATAAGTAGAAAAGCAAGGCCTAGGGCATAAGCCTTGGGAAATTTAGAGGCAGGGGAAAGGTGGAAAATAGGCAAAAGAATAGACAAAGAAATGTTGGAAAGCTAGGAGAAGACCGAGGATGGTGAATTTTCAGGAAAGCTGAAGGGGACAGAAACTTTACGAGAGTGTTTAGCAATGTCAGACTCAGCAAATATATGAAAAAAGTTGGCCGTGTGGTTTTGGACTAATCTGATATATGGAGATCAGGAAAGTAGTTAGATCATTTGGAAATATTGGCAGGAAAAGGGAAGTGGGGAAAAACTAGGATGCTATATAGGAAACAGAGCCCAGATGAAAGGATGCATATTTTCCTAAGATAAGAAGGGCCTAAATACATTCTCCAGAAGCAGAAAGATGGCAATGATGTACAGTCTCCTCTGGCATATCCAAAGAGAGTATTGTTCTCTCTTCTCTCAAAATTTGGATCAAGAAGAGAATTCAAAAGTGGTCAGAGCAAAGGGTTTCTCCTTTCTGCTTGAGAGCATGAACTGCTTGTACCTTTTCATATGCAAATGTAAAGAATTAGGATGATATTAATTAAATTGGAAAGACAATTGTAAAGTAATATTACATCTAGGGAGAGTTAATAAGGGTGGTACATGGTCCTTATTTATAAATAGCAAAGATTAAACATATGATAAAAGGGATTCTTACATGGAACAATTAAAGATCAATTATGACAATGGTACACAAGCAGCGAAAGCCTCTGGAAGAACTTCCTACTAGTTAATCAAAGATAATTATCAATTATAAGGCTAATCATTAGGAGAGTGTCTACATTTTGCATCTTAAAAAGCTGATGATAATTAGTTTCCAGATCCTGCTCTAAGTGCTTATTATGTTCAGAGAAGGGTGACTCTTTTACCTTTAAAAATGACTTTTAGCTCATGAACTTGAGCAACTTAAAATCTCCTGTACCTACATTGAGTTGAGATGATGCTCATTTGTTCCATTACTCAAAAAAATAGTTTGATAGGTGCATAACTGCTATACGACATGAAAGAACCATATTACAAATATGGGGAGGGCAAGAGGTTTTACTTTTGAATTGTTATTGAGTTTAGAGGAGAGGGCTTATTACCTTAAATACCTCTAGGATGTAACTAATAGAGCACAAATTAATGGCAGGTATTTTTTTTCAAGTGGGGAAGAAGAATAATGTCTAGTTATTGAGTGGTCACGTAATCCAAGAATTGTACAAAATACTTCACATATATTATCTCAGTTAACCCTATCAACATTATAACATAGACATTGTATTTTCCCCTCATTTTACATAGTAAGTAAAGGGAATATCAGAGTGGTTTTAACAACCACCAAAGTGACACAGACAATGAATGCCCATTCTGGAGAATATTTGATAACTAGCATTAAAAGTAATTTTATCTGAATATATTAATATTTAATATATTATAATGTCAAAGTCGCAGGAAATCAATTAGGAAAATAATTCTTTAGCTCTTGATTCAATAATTCATTTAGTAGTAACATTAACATTTTAAAACATCTACCTCAAATTTTTAATCATAAAAAGTAATGACAAGAAGTGAAACAGACATTAAAGATTTATTGAAAGTCAAATCTAGAAGATGCAGTGATCCACAAATAGCTTGAGAAATTACAACCTGGTTTTGAAGATGTTTATTGATACTATTCTATCAGATAGTGAATTTTCCACTTTGAAAGTAATATAATAATTTAGGGATTAAGTGAAGTTAAAAAGTGGACTGCTGCTTAAAAAAGAATCAAAGATTTTAATAAAGATAACATAGGACACCTGAGATTATCAACCTTCTAGCAGCCAAATTCATTCAATAAAGTTATGCAATGACTACAGAGGGCAGAGGTGGATATTTGCAGGCTCACTTGACCTCAGAAGGCTTACCATCTGGCAGATAAACTCTTCTGGCTCCTTAGTTCTCAGGTTAAACAGCTGGCAACATTAGGTATACAATCTTATAAAGGTTAGAGACTTTGTCCCTAGTTTAATTTCTGGAAAACATTCACCTAAGCAAGATAATGTATTTCATGTAGTTAACAACTGGATTTATTGGTTAATATAATTATTTTTCCTTAAGCTGTTGATATAATTAATGATACAATGAAATTCTGGATGTGAATTTCACTCTATTTGGAAACCAAAAATAGTTGGTGCAAAACCAACATTTGAAAGTGAGAGAATATTCATTTCCATTATGTTGTAATTATACATACAATTTACACACGAAATGTATATTGCAACTTTGAGGGACACAATTTTCACATTCTTACATTATAGACTAGAAGAAAATTATTTGAAGACATTTGGTTTCATAAAATCATTGAGTGTTGCTGGTTTCTTTTCCTAGTGTTCTTTCTAATACTTTACATGCTCTTTTTGAAAGCAACTATTATTTTTATTTCTCCATAAGTTCTTTGAAAGAAATGAAGTGTCTTTCATTAGAAATTGCAAATATAAAACATGTAAAATTAAAGATAGTACAACATACTTTTGAAATTTTCACACAGGAACAGTATTTATTTAAGGCTTTTTGTGAAATAGTAAACATTGTCTTTGCCTTGAAGCACACTCACTATGAGATAGTGACATAAGTACATCTAAAATATGTAAAAATCATTGATGAACATGTACTGATGATTATAAGATGAGGATTTTCAAATCGAAAATATAGATTAGTGGTATGCAGAAACACACGTGTGTGTGTCTGTATTCTCTCCTTTAGGCAGCCTTGCCTTCTCCTCTCCTCGCCTCGCCTTGCCTTGCCTCACCTCTCCTCTCTTCTTTTTTCGTTTCTTTTGAGACAGAGTCTCATGCTGTTACCCAGGCTGGAATGCAGTGCTACGAACATGGCTCACTGCAGCCTCAACCTCCTGTGCTCAAGCGATCCTCCTACTTCAGCCTCCCAAGTTTCTAGAGCTTACAGGCATGTGCCATTATGCCTGGCCATTTTTTTTTTTTGGAATTTTTGTAGAGACAGGGTTTCCCTATGTTGCCCAGGCTGGTCTCAAACTCCTGGGCTCAAGTGATCCTCGTGCCTCAGCCTCCCAAAGTGCTGAGATTACGGGCGAGAGCTACTGTGCCCAGTGGTGATTTTTTTTTTTTTTAACAGAACCATTACTATCTTCACTAGAGGAGATTTCAGGGGAGTATCACTCAATTTCCTCCTGGTTACTTGGTGGCAGAAATTCATTACTGGGGCAGCTCGGGCTGACCTCCAACTTGGCTCTCTTTATTGTGCAACCAACGGCTTAGAGCCTACATCAGAGGGAGAGAGAAGGTAGGGCAAGACGAAAGTCAGCACTTTTTTGGAAATAATGAAGTGGAAGTTATTTGTTTTAAGGATATTCTTTCTCTGACCACCTCCTTTTCACCCAGTTGATGAAAGAGGGATCCCCCTTTGTAAATTATACGAGATGATCAAACACACAAGACTGGACCGATGAGATTTACAGCAGTTTGTTAGTCACACATACTCATAGCCCAGGGGAGGAGGCTACCACATGCCATGCAGGGCCATACAGGGGAGGAGGGGCTTCATTTGGGAGCAGAGTGAACCTGCAGGAGTTGTGGGAGGCAAACTTTGGATTAACAACCAGATGGTGTGTTGCGGGGAGGACTCCTTGGTTCCCACAGGAGGATGTGATTATCTTGTTGGAATAATTGCTCTGAAGGGAGGTGAAAGCCATTAGGTTGAAGACAGGGTGGGATGGAGCTGGTCCAGCTAAGGGAGGTAGTCAGCAAGCAAGCCTTTCCTTCTGGGTGGGGGACATATCTGGCCAGAGCAGAACTCATGGCTAGGGACCTGTGAGGCTCAAAGATGTCAAGGCAGTTCGTGGGATTTTAGTGCTTGCAAAACAGTTCTAGTTAAAAGCTTAGTGGAGGTAGGAAGTAGGAGCAGGTAGTAGCTTGGTCAGCTGCACATCAGTGAGGTACTATCAGGCCATCGTTGAAGCCAATGCAGGGCTCTGGGCCACTATAACCAAGGTGTTCAGCGGGTTGTCCACATGGATAGCTGCGAGTACCAGAGTTTCTATTCATATGATAGGTTGAGTTCAAGGGGCCACAAACCAGGTGTCTGGCTTGTCAGGCAGGCGAGTGTAGTGACTAAAGGGGTACAGAAGTTATGAAACCTGGCTTGCATTTGGGCTCTTATCAGGATTTCTGGAAGGTTATTTAATCTCTTTGTACTTCGGTTTTCTCAGTAGTATAATAGTAACTGTCTCATGGAATGGTTGAAATGTTAAATGAGATAATATCTGTAAGTGCTTAATAAATCTTAGCTCTTGTCATTGACTGGGTATAAAAGTTACCCAAATCAGCTTCTGAGGGTAAACTAATTAGTGGCCAGTCTTAGCCTAAAAGAATAGTCAGGGTTGAAGACTCTGTGATGTCATTAAATCACCTAAACCACACTGGAGGTTTTTTGTTTGTTTATTCTTTTTGTGTGTGAGATGCAGTCTCACTCTGTCCCCCAGGCTGGAGTGCTGTGGCGCAATCTGGGCTCACTGCAATCTCTGCCTCCTGGGTTCAAGTGATTCTCCTGCCTCAGCCTCTTGAGTAGCTGGGATTACAGGCATGGGCCACCACACCCAGCTAATTTTCATATTTTTAGTATAGATGGAGTTTTACCATGTTGGCCAGATGGTCTCCATCTCCTGACCTCTTGATCCACCTGCCTCAGCCTCCCAAAGTGCTGGGATTACAGGCATGAACCACCGCACCCAGCCGAGGTTTTTTATTTCTCTTTACAAGGTCCTAAGTTGACAAACTATAAGCATATAAAGTTACATAGAAAGTATCAGGGAAGTTTTGGATTTAGAATATTACTAAAGTGTATTTTAAATAATGACCATTTAAAGATTCTCCTATCCAAGGGTATTGGTATTTTGAAAGCAAAGCACAGTGCCTATTACATAAAAGACATTCAATACATTTTTTTGAATACATTTTGTAAAATAAGGCATTATAACTATCAAATTACGGAAAGTTTTCGCTAGCTTCATTTGTAATGTTTACCAGTAAATTGAATAAAAGGCTAGTTATGGTACAATTTGCAGAGGTTGCTCTAGAATGTTCTTATAAAAGGGATCGTGGCATTGTGTTCTGGGTGGAACTAGAAAGCTTTTTTGAAGCTTGGTAGCTTCAGTAGCAGGCATACTGTTGCCTTGCGTGGTGGGCTTAGGGATACTAATAGGACAAGATGCCCTTCCAGGCCACATGCTGGCTCATCCCCTTTGCTAGCAGTTATGGATAAGACGTAGAAGGAAAATATATTTATTTTTTGTTAATGGGGATATTTTATACAAACTAAATATATTCTTGTTAGTTCCTATGGCATTTCTATAAATGACCTCCCACCTGTTTTGTTAACTTATAAAATCACTGAGAAAACCTGCTTGCATGTCTCTTTAAACTCCTGTTAAGCCTAGAATAGTGTTAAAAAAATTGTGTATGTTCAACCAATATGTATTAGTCGATTAGCTTTGACTGAACCATCAATACTCAGTTGTGTTTATGATTTTTATCCTTGCAAGACACACTGTTTTAGAGATTCCAGTTAATGGGTTAGATGGTAATTTAAGGATATTTTTGATGCTAAGAGTCTATGATGATCAAATCTATCAAGGAGAGATCTTGGTAACAATAAAGATGTTTTAGAAAAACTTGGGAATTTATTAGCCTTATATAGAGATACACATAATTCTAGTAGAATACAGTTATATAGATAGAAATTATGCATATTTACTAGTTAAAAAATCTGCTAAATGAATAAACAGCCCTTGGTGTTGCTGCCCAAAGGCCTTTGGTGAAACCTGATGGGTTTTTGTGTACCACAGAATAGTCAAGGAGAACCTCTGGAGAAGAGCATGTGGTCTGGATTTGGAAGCCTCAGTTTGATTTCTGGCTTTGTCACTTACCTTAGGCATTTAGTAAGTCACTTCACCTCTCTGTTCCTGTTTCCTCATCTGTAAAACAATGATAATAGTAGTAACTACTTTATAAGGTTGTTATAAAGATTACATGAGTGAATTAATTTCCATAAAATACTTAGAATATTATCTGGCCCATAAGCACTATATACATTCTCATGGTTTTTCTTGTTTCTTTTCATAGATATAGCTGGCTTCCAGGCAATCTTTCCATGCTTGGTGGTTAGAACAGAAGAGATTCATGAAGAGCACTGCCCTTTGAAACAAAATCTCATATTCAGAAAACTGGTGCCAAACACCAAGTAGCACGATTTCACCCTGAAGCAGTGTCTCAGCCATTGCCCTGGAATGGTTTTAAAGCAAGTGATATACTGCTGAAAGTGCTGCCTTTGATATTAAATGTTCATTAAAAGTCTTCACTAAGACATAAAGTTTTTCACTACTATCTCTTGGTAAGGGTTCAAATTTGAGATGAAATTCCTTAAAGTGGTTAAAGCATTCATTTTCCCCTCTGCTTGATGCTTTTAACTAGTTTATTTTACAGAGGGAGTACTCTCTTCAAGTGGCTGTAGATTGAGACACTCTTACAGGCTTAGTTGTTGAGTCAATCACATTTACAAAATGCACCTGCCCTTTGGTTTATGGTGTATAATGCATTCCTCTTATAAACTGTAAATTGACAAAAATTCCTTTGCCATTTTAAGATTGCTTAAAGTATTTATTTTTCTATATTCCTTGTGGGGAACTCCCCTGAGCACTCTTAACTTAGTTGTGCTCTGAAAAATATTTTAAAGAAGTTCCAGAAGTGGTAAAGCTCAGAGGGGCCCCACAGATACAAAGTGCTGAAGTAAAATATGATGCTAAATGGTGATAAGAGACTTAAAACTAGATTTCATTGTGATAAGAATGTGATAAAGTTTTATTGTAATTCTCATACCTTCTTTCAGAAAATCATGTTATAGAAAAATGTTCCTAAGCAGTAAAACAAAGCAATTTTAAAAAATAACTTCTCATGTGCACTCTTTAAAAACCTAAGTGTTATGAAGTCTCTCAATTGAGATCTTTAACCATAAATAGTTTTTGCCTTTTGTATTATGTCCAGATTCTATTTAATCCAATTAGAATACAAATTCCTATGTATTGAGGACCTTGATTACATAGATGAGATATTTCTTAGTTCCAGTTGGTATTTCTCATCTCTTGTCTTCTCTGATCCTATTTATACATTCTCTGTTTTTATCAGATGATTCTTCCCCAGAACGGACTGGGAGAGTGAGGTCCGGGTTTCCTTTTATTTATTTGCCCTGGGCCCAGTATAACAGCATCTCAGCGGGTGCGGAGCCGGACAGCGCGCCGGGGGCGTGGCGGGGGCGTGGCCTGTTCGCGGGGCGGGGAGTGCGGGGCGGGGCTTCTGCGGAGCGCAGCGAGCGGGCACATCCCAGGTTAGCGGCTGCGAGCCTAGCCGGGCGGCGGCGGTGGCGGCAGCTGCAGCAGTGGTGGCCAGAGCGGATGCTTGCGGGCTCCCTGCGGCTCCACTAGTTTTCTTCGCCCCGCCCAGCGCCCACTTGTCTAGGCTGGGGAGGAAGACCAGAAGGTGCTCAGCTCGAAAACTCAGGTGTCTCAGCTTAGGGCCTCCTCGGGGAAGAGCTAAGTGCTCCCAGGTGAAGCCGGTGCCCGCGGGCGGTCCGTACACCCCGCAGCCCGCTCGCACCGCTCGAGAGCCTCGGCGGCTGTGTCTTCCACGCCTGCAGCTCAGCCAGGGCGCGCAGGGCCAGTGGGGTCCACTGGGGGGTAAAGGGGACCAGGACGGCGAGGATGGACGCACAGACCTGGCCCGTGGGCTTTCGCTGCCTCCTCCTTCTGGCCCTGGTTGGGTCCGCCCGCAGCGAGGGCGTGCAGACCTGCGAAGAAGTTCGGAAACTTTTCCAGTGGCGGCTGCTGGGAACTGTCAGGGGGCTGCCGGATTCGCCTCGGGCAGGTAAGGGGCAATGAGGGGGTCGCTGGACAGGGGGGGTCCGAGCCTGGCCTTCGCTCCCGCAGGCTGCCTTGGTGGCACTCGTGGGAAGATGACTTTTCGGGCCCTGCAGCCGCGCAGGGTGAATCCCGGGGAGGCCTCCGGGAATGCTCGGTGCGGATAGCCTGAGTGCAGCGCAGCGCAGCGCAGCTCTGGGGACCCCTAACCACGCCTGCGACGAAGCCCCGTTCTGGGCATCTGCTTCCCGCCCGGCTCCCTTCGCCTTGGAGGATGAGTTGGAAGGAACCAGGAAAGCAGACATCAGGGTGTGGGGGACACGCAGTCTAACTGCGTTTCTCTTCCGAGTAGGAATTTCCCCAGTGCCCCACCGGGGATTTCGGTTTGCTGCTTTCTCATAAGGTGGAGGGAATTGAATTGATCGCCCCAAGTTTGGTACTAAAAATCACAAACCTGCGATATAACCCTTTGCTGGAGAATGGGGCACAGACAAGGGCAGCCGGTCTCCTCTGTAATTAGGACTTGGACCCTGTGCACCCAGAGACGTGACCCTTAGCTGCCCCTCTGTGCCCTCGCATCAAGCCCTGCTTGGAGGAAACCCAACCACGCAGTGTGTCTCCCAGCACCAAGGTAGTTTTTAGCCTGAAAAGTGTTAGGGCAACAGGCGATCAAACCGAACGTACTGGGGAGTCACTTGACATGGATGAGATGTACCAGCGTTCCAAAGGGAAAGATACAGTTTGTGTGGCCAGCGTGGATCTTGCTTCCTGTGAGGGCCTTTTGCCTGTGCTTTCGAACCCTGCTCCCCTTTTCCACCGCACCAATTTCCTTCTGCTGATGGGAGTCCCAGTGTAGGTTCTGTCTGGAAGAATAGGTCATAGCTGTCAAACGCAATAGCAGGTGTCTAGAGCTAAGTAAGATCTCACTACAGCCGTGCATCCCTTTAGCCGTGACTATGAAGCCAACACAGACGAAATCTGTGAGGTTATTGGTTGAACAAAGAACTTGTGGAGGATGCTTAAGTCTAAAATCCCGAGTTTCCAGGGTTGGGGGACTTGATTGTAGCACTGAGGAGGTGTGAGCTATAGCCGCTTTTCTTGATTGCTTTGCTCAATTTTAAGTCATCCCAGAAAGAAAATCTAGGCATTAGGGAACATTGACTCCATTTGAGTTTACATGACCAGTCTTAAACCCAGTTATTTATTTGTATGCCTGTTTGGTACTAGGTGCTTTTTCTATATTACTTGAAACAAAGTTGACATTCTCAGTTTAGGGCGATTCTTCTATCCCCAAACAAAATATCGCCTTATAGATCTGTATTTTTCTTAGTGCATTCTTTTCATTAGGAAATAAATCTCACTTTATTGGCTTCTGATAAAACTAAAGTGAGTTTGTGCGTGTGGGTGGTGAGAGTGTTATGATGTGAGATCTTCACCTGAATTATTAGATTTTTAGCCCCCAAATACTGTAACTTTGCCTGCTATGTTCACCGAATGTTGATGGCCAGCCCCTTCTCCCCAGTAAGGCCCTGATTTCACTCCACTCTGGTATCTCAGTATTTCTGATATCTGCTGAATGCAACACATTGATTGGGTATTCATCTCTTTTGAAGATGAACTTTCCAGAGTATCAGTCACTGAGACAGTGTCTTACCAGGATGTCAGGGAAAACTAAAGCTCTGTCCTAAGGAGAGGGAAATGACTGTAATTATTTGCATTTGATACACATGACACACAAAAAGGTGCCATGACGACAAGGAATCTTTCTTTTCTAAGTCACTCTGGATTGTTTCCCCATTGCTAGTAGATTTTTTCAATCTGTGGCTGAAGGTGATGGAGTAATCACGGGAGCATTCACAGAAGAGGCTTAGAGACATCAGTGGTACTGGTGAAAAGAAATGCTAAGTTCCTTTAATATTTTCACTAAGAAAAAGTCACAGAAAAGTACTATGCAGATTTAGATCCACCCCCCCCAAAAAGGCATTCATATAGGAATTTGATATAATTCTGAAGTTTTGTGTCTGTATTGTTGGTCATTCTTTTACAAATAATTCAGCAAAATATTAAACTGTTTTTTAAACACTGATTCCTCTCATCTCTCTAAAAAAAAAAAAACCCTCAATCCCAAATTGAGTAAACCAAACATACCAAATGCTTAATAAATACTTTTCTTTCTTTTTGTATTTATATATGATCTACAACATTTAACATGATTGAATATGGTAATTGACTGTCATATTTTCTAAGATTATCCTCAATCTCAAGAAAGAACATAATTTAGTCATTTCTACATGAGAATACAAATAGTAATATCTTTTAACAAATGTATTCATTTAGCGCATACCCTTTCACTGACTAAAACAAACACATTTAATTTGATATTTTTTTTTGGAAGTACGTATTTTTACTGCTTTCTTGCATTTCTTGTTCACAGTGGTTAATCCCTGAGATGTCTAGCCAAAACGCAGTTTGTATAATATAAGCAGGTAGAATAAGTTTTTAGTTTCTTTCTACCTTTGTGACTTTTACTTCTTCTGATAAAAATGCTATCCAAATTGAAATTATTAAAATTGTGAGAGCAGTGATTTAAACTGTTTCTCAGATTCCCCTCACCTTTGTTCTCTACCCTGCTCCAATTCTTTTAAGCCTATTGAGCTCCTAAGGATGTTTGGATGAGAAATGTAAAAAAGGAGAGAAGGTGTAAATGTGATTAGAATTACAGATTTCCCTGTGTTCCGATTTTATTTTCTAAGTAGTAGTCAAGGTGCCCTTTGCTCTTGTTTATTTTATTCAGAAAAGAACTGTTACTGAAAGTGTCTTTTAAAGGTCTTTTCATTTTTATTTTATTTATTGGGGATGGGATAATGCTTTTCTATTAAAATTCTCTTTGCACATGCATTGTGCATTGTTCACACATGCAGTATTTCCTCTTTTAGAGGATAGTTCAGAAAGGAGAAGTTTATAAAAAAATACATTTAGATAATTTATATACTATTTTTTGAAATAGGCATGTTCGTTGATATAGAAATCTATAACAAGTATACTCTCGATATCAAGTAGTCTGTGAAAGTAACTTTTCCTTGGTAGATTTTGGCTATAAATAGAATAATAAAAATAAACTCTTGAAGTGGCTAAGTGAAATTTTAATACTAAAAGACACTAAGCAGTGCTCTGAAGTTGTTGTTGTTTTTTTAACTGCTTTCATTATAATCAAATCTTATTATTGCTCCAAGGACAGTGTAGTTTCATTCTCACACCTAAGAAAAATGATCTGCTTGGTAACCTTGGAGTTTGGAATTATTGGATAGACATTTGGCTTTCAAAACTTGGTTCTACCACTTGTAGTTCTGCTTCATAGATAAATTATCATCTTGAACCTCCATTTTCTCATTTAGAAATAGGAATATTCTTAAAAGTGTTTGCATAGATAAAATGAAATAATGTAAAATGTCACAAATCCAGGCACATAGTAAGTGCTGAAAATATGTTCTTGTTGTCATTATAATTTTTTTGTTTACTGTCTTGATTTTAACTTGATTTTTAAGGATGACATTTTAATTTTAGATCTTTATATATCAAAGGTGTCTTTACAATAATGAGTTGGTTTCAAGTCAGAAATGATTATTTTTAAATTTGGGAAATGTATTTTTATCTAAAGTGATATCCATTACATTATGGTGAATATTTTGTTTATTTTTGTGAACTAATAAACCTCTATGAAACAAGGCTGTGCTGCTGCTAGCTGCAACGCCCGTAACCACTGCCTCCACTGCCACACCACCATTCTTCTGTCTGTAGGGAGGTAAAATAGTGCTTCTAAGGTGGTTTACAGATTCACACAATTAGAATGTTGGTGGCTATAGTCACTCATGGACAGTAATCTGAAATTGGGACTCTACTTCTCATGAAACCAATTTTGCTATTTGAACAACATGTTTATGGTGATCAAATTTCCAAAGCCAGAATTGGGACCCGTCGTCTGACATTGGGGCAGATAATTAACATCAGGTTGCCCTGGGTTGAAGCCCACTAGCCAAGAACCACCGGAAGCAAGACTGTAGTAAAATTAGATTCATTTTGTTTGTTGCAGCAGGGGAGCTTGCACACCAAAGGGACTCTGGAGAGTTTCGTAGTAGGTAGTTGGGAGGGCTTTTTATAGGATTTGGGCTTGTGGTGGGCTAATTATAAGGAAGGTTTAATGAAATGGGGCAATTCAGGAATTGGCTATTTTGGTAACTTTTATCTAGGTGTTAGAAAGATTAAGGTAGGGGTAAATAAGTTGTCATAAATAAAGAAGCAGTAGTAGCTTGTGTTGGTTAAAAGAGGGGAATGTTTAGTTATTTTTGTGGTTGCAGAGTGCCTTTCTCCTCATCCTTTTATACCACAGGTCCCAAGTGGTCTTGCCTCATCATTGCTTTCTAATTCTGTGCATGTTATTTATCTTGAATTGTGAGCATCAAGGCCCAGTTCCACTGCCAGGACAGTTTGTCACCTTTTCCCTTGGGAAGTCCAGTCTATGCTTTGATGTCTAAGAGAATCATGTGTTTCATTTTTCTCTAGGCCTTTAGTGCATCTTAATGGTGGAGAAGTGAGTTTGATTTTCTACTTTAGGGTCATAGAATCCAACGGCTCGTCAGGTGCTGAATTATACTGATCACACATGTTCTGTCATGGGGTCAATTATAAATATTGCTGTCAACTATAAATCTAGTGCATCAACTACAAATATTATATATGTCGCCATTCTCTCTCCATCCCATAATTTAAGTTCCATTTTGCCAAGTGTCCAACATCCTATAGTTGTATAATTGGCTTAGGAAGGGTACAACTTGAGGAACTTAAGAATAATATTTTCCACTTATCACCCCCCAATCCCTATTATTTTTCCTTGTTTCCAGCCTGTTAAGGCTTTCTGGAAGATAGGTATTTTTGGTGTGTACATGTATGTGTGTGTGTATAATCCACTTTCACATTGTCCTTATATTTGATAACAACACTTTCTAAATCTACATTTCTTTTATAGTTACCTGGTAAGACCAAGAACAACATTCTAGCTAGGTGTTTCAACTAAACAGACATGATTCATAGATGAATGGTCTCTTGGTATAATTGTTGAGCTGACAAACAACAGATCTGATTTGTTAAAATGGAGTCATGAGAGACTTCAAATATATGCCTGTTGAAATAAATTCTCTGTGAATGTGGTATCTGATCTACTTGGTTAAGTAACAATAGCAATTAATTTTAATAGATAATAGCCATTTTCCCTATCTAACTTTCTTTTATAAAGTCCTGACCTTCAACAAGAAGAAAAGGCAGCACTGATTGTGCTCTCAATTCTTGAACTTTTCAGTTTTAGTAAATCTTCCATCACTAATGAGATTGCCCAAATTATCCTAAAATGATTATTCATTCCTCTATGAATCACAACAAACAGCACAGCCTTTGATCAGCTGCATCAGGTCCACATATGGCTACTATGTAAGTTGAATGTGCAGTGTACCTTTACAGAAAGAAAAGAAGATGTTATACTTCCATGTTTTTATGGAAGAATGTATGTTTTCTTAAAAATTTATAAAACTGAAAAGTACAAATAAAGTAAAATAATTTTACCATCCAGAAATAACCACCAAAACGCCTTTGCATTGTCTTTTTAGCATGCTCATCAGCCCCCTGCTAAGCATGACTATTTTTTGAAAGAACATAGAATAATTTCCTGTTTGAAAAACATGCCTTTTCCAATTATGAATATATCTTTATTTCCCATTTCCCATGCTGTTAAATATCTTTCTAAGCCTGATTTTTTAAAGCGGCTGTATAGTATTGCATTAAATCTCTGTAGCATAAATTAAATTCACCTTTGTCGTCAGAACTGTAGGTTTCCAGTATTCTCTACCGTAAAGTCACATGGCTAAGGACATCAAAGGCACATGTGCCAAACTCTTACACAACTCATGGCTTTGTACATGATCTACATTACTATACGTTAGGGTTTTTCAACCTGAGTGCCATTGACATTGGGGGATTGGCAATTCTTTGTTGTGGAGTGCTATCCTGTGTATTATAGAATGTTCAGAAGCATCTCTCACCTCCATCCACTAGATACCAATAGCATTACCACTCTCCACCAAGTTGTGATGACCAAAAATGACTCCAGACTTTGCCAACTGTCCCATGGGAGGCAAACTTATCCTCGCTGAAAACTACAGGTGTGAACTCTTCAACCTGGGGGTCCTTCACACACACAGACTGTGTAGTTGGCTTGTTTGCATGCCTTAGCTTAAATGTCAGCTCTTCACAGAGGCCTTTGTCAAGTTCACGAAACTAGGTTACACCACTTATTATTGTGGAATCCTTTTTGTTTCCTGCGTGGCACTTTTCACGGTGCCACGTTCCTTTTCTTTGTTTTAACTCTGGGTCTTTCGCCACTAGGTTGCGTACGTGATGGAGACAGAGAACGTACCTGCCAGGGCCATTTTTCTGGGCGTGTGACCTGTGCAGTCAAGCAGGATCCTACACTCTGGTGAACCGTGTGGTTGGTTTAATGTTCTCTTGTCACCCTATTGAAATTTTTTATTGTTCGGGCAGGGTCTCACTCTGTCACCCAGGCTGGAGTGCAGTGGTATAATCACAGCTCACTGCAGCCTTGACCTCCCTAGGTTCAGGTAGTTCTCCCACCTCAGCCTTCTGAGTAGCTGGGCCTACAGGTGCGTGCCACCATGCCCAGCTAATTTTTGTATTTTTTGTAGAGATGGGGTTTTGCCACCTTGCACAGGCTGGTCTTGAACTCCTGGGCTCAAGCAGTCTGCACACCTTGGTGTCCCAAAATGCTGGGATTACAAGTGTGAGCCACCATGCCTGGCCCTAATTGAAATTTGAACAAAAGGCCCTCCATTTTCTTTTTGCACTGGGCTCTGCAAATTATGTAGCCAGTCCTAACGTGTACCTTATTGACTGTGGAGTATCTGGTGCGTAGAACAGGGCTTGGCAGAGAATAAGAGTTTAAATAATTGTTGAATAATTTAATAAAGCTTTAAGGAGTATTTTGATACATCTTTTGAACTCTGATTCTTAAGTTAAACTCTAGACATAGGCCTGTGGATATTGAATATCTCAGATTCTGCTTCTGTGTCCGGTGATATTTTTTGTTTTGCGATGTTATAGAAATGGGTTATAGATGGACCCCCATGTTTTTCTTACTTCTTCATAGCAGGCTAGGACCATTAGCCCAAAGCCACATGGTACCCAACTCCGATTTTTATACATCCAGTTGCTTTAAATATAGCTCAAATAAATATATTTTTAGCCATTTAAAACCTACCTGCTTTGTGTACCTGATAAAATTTAACTGAATGTCTGCTAACCATAGATAAAATAAACTCTGGGACACTACAAGACCCCAAGCCATTGATACCCTTCAAAGCTCTCTGACCCAGACACTTCCCATTTTCTAGTAAGTGATATCACCTAGACATGCAAGTCCCCTCTCCAATTTCCCCTTCTCCTGGGAGTTCTCTTGTCATCTTCTCCTTCTGGGTGGTAGCCAGGCACCATTATCTTTGGAAGGTCTCCTGTTGTGAGGGACTTCGCCTCTTGGCAACGTGTCAAAGCACCACCCAAATAAAGCTCCTTTTGTACTACTGCCCTCTTGTGGTCCTGTATTTTCTTTGATTAGCCTTGACATCCTGAAACTCACCACATATGGGTCAATACTTATTTCTAATGGAAGGTAGGGACTCAAAGTAGCAATACTGATTTTAAATATATTTCTTTCTTTTTACTAGACTATAGGCTATTTGAGAGCAGGATCTGTGATTGATTTCCCTTTTGGTTCTGTAATTAGGCCAACATTTATAAATAAATAGTGATTTGTAGAATTGAATCTTATTTTTGTAGTTACCTAATAGGTTATTTATTGTGTTTAATTATTTTTATGCTTAATATTAGTAGAATGAGAAATATAGAGAGTGAAGTTTCTTAAAATGTATATGGGCTCAGTTGTGTTGAATGAATTGTTTTTGTGGGGTTAATTTTTGCTTACATAACTCTGCCCCAAATTTTATAAAGTGACCAAGCCTTTTAAATTTAAAGGACCTTTTATCTGCTATCTAACATTTTTGAAATGGAGTAAATGAGTTGCCAGACAAAGGTTTAGAAAGGAGTAGTCTCAAATGTCCTGTAAGGAAAAGAAAATTATTTAACGTCTAAAGGATTCATTTGCACAGCTGTTATCGTCATGTAGTGGGGCGACTGATCTGCCTTAGCGCATTGATCTGTTATTGAGAGAATGGAGAAAAATAAAGGTGAGCAGTTATAATTTGCATTTGGCTCTGGAATGGTTGGCTTGTGTATTATTTGATTTTGTTTTTGCAAAATAGTATTTTTCTAGGAGCAAATTAACAGTAAGGAACTAGAAAATAATTCAGCTTTTCCATTTTTCACCCTTGTTAATCCCACGTCAGGAGTAAAGTATACACACTTATCTGTGGAACTATTCCTGAGCTGATCATTGTTTGTTAAAGGACACTGACTTGGAGTTCATTCTCCATTGTAGACCAACCAGAGGGACCACAGTTTTCAGAATAAGGAAACAAATAATTGCTATTAAATCACAAAACATGATATACTGTAGCAGGTATGATCTGTCTCTGAAATATTTCCAACAATTCCAATTTTAGAAATACTTATCTAATCTTTTTAAAAAATTTATTTTTAATCGACAGATAAAATTGGGTGTATTTACCATGTACAACATGATGGTTTGAAGCACAATACATATGCATTGTGGAATGGTTAAATCTAGCTAATTAAACTATGCATTACCTCACCTAGTTACCAATTTTGTTGTGGTGAGGACATTCAACATTCACTCCCTTAGCATTTTTCAAGAATACAATATATCATATTAACTGTAGTCACCATGCTGTGTAATAGGTCACTTGAATTTATTCATTTCATCTATCTGTAAATATGTGTCCCTTGATCAACATCTTTCCAACTCTTCCTCCTCCCCAACAGCCCCAGCTCCTGGTAATCGCCATTCTCCTCTCTCTTTCTATGAGATCAACCTTTTTAGATTCTACATGAATGAGATCATGTGGTATATGTCTTTTTGTGCCTGGTTTATTTCACTTAATATAATATCCTCCAGGTTCATCCATGTTGTTGCAAATAACAGCATTTCCTTATTTTTTATGGCTGAATAGTACTCTATCGTATCCACATTTTCTTTGTCCATTCATCTGCTGATGGATACCTAGGTTTATCTAGTCTTTAAGACCTCTTTTCAATGGTATCATAGAAAATTATAATTTTTCCTGTATGAATTGTGGCTGGTTATTTGTTTAGGATATTTTACAAGGGCTGCTAGGAAATTTTACTGAAGTAGGAAGACTAAGTCAATGCTAATGAAACAAACCTGCATAATTAGATATGGTCCAGCTATTAACTTAAATATATTTCAAATGTAGTTATATTTAAAAGCTAGTAAATATTGTTTCATAACTTAAATTGTTTATTACTCTTATTAGGATAATGGGTTTAAATTACTAGTTTTTCTCTCCTCTGTGCTATAATAACTAAATCTATTTCAGTTCTTATAATTCCTTATAGGCAGCATAATTAAATAATCTTTGCAGCTATTTTGTTAGTCTTTTGCTTTTCCTTGTTTTACAGTTTCAAGAGAATTTAGTTCATGATTTCTTCAATATTTGCCTTGGGAGAAGAGAAAATCTGAGAAGAGACTTGGATAAAAGGCCCACTAAGAATGTGTCTTCATTGATTAAATGAGCATAAAAATTATTTCTGGATGTCCTTGTTCATTACATATATATTCTTTAAATGGAAGATTGTCAATATCAAATTACTTGTGCAGATTTATTTGCTCTTTGAATAACTCTCTTATTCGGTAAGGTTATACCGAGTTACATTTGGTTCATTTTCTTTTGATCATTGAGATGTCTGTGTTTAATGAGCTAAAACTGAAGTAGGTCAATAAAATGAAGAGATTAACAGCCTGTTCTCGCCAGGCTTGGAATTCATTTTACTCTAGGGGGGAAAAAGTCATTTTTAAAAAAGGTATTTGATCAACTTAAAAGGTAAAGGGAATAAGAAAAACATAACAAAACTAAAAAAGCGGAGAAATCAATGAGTTCTTCAGGGTACTATTTGTTAGGTGAAGCTGTGTGGATCTGTGTTTGTAGAGTTAAGAGTTTTCATTACAAGAGAAGAACCAAATTTTACTTCTTCCTTTGATAAGTTCAGAAGCACACAAAAAGCTTCAGGTTTTAAAATATTTCCTATTCAATTCATCTTTGGAAATATCTTACATAAGGAAAACTAGCAGTTAGGACAAACCATGAAAATGTCATGGAATAAATAAATGAGAAAAGCAGACTTGTCGCCTTATTTGTTGCATATTATGATCACATATTTTCTTTTTTTTTTTTTTTTGTCGGGGGGCGAGGAAGATGCCTGTGTTATTTGTTTTTTCTCCCAACTTTCATATTAGATTCAGGGGGAACATGTGCAGGTTTGTTACTTGGGTTTATTGTGTTATCCTGAGATTTAGGATATGAATGATCCCATCACCCGGTTACTTAGCATAATTCCCAACAGATGGTTTGTCAACCCTTGCCCACCTCCCTCCCTCCCCTCTCTAGTAGTTCCCAGTGTCTGTGTTTCCCGTCTTTATGTCCGTGAGAGCACAGTGTTTAGCCCCCACTTATAAGTGAGAACATGTGGTATTTGGTTTTCCATTCCTGTGTTAATTTGCTTAGGATAATGGCCTGCGGTCACATATTTTAGTGAATAATGTGAATAACGATGAATTTATAGTTTTGAAATAGGTTAGTCTTCACTCCATCACTTACTACCTATGTGACCTTTAGCAAATAACCCAACCTCTCAGAAAGTATTTTTCTTTATTCACAGGCTTGTCACTTTGCCCTTTTCGTGGTTTTTGAGAAGCATGTGGTATGGGGAAGGCAGTTTGTAAACAGTAATAGTCTCTATACATGTGACATAATTGATTCTATTACAAAATGTTCTTAGATACATTTAAATAATTATTTGTGCTTCGTCAGGGAGCAGACAGAAATCATAGTAGAATCGTTTCCCTTCTTTTTTTTTTTTTTTTTTTTTTTTTTTTTTTGAGACGGAGTCTCTCTCTGTTACCCAGGCTGGAGTGCGGTGGCACGATCTTGGCTCACTGCAAGGTCCGCCTGCCAGGTTCACGCCATTCTCTTGCCTCAGACTCCCGAGTAGCTGGGACCACAGGTGCCCACCACCACGCCCGGCTAATTTTTTTGTATTTTTAGTAGAGACGGGGTTTCACTGTGTTAGCCAGGATGGTCTTGATCTCCTGACCTCGTGATCCGCCCGCCTTGGCCTCCCAAAGTGCTGGGATTACAGGCGTGAGCCACTACGTCCGGCCTTCCTTCATCGTAATGAAATACCAAAGTTTCAAATATTTGCCTCCCATCACTCACTCTCAAAGTATTAATCCTGTACTCTTAGGAACATAGTCCATGTTTTCATTATTTAATATACTAAATATTTTATTATTTGTAGTTCATTCATATGGTAAAATCAAATTTGTTTATTCATATACAAGGTTTAAGAACTAAAGACTGAGCTTTTTCACATCCCAGCACTTTGGGAGGCTGAGGTGGGCGGATCACGAGGTCAAGAGATCGAGACCATCCTGGCCAACATGGTGAAACCCCGTCTCTACTAAAAATACAAAAATTAGCTGGGCGTGGTGGCACGTGCCTGTGATCCCAGCTACTTGGGAAGTCGAGGCAGGAGAATCGCTTGAACCTGGGAGGCGGAGGTTGCAGTGACCCAAGATCGTGCCGCTGCACTCCAGCCTGGCGACAGCGAGACTCCATCTCAAAAAAATAAAACAAAAAAACACTGGACTTTGGCAAAATAATGCTATTTGAATTAATTCAATTAAGACAAAGAGGGAGGTACTTTCCCTGGAAATATAAGATGGTTTTAAGGCTGAATTAATGTGAGTAGGGATAGATTCTCTAATGTCTGATTGGCTTCATCAGGTGAGCAGGAGTTACTTCTCTACTTTATTGTGTTCTTGCACGTCATAGAGCTGAGGGTGTTGGCACGTCCCCTATACTGGGGATAAGAACTTATCTTCCATATGAAAAGCACCAGGGTGGAGTGTGCTGGCGAATCTCTGTCTGCCTCTTCAGAAGGCCTCTCCACCCTGCCCTTTGTTCCTGGGCTCTATCAGTGGGCATTCTTGGCTCTGGCAGTTAATGGGAGGCAGTAGCTACAGAAGGACTGGGCAAGTGGAGTAGGGCAGACATAGGTCTCACCTTTATGGAGTCACTACAGGTTGGTTATGACCCTTTACGTAAAACCACAGCTCCTGTCGAGTGTCCTCACAAGCCTCTGAATCCTTATAACTACTTTCTGTCTTTGCTCCCTAAGGGTCAGTATCAGTGACCTCACCACGGTTATTAGCTAGGGAATATTGCATTATCCTTACAGCTTTCCTATATCCTGCTCTTTATAAAAATTTTATTAAATCTAATTTTAGGGTGCCAGTCTATTTTTCTCCCAGGATTCTGTATGATAGCAATTTATATACTTTAAATACATAAAGCCACAGCTTTCAGAAGATAATTTGATTTGTATTTAAAATATATAGAAACATAAATCTGTTCTAGAGTTACCTTATAAAAGTTTTTAGAAGTTCTAGTCAATAATTTCTTTACTCACATTCAGTTGCTTCATAATCATGCTTCTGTTAAATGTTCCTTTCCCTCCCTTCCCCACCCTTTCCTCTCACCCCTTTTGTGAAGAGCATTGGCGGCAGCTGGCTCTTTCGGCTCCAGTTGAAAATATGACTGAATGGATAACACCCCATGATAATATGATAGCTTAATCCCCACCTACCCTATCAATTCAATCACCAAATTCTCCTAGATTCTGTTTCACAAATGCCTTTGTGAATTCTCTGCCTATCGCTATTGCTATCACCTTGTGCATTTTTGTGGCTGAATTGCTCAATCAGCCTATATCTGTTCTTAGCCCTTGCTAGTCCGTTTGCCAATAGATTCCCAACTGAGCTCCCAATAAAATCCAAATCTTATCTTTATTTCTTGTTCACTGCCTTTCTTAAAAATAAAAGAACATGATTGTATTTGAATACATAACTTCTGTACAATAAAATAAAATGAAATACCACAGTGAAATGGAGCCCTGTGACATTTCATCTGTAATGCACAGCAATCAAAAGGTTAGCATCCTTAATCATAAATGAACCCTCAGAAATTGGTAACAAATACACAAATATACCATGTGAAATGAAAAAAGAACATAAAGAGGAAAGTCAAATAATGTAAATGACTACTATGGATATGTGAAGATTAGTGAACTTAACAGAAGAAAGATAATTTCTCAGGAATATGACGTTATCAAAGATTAGAAATACAAATAATCTAATGTTCCTGTGACTGTAGGAAATAGAGCATTCTCATCTACAAACACTGAAAAAGAAGACTGATAAAGACTGTCTCTGCCTTCTGGAGAATTCAGCAGTATGAATCAAAGTTTAAATGCTGTGTACTCTTTGCTCAACTTACAGGAAAGTATTCCAAGAAAGTAATTGGACAAAATTCAAACTGATTTATATATAAGCATGTTCATTGTAGCTAATATAAACATCTATGAAATGATAAATTATGGATAATTATGTGCACATTAAATGAATAAAGGTAAAGCTGTATAAATAACCAAAGTAGAGGCCTAGCTTGGTGGCTCACACCTATAATCCTAGCACTTTGGGAGGCCAAGGCAGGAGGATTTCTTGAGCTCAGAAGTTCAAGACCAGGCTGGGCAAATAGGGAGACTCCATCTCTACAAAAAATTAAAAAATCAATAGTGTTGTACACCTGTGGTACAATAGTGTTGTACACCTGTGGTCCTAGCTAATCAGGTAGCTGAGGTGGGAGGATAGCCTGAGCCCAGGAAATCAAGGCTGCAGTGAACTATGATCATGCCACTACACTTCAGCCTGGGTGACAGAGACTCTGTCTTAAACAAAACAAAACAAAAAAACCAGAATGAACAAGTGACTTAAGACATCATTAAGAGGAAAAAGGAAATATGGCCCCACTTAAAAAAAAAACTACTTACATATCAATTTATGTATTAACAAATCCCAAACAATGTGGACAGAATGCCATTAGTGGTAGATAGCATTAGAGAATAGAATTCGTTGGAGAAAATGCAGTGAAGAAGTAAAAATATATACTTTACAAATTTCTATGTTTGAATTCTTAAAAAAGATAATTTAAAAATTAAATCAGATTTTAGTAGTTACCCTGTGATTAGTATTTATAAATGTCATTCACACTTACAGGAGCACTGAGATGAAGGCCTTGCCATCCCATCGTCTTGAGCTTCTCTGTGTGATAACACTTTCTAGACTCCTGGGATTGAGTCCAATAGCAACAAAACAATAGTCACTCTCACTGTTCTTTATCCTAATCATCTTGGCTCTGATGTAGCTTATCAGACTCTTGGCAATCTGGCCCCTTCTTCTTTAGCTTCATGTGCTCTTTCTCCCCATTTGGAAGAGTCTGTTTTTGCTCCTGAGCTACCATGAATAAAATTATTCCTCAAAAATCATCCCTGGAAACACTGAGATGATCTAAACTAACTTCAGAGCCAGGAATTATTTCTAAAGTCACCTTCGAATCAGAGTACCTAATTATGGCCATATCTTTAAGAACAGAGAAACATCATTTCTCTCTTGGACTGTCATGATAGCGTATTGGTTTTATTTGCAGTTTTATCTTCATTGGAAGCCATTTCTCCCACTGCCTCAATGGTCTAGTTTCCCCTACTGCCTCAATGATATAGTCTGGCTGTGTCCCCGCTCAAATCTCATTTTGAATTCTAGTTCCCGTAATCCCCACGTGTTGTGGGAGGGACCCAGTGGCAGGCAATTGAATCATGGGGGCAGTTACCCCAATGCTGTTTTTGTGATAGTGAGTGAGTTCTCACAAGATGTAATGGTTTTGTAAGGGGCTTTTTCCCCTTTGCTCAGCGTTTACTCTATCCTACCACCTTGTGAAGAAAGTGCCTGCTTCTCCTTTGCCTTCCGCAATGATCGTAAGTTTCCTGAGGCCTCTCCAGCTACGCAGAACTGAGTCAATTAAACCTCTTTCTGTTACAGATTACCCAGTCTTAGGCAGTTCTTTATAGCAGTATGAAAATTGACTAGTACAGTGATGTTTCCATATGGAAAACCTGATGCCATTGCCTCTCTAAACTGTTCACACCTTAAGATTTCAATGACAGCAGGCCAGTGAATTGGAGTACATTGAGGCATCTCAAGGGACAATGAAGACAAAGGAGGGGGAGGGATGCAGATGGGCTAAAGCAATGACAATTGGGACTAGAGTGCTTACAAATCTTTCCGTTTGGCTTTTGCATAGTTTTTTCTGCTGCAGAGTGATTTGCTTCACATAACAGAAAATATGACTGCTATAACGCTTCCACCAGAAGGGAGAAACTGACCATACTCTCTTGGTCATGAGTTTAAAAATTTCAAGGAGGGTGTCGCCTTATAAAGTATGGCCATTTTCCAACTAACTGTGAAAGTGGGTTGGAGGGTGGAGGAGAAGGTCTTAGAAAAGCTGTGCAAGTCATATACATAAATCCACAGGGGTTTGATACACATCTTAAGGCACCATTCATGGTTCTCTAGTGCTATGGCAAAAGCTCAAACTTCCATGTCTTGCATTTACATTTCTCAGGGATATAAGTCCTTGTCTCCTGTGGCCTATCCACTGTTTCCTACCTTGCCTCCCTGTTGCTGGAAATAACCCACCATGGGCTTTGAGCATCCCTGTGTGTTTTGACTGGGCATGCTAACAATTGAAGGTTCTGACTTCCCTCTGCTTGGGCCATGTGTCAGTGTTGTGTTTGCAGTGAGCAACTTTGAGGGATGGTCTCCCCCACAATAAAGAGAAGGATTGCTTAGGCTTGCTGTAAAAGTGGTGAATCCCCAACAAGTTCAGTGTTCTTCCCCTGTAACACAATCCTCTACATGTGCAGGCAACTATCTAGACTCTTGTAGAGCAGGGTGCTAACGTGATGTTCATGCTGTTTGCTGTGAGTCTCCTGTTTTATGCCAGCATCTGTGAAGCAGCAAGTAGGGGTAACGTGCAGACCCTTCACAACTCCCAACAACTTCCCCCAGTCCACTGCCACACATAGATCTGCTGTTTCACGTCATCCATTCCCAGTGCTTTTGGTTTCCCCAATGAGCCACACCTTTTTATATGTCTTGCCTGTTGTTGCCTCTCTGTGGAATATAATTTCCTTCCTTCTCTTCCCCCATTCTTGTCTGACCAATCTGAGTTCAAATTTGTTTTGCTACTTATCAGCTTTGTGAATTTAGAGAAATTTAACTATATTAAACGAAAGTTTTATAAAGTAGGAATATTTTTCTACCTTGTAAAAGACATTTTGCGGGGGTGGGGGCTTCTAAGGAGACTATAAACCATCTGTTTAACCCAATATTAAAGATGTTGCTCAATCTTCTCTGATCCCTTTTCATGTCTCTCCAAGAAGGTGATACCATTTCTTCCTCTGTGCTCCCACAAAACTTAGTGCATCTTTTATAGCATTTTATCACATTAATTTTTTTACAAATGTGTTTCCCACTAATCTGTGCCCTGGAGAGAAAATTGCATTTTATCATTTTTGGTATCCTTAATAACTATCACAGTGTCTTGTACAGATCGGGTGCTTAATCAGTATTTGATGAATTTATTTGATTTATTAATCAAAGAACAGGAAATTACCCTGCAGTGTAGCAGAGGTGGGAGGAAGACCGCATATCCTGAGAAGGACCTTGAGGAGGGAGGCAAGAGTCCACGTACAGTATAGGGCTGCCCATTTTCACCCAAAATGTAGGAACATGTAAATTTATGAGTCCTACAGCTGCCATTTTTAAGAACCCTCATTAAGTTGACCTCAAAAAGAATAACTAGCAAAACGCAAACTGTGTGCTGCTGCGTTTTACTTCTATTAGCTCTATAATAGTGTTTTAGGAAAAAGGGTCTCACTAGCTTGGGAGAAATGCTGCATCCTAAACATGTTTCTTGAAGAGTCACAATACATATTAGCATTTTACATCTCTGAGAAGTACTATACTTGAGAGAATTCATTTCTTTTATTATTATGTTCTAGGGTACATGTGAACAACATGCAGGTTTGTTACATATGTATACATGTGCCATGTTGGTTTGCCGCACCCATCAACTCGTCCTTTACATTACGTATTTTTCCTAATGTTATCCCTCCCCCAGCCCCCCAACCCCCTAACAGGCCCCGGTGTATGATGTTCCCTGCCCAAGTGATCTCATTGTTCAGTTCCCACCTATGAGTGAGAACATACAGTGTTTGGTTTTCTGTCCTTGTGATAGTTTGCTGAGAATGATGGTTTCCCGCTTCATCCATGTCCCTGCAAAGGACATGAACTCATCCTTTTTTATAGCTGCACAGTATTCCATGGTGTATATGTGCCACATTTTCTTAATCCAGTCTATCATTGATGGACATTTGGGTGGGTTCCAAGTCTTTGCTATTGTGAATAGTGCTGCAATCATCGAGAAAACCAGTTTATTTTCATAGGGAAAATGTTTTTTGACTTAGCCCACCTTTTACCATCCCCTTGAAACATTTTTTACTTTTACATCTTTTACTTAACGCCAATTACAGAGGCACTTCTTGAAAAAGTGGATGGAGCAGAGGAGGGTGGATGGAGCAGAGGTGGGGTATTTAGAAGGCAGAATTGTTAGAACCTTTGAGGGAGAAATAAGAGTCTAGTATGATTCCCAGTTTTAAATAGCTTTCAGGGAATATAAGGCACTCTGTAGGGAGGAAGGTACAACATTGGGCATGTCAATATTAAGGCTACTGTGTCATACCAAGGTCGTGATGTGTAGTAGATAAACATATGGGTCCAAATATCATTTGAGAGAGTGGCAGCCAAAAAAGATTTAGAGATCATTGGGTGTGTAGGTGAATTTCTAGAAGTAGAAAATAATTCAGGGACAGAACTGAGAGATGGAACTCGAAATAACACAAATACAGTAGCCCCTGCTGTCAGCCCACAAAACAAAGATTCTCTAAAGACAAGGAGTTCATTCTGAACTCAGCAGAAGCTTTGCAGGCAGAATATGTGTGCTGCAACCATGGGTGCATTTGAGAAGGTTGAGGTAAGGGAAAGATTTTAATAGCAAAAGGAGGAGTACACTAAGTTGTTTTGGAACAAAGAGAACACTGGATACAGGGACTTCTGGCAGGAGTTGACCAGTTTACTACTGGAGACAATGTGTCAGGTCAGTGTTCCTGTGCATGCAGTTAGCTGTCCTTGGGAGTGATGTAGCAAGCAGCAGTTAGGAGTCCATAACGAAAGTTCTTGTTGTAAGCATATATGCCCACAAGCCCTTCAGGTAGTCTTTGTAGTAGTTCTTATCACAGGCATGTGTACACAAAGGTCCTCGTCAGAAACTCCTGGCTTTATTTATTTTGTTAGGGTGTGACGCAACTGACTTCATTTTTATTCTGATACTTTTCACACATCTTATGTGTGGTTTTACTTTCTGAGGTTTCAGTTACCCATGATCAACTGTGGTCCAAAAATATGAAAGGGAAAGTTCCAGACAAAAACATTTGTATGTTTTAAATTGCTTGCTGTTCTGAGTAGTATGATGATCTCTCTTACCTTCCAACTCCATCCTGCCTGGGACATGAATCGTCCCTTTGTGCAATGTATCCACACTGTCTGTACTGCCTGCCCATCAGTCATTTAGTAGTCACTGAGTTGTTACCAGATTTAAAGCATGTCGTATATAGAGGGTTTAGTACTATGAATGGTTTTAGGCAGCCACTACGAGTCTTAAAGGAATAGGAGGCAGAAGATGATCCAGGGATATTCTAGAAGTCAAGAAGAAGAAAGGGTTTTGAGAACTGGGGAGTAAATTGAGTCAGAGTCCACAAAGACGTCAGTGGTGTTTAGAAATGGATAAATGTCTCTTGGATTTAGCAAGTAAGAGTCCTCCACTTATCTGGGTATATGCATTTACCAAGGAGTGCTAGGATCAGAATTTAGATAGTAGAATTGACACAAGCATGAAGTGGAAACAGCGAATTCAGACTACCCTTTCAAGAAGCTTGATTCTGCAGGAAAGAAAAGGCTAGAGTATAGATTGTGCTTCTTGTGTGTGTTTGTTTTGCATAGTACACACTTCACAAATATGTCTGTAGGTAAAAAAGTGATGGGGTGAGTGTGGAAGGAAAGGTGAACAGGTGAGGCAGCAGTGACAGGCAGACTTTCTGGCTATGTTAAGGGTTTTGGACTTTATTCCAAGAGCAGTAGAAAGCCCTGGAAGATCTTTTAGCAGAAGTGCCATGATCAAATTTGCATTTTAAAAAATACCTTTCTGTTCTGTAGGGTATCCCTTTAATACTTCTTTTCCAGGTGTGAGATTAGAGTGGTTGTAGTATCAACGGGAAGAAGTGGATTCCAAACTTATTTGAGGTAGAATCAGTATGATTATGATTATTTTCTTCTGCTTGTCTTGTAACAGGAACCTGTTAAGATATTTCTGATGCATCTTTTCAGTTTTACATACAGCTGAAATCAGTCCTGAAAGGCAAAAGGTACATACTGACCTTGCATTCATGATAATTTGAATGACCTTAATTATATCGTGTGTTTTGTATAGCTATTCATATGATGTATACTTCTCGTTACCTGGTTAATATATTCTTATGCTGTATGACCCTTTTATTAGTATGCAAGTTATAAAACTTCAAGAATAGCTAATAATTTGAGCCAGAAGGAATCAAGCAATTCAATGTCTTAATAGTTTCCAGTTAGCTATAGCTTTCTATTTTATGTGTGTATTTATATTCTAGCTCTTTTGATATTAGTTTAAATGAATGTACAGAGATTATATGAATATATAATCTGAAAATAATAATAGTGAGGCAATGAATATGAGCACAAGCATAAAAATAATCCCCAAACTAAGAGTAGTAAAAATAATATGGAATTAGGTATAAGGTTAGGACACAAAATACATGTACATTTTATTTTAGCAGAATAACGCCTCAACACTTTCTGCTAGGCTGAAAACTTTGGCTCTGGGTTTACTATTAGCTATTACAAAGAATAATCCAGTCAACAACGTGATTCACAGCCATTATTAGAAAGAGAAAGGAACAAGAAAATTTTCATTGATTCTTCTAAAATAGACTGTATAATGATACTAGTAATAAGCCAGTAGGTAAATTTTCTTTAACTGAGAGAAGACTCTCTGTGGAATATTTGGATTGTGGTCATCCTGGCCAGGAAGAGACAAACTGCAGAGGCAACTATTTCTATGCAGTGAGAAATAAAATTGTGCCTGGTAATAAGGCATATTAGATTGAAATTGAGATATGTTGTTAGAATAGAAAAAAATGATCAGATCAAAACTTTTAAACATGTGAATTGATCCTCCTGATGGCCATTACCTATGGAATGCTTTTAGCAGGATGTACCTAGTTGGCTGCTGCTTATGGTAAGCAAACCTGGAATTTTTGGATTTATGAGTCATGGACCACATGAAGTTGTTACTGTTAGTTATGTCACAGTTAGACTACAGAAGATGTTTCATGACCAAATGGCCTTTCTTGTTAAATGAACAGGTGAGTGGTTAAATTTGGGCCTGGGTTTATCCCAAAGTAGCAAGGAAGGATCCTGGGGAGCTGCAGGGATGGCCTCAGACTTCTTGCATTTCCTGTATCTCATGATCCTGGTATCCTAAGGATTATTAGTAAACTCTGATACTGGGTAAGATCTCTGATTCTGTGCATCAGATTTGGCAATCCAACCCTTTTTGTTACCTCAGCCTAGTGAGCTTTGTTTCTAGCCTAGTGAGCTTTCATACTTGTGGGTTTCCTTTGTTATTCGTTTAGTAAATTTTATTTTTGCCATATAAATTATAAAATAACCATTCTCCATAGTGAATGATGGATGTCTGTCTTATATTTTATGAGAATATAGCTGTAATCCTCATAGTTCCTGGATCACACACTTCTGTACCCTTGCTTTTCAAAATTAGGAAACCAAGAAGGATCTCAGTTTTGGGCACTCCTGGCTTTCAGCATGTCAAGCTGTTTATTCTTTTTTTATTTTATTTCTTACCCTCAGAGCCAGCAGCTTAACTACCATTACTTTTTCCTTTCTGCGATTATTTTTCGATTTACCTTCAGATATTTTGTGAAATAACCTTATCAATGTATGCATTTAATCTATTTCCTCTCTGGTATGGTTTGGCTCTGTGTTCCCACTCAAATCTCATCTAGAATTTTAATCCCCATGTGTAAAGGGAGGAACCCGGTGGGAGGTGATTGGATGGTGGGGGTGGTTCCCCCATGCTATAGAGATAGTGAGTGAGTTCTCACGAGAGCTGATGGTTTTATAAGGAGCTCTTCACTCTTCTCTCGCCGGTTGCTTTGTGTAGAAGGTTTCTGCTTCCCCTTCTGCCGTGATTGTAAATTTTCTGAGACCTCCCCAGCCATGTGGAACTGTGAGTCAATTAAACTTCTTTCCTTTATAAATTATCTAGTCTTAGGTAGTATCTTTACAGCAGTGTGAAAATGGACTAACACACTCCCCCTCAAAATAATGTGTGAATAAATTTATGTTGGCATCTTTTGGTGTCTTAAAATGGAGAATTTGTGATCTTGGAAATCAACTCATGAGCTACTCTATGAGGCATAATTATGCTATCAGGAGCATATTTCTACCAATCATTACAAATTAACATCATCTTCCGTCGTCACCAGGAGGTAAACTGATAAACACTTCCAAGGATTTTAGCATCATTCACGTTTTTCTCTTAGCTTCTGTTCACAGAATCTGTTAGCTTATTTCCTTGTGTAGCCTGGGGTAGAAACTTCTCTAAAGGTTATAAAGAACTCCTCACAGTTATTTTTGGATGTGATGCTCTCTTTTAACAATTGTATACTGTGCTGACATGCCTCTTCAGAAATTGTATTCTAGTTATAAAAGAGCACATTTTTATAATTAGGATAATAATTGTATCCTAATTATTATAATGAAGGGAATAATAATACTTACCAATGTGGAACTCAGAAGACTCATATTTTAACTCTTTTTTTTCTTCCTCATCCTCCAAATTATGATAAAAGTGAATAAAGGAATGAAAGAAAAAAAAATAAATCCTTTGTTGAGCACTGCAATGGAATATTGGCCAACACCAAAATGCTTGACAAATGTCTGTGTGATAAAGTTCATGGAAGAAAAGAATGAGAGAAAAACTAATAAGCTTACAGTTGGCTGTAGCTTGTAAAAGAAAACTTGCTCCAGAAATAAGGACTGTCACCCTCAGTATAGTTTTACTAACACCTTTTGGCTCAGAATTATAGAGGCCTGTAGAGAGGGTGGGCCATGAGACAGTAAGAGTGGAAAGTATTGACTGTATTGATGTCTTTTAAAGTGCTCCATATATTGGAATTTACAAAGTATATGTACTCTAACAAGGCTGGCATGCTATGTAAAGCAGGTCTCCTGCTAAAATTGCCCACAATGAAGTCAGGAGTACTAGCTGGAGAAGGAAGCATCACCCTGGAGCCAACAGAAACACAGCAATGAAAATGGGATGGAGCCTTGAAACGTCCAGCACCTTTCTGATGATGATCCTTCCCTATGCCACTGGGACTCCTGAGTCTCTCAGCGCTAAAGAAGCATTACAAAAAACAAAAACTTAATATCCCTTTCTAGGCCTAGAAGTTGACAATAGAAACCTACAAATTCTGACAAACTCAATCTCAACTCCAAATACTTTGTGAGACAGATAGCTTTGGTAAGGTGCATATAAAAATAGAAAAATAATTGGATTTGTAAAAAGCAAACTCAGTATTTTACTCTTAAAGGTGTCGCCTTAGTCTGCCTTCTGTTGCTATGAATGAATATCTGAAACTAGGTAATTTATAAAGAAAAGACATTTAGGCTGGGCATGGTGGCTCATGCCTGTAATCCCAGCACTTTGGGAGGCCGAGATGGGTGGATCACCTGAGGTCAGGTGGTTGAGACCACCCTGGCCAACATGGTGAAACCTCGTCTCTACTAAAAATACAAAAATTATCCAGGCATGGTAGTAGGTGCCTGTAATCCCAGCTACTCTGATGGCTGAGGCAGGAGAATTGCTGGAACCCAGAAGGCAGAGTTTGTAGTGAGCCCAGATCATGCCATTGCATCCCAGCCTGGGCAACAGAGAGCAAGACTCCGTTAAAAGAAAAAAGAAAAAAAAAAAGACATTTCTTACAGTGCTGGAGGCTGGGAAGTCAGGTTGAGGAGCTGCATCTAGTGAGGGCCTGCTTGCTGGTGGGACTCTGCAGAGTCCTGAGATGCTGTAGGTCATCACATAACAACAGGATTCATGAGAGAGAGCCAACGTGGTTTTTATAACAGATCTACTCTCATGATAGCCCATTAATTCATTGACACCTTAATCTATGAATGCATTAATTTATTCAAGAGGGGAGAGCTCTCATGACTTAGTCACCTCTTAAAGGCCTCATGTCTTAATACCGTTACATTGCAGATTAAGTTTCAACATGAGTTTCAGAGGGGACATTCAAACCATAGCAGAAATGCACAGCAAAAAAGTACCTCCTTAACTTGAATTCACACCTTATGTTGGATTCATAAAGACAAAACTGCACAATCTTGAAAAATAATCTGGGAACAAGAAATAATTCTTGGTAAAAATCATGGATTTCTTGATACGGTGAGGTCTGTGAAAGGTAGGCTAAATATAAAAGCTATTCTCAGAAATACAGAAGAAACATGACTGAATCAGACTTGAAATGGTATAGTGTACTGGTTAAGTGCATGAGTTTTGGAGCCACCCTGCCAGGGCTCATGTCTCCGCTTTTTAGTAGACATTTGTATTACTGCTTTGCGGCTATTTTTATTATTGAAGTGGTATATATTTTGGTAAAATCTTTGAATTTAAAGGATTAAAAAATCATTTTTGCTTATAGTCTAAGGAAAATAGGTTATTAAATGGCCAAAAGCCAGGTTGATATTGGACTTCTCCACAATGCTGTAAACTGGGAGATACAGACTTTGGAAGGGAAATACACATAAGACAGTAGGCATTCTTGGATACACATAGGCTTAAGAAGCCTACTATATGTAGAGAGCAGGATGGTGGTTACCAGTGGAGGGGGGTGTGGGGTGTGAATGTGGAAAGAGACAATGTTTGTCAAAGGCTACAGTGATTCAGTTAGGAGGAATAAGTTCTAGGGATCTATTGCACAGCATGGGGACTATAATGTATTGTATATTTCAAAATTGGGAAAAGAGTGGATTTTAAATATTCTCACCTGAAAAAATGATAAGTATGTGAGGTTAGAGATACGTTAATTAACCTGATTTAATTATTCCACAATGTATACAGGTACATGAATGTTTTGTACTCACATTGTGGCCCATAAATATATATAATTACTATTTTTCAATTAGAGATAAAAATGAAAGAAGTCTATTATATGCATACAATTTCTTTTTTAAACTTAAAAGTTTCCAATTCAACTGAGAAATAATTACAATTAAAATATTCACAATGCGTATTTGGAATAAAGTGACCAGTGACAGAAGAAAAACAAGTCATTTTAGTTATTTTGGGAAACAATGAAGATTCCTGATCTCACATTGATGTAATTGTTTTGAATAATGATTCTAAATCATAAATCTGATGTTAAATTTCTGGAGGTAATCAGGAAGCTGAACTCTTGCACTGTAGTGGATCAGGATAGGACCTCATAGTAACCAATAGGTTTTATCCAGAGCAGGTTTCTGAGGATTTACAGGATCCTGGGGACATGTGGTGGCAAGTACATCAATTTCATCATAACATTCCTTGACCTTCTTAGGACAAGAATGACATTTTTTTTGGTGGTGGTGGGGTGGGGTTGGTGGTTGAAGACTGGCAGAATCCAGTGCTGCTTTTTTTTTTTTTTTTTTTTTGAGATGAAGTCTTGCTCTTGTCTCCCAGTCTGGAGTGCAATGGCGCGATCTTGGCTCACTGAGCCTCTGCCTCCCAGGTTCAAGTAATTCTCCTACCTCAGCCTCGCGAGTAGCTGGGATTACAGGCACGTACCACCACGCCCAGCTAATTTTTTGTATTTTTAAGTAGAGACGGGGTTTCACCATGTTGGCCAGGCTGGTCTCGAACTCCTGACCTCAGGTGATCCACCCGCCTCGGCCTCTGGAAGTGCTGGGATTACAGGCATGAACCACTGCGCCCGGCCAAATCCAGTGCTTTCTAAAGACACTAAGAATGTGGTTACCCTTGCTGGATATCATAGGCATGACTAGCATCCCAAGGGCGTAGGAAATACTGGGCCCAGTGTGAAGGCTGGCAATCTGGTATGGGTTGGGAGAAGAAATTGACCCCATTGCTGGAACTGAAAGAGAGAGCAGGAACATAATCTACTTGCTGGAATTCAGGTAAGAGAGTAAGTCAGGACAAGCAAAGGTACTAATTAAAACTGTTGAACCAATACAGAATTAATTTTGGGGACTTAGTTAAACCCTTGACTGGGATTCAATTAATACTAGAATCTGGGGTGTAATGAAGGTGCAGGTAGAAATAGGGTAGCTCAGTTGAATCAAGGGAAGATATCTAAGTAGACTGTTAATTTTTAAATGAACTGTTTATTTTTCATTTAAAATGGAAGATTTATGTTTGTATAAGAAAAGCAAATATCGTTTTTTGACAGCCTACTATATACCAGGTACTTGCTAGTATTTAATGTATTTAGATATAACAGCAGAACTTTTCTCTAAGAGATGTAACCAATTTCAAAGTGCTTTTCACCTTATTTCTTTGTTTTGAATTTCAGTCTTTAGGTTAGCATGGTTTCAGAGGTGGTCTCCTATTTCATAATTTACTTATTTCCTGGGTGAACTAGAATAGTGTGTGATATGGTTAGGCTTTGTGCCCCTACCCAAATCTCATCTTGAATTGTAATCTCCAAGTGTTTCGGAAGAGACCTGGTGGGAAGTGATTGGATCATGGGAGCAGTTTCCCCTATGCTCTTCTCATGATAGTGAGTGAATTCTCATGAGATCTGATGGTTTTATAAGGGGCTTTTCCCCCTTCACTATTCACTGTTCTCTCTCTCATCTGCCACCATTTAAGATGTGCCTCTTTCCCTTCTGCCACGATTGTAAGTTTCCTGAGGCCTCCTTAGCCATGTGGAACTGTGAGTCAATTAAACTTCTTTTTTTTTATAAATTACCCAGTCTTGGGTATGTCTTTATAGCAGTGTAAAAATTGATGAATACAATAAATTGATACCATGGAGAGTGGGGCACTGCTATAAAGATACCCGAAAATGTGGAAGCGACTTTGGAACTAGGTAACGGGCAGAGGTTGGAACAGTTTGGAGGGCTCAGAAGAAGATAGGAAGATGGTGGAAAGTTTGGAGCTTCCTGGAGACTTGTTGAATGATTTTGATCAAAATGCTGATAGTGATGTGAATAAGGAAGTCTAGGCTGAGGTGGTCTTAGATGGAGGTGAGGGACTTATTGGGAACTGAAGCAAAGGTCACTCTTGCTATGCTTTAGCATTTTGCCCCTGCCCTAGAGATCTGTGGAACTTTGAACTTGAGAGAGATGATCTGAAATTGGAACTTATCTTTAAAAGGGAAACAGAGCATAAAATGTTGGAAAATTTGCAGCCTAACAATGTGGTAGAAAAGAAAAACCAATTTTCTGGGGAGAAATTCAAGCCAGCTGCAGAAATTTGCATAAGTAATGAGGAGCCAAATGTTAACCACCAAGACAATGGGGAAAATGTCTCTACGGAATGTTGGAGACCTTCACAGTAGCCCCTCCCATCGCAGGTCTGGAGTTCTACAAGGGAAAATTGGTTTAGTGGGTAGGGCCCAGGGCTCTGCTGCTGTGTGCAGCCTCAGGACTTGGTGCCTTGTGTCCCAGCTGCTCCAGCTCCAGCCATGGCATATTAGGGTTCTCTAGAGGGAAATAATAGGAGAGATGTATATATAAAAGGGAGTTTATTAAACAGTATTGACTCACACAATCACAAGGTGAAGTCCCACAATAGGCCGTCTGCAAGCTGAGGAGCCAGGAAGCCAGTTCAAGTCCCAAAACCTAAAAGTAGGGAAGCCAACAGTGCAGTCTTCAGTCTGTGGCCAAAGGCCCCAGAGCCCCTAGCAAATCACTGGTGTAGGTTCAAGAGTTCAAAAGCTTAATAACTTGGAGTTTAATGTTTGAAGGCAGGAAGCATCCATCATGGGAGAAAGATGGAGGCCAGAAGACTTATCCTGTCTAGTCCTTCCACATTCCTCTGCCTGCTTTTATCTTAGCCATACTGGCAGCTGATTAGATGGTGCCCACCAAGATTGAGGGTGGGCCTGTCTCTCCTACTCCACTGATTCAAATATTAATCTCCTTTGGCAGTACCCTCACAGACACCCCCAGGAACAATATTTTGCATCCTTCAATCCAGTCAAGTTGACACTAAATATTAACCATCACATGTTCCTGAAAGGGGCCAACATACAACTCAGGCTGTTGCTTCAGAGGGTGCAAGTCCCAAGCCCTGGCAGTGTACATGTGGTATTGGACCTGTGGGTGGGAAGTCAGTGGGAACCTTGGCCTAGATTTCAGAAGATGTATGGAAATGCCTGGATGTCCAGGCAGAAATTTGCTGCAGGAATGGAGCCCTTGTGGAGAACCTCTGCTAGGACAGTGCAGAAGGAAAAGGTGGGCTTGGAGCCCCCACACAGAGTCCCCACTGGGGCACTGCCTAGTGCAGCTGTGAGAAGAGGGCCACAGTCTTCTAGACCCTGGAATGGTAGATCCACTGACAGCTTGCACCATGAGCCTGGAGAAGTCACAGACATTCAATGTCAGCGTGTGAAAACAGCCAGGAGGGGTGCTGCACCCTGCGAAGCCACAGGGGCGGAGCTGCCCAAGACCATGGGATCCCACCTCTTGCATCAGTGTGACCTTGATGTGAGACATGGAGTCAAATGAGATCATTTTAGAGTTTTTAAGTTTTAATGACTTCCCTGCCTCGTTTCATACTTGTGTGGGGCCAATAGCCTCTTTGTTTTGGCTAATTTCTCCCATTTGGAATGAGAACATTTACCCAATGCCTGTACTCCCATTGTGTCTTGGAAGTAACTAACTTGTTTTTGATTTTACAGGCTCATAGATAAAAGGGACTTGCCTTGTCTCAGATGAGACTTGGACTTTTGAGTTAATGCTGAAATGAGTTAAGACTTTGGGGAACTGTTGGGAGGCATGTTTGGTTTTGAAATGTGAGGACATGAGATTTGGGAGGGGCCAGGGGTAGAATTTTATGGTTTGGCTGTGTCCCCACCTAAAATTTCATCTTGAATTGATATCCCCAGGTGTTGATGGAGAGACCTGGGGGGAAGTGATTAGGTTATCGGGGCTGTTTCCCCCTTGCTGTTCTAGTGATAGTGAGTGAATTCTCACAAGACCTGATGTTTTTTTAAATGGTAGTTTTTCCTGAGCTGACACACAGAGTCTCTCTTGCCTGATGCCATGTAAGATGTGCCTCTTCCCCTTCTGCCATGATTGTAAGTTTCCTGAGGCCTTCCAAGCCATGTGGAAATGTGAGTCAATTAAACCTCTCATCTGTACAAATTACCCAGTCTTGAGTACGTCTTTATAATAGTGTGAAAATGGACTAATACAATGTGTTTATTTGCTATCCTATTGTTGCAGTTTCTTCACTCCCATAGTTCAGTGAGTGTTACAGCTCTTTCACTCCCACAGTTTGGTGAGTTGTGAGTTCTTGTCTCATGACCAAGAGGAATGAGGTATGCAGTCACTAGAGAGTGAGTAAGGCAAAGTAGATTTTTTTTGAGTGACAGAAAGAAAGCCCTCAGCAGCAAGAGGAGACACAAAAGTGAGTTTCTGGCTGCAAGGTTGAATCTATTTATGGTCTTAGAATAGGGAAATGCATGCTGATTGGTTTATGGGTAGGCTTGGAAAAAAGCATCATTCAGAATGAGGTATGGTAGTGTAAAGAACTAATCAGGAGCTGAGGCTTTGTCTTGGATGTTGGCCCAGGACCAATCAGGGGCTGAGTGCACCAAACAAAAATGGAAGTTCTCCAGTCTGTGGACTCTATTCCAAACTGGTAGGTTGGTGTTCAGGCTTCAGGCTGTCCTTGGCTTGAAGGTTGAGTTTCACTGGGGAACTGTCCCTGTCTACCCAGGAATTTGTCTGCCTCCTATTGCTATCACTAATTATTTGTGAGAAATTCCTGTATTCTTTTTTTAAATCTCGAAATTCAAGAAATTTGAAAGGAATTTTTTTTTGTTAACATGAAGTTTTAAGTAATTCTAAGGGAACAAGTGCTTATTTGAACATAAAGCTTTTCTAGGGACATTTTTCATACAGCATACCACTTTCAAGTTTGTTTTAGGAAAAAAATCTTGTTTTACTTATAGTATATTTGAAAATCTATCTAGTTTATGAGCATCTGGGTTTTGTTTTGTTTTCTTTTTGAGAGAGAGTCTCACTCTGTTGCACAGGTTAGAGTGCAGTGGCATGATCTTGGCTCACTGCAACCTCCGCCTCCTGGGTTCAAGCAGTTCTCATGCCTCAGCCTCCCAAGTAGCTGGGATTACAGGCATCCACCACTGCACCTGGCTAATTTTTGTATTTTTAGTAGAGATGGGGTTTCACCATGTTGGCTAGGCTGGTCTCAAACTTCTGGCCTCAAGTGATTCAGCTGACTTGGCCTCCCAAAGTACTGGGATTACAGGTGTGAACAACTGTGCCTGGCATGAACATCTGTTTTAATAAAAAAAATTTAGTTACTCTTCAAGGCAACTCATAGACTAATACAGATGACTGGATTTTTTTCATGCTTTTTTTGTTTGTCTTTAACAAACACCAATTAGCTGCTGGATAAAGGAGAAATATTACATGGTCTATGTCCCCAAGAAGGTGACAGTTTAGAGGAGAGAAGGAGATATGAAATAAAATTATAAAAAGTTCTGCAGGATATGATACTGATTGGAAGAGGTTTGAATGGGGATCCAAGTAGAGATTGGTTAATTCTAACATAGGCCCTCAGAAAAGAATGACCTGAATATGGAAAGATGATAGAATGTTTAGTAGAAAGATTGGAAGAAGAGAGATGTCAAGGGTATTCTCACCTGGGGGAGAAATAGTATAAAGTTATAGAAGTGATGGAACAACACTGTGATGAGAGGATTCCAGGTGAGTTAGTGGCACTAGAGTAGATGATGTGAGACAGAGAAAAGGTCAGTAGCTCTCAGTATTCATTATGCAAAACAAACACTTGTGGGAACTTTTAGAAATAAAGACATCCAAGACATCCTGATTCAACCTGTTTGGGAATCTTCATTTTCATTGAAGCAGTTTGCCTTCTCCTCTTCCATGGTTATGATGCAAGTATCCGTAGACCACTTTTAAAATTTTAGAAACACTATTGTGAGGAGCAAGGATACATGGAAGAGCTTTAAGCTGGGATAGCACAGTCATATTTCTGTGTTAGATTATACACTCTGCCAGCAGTGTAAAAGATAAGAGTGCAAGAGTCAAGAAACTATGTTTTTAAGGAACAGGCTAAAATGCTGCAACAGAGACCATAATATACAGTGGCTTAAATAAAATTTTTCTTTTTCTTTTTGATACCTTCAAGAGTTGAACCGCCCAGGGCTACCATGGAGACTGTACCATACAGGATATGTGGCTTCTAAGGTTCCTCTAGAAACACATAAGGAAAAAAGAGGATGGTGGGAACAGGAGAAATTTTAGCACAAATATTTTTAAGGAGATGCCATGAGATTTATATCTCTTTGACCTGACTGTAGTCAGATGGGCATACCTCGGGTCCAGGATTAGCCACACTGATAGCCAACTGTGCCCTTGGGAAGACAGATCCTAGTTGGCTTAAACCAGTCAACATACCTCATGTTTTGGCCATAGTGCTTATTGAGGTATGGACACTTAAGCCAATAAAATCATTAAAATATGAAGAGAAGTTTGCTGGGACTTCCGAGAGAAGTTTTTCTTCTTCTGTAAAGACTGGATTAAGGATACTTTCTCTTCTTCTGAGTGGTGTGGACTGGATCACAGCAGCCATTGTGCTACTTGAGGCAGAATTTTTGGGGGTGCTCACCATAAAGAAACTCAGGATGAAGCAAAATCTGTGGGTGGAGAGGTAGAGAGGAAGAAGCCGTCTGTAAAACTGTTTAAGCAGCTATGCCAAGGGCAACTAACATTATACTCACTCTATACTTTGTTTTCTAGACCGATGAAATCCCTTATGATTTTTGCCAATTTGGGTTAGATTTTTGTTTATTTTTATTTGCAAGCATCTGGGCAACACAATTTCCATTAATGTGTGTGTTAAACATGGTGGCAGTGGGGGTTCCCTAGTATAGAGCTGGTGATATGCCAAGTAATATAATTGATTGATTGATTGATTGATTGAGACAGGGTCTTGTTGTGTTACATAGGCTGGAGTGCAGGGGTGTGATCACAGCTTACTGCAGCCTTGACCTCCTGGGCTCAAGCATTCCTCTCACCTCAGTCTTCTAAGTAGCTGGGACCACAGGTGCCTGCTACCACGCCTGGCTAATTGTTCTATTTTTTGTAGAGATGGGATTTTGTTTGCCATGCTGCCCAGGGTGGTCTCAAACTCCTGGGCTCAAGCAATCCTCTTGCCTAGGCCTCCCAAAGTGCTGGCATTACAGGTATGAGCCACTGTGCCCAGCCTACAGTTTATTTTAAATACATTATTTAGTTCTGGGCACACAAAAGCCCTGGTGATTGAGATGGGACAGTTTTGAGTGTCAGTCATGATTCTGTATTCAAAATCACTCTGCTTCCCACCCACGATTTCTACATCTGGTTTATTTGACCGGATTTTCCACTCTTGTGTATTTCAGGGTTCCTAGATCTTTCTATATAATGTGTCGATCAATCTATCTTCTCCTACTACATTCTTACTAGTATATTAGCTACTTATTGGGTTTCGGAAAATAATTAAAACAGAAAATGTAGAGAGCTCAGATGGTTTTCCTTCCATTTTTCTACTCCATTTGCTGTATTTTGTCTCCACGGTGAAATAGAATAGGCACTTCTTTCCTAATTATATATAAAACACTCTGACCACAAACAGATTATACTCTGTATTACAATGATAAATTCCCAGGTGAAAAAATCCAGTTGGTTCTGTTTGAGTCATATGTTCACCTTCAGGTCAACAAACTAATCAGAGGTGTGGGTTCACATTACACATATATGGCTGGCAAGTGCCTCTCCCATGGATGGGGATGTTGAGGGAGCTGTTCTGAAAGAAAATGGGGTTATTATGAGGTGGGCTGATGCCAAAGGAAGTATCTATTGTAGCTTGATAAATAATTTTGGTCTGAGCTACATTTATCGTTGAAGGTTTCTTTCCACCTCACCTCTAACTTCATTACCAGCAAGGTCTTTAGTATGTATAGATCAGTTGAAGCAAATTGATCCTTGAAAAGCAAGAGGTAATGCTTAATTTCATGTGCCAGATAGTTCAGAATATCTTCTTCAGCCTGGATTGCAGGAGCTGTGCCATGTGGGTATGATTTCATTTAGAGAAATAATGTGGGTTGTTGGTTATTGAGATAGTCTTTCTGGTGAGTTGGCAAAAAAGCTATAGAATAATTTGAGGTCTCTTTTAAAACTTAAGGGATGAGACTACAGTTAATTTTTTCATCCCTGATATAGCTGGATATGCTGCTGCTGCTGCTGCTGTGTGTGCGTGTGTGTGTGTGTGTGTGTGTGTGTGTGTGTGTGTGTACATTTAGGCCTTTTGTCTCCTAAGCTAGTTAACCTGTAGCAGAATGTTACTTGTTGACTCCGAATTCATGACTTCAAGTTTGAGAAGGTATTCTGTTTAGCATACCTTGGCTTGAATTAATGAACACAGAAAATATCCTTTCATATTAGATATGCTTGTGATTGGTTATAAAAGTTAAAACTTAAGTATGTGGTTTTGTATGAACATTAATCAACCATTGCTGGAAAAACTGTACTCAATCTGTTGAAGGATCAGTGATACCATTTATATATATGAGGGACAGTATTAACTCTTCTATCTGTGAATATTATGTTGACCTTATTTGTCTGAATTTGTCGATCGCCAAATGTTACTTATTTTTATTGAATCCAGAACAATAAAAACTCATAATAGCTAAATACTTAATACTCTTCTGAATTTTTTCATTTTAATGAATAATATCAATATATACTTTTATAGGTCAGTGCCTGTATTTTGTGAAGTAAAAAACACAAATCAATAAATTATAGCAGTACATTGTTGAGGAAAAATATTTGTAAAAATATAAATACAATAGCCACAAATGCTATTTCAAATGGTTTACTGAACCAGTTTTTTATGTCCTCAGCAATGTGTTCTTCTTATATATATTTAAAATGATCTCATTCATTTTGAGCTAAGATGGTGCCTTATTAGGTTTCTTATGAAATATTATATGTGCCCTCAGGGAGAAAGGGAAGGAGGCTAACACTTTACTGAAGGCCTTTTGTGCCAGGTACTGTGATAGTCACTTGGAAAGAAGACGAAGGTGGTTCTTATCCTATTGGAGCTCATAGTCTTGGGAGAGAAATAGTACCAATTAATTACACATAAGCAAATGTTCAGGAGAGCACAGTAAAACACTTGAATAAACCATACTTTTTCTTAAGTTTTTTTTTCTTCTACTCCATCGACTGCTTCTTCCCAGGCTCTTTTGAAGCCTTCCTCCTCTGTTCCGATTCATATTGGCATGACTCCAGCTTTGTGTTGGCTGGTGGTTCTCAACCAGAGATGGTTATACCCAACGGGGGGACATTTAGCAATGTCTAGAGACATTTTGATTGTTATAGCTGGTGTGCATGCATACACATGCTAGTGGCATCTAACGGATAGAGTTCAGGAATGCTGCTAAGCATCTTGCTGGGTTCAAGACAGCTCCTTGACAAAAAAAGAATTATCTAGCCCCAAGTATAAATAGTGCTAAAATTGAGAGACCTTCAAAACTTCATTAACTAAACTTTCTCCTTAGGTGTTCTTATAAAAATCTTCAGTATTTGATACCATCATTTGTTTCAAGTGCCTCAGTTTATATTTTCAATCTGCATCTTTTTCCTGGGCTCTAAACCTGCATATTCAAATCTTATTTCTATATCTTTAACTGGATGTCTAATAGTCTTCTTATTTCCAAAGCTGAGTTCTGTTTTTTTTTTTCCTTGCAAACCTGATGCTTGTGTATTCTCCTTTTCTCTTGATGGTACTCATAATTTATGCAGTTTCTCAGGCTAAAATCTAAGGATTATCCTTGATTCCCCTCTCTCTATCATCTGCCAAGTCTTACTCAAGGCATTGCTCTCCAGATTATCTTCTACCTTCAGTATGTATATCTAACTTATCCACTTCTCACTTTCGTCCTAGTTCTAACTCTCATTTGCAATACAGAAACACTGATTCTCAAAATAACCATTAGAGTGAAATTTTAAGAAACAAATAAAACCAAGTTACTCCTGACATTGTAATCAAGTTGCTATCATCATTGCAATAAAATTCTTCTACAAGGCCCCATGTGAACCAACCTCATCTCCTGTTTTTCTCCCCTCTGTTTACATCCTGAGATTCTTGCCTTTTCCTTTTTTCTTAGATTTTTATTAATTTGACTATAATGTTCTTAGACATGATTTTCTTTGCATTCATTTGGCTTGGGGTTCAATGAGCTTCTTAAATTTGTTAATTTGTGGTGTTCACCAAATTTAATAAATTTACAGTAATTTTTTCATGGAATATTTTATCAGCCCTGTTTTCTCTCTTCTTGTCACTGGGACTCCAATCTTACCTATGTTACACTTTTTGCTATTATCCCACAGGTCCCTAAGGCTTGTTCCTTTCATCCATCTATCCATCCATCTATTTATTTTTAATCTTTTCCTCTGTTTTCTTCAGATCTCATATTTTCTATGGATCTATCTTCAAGTTTACTGACTCTCCTCTGTCAACTCTACTCAGCTTTCAAGCTCATACAGTAAATTTTTTATTTCATATATTATATTTTTCAGTTGCAGAATTTCCATGTTGTTCTTTTTCCTGTGGAGAATCTCTGTCCTATAATTTATTCTGAGTTTATATTCTTTTACCTCATTGGAGATAGTTGTAATAGCTACTTTGAAGCCTTTCTCTGTTAATTCTTTTTTTTTTTTTTTTTTTTTTTGAGACAGAGTCTCGCTCTGTTGCCCAGGCTGGAGTGCAGTGGTGCGATCTCAGCTCACTGCAAGCTCCGCCTCCCGGGTTCACACCATTCTCCTGCCTCAGCCTCCCGTGTAGCTGGAATTACAGGTGCCCGCCAACACTCCCGGCTAATTTTTTTTGTATTTTTAGTAGAGACGGGGTTTCACCGTGTTAGCCAGGATGGTCTCGATCTCCTGACCTCGTGATCTGCCCGCCTCGGCCTCCCAAAGTGCTGGGATTACAGGCTTGAGCCACTGCGCCTGGCCCTTTCTCTGTTAATTCTAATATCTGGGGCTGGCCTTAATTTATTGGCTTATCTCTTGAATAGGGTCATGTTATACTGACTCTTCATATGTTCAGTAATTTTAGATTGCCCCTTAGACACGGTGAGTGTTATATTATTCCAACTCTGGATTCTATTATATTCCTTTGAAGAGTTTTGATATGGTTGTCTTAGGAGTAATTTAACTGGTTTAGACTCAAACTGTCACTGTGTCTCTTGGGCAACAACTATAATTTTCATTTAGTTTCTTCATCCTTAGCTTGCCAAGAGCTAGGTTGTTTATAGGCTGCTCTAGTTATGTGAGGTGCGGTTCAGGGGTCAGCCAGAGGTTGGGCAGAGTTTACACAGAAATTGGGGTTCTTGCTCTCGGGCCCTCTCTTCCCTGGTATTCCCCCTTCACTTTCTAGAAACTCTGATTTCCCCAACCTCTGTCTTCTAGTTCTTCAGTCCAGAAAAACTATGAGTTTTCTATTTGAGTCACTTTGTACGTGGAATATCTTCAGGCTAAAAGCCACAGAGATAGAAAACTAATCCCCTGCTTTTTTCCTTCCTTCAAATATTGACTCCTCTTCAGAACCTTTCCTCTTTTGCCCACTCTCTAGGGCTTTCAAGTCTGTTATATTTTCCCAGAGTTAATGGTTTCTATCTGTAAGATAGTTAGCCATACTGCAAGTCAGACCCTTTTTGTTTCTTGGACATGTAAGGTTTATTTTGACTTCAGGGCAGGGAACTTGAGTAGCCATTAAAGAGGTGTTATCAGATCTTCATTTAAGTATAAAGTCCCTTTGAATTTGTGGAATAAATCACAGAAGAAAGTAGAATCGTTTGGCACGCTATTACCCTGGGAAATATTGTTGCTGTTGTATTGGCTAGATTTCTTTATATTGCAGGTAATTGGAGAAACTATGGTGGATCCAGACTTTACTCTGAGCTTGAAAATGACTATGGCATTTGCAAACCTTGCATCTTTGTACCATCAAATTCATTTTCAGCTTTGCTTTCCTGGGACCTTTGCTTTCCTGGATTTTCAAAGAATATTCCAGCAGAGGCACAGATGCTGGCTAGCTCTCAGTAGATTTTTCTAGATTAATGGTCTTAAGTATTTTTTATTCTACATAGATGAAAGATTACATGTGTCTCAGTCAAAACCCTTCTTCCACTATAACATTTCCAAAACTCTCTCAGTTCTTGGACCTATGCAAAGAAGATAGTCTCCGAAAAAGTAGGAGGAGCAAGTTTACCAATTATCATTTTTCTATTGTGAATTTCAAGGCACTGTTTTCATCTGGTGAGTATTTGGTATTTCATAGCATGTAACATCCACTCTGGTAAATATAAGTACGTCTTGATCTCAATGTATTGATACCAAAGACTCTTTTCTATGTCTACCATCAATAAAGCTAACATGTGCTACAATTATAAAAATCCTGTAAATTAACTAGAGGAGAGGTAAATGTTGAAATAAACGGAGAATGTGTGTTGTCAACCAGCAATCCTACTTTAAAAATATTTTTTATTATTAAATAAAGCACAGATACAGGAAGCCACACAAATGTATGGCTTAATAAATTATTATAAGTTGAACACCCTTGTAACTACCACCCAGGTTGAAAACTTGAACTTTTTTTTTTTTTTTTTCTGAGACGGAGTCTCGCTCTGTCGCCCAGGCTGGAGTGCAGTGGTGCGATCTCGGCTCACTGCAATCTCTGCCTCCCGGGTTTTGCGACGTTCTCCTGCCTCAGCCTCCCGAGCAGCTGGGACCACAGGCGCCCGCCACCATGCCCGGCTAATTTTTTGTATTTTTAGTAGAGACGGGGTTTCACCGTGGTCTCGATCTCCTGACCTCGTGATCCGCCCGCCTCGGCCTCCCAAAGTGTTGGGATTACAAGCGTGAGCCACCGCGCCCGGCCGAAAACTTGAACTTTTGTCATCATCTTGAAAGCCCTTCCACGAGTCCCATCCTATTAACAAAATATTTTCTTATCACTAAAGTCACCAGTATACTATTTTTATAATGATTTCTTTTTTTGTTGTTAAAAAGTAGTTTTTATCATTTCCATGTATTGCCCATTTAAAGAACATTTGTTATATCTTCTATGTCTCTTCTTTTTTATTGTGATAAAAATATGGAACATGACATCTACTCTCTTAATAAATGTTTAAGTGTATGTTATAGTATTGCTAACTATAAGCACAGCATTGTGCAACAGATATCTAGAACTTTATTATTTTGTATAATTCTTGTAACATACCAGGTCTCCCTCCATCTCTTTCTTTTCCTTATATATCTGTTGAGAATCTGGACAATTTGGCTTTCAGGATATTCCGGTCTGTATATTGCTGATTGCATACTCATGGTGTTGTACAAAAATGTTCCTTAGTGCTTTGTGTTTCTTCCAATTTGGCAGCTGGATTTGGAGACAAGATCAGACTCAGGTTTGATTCCTTTGGCAGGATGCTAGTTGGTATTTGGCAGGGACTGTAGGAGGCACTTAAGGTCTGGTTGTCTCTGTGATTTTAGCAGCTACTGTTGCTTAATGCCTATATCCATCAGTTCCTTGGAGATTAATGGTGACATTCAAATTTTATTATTTCTCTTATTATTTATTATGAAGAGAGGCTTCTGCCATCTGCTGTTTGCTTATTTACTGGTACAGTTCATATCCAAAAGGAAGGATACCTATTTGCTTCTTTCTTTTTATTTACTATTTTCCAAGTTAATATAATCTTCCCTTATCATCCTCTAAAACTGACAAACTTTAAAAAATCAATACAGTCCCATGGATTTAAGCATATTTGATTGGTTGCAATCCATTACAATTATTATTGAAACTCAAATTGTCTCATATTTGGCCACTGCAAGCATTTCGAGGGTGACTTCTTTCATGAACAAAATATATCTCCCCAATATTTATATTAAAGCTCCCAATATGATTGTATTTAGAGATGGGGCCTTTAAGCAGGTAATTAAGTTTACATGAGGCCACAAGTGTAGGACCCTAATCCAACATGACTGTTGTCCTCAGAAGAAGAGGAAGGGACACCAGGAATCTGCATGCACAGAGAAACGGCCATGTGAGGGCACAGAGGGAAGACAGTCATATGCAAGCCAACGAGAGACCAACCCAGTGGGTGCCCTGAATTTAAACTTCCAGCCTCCAGAACTATGAGAAAATAAATTTCTATTGTTTAAGCTCCAGTCCATAGTATTTTGTCATGGTAGCCCAAGCAGACTAACACAGCTCCTGTGTTCTTTTGATATGGCCTGGTAGTTATTTGATAGCGTCTTTGCTATCTGCTAAGTAAGATGTTTTAGTCAGACTGTCATCTGACAGATTTTCTGCCCCAGAAGAATGAGTCATTTATTCAAGAAGTGCTGATTTCTTCTTGAGGAAATGATGCTTCAAGACCATAATCCAGGCATGAGGAATGCCCTTTGCTATCTGGTTAGTCATTGTTGTGGGGTCTTTTCAGGGAAGGTAGGAATTATATACTTTTTAAAGGTAAAATTCTTTTTTTTTTTCCTTCTTTTTTTTTTTTTTTAATTATACTTTAGGGTTTTAGGGTACATGTGCACAATGTGCAGGTTTGTTACATGTGTATCCATGTGCCTTGTTGATTTCCTGCACCCATTGACTCGTCATTTAGCATTAGATGTATCTCCTAATGCTGTCCCTCCCCCCCCCCCCGCCACCCCACAACAGTCCCCGGAGTGTGATGTTCCCCTTCCTGTGACCATGAGTTCTCATTGTTCAGTTCCCACCTATGAGTGAGAACATGCGGTGTTTGGTTTTTTGTCCTTGCGATAGCTTACTGAGAATGATATTTTCCAGTTTCATCCATGTCTCTACAAAGGACACAAACTCATCATTTTTTATGGCTGCATAATATTCCATGGTGTATATGTGCCACATTTTCTTAATCCAGTCTATTGTTGTTGGACATTTGGGTTGGTTCCAAGTCTTTGCTATTGTGAATAGTGCTGCAATAAACATACGTGTGCATGTGTCTTTATAGCAGCACGATTTATAGTCCTTTGGGTATATACCCAGTAATGGGATGGCTGGGTCAAATGGTATTTCTAGTTCGAGATCCCTGAGGAATCGCCACACTGACTTCCACAATAGTTGAACTAGTTTACAGTCCCACCAACAGTGTAAAAGTGTTCCTATTTCTCCACATCCTCTCCAGCACCTGTTGTTTCCTGATTTTTTAATGATGGCCATTCTAACTGGTGTGAGATGGTATCTCACTGTGGTTTTGATTTGCATTTCTCTGATGGCCAGTGATGATGAGCATTTCTTCATGTGTTTTTTGGCTGCATAAATGTCTTCTTTTGAGAAGTGTCTGTTCATGTCCTTTGCCCACTTTTTGATGGGGTTGTTTGTTTTTTTCTTGTAAATTTGTTTGAGTTCATTGTAGATTCTGGATATTAGCCCTCTGTCAGATGAGTAGGTTGCAAAAATTTTCTCCCATTCTGTAGGTTGCCTGTTCACTCTGATGGTAGTTTCTTTTGCTGTGCAGAAGCTCTTTAGTTTAATGAGATCCCATTTGTCAATTTTGGCTTTTGTTGCCATTGCTTTTTTTTTTTTTTTTTTTTTTTTTTTTTTTTTTTTTTTTTTTTTTTTTTTATTATACTTTAGGGTTTTAGGGTACATGTGCACAATGTGCAGGTTTGTTACATATGTATCCATGTGCCATGTTGATTTCCTGCACCCATTAATTCGTCATTTAGCATTAGGTGTATCTCCTAATGCTGTCCCTCCCCCTTCCCCCCACCCCACAACAGTCCCCGGAGCGTGATGTTCCCCTTCCTGTGTCCATGAGTTCTCATTGTTCAATTCCCACCTATGAGTGAGAACATGCGGTGTTTGGTTTTTTGTCCTTGCGATAGTTTACTGAGAATGATGTTTTCCAGTTTCATCCATGTCCCTACAAAGGACACGAACTCATCATTTTTTATGGCTGCATAGTATTCCATGGTGTATATGTGCCACATTTTCTTAATCCAGTCTATCGTTGTTGGACATTTGGGTTGGTTCCAACTCTTTGCTATTGTGAATAGTGCCGCAATAAACATACGTGTGCATGTGTCTTTATAGCAGCATGATTTATAGTCCTTTGGGTATATACCCAGTAATGGGATGGCTGGGTCAAATGGTATTTCTAGATCGAGATCCCTGAGGAATCGCCACACTGACTTCCACAATGGTTGAACTAGTTTACAGTCCCACCAACAGTGTAAAAGTGTTCCTATTTCTCCACATCCTCTCCAGCACCTGTTGTTTCCTGATTTTTTAATGATGGCCATTCTAACTGGTGTGAGATGGTATCTCACTGTGGTTTTGATTTGCATTTCTCTGATGGCCAGTGATGAGGAGCATTTCTTCATGTGTTTTTTGGCTGCATAAATGTCTTCTTTTGAGAAGTGTCTGTTCATGTCCTCTGCCCACTTTTTGATGGGGTTGTTTGTTTTTTTCTTGTAAATTTGTTTGAGTTCATTGTAGATTCTGGATATTAGCCCTTTGTCAGATGAGTAGGTTGCAAAAATTTTCTCCCATTGTGTAGGTTGCCTGTTCACTCTGATGATAGTTTCTTTTGCTGTGCAGAAGCTCTTTAGTTTAATGAGATCCCATTTGTCGATTTTGGCTTTTGATGCCATTGCTTTTGGTGTTTTAGACATGAAGTCCTTGCCCATGCCTATGTCCTGAATGGTATTGCCTAGGTTTTCTTGTAGGATTTTAATGGTTTTAGGTCTAACATATAAGTCTTTAATCCATCTTGAATTAATTTTTGTATAAGGTGTAAGGAAGGGATCCAGTTTCAGCTTTCTACATATGGCTAGCCAGTTTTCCCAGCACCATTTATTAAATAGGGAATCCTTTCCCCATTTCTCGTTTTTGTCAGGTTTGTCAAAGATCAGATAGTTGTAGATATGCGGCATCATTTCTGAGGGCTCTGTTCTGTTCCATTGATCTATGTCTCTGTTGTGGTACCAGTACCATGCTGTTTTGGTTACTGTAGCCTTGTAGTATAGTTTAAAGTCAGGTAGCGTGATGCCTCCAGCTTTGTTCTTTTGGCTTAGGATTGACTTGGCGATGCGGGCTCTTTTTTGGTTCCATATGAACTTTAAAGTAGTTTTTTCCAATTCTGTGAAGAAATTCATTGGTAGCTTGATGGGGATGGCATTGAATCTATAAATTACCTTGGGCAGTATGGCCATTTTCACAATATTGATTCTTCCAACCCATGAGCATGGAATGTTCTTCCATTTGTTTGTATCCTCTTTTATTTCATTGAGCAGTGGTTTGTAGTTCTCCTTGAAGAGGTCCTTCACATCCCTTGTAAGTTGGATTCCTAGGTATTTTATTCTCTTTGAAGCAATTGTGAATGGGAGTTCACTCATGATTTGGCTCTCTGTTTGTCTGTTATTGGTGTACAAGAATGCTTGTGATTTTTGTACATTAATTTTGTATCCTGAGACTTTGCTGAAGTTGTTAATCAGCTTAAGGAGATTTTGGGCTGAGACAATGGGGTTTTCTAGATATACAATCATGTCATCTGCAAACAGGGACAATTTGACTTCCTCTTCTCCTAATTGAATAGCCTTTATTTCCTTCTCCTGCCTGATTGCTCTGGCCAGAACTTCCAGCACTATGTTGAATAGGAGTGGTGAGAGAGGGCATCCCTGTCTTGTGCCAGTTTTCAAAGGGAATGCTTCCAGTTTTTGCCCATTCAGTATGATATTGGCTGTGGGTTTGTCGTAGATAGCTCTTATTATTTTGAGATACGTCCCATCAATACCTAATTTATTGAGAGTTTTTAGCATGAAGGGTTGTTGAATTTTGTCAAAGGCCTTTTCTGCATCTATTGAGATAATCATGTGGTTTTTGTCTTTGGTTCTGTTTATATGCTGGATTACATTTATTGATTTGCGTATGTTGAACTAGCCTTGCATCCCAGGGATGAAGCCCACTTGATTATGGTGGATAAGCTTTTTGATGTGCTGCTGGATTCGGTTTGCCAGTATTTTATTGAGGATTTTTGCATCAATGTTCATCAAGGATATTGGTCTGAAATTCTCTTTTTTGGTTATGTCTCTGCCAGGCTTTGGTATCAGGACGATGCTGGCTTCGTAAAATGTGTTAGGGAGGATTCCCTCTTTTTCTATTGATTGGAATAGTTTCAGAAGGAATGGTACCAGTTCCTCCTTGTACCTCTGGTAGAACTCAGCTGTGAATCCATCAGGTCCTGGTCTCTTTTTGGTTGGTAAGTTATTGATTATTGCCACAATTTCAGAGCCTGTTATTGGTCTATTCAGAGATTCAACTTCTTCCTGCTTTAGTCTTGGGAGGGTGTATTTGTCGAGGAATTTATCCATTTCTTCTAGATTTTCTAGTTTATTTGCATAGAGGTGTTTGTAGTATTCTCTGATGGTAGATTGTATTTCTGTGGGATCGGTGGTGATATCCCCTTTTTCGTTTTTTATTGCATCTATTTGATTCTTCTCTCTTTTCTTCTTTATTAGTCTTGCTAGCGGTCTATCAATTTTGTTGATCTTTTCAAAAAACCAGCTCCTGGATTCATTAATTTTTTGAAGGGTTTTTTGTGTCTCTATTTCCTTCAGTTCTGCTCTGATTTTAGTTATTTCTAGCCTTCTGCTAGCTTTTGAATGTGTTTGCTCTTGCTTTTCTAGTTCTTTTAATTGTGTTGTTAGGGTGTCAATTTTGGATCTTTCCTGCTTTCTCTTGTGGGCATTTAGTGCTATAAATTTCCCTCTACACACTGCTTTGAATGTGTCCCAGAGATTCTGGTATGTTGTGTCTTTGTTCTCATTGGTTTCAAAGAACATCTTTATTTCTGCCTTCATTTCATTATGTACCCAATAGTCATTCAGGAGCAGGTTGTTCAGTTTCCATGTAGTTGAGCGGTTTTGAGTGAGTTTCCTAATCCTGAGTTCTAGTTTGATTGCACTGTGGTCTGAGAGACAGTTTGTTATAATTTCTGTTCTTTTACATTTGCTGAGGAGAGCTTTACTTCCAACTATGTGGTCAATTTTGGAATAGGTGTGGTGTGGTGCTGAAAAAAATGTATATTCTGTTGACTTGGGGTGGAGAGTTCTGTAGATTTCTATTAGGTCCACTTTATGTAGAGCTGAGTTCAATTCCTGGATATCCTTGTTAACTTTCTGTCTCGTTGATCTGTCTAATGTTGACAGTGGGGTGTTAAAGTCTTCCATTATTATTGTGTGGGAGTTTAAGTCCCTTTGCAGGTCACTGAGGACTTGCTTTATGAATCTGGGTGCTCCTGTGTTGGGTGCATATATATTTAGGATAGTTAGCTCTTCCTGTTGAATTGATCCCTTTACCATTATGTAATGGCCTTCTTTGTCTCTTTTGATCTTTGTTGGTTTAAAGTCTATTTTATCAGAGACTAGGATTGCAACCCCTGCCTTTTTTTGTTTTCCAGTTGCTTGATAGATCTTCCTCCATCCCTTTATTTTGAGTCTATGTGTGTCTCTGCACGTGAGATGGGTTTCCTGAATACAGCACACTGATGGGTCCTGACTCCTTATCCAGTTTGCCAGTCTGTGTCTTTTGATTGGAGCATTTAGCCCATTTACATTTAACGTTAATATTGTTATGTGTGAATCTGATCCTGTCATTATGATGTTAGTTGGTTATTTTGCTCGTTAGTTGCTATAGTTTCTTCCTAGCCTCGATGGTCTTTACAATTTGGCGTGTTTTTGCAGGGGCTGGTACCGGTTGTTCCTTTCCATGTTTAGTGCTTCCTTCAGGAGCTCTTTTAGGGCAGGCCTGGTGGTGACAAAATCCCTCAGCATTTGCTTGTCTGTAAAGTATTTTATTTCTCCTTGACTTATGACGCTTAGTTTGGCGGGATAGGAAATTCTGGGTTGAAAATTCTTTTCTTTAAGAATGTTGAATATCGGCTCCCACTCTCTTCTGGCTTGTAGAGTTTCTGCCGAGAGATCAGCTGTTAGTCTGATGGGCTTCCCTTTGTGGGTAACCCGACCTTTCTCTCTGGCTTCCCTTAACATTTTTTCCTTCATTTCAACTTCGGTGAATCTGACAATTATGCGTCTTGGAGTTGCTCTTCCTGAGGAGTATCTTTGTAGCATTCTCTGTATTTCCTGAATCTGAATGCTGGCCTGCCTTGCTAGATTGGGGAAGTTCTCCTGGATAATATCTTGCAGAGTGTTTTCCAACTTGGTTCCATTCTCCCCATCATTTTCAGGTACACCAATCAGACGTAGGTTTGGTCTTTTCACATAGTCCTAAATTTCTTGGAGGCTTTGTTCATTTCTTTTTATTCTTTTTTCTCTAAACTTCCCTTCTCTCTTCATTTCATTCATTTCATCTTCCATCAGCGATACCCTTTCTTCCAGTTGATCGCATCTGCTACTGAGGCTTCTGCAATCTTCGCATAGTTCTCGAAACTTGGCTTTCAGCTCCATCAGCTCCTTTAAGCCCTTCTCTCCATTGGTTATTCTAGTTATCTATTCTTCTAATTTTTTTTCAAAGTTTTTAACTTCTTTGCTATTGTTTTGAATTTCCTCTCGTAGCTCAGAGTAGTTTGATCATCTGAAGCCTTCTTCTCTCAACTCGTCAAAGTCATCCTCCATCCAGCTTTGTTCCGTTGCTGGTGAGGAACTGCGTTCCTTTGGAGGAGGAGAGGTGCTCTGTTTTTTAGAGTTTCCAGTTTTTTTGCTCTGTTTTTTCCCCATCTTTGTGGTTTTATGTACTTTTTGTCTTTGATGATGGTGATGTACAGATGGGTTTTTGGTGTGGATGTCCTTTCTGTTTGTTAGTTTTCCTTCTACCAGACAGGACCCTCAGCTGCAGGTCTGTTGGAGTTTACTAGAGGTCCACTCCAGACCCTGTTTGGCTGGGTGTCAGCAGCGGTGGCTGCAGAACAGCAGATTTTCGTGAGACCACAAATTCAGCTGTCTGATAGTTCCTCTGAAAGTTTTGTCTCAGAGGAGTACCCAGCTGAATGAGGTGTCAGTCTGTCCCTACTGGGGGGGTTCCTCCCAGTTAGGCTGCTCAGGGGTGAGGGACCCACTTTAGGAGGCAGTCTGTCCGTTCTCAGATCTCCAGCTGCGTGCTGGGAGAACCACTACTCTCTTCAAAGCTGTCAGTCAGACAGGGACATTTAAGTCTGTGGAGGTTCTTGCTGAGTTTTTGTTTGTCTGTGCCCTGCCCCCAGAGGTGGAGCCTACAAAGGCAGGCAGGCCTCCTTGAGCTGTGGTGGGCTCCACCCAGTTCGAGCTTCCTGGCTGCTTTGTTTACCTAAGCAAGCCTGGGCAATGGCGGGCGCCCCTCCCCCAGCCTGGTTGCCGCCTTGCAGCTTGATCTCAGACTGCTGTGCTAGCAATCAGCGAGACTCCGTGGGCATAGGATCCTCCGAGCCAGGTGCGGGACACAATCTCCTAGTGTGCCGTTTTCCAGGCCCGTTGGAAAAGCGCAGTATTAGGATGGGACTGACCCGATATTCCAGGTGCCGTCTGTTTCCCCTTTCTTTGAAAGGGAACTCCCTGACCCCTTGCGCTTCCCGAGTGAGGCAGTGCCTCGCCCTGCTTTGGCTCGCGCACAGGGCGCTTCACCGACTGTCCTGCACCCACTGTTAGGCACTCCCTAGTAAGATGAAACCGGTACCTCAAGCAGAAATGCAGAAATCACCTGTCTTCTGTGTCGCTGCGGCTGGGAGCTGGAGACCGGAGCTGTTCCTATTTGGCCATCTTGGCTCCACCCCAAAAGGTAAAATTCTTTATGAATTCATATTAGTACTTGTAATTCAAATTCAAGATTACAGAGTCTTACTTAACTTCTTCTTTATCATGTCTGTATTTCTGTTCTTCCACACTAACAATCCGGATTTTCAAGAATACACGATGGAATTAGAGGATAGAATTAGAACATTCCAAAATTGCTTGTTTATCCTATATTAGACTCACAACAATTTCAGATGACATAAAGTACAGTTTTTAGTATTTATCCTGTTTTTTTCTTCAGGGGCTTACATGATCAACATCTCACTTTGGTATTTGTTGTCACTATCTTTCAAATTCCTTCATTCTTTTTGATTTTCCAAAATTTTTATTTTTCATTTTCTGTTTCTCTTAAGGCATTATGTTTGTGTGATTGGCTCTTGTGTTCCTTCTAGTAAGGCTTCATTTAGAATTATTTGCTTTTATCTTTAATTTTTATCCTGAGTACTGTCACCTCATATCTGAGTTTTAAAATTCTGACATATGTTTTTCTTTCATGTTTTGTGTCATTGTCTTTCAGCTTGTTTTGAAATAGTATGGCTAAGTTTTTGATCTTTTTTGGAGGGAGCGTATCATTCCGGCATATTTTTTCTTGTCTGTGGGATATTATTCTGTTTCTTATTCTCTTTTTTATTACAGTAACTCTGAGTGTTGACCTCAATATTTTTGTCATTTCATATGAAGTTAGTGTTTCTTTTTCTGAACATTTTTATTGAGACAGGCTTCAGCATAGCTTCTCTAACATTGCAGAGCTTCCTCTTCTGTTGATTTTGTGTAGTGTTTAAAAATATGGCAGCTTGTTCTATGTTATTTTCTGGATTTATTTTCCTTTGCACTTTGGGCTAGACTTTCTCTATGTGTCTTGAATCCCTGTTCTGTTGAAGTTTGATTTCACTTACAGAATTTCTCTCCTGTGTGTGGTGGTTCTATCCTGGAAAGGAGCCCTGCTGGACCTGTTTGATTGTTTACTGGGGTGCGGACTGCTCTTGTTCCTTCTTTTCTATCATGGGTCAATAGAACACATTTAATGATTGAGGGGGCAAAATTCTCCCAGTTTTAGCTGCTGTAGGAGCCCCACTTATTTATAGGGGATATGTTCCAAGACCCACTGTAGATCCCCGAAGCATCAGATAGAACCAAACCTGATTGCTGTCAGTCAGAACATGTTTCTGTTCATGTCTTCCACCCACAAATTGAATGCCTTTTCCATCTTAACTAAGGACTTACGTGCTGTGGCCGTAACTTTTCAGTTTGAGTTGCGATGGCAACGCTGCACAAATTATTTTTCCCTTCTTCACCATTTCATGGATAGAAGATTCATTCTTACGTAGATCTTAGTAGACTCAGCATATCGTTATTTTTTCTTTTCTTATTAACTGAAGAACTTTCACCTTTTCATTTAAGCGAAGCACTTTGGGCAAATCCAGATGGCTAGTATTATGATTCTTGTGCTTTGGAGCCATTTTGAAGTAAAATAAAGGTTACTTGAACACAAACACTGCCATAGCGGGACAGTGTCCTCTTGACCACCAAGAGGGCTAGAAAGTGGTTAACTGGTGGGACGCACAGGCAGCGGAGATCTCCTGGACAAAGGGGTGATCGACACCCCAGGTGGGATGACTCAGGAAGGCATGAGATTTCATCGTGCTACTCAGAACAGCAAGCAATTTAAACCTTATCAGATTGTTTATTTGTTTGTTTGTTTGTTTGTTTGTTTTGAGACAGAGTCTTGCTCTGTCCCCCAGACTCGAGGGCAGTGGCACGATCTCGGCTCACAGCAGCCTTCACCTCCGAGCTGCAAGTGATTCTCCTGCCTCAGTCTCCTGAGTAGCTGGGATTATGGGTACACGCCACCATTCCCGGCTAATTTTTGTAGTTTTAGTAGAGATGGGGTTTTGCCATGTTGGCCAGGCTGGTCTCGAACTCTTGACCTCAAGTGATCTGCTTGCCTTGGCCTCCCAAAGTGCTGGGATTACAGGCATGAGCCACCACACCCGGGCAAAATCTTACGAGATTTTTGGTTCTGGAATTTCCCATTTAATATTTTCAGACTGTGATTGACTGTGGGGAACTGGAAGCATAGAAAGTGGAACCATGGTTAAATGGGGAGCTACTGTATTCTCAAGTGGGTCGCTGTGCTTTCCTGTGACTCCTGCTCACTATTTTGGGGTTCTCCTGATCTCAGATCCTTCAGACATCCCTCTGTTGCATCTTTCTTCTACCCTGTGCCTGCTCTGATACTGTGAAGATCTTGTGCCTATTGCTGGTTTCTCCCCATTCTGTTTGTATTTTAAAGTTTGTGGGGATATCATGTCATCTAATTTTGTTTTTGTTTTTTGGGGGTTTGTTTTCTAGTTCTATCTGGTTTTCTGTGGGGATTTGGAGATAGTGAAAACTATGTTGCTACTGCCACTGCCACCATATTTCCAGAATACCTCCTGATGTTCCTATTTAACATGTTGAAAATACACAAGCATGTAGATATCTGTGAATGTCTTATGCTGGAGAACAGAAAGGAAGACATACTAACCACTGCTGCTGCTTCTGGGTGAGAATTCAGAAACATCCCCACAATTCTGGTTGAAGTCTCCTTCATTGAGGCACATACTGTTTAATTTTAAGTTTTGTTTTTAGTATTCTGTTTCTTTTGGAGTTTGATTTTACTGTTCAGAAACATGACTGTCACTCCAGAGCCTGGGTTGTGTACTCTTGTTGTCTCATAGAATTCTGGGATCATGCCACGTTCCTCGAAGCCAGGCATTGAAATCTTCAGATACCTCTAGTTACCATTCATAATAGTATCTGGGTTCACTCTAGCTTTGTTTTCTTATGATGCCTGTTCTATTTACAACAGGATCCTGGGCTTTATACCACCCAAACATCTTATTATGCCCTTTGTGCTGATACTGTGAACAAAACGTAAGAGATGGCTCTTTCCCTGAGGAGTTTGTTCATCTTGTCTGTCTTTTGGACTGATACAGTAACGTAGGGAACGCATTTCCTGTCAACTCTTTTCCCGTTTCACTGTGACCCCAACTCTAAATTATTCAAGCTTATCTTATAGGCAATACTGATGGAAATGTGCCAAGGAGACATAAGTCAATCTTTGAGGGTTTGCTGCCTGTGCGCATGAGAACAGGAAGGGTAAGGGTGTCTGAGACAGAGAGAAGACAATGGAAAACGGTTCTGTGGCAAGAAAGAGCTTGGTGAACATGGAGAGCTGAAATAAGGCCAGAGTGTGATGGGAAGAGTACAATGGCCATTGTTCCGGAGATGAGACTGGAGAGGGAGGGAGGAAAGGAGGGATCACAACTTGGAGGCCTTCACAGGCCATGTTTAGGAATTGGCCTAACAAAACAGTGTTATATATTTACATTCCAAAGAGATACTTGCTATGATCTGCTGTTATTGTTCTTTTTATTCCTCAGCAGTTTTTCCTACACTAAATATGTTTATATACTTTAATATTTATTCATTAGTTATTTTCCTCAATCTCTATTATTGCTTTTATCTGGATGCTAATTCCTTAATCCTTCAATTTAGGAATAAAGCTGAGAAGATAGCTTTTTTTTTTTTTTTCAAATAATTTTACTGTTTGAAGTAGAATTTGCTCTTATGTAACTTTAGGTAAGATAAGTGAAAAACAATTGCCAAAATGTTACCTACTGTGACACTTATGAATATTTTATGCTTCTTAGCCTTTGTAAAGTGTCAAAATACTGTCATTTTTTATTTGTCTGTCTTAAACAAACTACAGCCAAAATTGTTAGAGATTTTGGTGTCCCATGTTGACAGGAAGCTCAGAGTGGTTTCACATATTTTCATCTGACCCAGAACCGACTTTTGGAAATGTGAGACTTGAGGCCAACTCTGGGTGAAAAAGTAGGAAGGGCTTGAAAGGTGGCTGTTAGGTGCATGCGTCTTGTGTGTATGTCTGTGTGCATGCACCTGTTTTGCTGATCTAAAATTGGTTGATGAAGAACTAATGTGGAACCTGTGAAACTCACAGAGATTAAGGGCCACAATTCTTCTTGTTATTCTAAAGTAAGGGAATAACCGTATTAGGCCATTATGTAAATAAAATTGTCCTGAGCTTTACATATAATCTAGTAGCCTTGGAATGCCCTGGGGCTCACATCGACTCTCTCCATCAGGATTTCCTCTTTGGGCGCTCTTTGTGCTCCACATCTTCTCCTCTCTGTCCTCTAGCGTATCGGCTGTGCATAAAGGTGCTTGTCCTGGTGGCCTACCAGGATGAGAGTTTAGTGATACTAGCAAAGGTTTTTTTGTAACCATAACTCTTACATTTCATATGTTAATAACTTTGCATTTCATGCAATACACATCTTCACAGGATTCTTCTAAATATGATTGTCCAACTAAAAAGTGCTTTTAAAGGAGGGAATTGTCTCTCGCCAGCTATATAGTGAGTGGAATCTTGGATGCTGAGCTTGGGCCCATGGGGGCCTTGATCTCCCAGCATGTCATTATTGCAGAGATAGCCTACTTGACAAGCAGCACGAGCCTGATGGCAGCTGAGAAATCAGGTCAAGTTTTTTGACCTTTATGTGATGTTCAAAATTCAGTTTCATTTCCCCATGAAAAGCAATTATTTTAGTCCACATAATTATCTATAACATTTATTTCAGACAATTTTGGCTGAATTGATAGAATAAGCAACAAAACCCACAAAAACAAAACCTTTTTCTTGATTGAGCTCTGTACTTACATAATAGTTAATTTGCTTTCTATTGAGTGGAGATACTTAATATTTGACCAAGAAGTTAATATAATATTTGAGCAAAGAGTTAATGGTTTAGAATATTTTGTTTACGATTGTGTTAATGAGCAATGGATAAACTTCCCTATGGCAAGTACTCTAGCAAATCCATTCCTCACATAGTCCTTTGTGTGCAGGACTGTTCATAACGCCTGATATATAATATGTAATACTTGTTAAATGAACAGGTAATCATTCTGAAAAATATTGTGTGTTCCAGGACCTGATCTTCAGGTTTGCATATCCAAAAACCCTACATGTTGCACCAGGAAGATGGAGGAGAGATACCAGATTGCGGCTCGCCAGGATATGCAGCAGTTTCTTCAGACGTCCAGCTCTACATTAAAGTTTCTAATATCTCGAAATGCGGCTGCTTTTCAAGGTAAGTGGATCTTGAGTACTGCAATTAAGGACTGGCCGTGTTATGTAATTTGCCTAAGATAGTTACATTGGCAAACTTGGCTGGGTTTATTTCCTTGTATTTACATAACATTCTGGTATAAAATGAGGTTTTAACTTTTTCTAACCTTCAAAACTTGTTTCTGAGGTCATCGTGGGCATATATATTGAGTTGGAATGGGGAAACTAAGTTGGACTGTTATGTTAGTGAAATGATCGTTGGAAATATATACTGCTATAGGGTTCTTGCAGGTCTGCCAACATTCTGACCCATAGCTGTACTTTAATATGAACAGATATAATTATTAGATTTCATGGAAAAGTTCTATAACATAAAATCTCATTGCTTTTAACCGGGTAATTATGGATTTATCTATTAAAAATTTTTTTGGATGTCTCATAATTTTATTTTATTTTATATAAAATTTTACTTTAAGTTCTGAGATACATGTGCAAAACATGCAGGTTTGTTACATAGGTATACATGTGCCATGGTGGTTTGCTGCACCCATCAACCCGTCATCTAGGTTTTGAGCCCTGCATGCATTAGGAATTTGTCCTAATGCTCTCCCTCCCCTTGCCCCCAATCCCCCAACAGACCCCTGTTATTTGAATAAATACTCTTTAAATTTCCTCGCTATAATCTCATATGGTTTTCATAAGAACACCAGTGGAATATATCAAAGTGCAAGCAAGTCTGATAAATAGTAAAATAGGAAATGTTAATTGGATGTTTAAGGGTCAGTTAAGACCAGAACTCAACCTTAATTCAAGCAGTATGTTCAGATATAAAATTAATGGGTTATAAAATTACAAGGCACACTGAAAAATACATGATCTTTTTCTTATTTTAGTCATCTCTTCTATAAAATTCCTTATTACTACAATAAAATAGCTTAATTTATTTTTCTTCTTATAAAGCATTAGCTATTCTGTATATGGCTAGAATGAAAATATCTAGATTATACAGCTTTTCAAATTGTTACCTTTGTTCAATGCATAATATAACTTCTGTTAGTATTCCTTTTAAATAAGTATATTAATGTCAATCTATTTGAATAATTTGCTTTGTGTACATATATAAGTAAATCACAGAGCTCTTTAATTTTTAAAATGATAGTTATTAAAATAAATGCAATAAATCAGAATAAAATTTAAGTTAAAGTGTAGTTCATGATGAATTAATGCTTTTTTGTAGAAAGTGTGAAATGTCAGATTTTAAGGTTTTATAAATTCAGCTACTTTTTTAGATGCCTTACAAAACAACTTTATTTCTATTGTAGGATTTATTCTACAATATGTGAATTATGTGAAATTGTTGGAGGAAAATTTACTGATATACATTTTAAGCAAAGATTTGTGATTTAGCTGAGTTAGAAGCCCTTAACCATCTACAGAAAATTATATTTTCTTGTAATGAAAAGAATAGTAGGTACAATATGAAATATACAGTTTGGAGATCACACAGTGAATATGTCAGTCTGAGCAGAACAGGGAGTTTGTGGTAGGTGGTCATATGCTTAAAAAGGTGAACTGGATTCATATTGAATCTTGGACATGTGATCAAGATAGAGCACATTACGTTCAAAGGGTTAGGAAACCTGGAATATTTAGACTTTTAAGATGGATTGAGGCTAGTGAAAAGTTTTGGTGATACTGCTAAAAGTTTAGTGATGACCATCTCAGTAGTGGAAATATATGTTAAGGAGATCATCTCTACTGAAGTGTCAGCTAATTTTATGTAAACCTTTGTTTTCTGTTTACTAAATTATATCTGCTTAATTCATTAGGTTGAGTTTTGTTATTTAAAAATTAATTATAAAAAGTATAGAGACATTCTTAAATACCATTTTTTTAATAATAAATTATAATTTCTTCCTTAGTAGATGTCAAGTTTTATTTAAGAAGAGCAAGGGAAGACAAATTTAAAAGAAATTTGCCTAAAGGCTAACTTTTCTGGAACCAAATTCCCTAATAAGAATACCCACTTTTATTGAATTGAATAAGTAGCTTTAGGCTTATTTCCATAAAAACAAGCTTAAATATATATGCCAAAAGCAATATGAGAGACCGATTTGCCGTATCATAAATGAGCAGGCTACCTTATCATTAAGTAAAATGCCCTCCATCTAGTTTCTGTGCAATTAAAATATCTGAAAACAATATAAAGTCTTTATAAGAAGGAAGCAGCCAACACATTTTTTGGGAAACAGTCTACTTGAGAGAAATTTAATAGAGAAATCAATTAGCTTCTCAAATGATGTAAGTAGATTTGCTACATTTTGATTTTTTTGTTTTCAGATAGTTCATTTATATTTCCTAGTTCAACAATATTAATCTGTTTTCCGAGTTATATCATAGGTTGTAAAAGACATTGGACTGGGATGTAGTATGGTCTCTTTCCTCATGGACCTTATGGGACCCCATGGAAACATGTTTTTTAGAGCAATCCTTTGAATACAGCCAGTGAGGATGATCACTTGGGTCTGTGGATTTAGCAGAGGTCACACTATTGTTAGATGAAGGCTGGGAGGTTAGAAATGCGTGAGGGAGAGAGGAAGCCGTGCTGACAGCTGTTGTTAGAAGAGACCTAAGATTATCCTATGTGAAATTCACACTGGGCTCTGTAGTCCACTGCCTATGTATATTCCAGTTAGGCTAGAATTAGCCTCTAGGACAACTCTTCTGTTTGTGTGTGTGTGTGTGTGTGTGTGTGTGTGTGTGTGTGTGTGTGTTTTAAAGAAATTTATTTGTGTTTGCTTTAGGCAGATTTTCTTTTCTTTTCTTTCTTTGTTTTTTCTTTTTTTTTTTTTCCCGAGATGAAAGTCTTGTTTTGTCACCCAGGCTAGAGTGCAGTGGCGTGATCTCTGCTCACTGCAACCTCTGCCTCCCAGGTTGAAGTGATTCTTTTGCCTCAGCCTCCTGAGCAGCTGGGATTACAGATGCGTGCCACCATGCCCAGCTAATTTTTGTATTTTTAGTAGAGACGGGGTTTCACCATGTTTACCAGGCTGGTCTTGAACTCCTGACGTCATGATCTACCCACCTTGCCCTCCCAAAGTGCTGAGATTACAGGTGTGAGCCACCATGCCCGGCCCACATTTTCTTAAAATGAACAAAACAGACAAAAATCTGCTTTTATTTTTTATTTATTTTCATTTTTTCTATTATAATTTTTGAGACAGGGTCTCACTCTGTTGCCCAGTCCAAAGTGCAGTGGTGTGATCACATGGCTCACTGCAACCTCAATTTCAAAGGCTAAAGTGATTCTCCTACCACAGCTTCCCGAGTAGCTATGACTACAGGCTCATGACAGCTTGCCTGGCAATTTTTGATATTTTGTAGAGTGGGTTTTTGCCATATTGCCCCATCTGGTCTTGAACTCCTGAGCTCAACCCATCCACCTACTTTGGTCTTCCGAAGTGCTGGGATTATAGGCATGAGCCACCATGCCTGGCCAAAAATCTGTTTTTAGAAGGACTCATGATTATGACCTGGGACTTCACTATATTCTACGGGCAATCATCCATGCAGTATTTTATAGGGCAGAAAAAGAAAACTTCTATCCTTATGTCAGTTGCTGTTCATAAATAAGTACTGCTGTTTGCAAGGAGGAGTGTTGGCTTTGTCACAGTGCAGACAATAACTGTTCTTCATTTTCAGGGGCTTAGTAATGTTCATGAATAAAGCAGAACAGCCTGGGATAAGACAAGAGTTTGTTTCCCATTGGTGGTTTTGCTATGACTATAAGATTTTCTGCTTTAAAAATATTTTGGGAATATTTGTTATAAATGTTTATTTATACATGACAGTATGGTGTGATGCATGGAGAAATAGGGGAAACTGATGGAGAATCATCTTCTGTAAAAAAGCAACTCTTATCCAGCTTATATATTTTTCAATTTTTAAATCTCTGTTTAAATAAAATAATGAAATTTAGTTTTTAAATTTCTAGCTAAGCAAAAATTTCAACATGACTGTCAAAGAATAAAAACTAATATTTTGGAGGATACTATTGGAAGCTTGTGTTTTGTTTTAATATTTGGAAGATAAGGTTAAGACGTTATATCTTTCCTTAGAAATGAACCTTTTCTTATTTCTCTCAACTTCATTATGAGCATATATTTCTAAAATATATGGTAGATACTAAGTTTTTATTCTGGAAAATTTCCAGTTATATATGTAACTGGAAATGTATAATTCTAAAAAATGAATTTTTTTTAAATTTATTTATTATACTTTAAGTTTTAGGGTATATGTGAACAACGTGCAGGTTTGTTACATATGTATACATGTGCCATGTTGGTGTGCTGCACCCATTAACTCGTCATTTAACATTAGGTATATCTCCTAATGCTATCCCTCCCCCCACCCCCCACCCCACAACAGGCCCCGGAGTGTGATGTTCCCCTTCCTGTGTCCAAGTGTTCTCATTGTTCAATTCCCACCTATGAGTGAGAACATGCGGTGTTTGGTTTTTTTGTCCTTGTGATAGTTTGCTGAGAATGATGGTTTCCAGCTTCATCCATGTCCCTACAAAGGACATGAACTCATCATTTTTTATGGCTGCATAGTATTCCATGGTGTATATGTGCCACATTTTCTTAATCCAGTCTATCATTGCTGGACATTTGGGTTGGTTCCAAGTCTTTGCTATTGTGAATAGTGCTGCAATAAACATATGTGTGCATGTGTCTTTATAGCAGCATGATTTATAATCCTTCGGGTATATACCCCGTAATGGGATTGCTGGGTCAAATGGTATTTCTAGTACTAGATCCCTGAGGAATCACTACACTGACTTCCACGATGGTTGAACTAGTTTACAGTCCCACCAACAGTGTAAAAGTGTTCCTATTTCTCCACATCCTCTCCAGCACCTGTTGTTTCCTGACTTTTTAATGATTGCCATTCTAACTGGTGTGAGATGGTATCTCATTGTGGTTTTGATTTGCATTTCTTTGATGGCCAGTGATGATGAGCAACAGAGAGGGAATCCTCACTAACTCATTTTATGAGGCCAGCATCATCCTGATACCAAAGCCTGGCAGAGACACAACAAAAAAAGAGAATTTTAGACCATATGCCCATCAATCAATGAGAGGGTAAAGAAAATATGGTGTATATACATATATATACCATGGAATATGACTCATCTATAAAAAGGTACAAAATAATGGCATTTGCAACAACCTAGATGGAATTGGAGACCATTTTTCTAAGTAAAGTATAACTCAGGAATCAAAACCAAACATTGTATGTTCTCACTGATAAGTGGGAGCTAAGCTATGAGGATGCAAAGACATAAGAATGATACAGTGGACTTTGGGGACTCATGAGGAAGGGTGGGAGGTGGGTGAGGGATAAAAGACTACACTGGGTACAGTGCACACTGCTTGGGTGGTGGGTGCACCAAAATTTCAGAAGTCGCCACTAAAGAACTTACCCATGTAACCAAACTCCTCCACCTGTACCCCAAAAACATATTGAAATTAAAAAAAAGAAAAGAAGGTTGCAGTGAGCCATGATTGCACCACTACACTCCAGCTTGGGAGACAGAGCAAGACCCTGTCTTAAAAAATAATAAAATGAAATAAGATAAAAAATAAAATAAGCACTCTATCTAGTTGTCTAATCTATCATAGCCTACAGAAAAGAGGCACCATGGTGACTTGGGTGTTTGCAGTGGAGGTGGCAAGATGTGGTCAGCTTCTGTATCTCTTATGATCCTTAGTGGGTCCTGGATATAGTAAGAAAAGAATTGAAGCCCAGGGGGGTCTGATAATGGTAAAATATATCAGGGTTGCATCAGTGATGGAGGTGCCTGGAGGGTAGTGGATTAAAGAAGCCCAGGCTGTAGGAGGGGCTTCCACATGGACTTTGGAGTCTCCAAGTCTGTTGGTAGAGTTGGAGCGAGACAAACTGTGACCTGTTTCTCCAGAGTTCTCAAAGAAAGGAGGACATTGGTGGTGTGACACAGACATCCAGTGGAGGCTAATCTTATACAGGGTAGAAGAGTAATTAATGGTCTTGGAAGAGCCAGGAGATTTCCAGTGTCTCTCTAACTGTCTGGCTCTGTAAAGTGATAGACATATTTCTGTAATAAAATATATCTAGATATGAAAATACAATTGATTTTATATAATCCACAATTCTACACAACAAAACATATTGCCAATATTTAGCATAATTTAAGAGTAAAGGGCATTCAAGAAATAAGTAATGCAAATAAATAAATCAACTTGAGTTAAATTTATAACAAACTTTGAACATTGAAGGGGGAATATGTATAATGCGATAGCATTGTATAAATTTATATGATGAAAATCATGAGTTTGTATATGAGACATTTGTTTTCACTTTATAAAAGATACAACATGCTTATGTAAAAATTGAAAATAGAATTCTTTATTAGTCAATAACCCAGTTAGCAAGTAAAGTTCTATGGTGAACTTAAGACTCTTGGGACTCAATTTTGAAGTCTTAGTGGTAATTCTCATAATAGGAACACATTTGCTGTGCTTATATGAATCAAATTCTTTTAACCAAACGATATTAATAGTTATCAATCATTTAAATAATATCTCTTTATTGTCTTTTTTTTTTTTTTGGCGGGGGGACAGAGTCTTACTTGTTGCCCAGCCTGGAGTACAGTGGCATGGTCTTAGCTCACTGCAACCTCCACTTCCTGGGTTCAAGCAATTCTCATGCCTCAGCCTCCTGAGTAGCTGGGATTATAGGTGTATGCCACCACACCTGGCTAATTTATTTTTGTGTTTTTAGTAGAGACAGGGTTTCACCATGTTGGCTAGGCTGGTCTCGAACTCCTGGTCTCGAGTGATCCACCCACCTCAGCCTCCCAAAGTGCTGGGATTACAGGCATGAGCCACCATGCTTGGCTGATATATTTTTATTATATTATTTCTTATCTAATTAGAACTATTTGCAGTTTGTGTGACATTACTGTCAAATTTAAAATTATAAAATGACATAATAACTTATTGTAAACTATGAAACATAGTTTATTAAAAATGTAGAAGTGTTCTTAATACTTCAGCTTTTTTTTTTCTATAGGCTTGGAGGAATATCAGATTAAGATGAAAATATTATACCATCATCCATAATATTGATTTGGTAAAAGGATAAGATAAAATGAAAAACAAGACACCTTTCTTTCCTCAGACAAATAGAGGACTTAAATTTTATAACCATTTCTCAATGTGGCTGTTCATGCTGGGAAATTACCCATGCATATCTTTATGCTTTTATCATAAAATATATGTAGCAATAAATGTGGTATAGATGCTATAGCTTTTAAGCAGAAGGCAAAGGGCTTGAAATAGCATCTCAAGACCCAGAGTGAGAACAGTAAATAAAGGGTAATTGTTGGATATCTGTGCTGAGCTCATTTTTTTCCAGGGTAATGCTGCCTATGGGCTAACATTTGTATAAACAAAGATAATTGAACTTTTGCACCTTAAAGGATATTGTTTTCTTCTACTCTTTATTTGACTTCATTCCCTCAGGGCATAGACTTAACTTGAATGTTAACTTAGGAAACATATTCAATATTATTTTCCTTAAGTAGAAATAAATTGAAGATGCTTTGTAGTAGAACAAACATTGGTCTTTGGTGTGGGAAACTGATTTTGTGATAGGATAGGGAATATGCCTAAGGATTTAAGAACAAGGGTCTAGAGTTAAAGGGTCTGGGTTTGGATCTGGTCTCAAGACTTGCCATCTGGGCCTCATGTTTTCCTCGCTTGTATAATGGGATAACAATAGTAACTTCTTCTAGCTGGACCTCAATATCCTTGCTTGTAGAATGGAACAATGATAGTACCTTCTTCTAGGCTACAATTAATGAGGATTAATTGAGGTAGTCCCTGTAAAGTACTTAGTTTGGTGCCTCGTACATAATGAGCACTCAGCATATGTTAGCTATTCTTTATTTATTTATAGAGGATATTTTTTCCTCAATATTTGATAGGCAGTAAAATATTTCATGGCAGAAGTTGTCTGATAGCTTTTCTTTAAGCGTGTTATGGCAAATGGTATGAAGCCAATTGTCACATTATAAGAAGTGCTGCAGGGCCCAGGCAGGAGAAGGGCGTTGGTGGTCCAAACTCCTAGGTCCCTTCTTGGATTACTATGCCTGATGGGGTTGCCAAGAGTCACATTGTGAGTGCTTAGGATTATGGGCAAAAATACCCTCTAAATTCGCAAAGACTAGCCATTGAGAACAATTATTTGATAAACAATAATAACTGGCGCATTTTTAAAGCAGACTTTTTCTTCTGCTGCCCACTGGTAATAAAATGAAATTTCAGATTGTATTAAGTGGTATTAAATTGCTATGTTTTGACTCTCACTGTAATGGAAACCAACGTGAATACTAAAATCTAAGGTTTAACTAACAGACTCATGCAGAGGTACAGAGTCCATGGGAAATTATTCAATGACTGGCTTAACAAATGCCGTGGTTTTATTAGTGTCCTTCTCCAAATGAGAATATATAGAAGAGGCTTTAAATTTTTGATGTCACTTATTCATTCTGATCACATTCAGGGGTGTTTGTAGTTTATGTTGGTATATGTCTTCATAAAGCTAAGCTTTTTGATTATGCTTTGTGAGTTATTAGATAGTATCATTAACTTCAAATTAGTCCTTTTCAAAACAGCACAGAATAAATACATGCATAGCCCTCAGAATAATGTGAGAGGTTTTGTGCATGATAGAATATGGCATAAAATTTAAGATGTCACTGAATTACTGTGAAGGGCAATTTTTATTTTGGTTTAAATGTTGCTAATCATAGTTTCATAAAATTATCTATTGGGTATCTACATTTCCTACCCGCTGAAAATGTGAAATATAATTGTGTATCTATAAGACATTGTAGAGGGTTTCCTTTTTACCTAAGGAAAGCTAGTGTAGAAGGAGGTGGGCCCTTAAAGTCTCTGGAAAATATAATTTGGGAATCCTCTTCTCAAATCATACTTAGAAGGATGGGTCAAAAGCATCCATCGGTTCAAGAAGGAATGATAAATGCTGTGTTCACATTCTGATTTTTGATGTGCTTACATACTAGCTATAGTCCCAGGGCAGTGCTTTAGGATGATCTAGGCCAACTGCTTTATTTTTATTATAAACCTTCAAAGTAGAGTTCAATTATCTATGTATCTGGCAACTTCTACTCAATATATTTAGTATATTTTAATGAAATTATTTTGAATGTAGATTATATTTAAGAATATATTTAATGATTGGTACCACTGTTCTAGAAAGCAATTTGACAGCACTAGGTTAAACATGTTTTCTACTGGTTATATACAGTCACCCTTGATATCTGGCGGGGAGAGGGGGGATTTGTTCCAGGACTCCCTTGAACACCCAAATCCACAGAAGCTCAGGTCCCCCATATAAAATGGCATAGTATTTGCATATAACCTACTCAAATCCTCCCGTATACTTTAAATCATCTCTAGATTACTTAAAATACTTAATGCTACACCTCTACATCACTTCATTTGTGTGGTTTCAACGTAGTATTCGGTGTGTGGCAAATTCAAGTTTTGCTTTCTGGAGCTTTGTGGAATTCTTTTTTCTGCATATTTTCAGTACATGGTTGGTTGAATCCATGAGTGCAGAACCCATAGATACAAAAAGCCAACTGTATGTTGGAAAATTTTTGTTCGAGTCAAGCTTTTCCTAAAATTTATATTTTAGGACCTAGAATAGCTAAAACAATTTTGAAAAAGAAATGGGAAGAATCACTTTACCTAGTAATAAGGCTATATATCTACAGTAATTAAACATGTGGTATTGATGAAGGGATAGACACATAGAACAGATTAGAGAACCCAGAACAGGCCTACACAAATATGCCTGATTTTGACATAGGTACAAAGACTATTCAATGGAGGAAGGATATCCTTTTCAACAAACTGTGTTGAGAAATTGAATATTCATAGGGGAAACCTAAACTTTGTACATTATACAAAAATGAACCCCGAATAGATCATATAGTTTATGTAAAACTGTGAAACTTGTAGAAAAGAAAATTGAAGAGTCTTAGGGACCTAGGTCTAGAAGAACAGTTCTTAGATTAGACAACAAGAACACACGTTTCATAAAAGGGAAAATTGGGCCTTGTGAAAATTACAAACTATGTTCAGAGAAAGATTAAGAGAATGAAAACACTGTGAGCAAATAATTGCAAACTGCGTATGTGATGAAGTACTTGTATCTAGAATATATTAAAAATTCAACGGTTAAAAAAACCCAGTTTAAGTAGAAAATGAACAAAATACATGAATAGACATTTTACAGAAGGGGTATGCAGATGACAACTAAGTACATGAAAAGATATGCAACATCTAGCTTTCATGGAAATATAATTCAAGGCTATAATGAGATATCACTACACCCTATCAGGTATGGTGAAAATGAAAATAATAATAACACCAATTGTCGACAAGAATGTAGAGAAACTGGATCACTGAGGCACTGTTCATGGTAATATAAAATGGCACAGTCAGTCTGGAAAACAGTTGGCAGTTTCTATTAAATTTAAACCTGCACTTATTGTATTGTCCAATAAATGCACGCTTGGACATTTATTCAGAGAAATGAAGTATTATGTTCATGCATAGAACTATACACGAATGTTCATAGCAGCTTTATTTGTAGTAGCCCCAAACAGGAAATGAATGTCCTTCAATGGGTGAATGGATAAACAAATTGTGTTATGTCCATATCGTAGAATATGACTCAGCAATAAAAAGGAATGAACTATTGATACATGCAAACAATTGGATGGACTTTAATGGAATTATGCTGATTAGAAATAAAACATTCTTGAAATAACAAAATAACAGAGATGGAGAAAGATAAGTTGTGGTTCCCTGGAGTTAGGGACGGGAAGAGGGAAAGGTGGACGTGTCTATAAAGGGATAGTATGAGGGAGCTCTGTGGCAATGGAACAGTTCTGTGTCTTGATAGTGGTGATGGTTACACGAAGCTACATGTCATAAAATTGCATAGCACTACACACACACAACACACACACACAAATGCATACAAAATCTGAGTAAGCTCTGTAGATTCTACCAATGTCAGTTTCCTGGTTTTGATATTGTACTATAGTTATGCAAGATGCTTCCCCTGGGGGAGGCTGAGTAAAGGGTGCAAGGGACTTCTCTGTACATTGTTTTTTTCTTTGCAGCATCATCTGAATCTATATCTTTTTTTTTTTGGAGACAGAGTCTTGCTCAGTTGCCCAGGCTGGAGTGCAATGGCGCGATCTTGGCTTACTGCAAGCTCCGCCTCCTGGGTTCACGCCATTCTCCTGCCTCAGCCTCCCTAGTAGCTGGGATTACAGGTGCCCGCCACTATGCCCGGCTATTTTTTTTTTGTATTTTTAGTACAGACGGGGTTTCACCGTGTTAGCCAGGATGGTCTCGCTCTCCTGACCTCGTGATCTGACCATCTCGGCCTCCCAAAGTGCTGGGATTACAGGCGTGAGCTACCGCGCCCGGCAAAATCTATATCATTTCAAAACAAAAAGAAATATAAGCAGAATAATTGCTCTTGGGACATATTCACTTACCTTAATCAGTTTTTAAACTAGACCTGTCTCAGCTCTCAAGTTACTGGTATTTTTCTTAACAATATATTTTTTCAACAGTCTTACTTTTTAAATTGTCTACAATCTTCTTGCTTTCTTGATCTCATTCACACTCACTTGCTCTTCATCTTTAATGTCGTATTTATTGTAGGGGCAATTAACATACAGTAAAATGCATACTTTTTAGGTGGGCCTTCTATGAATTTTGACAAATGTTATTTAGTCATGCAACAACCACCACAATTAGAGAATATTTTCCTCACCCCAAATAGTTACCCTAGATCTTTTTCTCTTTCATTTTGCCTTTTCCAGAATGTTATGTAAATGGGATCATACATCATGTAGCCTTCTGTGTCTGGCTTCTTCTACTTAAGTACTGCAGTTTTTTTTATCTAATCGCAAATTGGAGGTGTTGCATTCTTCTTTTGTTGTGTTGTTGTGAATACATTTGAAATTGTTGACACCTTCAGTTGGCATTTCTCTGTAGACTATAATATAGTTTGAAAAAGATTTTCTTTGTAACTCTTGTACCTTGTAAGCTCTGGGCTAATTCCATTTAATTGGTGGTTTTAAAAGTCTAATACTTTCGTATTGAAATGTCAAAATATTTCACCCCAATTTTCACAAGTACTATCTTTTCTGCCTTTCTTCAGAGTACTTATCTTTAACTTTTTTTCCTCAAAGGGAAAACTTATTAAATAAGTTATCTCTGTGATTCTTTTGAATATTTCACCCATCTAAATGCTGCAAATCATTGATCTTCTCAATTCCAGTCCATTCTAGTAGAAAGCATAAATTTATTTAAATAAAAATAGCAGCTTCATCTAAAGATTCTTCCCACAAGTTGAATTAGTCCAAATCAAACTTAAATTATGAACATTGAGATCTCACTATTTAATTTACTCAGCTCTTCTATTGCTTTTAGTAGGGACTCAACTGTGATGGGTCCCCCACCAGGTTACTTAAGGGTGTATGTCCACTGCCTGAACCCTGAAGGCCAGGCCATGAGCCAAGGCCATGGTGCCCAGTGAAGGAGCAGATGTCCCTGAGAACTTAAACATCCCGGAGAGTATCTGAGAACCTACCAAGGAAAACAGTTCTATCACACACACACACAGCAGGCAAAGAGCCAGAAAATTAGCTTGAAAGTGCTTAGGAATAGGAGGTGGTGTGGGTCTCTACAGTTGCCCTGCTGCCACCCAGGAGTGCCTTGTATTTAAGTCCTATTAAACTCATCTACTCTCCAAGCTGGACTTGTCCAAGTCATTCTTTGGCCTCTCAGCACCTTCCTAGTTAGGGACATTACGGTCCCAAGTTTTTCTTGTAACAGGGACAAACTTTACATTTCTATTTTGTTTCAGCCGCTGTTCTCAAGAATTGAAAGAGTATACGTTAGAAGTTTTAAAACTGAGGTTTACTTGGTGCTGTTATATTATATATTTTGACTTAGGATTCCAGGTCATTTCTTCTGGCTGACCAGGAATGATCAGGGTGATGAGTTAATATATTTTAATAGTCTGGGTGAGAGAAAAGACAAGGAAGTGAGTTTTGGTAGTCATGATAGAGAGTAGAGGAGAAAGATTCTAAGTATATTGAGAAGGAAAATTTCAGAGGACTAGGTAACTGAATGGTTATGGAGTGGGACTGGGGAGAGGGAGGAACCTAGGATCAACATGAGTCTTGCAAGAGATTACTTTCAGGGGCTGATTTACAATGTCCTCATTTTCCTCACTTCTATCTTAGTTTTAACAAAGTTCTTTTGAAAATTCTATTCAACTCTAAGACTGTGGGTATACTGCTATGGAGAACTCACACATTCCTTCATCAGTATTTATTTAGTATATATTGAATGCTGGGCACTGTACCGTTTTCAGGCAGTCTCCACTTTGCACAATTTTGTGTTAATTGAAATGCATCCAAATCTGAACCGGGTCCTTGCTTTACACGCCTGCATTGATCTTAGTTACCAGACAACTGTGCAGTATGAGGACTGCCAGTATTTCATCTAGAGATAGGACTGAAAATTACGACTGCTTTTAAGAAGTTTAAAATCTATTGTAGAAAATAGACAAGTACTTACAAATCAATGTGCTTTTGTTTTTAGTAACATCCGTTTAAATTTTCAAAATGAGGATGGCATTAGGAGATATACCTAATGCTAAATGACGAGTTAATGGGTGCAGCAAACCAACACGGCACATGGATACGGATGTAACAAACCTGCACATTGTGCACATGTACCCTAAAACCTAAAGTATAATAAAAAAAAACATTAAAACCATTTTTAAAAAACAATGCTACATTTAAAAATTTTATTTCACATGTTTCTGATTTATTAAGAGGAATTAATTTTTGACCTTTTAAGTTTTCTTCTTGGCAATGAAAGTGTTTTAGGGAATAATTTTTCCTTTGATTATGGCTTCACTGTATTGCATATATTTTATTATGAAGTGTTATTTTCATTTTGTTTTAGTCTGCAATTTTACTTTGCTTTTATTCTTTGAGATTATCTAGACAGGTTTTGGTCAGGATTGGCCAGGTTTACTGTAGTTATGTTGACCCCAGAATATCAATGGCTCACATCCATGGAGAAGATGTAAGTTCTTTATGCATAGGTGGTATCGCTTCCTGCCCAGGCTGAAGGAGCAGCCCTATCTGAGATGTTTGGCTTTAATGAAAGAGAGAAAGGCAGCAGGAAAGATGGTCCTGGTCCCAGTGCATCTGCTTGGAAGCTGTGCATGTTGCTTCCACTTACACTTCCTCTGCCAATGCAAGTTCTGTGGCCATGCCTTATATTGAGATATGGTGCTCTCTAATATTCACAGCAGAACATAGATGTTCTCCCTGTAGAAGTATTCAAGAGCACCATGTCTCAATATGGTACCATAAAGAATGTTGGTGTGGGTTGAATTGTGTCTCCCCACCCTGCGAAAGGTATGCTGGACTCTTCACCTCCAGTACTTCATAATGTAACCTTATTTGGCAATAAAGTCTTTGCAAAGGTAATCAAGTTAAAATGAGCTCATTAGAGTGGGCCCACTCCATTGTGATTGGTGGCCTTATGTAAAGGAGGAATTTGAACATAGAGAAATATGTACAGAGGAAAGATGATATGAAGACAGAGGAATGCCATCTTCAAGTCGGGATGCCTGAGGTTACCGGAAGTGAGGTGAGTCACCTGGAACAGTTCTCCTTCACAGCCTTCAGAAGAAACCAACTCGGCTTACAGCTTGATCTTAGACTTCTGGCCTCCAGAACTGTGAATCCATAAATTTCTCGTTTAAGCCCCTTAGGTTGTAGGGCTTTGTAACAGCAGCCCCAGGAAACCAATACAAATGTGTTTAAAATTATATGCTTTGTCCAATTAGTCTTATGTATTTATAATTTTGTTATATTTTTTATTAGAAAATTTAGCCAATAAAATCTTTACTATTCAATATTTAAATTTTCTTCATAGCTAAGATAATGGTCTTTTTTTTTTTTTTTTTTTTTTTTTTTTTTTTTTTTTTTAAATGAGACAGGGTTTCATTCTGTTACTCAGGCTGAATTACAGTGATGAGATCACAGCTCACTGTAGCCTCGACCTCCAGGGCTCAAGCCATCCTCCCACCTCAGTCTCCTGAGTAGCTGAGACTACAGGCATGCACCACCATGCCTGGCTAATGTTCTTTGTCTTGTCTTGTCTCTTCTCTCTTATCTCTTTTCTTTTTCTTCTCTTCTCTCTTTTCCTTTTCTTTTATTTCTTTTATTGAGACACAGTCTTGCTCTGTTGCCCAGGCTGCAGTGCAGTGGTATGATCTCGGCTCACTGCAACCTCTGCCTCCCGTGTTCGAGTGATTGTCATGCCTCAGCCTCCTGAGTAGCCGGGATTACAGACATGTGCCACCATGTCCAGCTCATTTTTGTATTTTTAGTAGAGACGGGGTTTTATTGTTTTGGCCAGGCCGGTCTCAAACTTCTGGCCTCAAGTGATCCACATGCTTTGGCCTTCCAAAGTGTTGAGATTACAGGTGTGAGTCACTGCACCTGGCCTAATTTTCTTTTTAATTTTTTTTTTTTTTTTTTGTAAAGACAGAGTCTTCCTATGATGTTGCCCAGGCTGGTCTTGAACTCTTGAGCACCAGGGATTCTCCCACCTCAGCCTCCTAAAGTGCTAGTCTTACAGGTGTGAGCCACTATGCCTGGTCAAATCATATAAGTTTCAAAAATTTGTTTAAAATGGGAAATTCTCTACTTGAAAAATTCCACTTTAATTTCACAGGTTATGTGTTTTTTCTATTCAGTAATTTAAAAACATACTCTCTTCTGATTTACTGCACTCAGAATTTTGTAAACCTTTGCTATATAAAAATTCAGATTCTTTTTTCTTTTTTTTTAAATGCCTGGCTGGATGGTGGCTCATGCCTGTAATCCCAGCACTTTGGGAGGCTGAGGTGGGTGGATCACGTCATGTCAGGTGTTTGAGACCAGCCTGGCCAACATGATGAAACCCCGTCTCTACTAAAAATACAAAAATTAGCTGGGCAGGATGGCGTGTGCCTGTAGTTCCAGTTACTCAGGAGGCTGAGGCACGAGAATCACTTGAAACTGGGAGGCAGAGGTTGCAGTGAGCCGAGATTGCACTCCAGCCTGGGCAACAGAGTGAGACCCTGTCTCAAAACAACAACAACAAACCCTCCCCACTCCCACTACAGGTTTTGAAGTATGCCTTTGTGTGAGTTTTGTCACTTGTTGTATTAAGTTGTAGTAGCCGGAACAATTAAAAGTATAGTAGCGTGGTTATGTCATGTCTTCTTTTCCCCCTCATTTCTTATTTTGTTAAACATTTTCCTTTGTATTTCTTTTTCTATAAGTGAAGCAGCACAGTAATTTCCTTCAGACAGCTCTCTACAAGGCCTGTCTCTGAGATTTCTCCATCTCTGTCAAACGTCCTTTCAAAGGTTAGAAAAAAGTGCTCATAACCACTGAGATTTTCCTTTTCTTACAAATGGGGATTAGACTGATAGCAGTATCGCAGTTCAGCTGGGAAAGGTGATGGGTAAAAAAAATTGGAAGTGGGAAGGGAGATGGAAAGTGTATATTACATGCTGATTTCAGTGAAAATTTTTATGCCATTGGAAGGCATATTGGATTTAGGTGTATGATTTGTGACCCATTGAAATCATCTGCATTATTCTGAATCATGCAAATATTTTGTGATGTGATTCTGAATCAGGTAAGAGAGTAGTTCTAGCTTATGTGTGTTTTTCCCTTTTTATCTCAGGCACCATAACCTTGATACTATTTTAACTTACATGTTTATACATGTAAAAGTGTCTGAAGTAATTAATATAACCAATTTTGTGTCTCTAAGATTAGCTGTTTGCAAACAGCAAACAAGCCTCTGTAAGAAACTGGAGCGAGTCTTTCCAGTTGGACTACGTTAGAATTCCATCTACATTTTAATTTGGTTCCTGCTGTGTGGATATATTAGACTGAATCTATTACCTGGCTCAATGGTCCTTTCAGACAATTTCCCTTTCTCATTCTGATTTTATTGTAAGTGATTGTCAACATACTGTTGAAGTCTGAAAATCCAATTTTGATCACTTCCGTGAAGTGCTGATTACGATGACCTTATGTTAAAAAAACCAAACAACCCACCAAACAAGAACAGATGCAGTATTGTGATATTTAATAGAGTATCTTTTGGTTAAAGGTGCTGGTTATGGAGTGTTGTGTAAGACTCTATTCTTGGACGCTTCTGTACTGATTCTTCCTTTGGGTGTTGTGCAGAAGAAAATTCTGTAACAGTGACCCCCTTGGGGCAGGACCTGCTTTTACATTAAACATTCCTGCTGTATGTTTAATGCCACTTTGAGTTGCCTCTTTTCCTGGTGATCATGAACCACCTGCTGTTTTTTCATTTGGAGATAATGTTTCTCTGAGAATTTACTATAATTTCAGCTTTAAATATAGTCCTTTCATGCATTTAATACATTTAATCCTTACTATGAAACAGATTAATGGACCTTTGGTGTAAAGCTTAGGAACATTAATTTAGTTCACTCTGGTTTATTTAACTGTGTTGCCATTGTACTGGGATATACTTTTTCAGGGCATGTCTAGAAGCTAGACAGATGCTGTCAGATGGTAATAGCATGGTATTTCATATTCTCATGCTGCCCAACAGTTTGATGAAGAGCACTATTAGAAAAAAATAAATGCTAGTTATTCATTCTATTTGAAGCTTGATGTTCTCTTCCTTATCTTCAAACTGTCTCAACCCCACTTTGTGGCTAGTACCTTGTTTTGACTCTTTATCCTGACTCAGAGATCATTTCTTCCTAACTCTCTTCCTCTTTTCTCTTCCTGTTTTTGTTTCTTTGGATATTTCATTCTTAGTATAGAATTTACTCTTTCCTCCCCGTTCCTTTTGACCCTTTTGTTATCGAGCAGCCTCTTGATTGAACTAGAAAGTCTAGATAGATTTAGTTCTCTGCTGATCCCAAGTAACCTAACAGATAAGGATTTTAGATTATGATGTTCATATGCCATTCTCCGATTTGAAATTCTATGGTGCTTTGCATTTTCTTGCTGCTTAAAATGCTATCTAATATTCATAGCTTTAAGTGTCCTCTATAATCTCTATCATATCTATTCAAAATTAGTTCCTTCTCATTTCACTCACTTGCCTTCTGCAGCAGGTCTTGTTTCCAGAATTCTCTGTTCGATCAATTGTGTTACTTTCCTGAGAATAAAAATGTTACATCTTATATTTGTAACCATGTGTATATCACTTTCCTTAGGACACTGTATAATCTATGGTAGATGTTCAGTTAATGTGATTTTTGTTTTTCAGTGTCAATTACGGTCCTCTTTAGATGGGTGGGATAAAGATTGATCTTTTATTCTCTGTTTTAGACTTTAAGGGCATGATCTCTGGAGTCCTATCATCTGGGATTATCTATAACTCTTGTTTTGCTACTTTAGACAGTTTACCTAATGTCTCTGTACCTTAGTTTCCTCATCTGTAAAATGGAGACAATGGCTATACCGATCTTAAGAGAGATATGAGAACTGAGTAAGAGAATCCATATCAAGAAGATTTTGTGTATGTAACATATATTTCTAGATTAATATTGCTAAGAATATTTCCATGAACTAAACAAACTAGGAAGAAAAATTTTATTTGGGAACCCAATTTTTTATTTTATTCCTAGTCATTGCCAATACATACGTTATTTTTACAGTAAGGCTGTTTGTAAATATGTAAATATGTTTGTATTATTAAATCAGCATCTGAAAATGTTATTGAAAATGCTGAGGATATTTTTACTGCTTTGTAACAGAACTGAAACAGTTTTCTGGAGGCTGAATTTGTGCCTTCGTGATTGATCCCATCAAAATGAAGAGTTGGGAGAGTAAAGGATTTAATTTCACTGTTGAATTCAACAGAGTGAACATGTTTAGTATTTTTTTCTGGAACTGAGATTCTGCTAGGTGCTGAAAATTCAGGGAATACTGAGATATAGGTCTGAATTAGTCCATTGTCACACTGCTATACACATACTACTCAAGACTGGGTAATTTATAAAGGAAAGAGGTTTAATTGACTGACAGTTCCATATGGCTGGGGAGGCCTCAGGAAACTTACGATCATAACAGAAGGGGAAGCAGGCATGTCTTGCATGGTGGAAGGCGAGAGTGTAAGCATGTGAAGGAGGAACTGTTAAACACTTATAAAACAATCAGATCTCATGAGAACTCACTCAGTGTCACAAGAACAACATGAGGAAACCACCCCCATGATCCGTTCATGTCCCTCCCTTGACACTTGGGGATTATAGATCTCTCCTATAATCCTGTAAGGATTACAATTCGAGATGAGATTTGGGTGGGGACACAGCCAAACCATGTCAAGGCCCTGTTCCCACCTAATAAGAAAGATAATGAATAATTACAACAGACAGGAGTCAACACAGCAATAGAAGTATAGTTCAGTCAGTGGAATGATTACCTAATTAGGAGGAGAAATATAACATGGTTGGTTATAGAATGCTTCCTAGTAGGGGTACAGTACAGGGTTCCCTTTTAAAAAGTAATTGCAATTTTGTTTGTATGTTTAATTTCCATATATCTGACTGCTGTAAAATTGTTGTACCAAATCTTCTTAGTTATGACACAGTCATATACCTTACTGTAAGCTTCAGTTTTATCTCCTTCTCAGGTGATATTTAGAGTTTAGCATCCATCAACACAGCTTCAAAACAGAGTACCACTGCCAAGAAAAGAAGCTTAAACAGGCAGTTCACCATTTTATTTATACTCTAAGAATAGTAAGAAACCTGTTTATGACAGCCATTTCTCTCCTTTCAAGCTAAGATGCCTCATCTTTTAGCAGTGTTAGTTGGGCAAGGAGAGTATGGAAAAATAGTTTTTTTTCTCCTAGAGCACTCTAAGCTATCAATTTTATAGAGTCTGCATAATTCCCGACAAGAATGTAGTTTGAAGCAAGCTGTTATGATTAATTATTGCTCATTAACTGGATCTTCACTCTGCATGAAAGAATATTGTAGTTTTTATTCTAAAAACATTGTTGCTTATATTAAATTTGAAATGCATTTGGGGAGGTTGGAAGTTGAAATGTCCAGTGTGGGTTGTGAAGACATCAGGCATGTTGAAAGCTTTGCTTATGTAGTGTTGCTCTGATGCCACTGTGATTATTCAGTTAAAATAAATTAGATTATTCAACAGAAAAATTTATATAATGTCATTTTTGATGGAGACATTTTGCATATTTATGCTTTGTAAATCTATTCTTGGCAAGAGTGCTTAGTCATTATATACATATATTATACATATTTTTTATAGAAGATCTTGGAAGAATGCTGTACCAAAAATATTTGAGTCCCTGAACTCAAGTTGATTTCTTGTCTTTAAAGGATATTAGCTAAACTATTAACTTGGTTTATCAATATCTGAAGAAGACCTAGAATAGTATCATGTAATTTTCCCACTATTTTTCTTTTACTTATGTAAGGGTAGGAGTATGTGATTATATGAGCGATTCTTCCTTTGCAGTTGAACTGAAATCTGTCAGTTTCTCAATCTGTTTCCACATCCACCTTTGAGAGTCTGATATATATGATTACACTGATCTAAACAATAAAAATCACATGAGCAAATGTTCTAGTTCCTGACTTACAGACAAAATTTGTATATGACTAATTAAATTGGCCATTTATAGGAGTTCTAGTCTTTTGTAAGTGCTACAAACAAACCCAGACAAGAAGAATGGTTGCCTAGCATTGGTATATTAGTGGGGCCAGTTTTCAGAGGCTACCTCAAATATAGTTGATGAAAAACATTTTTATTAAATAAGAAAATTTTTGATGACTAATAAGAACTAAGGAGAGTATAAAATATGATCTACAACGTGTTTTTTCATTAATAAAACACTTATACTTATTGGATATTTACTATGGGTGACACTACTATTAAAGTATATAGCATTTAAGGCTATAAGGAGAATATATTAATGCTCTGTTTAATGTCCTTAATTTGTAACACATAAACAAGAAGCCAAGAATCAAAGAAATAGGATATAGAATAAAAAGGCTGTAAAATAAACAATGTTACTATAACTTAAAAATATTCTGAGTAGAGTTACTTTATTGTTTCCCTCCGAGAAATTAATCTTAAATGTATATCTTTTTTCCCCTAATTATGAGGTGGCAAAAGCACATGCCAGCTGTTGCTTTGTTTTTTATTCTATTCTTCTCCTGTGCTTTTTCTGAATACTTTTTGAATTAATAGCCAAATTTTGGTCACTTTTTGGACCCATCTTCCACTGGAAATAAAACCTCTTATACCTAAATATATAAACTTGAATACAAAGTGAAGAAAAAAAGCAGTTAGTAGGCAATGCCGATGCTGTTATTGTGTATTCCTCTATGAGAGATTCTTCTATGGTCAGAAAGATGTCTTGGGGTTAAGTTTTCTTAGCTTTTTTAGTGTGGAAAAAATCGTGTAAAACTAGTGGTCAAAAAGTATATGGTTTATTGGTCAATTATCACTCCATAATAACCACAAAATCTCAGAGGCGTACGACCGAAAGCATTTATTTCTTGCTTATGTGTCTGCACATCCGTTAAGGTTTGGCTGATCTAGGCTTGGTTCATCTTGGCTTGGCTCTGACCTCTGAGTCCAAGCAGACACATCTGCTTCAGGGCCTGGCTGGTGGGGGTGTGTGTAGAACTCTTCCTGGTGTTTCCATTTTGGGGCCCAGATGAAGGGGAGGCAGCTACTTCAGAGGACTCTTCTTATGGTTGTTGGCAGGACTGTGAGAGGGCAAGTGGAAAGATAAAGTGACTCTTAAAGATGAGGCTCAGAATTGGTACACGGTAAATTCTGTCTGTATTTGATTGGTCAAAGCACATTGGTGGAGAGGGGCAGTGCATATTTCTCCCATGGAGCTAGAGAATGCAGAGAGTCAGCGCTTGCTGACCAGTGATCTAATCTGCCACATAAGAAATGTGATGAAGGAAAAACACAATTTCAAATCTTGTAAGAGGTTGCAAATAAATGAATCTGTTATTATCAATACTGTCATGTACCAAGCACTACAAAATAGGTCATGTGATATGCTAAAAGCATACCTGCATTGTTTGATGGCTTTTTCAACATGGCACTATTGACACTGGGGCCAGGTAATTATTTGTTGTGAGAGACTGTCCTGTGTATGGTAGGATGCTTAGCAGCATCTTGACATCTACCCACTAAATGCCAGTAGCCCCTTCCCTGTTCCCAGCCATGACAGCCCAAAGTGTCTCCAGACACTGCTAAATGTTCCCCCAGGGAGCAAAATCACCCCCAGCTTAAAACCCCAGTTGACCTATCTTGTGCTGATAATCTTCGAAGGAGGGAATCACTTCATTTTAATAACGGAGAAATTGAGACTCAGAAAGGCTACTTGACCCAGTGTTACATTGAAGTAAATAACAACAGATTCGAGATTGAAACCCAAATCTCCTTCTTACATATGGTTCATATGGGACCAAAAAAAGAAAAATCCTCATAAATAAAATAAAATCTAAATATTTTAATTACAAAATACATAGATTTAACCATATTGCTAAGGGCTAATAAAAAGATGCCTTAGAATTGACTTTTCTTCAATAGTGATGCAGAAAAGGCAGTAACAATTTGCAGATAATAAGGTCTATAAAAGGTATGCTCAGGGAATTATGAGAAACTGGTGAGAACAGAGGAGGATTACTCTACTCACACCAATTGAGACAGATGGTTGCAGAATTAAATGACTTACTAAAGGACAAATGGTAATTAACCAGATGAAGGAAGACAGGATGGGCCTCACTAAGCAGAGGCAGCATCGTATGTACAGTCTTATATACAATGAACCGTAAGAAGATACAAATAGTGGAAGCAAAGAAAATGGCTGAAAGTGAGGAAAATGGCTGAAGGCAGAGGCAAAGCCAACAGTGATCCATACCATGTTATGGATTCTGGACTTTAATCCTGAAAGCAATGTTGGACCCCAACACAGAAATTTTAAACAGAGAAATTACAGAGTGTTATTTAAATTTTGCAACATCACTCCATCCTCCTGTGGATGTGCTATGGAAGCAAGAAAATTATGTGAAAGGATGTATATTCAAATGTTAGAAATATTTATCTTTGGATGAAGATTATGGTTTTAATTTTATTTTATTTTGAATATTTCTGCAGTTTTTTAATATATTTATCTTTTGTAATATGAAATACATTTCATAATAATAGGACATTGTAGCAATACAGGCAAGAAATTATAAGGCCCTGGACTATAGCAGTGGCAGGAATGATGGAGACAAGGAGGGATTTATCTGAGAGTGAATTTGAAGGTAAAATTTTCAGGGTTTGGAGAAATGTTTTCATGGGTATTAGTGGGGAAAACAGAAGAGTCCAAGATGCCCCTTGGGTTTCTGGCTTGAACAACTCATAGAGAAGGGGATCTAAAAAGATGGGAAGGTAGTTTTGGGGAGAGGATACATTCTGTTTTGACAGTGATATGAATGAAATGTTTCTGGGGCATTTGCATTGAGGAGACAGCCAATTGTCCATTGAAAAAGGAGTCCAGTATTCAAAAAAGGTTTAGTTGGACATACAGATTTTGGAATACCCGTAAAAGAGAGTGACCTTTTCAGGTAAAACTGTCTAGGAAGAATGTACATGTTGGGAAAAGGGCTGCAGATGGATTCCTAGTGGTAAAAGTGAGGCATACAAGGGGCCTGTAGAGTGTCTAACAAAGGCAGCCAGAGAGCCAGGGCAAGAGCGAATTCTCAGAGAGAGTGGGCAACCACGTGAAATGAGGAGGAGAGGCCCAGTGCTATGCAGCATAGTCTTTCTATTTAGCATTTGGGTTTTTCAATCCAGGCACAAGGCAGAGTTAGAAGTCAGATAGCAGTGAGTTGTGGTTATAAAATAGAGACTGTGAGACAAACCATCCTTTTAAGACATTTGCTTGGAAAAGAAAGTGGGAAAGTAGATGGTCATTGGGTGCACAGAAGGCTTTCCAAGTTGTGTTTTTTTCATGTAGAACATTTTTCCTGAGAAACTATTCTTGGAGGAAAAAAAATAGATTCATATTTAGATGATGTAATTCAGTGTTCAGAGAACCTTTCATATGAAAATTGTCTTGTTAGTTTTTTTTGTTTTGCTTCACTGTTAAATTTGTATGTTCTTTAAAATGTCGTAAAACTTTAAAAAATAAGTTAATCTTTTTACCAGACACTTAAAATTACTCTTTTCATTAAATAAGGAAATCAATCTACTAAAATGAGAAGAAATGTATACTTTTGAAGAGTTTGCCTTTTGATTGGTGTATGCATTCATAAATTTATTTCATATCTTCCAAAATTACAAATGTTATGAAATGTACAAATCCCTTTCTATTTCGCTGTCTTTTTTCTTTGAGTTTCTCATCTTTAAAATTTTTTAGTGTCATAAAAATATAAAGAGAAATAAATGTAATTTTTATTAGAGCATTTTATATATGCTATTTATTTTGTATTTTTGTTGTAGTTTTAGTATCCAAAATTTATTACATGTATTTTTTTTACATTATTTTTCACATTTTATCTTGAAATTTGTTTTTAAATATTGTTATTGTAAATGATTAAATTTTGAATTTTCATACAGATATATTTTTATTAAAGTATTTCCCTTTATTTTCTTCTATTCTGTCTCCTAATGTAATCAGCGCATATATGATGAAAAGAGCATAACAACATAATAGAAAATCAGCTATGGATCAGGAGGATTGGGCTCAGATCATGTTTGCTCACTAGCAATTTGGCTTTGGTGAAGTTACTTATCCTCCATTTGAGTTTATATATATATATATATATATTTTTTTTTCTTTTTTCTTTAGATGGAGTTTTGCTCTGTCACCCACGTTGGAGAGCAGTGCACCATCTTGGCTCACTGCAACCTCTGCCTCCTGGGTTCAAGTGATTCTCCTGTCTCAGCCGCTGAAGTAGCTGGGACTACAGGTCCCTGCCACCATGCCTAGCTAATTTTTTGTATTTTAGTAGAGATGGGGTTTCACCATGTTGCCCAGGGTGGTCTCGAACTCCTGAGCTCAGGCAATCTGCCTGACTCGACCTCCCAAAGTGCTGGGATTACAGGCTTGAGCCACCACACTCAGCCTTGAATTAATATATTTAATTTATAATGACATTTTTAGGATTTTAGCACTATTAGTAATTTATACCTAAAAATTAAATACATTTTATCATGTCACAAGAGCATCTAAACCTTCATTAAAGGAGTACATTTTTAAATGGGAGAAGAGATGCATGTTTGTGGAGCATAATATGTGTCAGTAGAGACCAAATTGTACACCGTGTGCGTTTATGAGGTATGGGTGCATTTAGCATTTTTGGAGAATAATTAAAAAGATCCTTGGATTTCTGAGTGTAAAAATCAAGAAAAACAGGATCTGGTAACAGATATTAGAAAAACAGATGGTTATTAAAGCTTAGAAATTCCCCAAGAATATAGTCTACTTAAAAGTTTTTGTTATGAATAGCTACATGTATAACACTGGAGTCATGTAGTTGAAATACTGTTGCATTTTTGGCTTCTTAGTAGGAAATTAATAAGTTTCCAATGCAAGTTCTAGGGAATAATAGGAGCTGCGTATAACAAAGTTGTTGAATTAAATAGAATATAACTTCGTTTTCTATATTCAGCATACCTACCAATACTAATTCACTAATTATGTTTATATTTTCTACTTTATTAGAATGTTGTAGAATAGACATATTACAGAATGAAGGCAAATATAAAATAATTTTTTTCTGTGGCACTTAATATTCTCAGTGGAGGATAAAATTTAATGGTAAAAATTTGCTAAAATTATTTGTTATAAAAAAGAAATTTATGCTTTGGACTATGTAAGTTTACCAAATTAGAAATAAATATAGGTTTTATGCTCTAATTACTGTTTAAATGGACACTGCACCCCTACTACATTATGCTATGAGACTAGAATCTCTGTGCATATGTTGGGTGTATATATATCAGAGTGAAAGATGTTCTCATTAGAAAGAATCATTGGAAATTTTTGAATCCAAAGGGGAACTTTATGTAGTTCAGTTTGGCAGACTTTATACATTTGATTTGTTTTAGGCTGTAAAATGTATGTTGTATAAAATATAAACATGTCTTCATTTATGGGACCACAGATAGCTCCACTATGGACAGGGCATTTCTTCTAAAACACATGATTACTTTTGCAGTATGTAGAGAAATAGAAGACCAATCAATTAATTTTCTAAAATTCCCCTGCTGTGGGTTTCTTTCAGTGTTAAGTCCTTCACCACATGTACACATGTCTCTCTATAAAGAGCGATGAGTGGTGAGAGGTAGTTGAGCTGCCATTATTTGAATGCGTAGGAAAACCACTTTCTATAATCCACTGCCATATCCAGCATGACTATCCATTACTTACTACTAAAAGGCTCTTTTGTAAAACTTTCTAAATAATTCACTAGAGCCTCAGTAAATGTTGCACATAGATTTCTATCAAGACATATTGTGTACAATTTCTGCTAGGTTTTTTCTTGGAAAGGTAAGCTGAAGATGGGAAACAGGATATTTAAGAATTGAGAAATAGCTTGGACACACCTTATTTCTAAAGAGCCTGAGCTCTTGATGGTTATACCGGTCCAGCGCTGCATTAGTATAAGGAGGGTCCACCTAGGTTATACCCTTATTCTTTGCAGTTCTGAGAGTATTCAGGCAACCTTATTTTTCCTTGTTGGACAGGACCAGTTACTGTAACAAACACTGTTACTCTCTTTCCTACTTGTTCTTTAGTAGATGAGAATCCCCAAATGATCAGGTGGCAGTCCCCATTGAGACAGTGATGTTTCTGTGTTCTATCTTGGATTTATTTTTTTCTTTTTTTCCAAACTTCCAGATAAATAGAACCCCAAGTTGCGGGGTTGCTGATACCAGGGCAAATGGGCCATGGTGCATGATGGTCCATGTTTGTGCCTAATCAGCATGGCTTCTTTCTTCATAAGCTCATTAAACAAACATCTGACTCTCTCTGCCATGCGAAGAATATCCTTAGACTACATTTGTTTTTTCTGCAGAGAATGTCTTGTGGTGAGCATTCGTGTGAGAAATGGGACATCATTATTTTAAAGCTGTGGTCCCCAAATCTCTATGTAGTATTTCTAATCTTGTTCTCGTTCCCTCCAAGAAATAAATAGTTCAAACATGAACCATTTTGCAGGCATCTTACATAAATTCTAATTTCAACTTATTGCTTTTTTGGGGTAAAGTGGAAGATACTGAGTGACTGCTCACATTTAGGCACATAAAAAATATTTTCCCTCTCCATCGTTCTTCAGTATCATCCCTATGACCTGCTAAACTCTTAAAGTAGAACAATTTTGTCTTGTGCCATTATATTGTACGACTGTAAACCCAGTTTATATTAGGGGACTTTGCTACCATGGGTTTGGGTTAAGGGAGGCTCAGAGGTATGGCTAGAGTCAAGTTCCTGGCGATGTGAACAACCTCTTGCAACTTACTCATGCCTTTGGGGGTTGTATCAGTCCTCAATGCATAAATTGCTTCTACTTAATTATGGAAAGCTACTGGGTAACCTAGACTCTACAGCTAAAGTGATCTCATAGCACCTAGTTTATGGTGGCAGTCTGGGTTGAATGGTCACCTAATGTCTCATTCAGCATTGGAACCAAGTAGCAAACTGAAAGATGATACCTGTGGAAGGATGCATGTCCTTAACCCTATATCCCAAATGCCTGTTCTTGATTCTTCTGTCAGGGGTTGTCATAAGCTTCATATATCATCCAGGAATGGGTGGCAGAACCATTTGTACTGGAATCTGGGCCCACTAGACACTCTTTTGAATTACACCTGACTCAAATTTGACAGCCTTTTGAAAGACATAGTAAAAGGATACTAATAGAATATCCCATATCCAAAAGTCTATCTGTCATGGTGCCTTCTTGGTTACAATGATTTATTTTGGAGAATGCTATGGTTTGAAGGTTTTTATCCCCTCTGAAACTCATGTTGAAACTTTATTCTCAATGAAATAGTTTTGAGAGGTGGGGCCTAATAAGAAGTATTTAGGCCATGAGGACAGTGTACTGCTATAAAAAGGGCTTGTAGGAGTGGATTCGCTCTCTCTCTCTCACTCTTCTGTTTATGTGAGGAACAATGTTCTTCCTCTTGGGAGGATGTAGTGTTCAAGGCACCATCTTGGAATCAGAGACTTGGCCCTTTCTGGACACCAACCTACCAGTGCCTTGATCATGGACTTCCCAGCCTCTAGTACTGTGAGGAATACATTTCTGTTCTTTATAAATCACCCTGTCTTAGATATAGCAGCGTAAAATGGACTAAGATAGAGGAGATAGCCTACCTCGTCAGCTATGCTTTTCATAGTGTGATCCAAAATCTAGCAACCCTCATTTAGGAACATGTTAGAAATAGATAACAGACTCAATTCCAGATTTACTAAATCAGAATCTGCATTTCAGTAAGATCCTCAGGTGAATTGTATGCACATTAAAGTGGGAGAACCAGTGCCTTAGCTGATTTGACCACAGGAATGTCATCGCAGTGGGAGGCTTCTTGTTTCCCAGGGATTAATGTCACCCCCTGCCACGCTGCTTCTTGCTGTTTAGATCTTATCAGCATGGCATCTGTAATGCAGTAGATGTGTGTGGTGGTCTGAGGGAAGGGCTGAGAAACACTGCTCTTCTTTTGGTTACTGACAGTTGCTTTTCATGACTCTTGCATATGAGAATGCAGGTTTTTGTTTTTTTTTTTTTTGCCAATATCCATTATTGGCAGCTCTATAAATTTACTTCTGTTAGAAAACTACATTTAGGAGTACAGCTGAAATTGAAGCCAACCTCTGATTGTGTTTGTTATAATATAGTAGTAATTTTTATTTAGACCTGCTAGTATTTTACCTTACCTTAAATTGCTGAATTAGAGCACAGTTTCCCAAGATCCATAGGAATTAGTTTTCACATATATTTGTTATCCAGCATGACTCCAAAGTTTGGTCATTCCCCTTTTTGAAAAAACACAGTTATCTAATTAAAAGTTCTTTATGGTAAGACTTTAGGAAGGCATCATAGTAAGGCCTGGTAAAGATAAAACGAGTTTTCCTCAATACCTGATCTTCTCTTTATGTAAGAGGCTCCAGGTCTGTGACTTGGGAATTAGGTTAGAAACTTTGTTCTCCAGGCTGATGGCTCAAATAAGGCCTTTATATGTTAGCGCTGGAATTGTTTTGTCTTAGAACAATTAATCAAGACCTTAGGGAATGTTTAATGAATTTGTTTCTGGAGATGTCTTGATTAATTAATTCTATCTAGGAATCTCTGCATGTCAGATATTTCATGCACCCTGATGACTACTCCAGCCCTGATGCCTATTATGATGCTCATCCTCATTTTGTTCCCGGTAATTAAATGCTGCCCCCTGAGCTTGGCCATCCAGAGCTTCTGTGATTTCTGCTGGGATTGGGGTTTACATTAAGCCTGCCCACTGACATTTCTGACCTAGAGATAATAGCTGGTTAAGCACAATTAAAAATTTGGATTAAAAAAATATTCTTCTAATTTCAAGAGGCAGTGGCAAACAATACAGATTATTATGAAATAATACACAGTAAGTCCTCACATCACATCACTGATAGGTTCTTAGAAACTCCAAATTTAAGCAAAATGATGTATCATGAATCCAATATTTTTTCTCATCAACATTACAGTGAAACAATTGTGAACAAAACAGAATTATTCTAGGACTTTATTCTAGGTCATTTCACTTAAAGTCACAGTTTCTGAATCTATGAATAATGTTAAGTGGAGATCTACACTATATCATACCTTCCCTGAACTTTCAATTTATCATTAATATTACGTCCATATTCATTTTTCAGAGCCAGAATTGTACAAGCTATTTTTTCTTTAAAAAGTGGCAAGTTAATTTTCTATTATAGTGAGTTATTTTGTAGAATGTATTTTTTAAAAAATGAACTCTTTTCTAACATGTTTTGACATTTTTCGAGTATGTTCACACTCTGATATCTCATTTGCTATTTAAGCTAATTTTCATTGCATGGAAGCGAGTACTTTAACATCGTGAGAGATGGTCTGATAAAGAAGGAACATCCCTAGGGCCAGGGACAAAGCACCCTGGAAGGGTTCTCAAACTTTCTTACCTAAATTCCATTTTCCAAAAAGTGAAGAAAAATGTTCTGTCTACCTGATAGGATTATTGCATTGATTACTGAAGGTAAATATTAAAAAAGCATGTTTTATATATATGAAGAAGTCTTTACTGAGCACATACTCTGAGCTAAGCTCTACCCTAATCATTTAAAATGAATGTGAAGCACTTTGCAATAAGCTTTTCATTTGACATCTAAATTCTGAGAAAGTTTAAGTTTGCAATAATTTAAGAAACAAAATTACTTTGAAGACAATTATAATATGTCTGTATGTATTTTCATATATATGTATTTGTATATTAATAATATATTTAAATTTTAGATAATTCTGTTTTGATTTGAAAGAGGAGTTGGAGAAACTGTGGCAAAGAAGTGACGTTTTTCTTCTTGCTTTCACATATTTTGTTGGGAAGTTTATAACTTTTAGTTTTAAAATAGTGGAGATATCTTTAGGGATGGATATAAATTCCTCCCCTCAAAGAAAGCCCGCTAGAAATGGAAAACAGTGTACCCTAATTGAGAACCCATCAGTTAAATAAAGTATTAAGTGCTTGCTTTATCCTAGATGATTTTGGATACAGTGGCATAATTTGTACTTTTCCTGCCCTGCAGAAACTCTTTTGAGAAAGTGTCTCCACAATCAGTGAACATTGCTGTATTCTATGATTGCTACTCAGAGGTCTGCAGACCAGTAACATGTGTATGATCTGAGAGCTTGTTAGAAATGCAGGATCAAAAAAAAAAAAAAAAAAAAGAAATGCAGAACCCCAGGCCCAGGCCCTACCCCAGACCTACGGAATCAGGGTTTTCATGTTAACAAGATCACCAGGGGAAATATGCACATTTTTTGAGAAACACTGTTCTAGATCACATGTACAATCTGAGTTTTCCTAAATAATCTGTATGTTTGTTTCTGTACCATCATAATCTTGGCCCTTTTTTTTTTTTTTTTTGAGACAAAGTCTCGCTCTTGTCCCCCAGTCTGGAGTGCAATGGTATGATCTCGGCTCACTGCAACCTCTGCCTCCTGGGTTCAAGTGATTCTTTTGCCTCAGCCTCCTGAGTAGCTGGGATTACAGGTGTGTACCACCATGCCCAGCTAATTTTTTGTATTTTTTAAGTAGAAATGGGGTTTCACCATATTGGCCAGGCTGGTCTTGAACTCCTGACCTCAGGCGATCCACCCGCCTTGGCCTCCCAAAGTGCTGGGATTACAGGCGTGAGCCACTGCGCCCGGCCGGCGCTTCTTTTTTTATATATTCTTTTTAAACACTTTATTTTTACATGTTGGAACAGAAAAGATTAAAAACAAATGAACTAAATAATAGTAATAGCAAACAACTCTGCTCTTTTTTTTCTTCCAGTTAAGATTTGTCAATCTTAAATAATGAGATTTAGGAAATGTGATTAAATATACAGTTTATTCAGGCTGCAAAGAGGATGGTCACCCAGGAAAACACTGATTCCAAATGAAAATAGGGTCAGCATTTTCAAAATGGAGTAGTTAAAGTTTCAATTATATAGGCACAGACAGATAAGTTGTAGGAGGATTACATTTTTCGTATGAAGCAAGGTGCATATGCCACAGCAATTGGTTTCATTGATTATGGATTTCTGCATTCCAAGAGAAGTTACTTTATTACTCCATGAGGATGGGTAGTGATCTTAGGGGTCTTATCTCTGGCACCATTTGGTCTCAATTATTTACAGGAAAAAGAGGCTTTTAAAAAAGGCAAAAGTTGCAGCTCCATGCCACCTGGCTCAGGCTGCATAGCCACATTCCTCTCAAGGCTCAGGAGAACTTAAATTTCCAAAAACTGTAAGTTTAAACTATTTAGTTTCACAGCTACTATAATGTTCAGTTTCCTATCTTTGTATAGCTACCTGGGTAACCAAGACTAACCCTAGTAATTTCTCTTTTCTCTTCTTGTTAGACCATCTGCTGGGCTCATTCCAATTCCTACCTGACCCTGCTGCTTTATGATGAATTGGCCTTTACCAATGAATCACTTTTTAACATTACCCTGTAGTTGACAATTTGCCTCTCTATAAGCCAGATTGCTTCTTAACTAGACATTGGCCTTGTCGCTGAACCTCCTACATATATTTGAGTACAACTTAATTGTAGCAAAATAGTTTCAACTGTGTTATACCCATTGGGTTTTCTTTAGGGGTCTTTCCGGAGACCCTAAATAATAACACAGAGTCAGCTGCAAGATTTTTTATTGTAAGACTAACTTTGATACCAGCTTGCCATGTCTAAGAAAGTGAAAAAGCTAATGCATAAATAGAAAATTTCTAAGACTAGCTGTCTCTTGATCTTGGTATCTTTGGAGCCAAGACAAGAAAGGCAGGATAAACCTTGCTCAATTAAGCTATCTTTGAGGAACGTGAAAACAAACAAAAATCCCAATATAGTGATTTAAAAATAAACCCTACGCAGGAAGGATGAGGATATCTATTACTTAGTATGAGAAAGAAATTGAGCAGATTGGAACGTGACACCAATTCTTGGACTCAGCGAGTTGATTCTGGAGAGGTAAAGCAAAGACAATTCTCTTCAATGCAGTGAACAGAGAGCAGGTAAGAGTTGGGTTGAATTGAAGACTTGCTTTGAGAGTCTCTTATCTGCTGCCTGGAGTGATTGTCTGTGTCAAGGCCATATTCCTAAAATATGAAATCTTTTTTCATATTTTAGGCTCTCTCTGGAGGGGTCCAGTGTGGAATGTGCCTGGGGGCACTAGGGAGAGGTGCTTCTGCTGGAGGAGGACCTGAGGGTTAGGGGCTGGTGAGAACTGGGAACCTGCGGCCGTCTCTTCTGCTTTGGAGCAGGGGTTGTGGCCAGGGAGAGGGAACTGGGACAGGAGCCAGAGAACGGTCATCCAGGCGCAGTGGGGAGCTGCTGCCCAGGCCACAGCAAACAGCACTGCTGAGAGGCAGCGGCCGCACAGGTGACGCAAATGGCAGGCCCTGGGAATCCCGCCGCCCCCCACCTAGAATTGCCCCACCTCCCCCACTGCAAACACCAGCTTTTCCTGGCACCCCAGGCCCAGAACGTGGGCCCAGAGAGCCTTGCTGGGGTCTCTGGGGCACCTTGGCCTCGCTCTGAGGCTGAAAGGAGAAGGACCAGGGTGCAGCATCCCTCGGCCCCAGGGACCCCTCTGCCCTGCCCAGCACTGGCCCTGACCCGTGCTCCCGCCGTCTGCCCAGAGCAGGACCTCATCTTCCCGGAGGGCACAGGGAGCGGCTGAGTGGGCACAGATCCTGGCAGGAGAAAGGCCCAGGCTGAGGCCAGACCTGGGAAACATCCCAGCAATGAGGACACGTGTGTTTGACAACTGCTCCCCTGAATAAATGTGAGGATAAATGTTTAAAACAAACAAACAAACAAACTGACTGATGTGGGGGTTAGGGAATTGAAGCTTGTATGGAGTGTATCTGAGAAATAAAAGTATCCAAATTGAGCTTTGATTCAGGCTCGATATTGTAGGTTTGAAGAGGGAAAGTTTCCTCTTCACCTTCTGAGGGTTTGTTGAAAATGAACTGACAAAATGCAGATTAACAGGAGAGAAAGCATACAAAATTTATTTAATGTGCACAGGCGGTGGAGGTGAGGGGAGTCACAGGTGATTACCCAATAGCCCAACGATGCTTATATACTCTTCTTCACAGGGAGTGGGGATATGGGGAATGAAAGCAAATCTTTTGAGGAGTAATAGATGGTTAGTAGGGAGAATGAATGGACGCTGAATATGGAAATTAACTTATAAAGAATTTTCTTCGGAATTTCAATGAGCCCCAGAGACAGACATTATCTTGTGAAAACATCTGTCCAGGTATGGTTACATTTTTCACTCTTATTTTCTGTGATAGATAATCACATTTAGGGGAGGGGATAGAAGGCTTTCTCTTTGGCAGGTCCAGTCTTCAGATAGAAAAGGGAATACTAGGGTAGGGCCCCTTCCAACATCTGATCACCTTCAATGGCCTTGCATCTAAAATAGTCAGTATACCGTGGTGTTATATTTTGGGGTGAAATTCTCTGGGAGGGTTTAGCATCTTTATTTAGCATTGAGTGTTTCATGGACCAGCTTATTTTGGAGGTAAGATGTTTAACTTTTAACTACATGATTAAAAAATCTATTATCTCTACTTCTCCTTTATTGATCAGATGTTTATGTCAGATAAAGCTTGTCTTTAGGATTCCTTCAGGCCCCATTTTCTGTCCTTGTTTTTATCCTCACTGATGGAACCCATATGTTAGTATTATCCTACCAAATATAGTAAGCAGAAAGTATTTGCCAAGAGAATACCATGTGTGCATTTGAACACTGGACATTTAAAGAGGTTTTTTTTTTTTTAGGGGGATACTTACAATATGACTAAGGAGATAGATGTATAAAAAATGAACAGGATAGGATACTTGGAGAAAATGCATTATATGCACATTTAATTCCACTATAAGTTTTGAGTGGAGGGATGGATAGGAAGAGAGAAATACATATAACAGATTATTACATTAATGGAGAGACTATGACCCAGAGAGTATACGATGGGAGAAAGGAACCTGTTGTTCCAAGTTTCTATTATGGCATATATGGTCATGATGATTTTCTCAGTATGAAGCATCTCCTAGGGCTAAGTTTGATGTAAAACTGATGTTCTGTATTTTAAGTGTGAGTTAAGAGGTTTGAAAGTGTTATTTAGACTGTACTATGCTTGACTTTCAATTTATAAACTAACCTGCTTGTAAGGTTCTTTATAATTCCAAAAAAAATGTCATTTGCTAGGAGAGATTAGAAGAGTGAAGTGATTACCCAAGGTAAGTTGAAGGAGTTTCAGTTAAGTCCTATGTTGCTGGAAGTCAGGGACCTCTAATGGAGGGACCGGCTGAAGCCATGGCAGAAGAACATAAATTGTGAATATTTCATGGACATTTATTAGTTCTCCAAATTAATACATTTATAATTTCTTACGCCTGTCATTACTGCAATCTCTGAAAGTAAATTGTGAAGATTTCATGGACACTTATCACTTCCCTAATCAATACCCTTGTGATTTCCTATGCCTGTCTTTAATCTCTTAATCTCGTCATCTTCATAAGCTGAGAAGGATGTATGTTGCCTCAGGACTCTGTGATGATTGCGTTAACTGCACAGATTGTTTGTAGAGATATGTGTTTGAACAATATGAAATCTGGGCACCTTGAAAAAAGAACAGGATAACAGCAATGTTCAGGGAACAAGAGAGATAACCTTAAACTCTGACTGCTGGTGAGCCGGGCGAACAGAGCAATATTTCTCTTCTTTCAAAAGCAAATGAGAGAAATGTCGCTGAATTCTTTTCCTCAGCAAGGAACATCCCTGAGAAAGAGAATTCATCCCTGAGGGAAGGCCTCTAAAATGGCCGCTTTGGGGGTGGCTGTCTTTTACAGCTGTGGCTGTGGGATGAAATAAGCCCCGGTCTCCCATAGCGCTCCCAGGCTTATTAGGACGAGGAAATTCTCACCTAATAAACTTTGGTCAGACCAGTTGTCTGCTCTCAAACCCTGTCTCCTGATAAGATGTTATCAATGACAATGCATGCTCGAAAATTCATTAGCAATTTTAATTTTGCCTTGGTCCTGTGATCTCGCCCTGCCTCCATTTACCTTGTGATATCTTATTACCTTTGAAGCATGTGATCTCTGTGACCCACACCCTATTCGTACACTCCCTCCCTTTTTGAAAATCACTAATAAAAACTTGCTGGTTTTGCGGCTTGGGGGGCATCACAGAACCTGCCGACATGTGTTGTCTCCCCCAGTCACCCAGCTTTAAAATTTCTCTCTTTTATACTCTGTCCCTGTATTTCTCAGACCAGCCGCCACTTAGGAAAAATAGAAAAGAACCTACGTGAAATATCGGGGATTGAATTTCACCTGATAGTCCTAAAAGAAAGGTAGAAATAAGTAGTACAGAATAACGTCTGAGGTCTGTCACTTAATAAATATGGTTAAGTTAGGCCCAACAAAATTCTTTTTACTTTAAAAATTATTTCAGTTTGAATAATGAATGTTCATAGAAACCATTCACATTATTTTACAGGCTGCTTCAACTTTTCTTTGTTTATTCCAAATGAGCACATTTTAAAATTGTTTTAGTTGCCATCATAATGGCATTTTACAGTCTAAGGGAGCCAAATAGCCTCCCTGCCTTCCTTTTAATAAGACAAATGTTCATATTATGAACATTTTAGCAAAACCTAATTGCTCTGGGAAAATGGAAATGTAGTTACAGATACAAAAATACTTGCAGTTACTGTTACCAATTTAATTGTCTCAGAGTAGGGAAATAAGCAAATTAGAAGCGTAGATGGGAAGGAGACTATTTTTCATGATCACTCTTAAGCATCTTTGGAAATTTGTACCACATGCATATATATGAATTATTAAAAGAAAAAGGCGGAGGGGGGAGTGAGTCACCTAGGTTGGAGATAGTGCAACTCCTTTTGTATATCCACGTGTTCTGTATATTTAGTTAAATGCCACATAATCACTACAATGATTATTTGGTAAAAGATTATTATTATTATGGTAAAGGATAGTTTGTGTAAATCAGAACATTTATTTTTGCATGAGAGTGAATAATTGGAGAGAGTATGGGTTGGGGTCAGGGAGTTTAAGAATAAGTTGCTGTAGTGGGATGATGGATGGAAATAGAATTAAATGGGTGAATTTGAGTGAGATACAGCAGGATGAGTCAGTAGGTACTTTTCTTGAAGGTGAAGAGAAGAAACTTCTAGCTTTGAAGCCTGGACTCAGAAAAACGAGAATGCCACTGAGAAATAAGAAATTTCAGAATTAGTTTTTTAGAGGAAAGGTAATGATTTTGGATCTTTCAGTTGAATAGACAGATGGTGGACTAGGATACTTAAGTAGCATTCCCTTAGGGTTTTAAGTTTGTTATTTTGTTTTTATTTAATTGATAATCCTTATCAAGACTTTTTAGCTCTTAGATTTAATTATTTAGCTTGGGTGAGTATTAGTTAAGCAATATGGTAAGCTAATTATACATAAATATTCATTGGCTGTTGGTGTTATGACCCAAGTTGCATTTTACATCCTGGCTTCAATTTCTTAACACAATAGGAGTTGAGTATATTTGTTTGAAGAAAAGATGGATACACATTTAACTTATGTTATGACCTGTCTAGGTCCAGCCCAGAGAGCAGTAGCTAAATGTACAAATTACTTCACTCAGGGAAAATAGTCAAACAACTTTCTTCTTTGCTGCTGCTTCTTGTTTCTTCTTTTTATTTTGAACATTAGTAAATTTGCAGTTTATATTCACCATCTCTCTATAGCACTTCACCTTTTGAAACCTAGATATGAATTTCCACCCTTCCCCCTACCAAACTCTTTTTTTTCCACATTTGTCTACTAGTTTTGCCTTCCCCCACCACGGGTCCTTCAAATTTCAAAATGAAAGTCATATTCTGTTTCAACCTCTACCTTAACCTGTTTCTTGTCCTACAAGGTGGAAACCTCTGTGTTTAATTTAACTTCTGCTTCTCCTCTGAGAGCCATCTAGTCATGAAATGATATTAGTTATAGCTTACCATGATGTCTTTCCCAGCCTGTGGCCTCTGTGTCAGACTAGGCCATTACCATTACTTTCCTGGCTAATACACCATCTGTATAACTGGCCCCCAAGTCACCAGATTTTTTAAATGCAATTCGTACTTCATATTATTATGAATTATGTTTACTCCTCTCTGCCTTATCCCCACAGTTATTATATGACTCTCCTTTAAAATGTTCATTGCTTTATAGGAATCTTTGAGAATAAAATCCAAACATTTTGTCTTGCTATAAAATTTGCAAACTATTCGGCATATAACCTACTTTTATATGCTAGAACCACATGTCCCTTCTTTATTCCTTACCTTTGAACATACTGCCTGGAATAATATTCCACTAACCACATTAACTTCATGCCTTTCCAAACTCCTATCCTTTTTTATTCCTTTCAATAACAAATCATCACATACCGAATAGCTTAAAATAATAAAAAACTATTTTCTCATAGTTGTGAAAGCCAGAAGTCCAAAGTCAAGAAGTCAGCAGGACTTCTTGCACTTGCTCCTGAAGCTCTAGGGGACATTCTGCTCCTTGCCTCTTCCAGCTTCCTCTGGTGACTGCTTGGTTTGTGACTGGGCATCCCCCGTCTGTGCCTCTGTCTTCACATCTTCTTTGTGTTGGTGTCTTTGCCTCTCCTGTCTTTTATAAGTAATGCATTTAAGGCTACCTTGGTAATCCAGGATGTTCTTATTTCAAGATCTTTAGTTTAATTACAGCTGCAAAGACTCTTTTTCCAAATATAGTCACGCTCACAGGTTCCTGATAGATATGTCTTTTCGGGAGACCACTGTTCAGCTCACTACACACACAAAACACATAGTTCATTCATGCTTTCACTGATGTCTGTTGAATACTTAGCAATTAGTTTTTTTCTCTGTTATTCCATGGTGTTCAGTTGATATCTCTATTTTAGCACCTATTACATTAAATTTATATATTCTGCCCACTATGTTGGAAAGTTATTTGTTGGATAATATTCAATTTATCCTTTTTTGTTACTTGAAAATTGAAATTCCTGGCTCACTGCCAATTCCAAACTCTACTTCCTGATGATCATAATTTTTAGTGACTTAAGTAACAAAGATGTCTGTATTATTCAGGGTTCTCCAGAGAAATAGAACAAATTGGATATATACATAGCTGTATAAATGAGATTTATTACAGGAATTGGCTTACACAGTTATGGAGACCGAGGAGTTCCATGATCTTCCTTCTGCAAGACGGAGAACCAGGAAAGCTGGCAGTGTCATTCAGTCCAAGTCAGAAGGCCTGAGACTCTGGGGTGGGGAAGGGGCCATGGTCTAAGTCCTGGTCTGAGTCTATAAGCTTGAAACTAGGAGCACTGATGTCTGACAGCATGTCTCAGCTAAAGCAGAGAGACTGAATTCGCCTTTTCTCTGTCTTTTTGATCTATTTACTCCCTTGAGAGACTGGATAATGCCCACACATTGTGGAGTACCAGCTGCTTTGTTCAGTTCAGTTCACCAGTTCATATGCTAATATCTGCCAGAAATACCCTCAGAGACATACCTAGAAATAATGTTTTCCAGCTATCTGGGCATTCTTTAGCTCAGACAAGTTGCCACATTAAATTAACCATCACGATCATCCTTCCAATGTGTTAACTTTTTTACTGCTTAGTTTCCTTTCTTCCAATGATCTTGTTCTCTTTGTTCTGTCAGCTACCCACTCCGTGGACATACCTTGTTCCTTATCATTGGAAATAACTGAAACGACTCCAAAATGTTAGTTTCAAGTATAGCAACCTGCTATCGTCACCACCTCTTCCGCCCAGTGCTTCTCTTGCTACGGTTTTGGTAACAATTCGTTGACCTCATTGATCCTACCATCTCTTCACTTTTTCTCAATCACTCATGTACTCATGTCCTTACTGACCTAGCTTAGATCTATTGCTAATTATTATCATCATCCTCTTCTTTTGCTTTGTCATACTGTTTTGTTCAAAGCAAGTCCTGTTGAACTTTTGTTTACTCCATGCCTGCATAACTGCAACAGAACAGGGCAAGAAGCAAACATCCATTCTTTAACTTTTAAATTGTGTGGGTACATACTAGGTGTATATATTTATCGGGTACGTGAAATATTTTGATACAGGCATGCCATGTATAATAATCACATCATGGAAAATGGGGTATTTATCCCCTCAAGCATTTATCCTTTGTGTTACAGACAATCCAATTATATTCTTTTAGTTATTTTAAAATGTACAATTCTTTTGACTGTAGTTACTCTGTTGTTCTATAAAATACTAGGTATTATTCATTCTTTCTAATTATTTTTTTGTACCCATTAACCATCCCCATTTCTCCCCTACTCCCCACAACCCTTCCCAACCTCTGGTAACCAACCTTCTACTGTCTATCTCCATAAGTCTAATTGTTTTGATTTTAGACCCCACAAATCAGTGAGAACCTGTGCACATGTCTGCTCTTGAAATAAAAAACCAACTCGCAAGGGGGCCCTCGAGGCTGCCTGAAATTGTGCTGTATCTCCCTTGTCCGTTTGCTCTTCCATGTTCCCAGACATTCGCTTCATTCCTTATTCTCTTTCCTCAAAGTTCTATATCCCTTTCATCCTTAGTCTTAGCTGATGACTTGTTTCCCATTTTACGTAGAGAATAAAAGCAAATAGAGGAGAATCTGCAAACGATTCTACCCTCATGTTTATCCTCTTGCCTGTATCTGTTATATGCGGCTTTCTATTTATTTATTTTTTTTAAGACAGAGTCTCGTTCTGTCACCAGGCTGGAGTATAGAAGCACAGTCTCTGCTCACTGCAACCTCTGCCTCCCTGGTTCAAGCAATTCTGCCTCAGCCTCCCGAGTAGCTGAGACTACAAGCACCCACCAGCACACCTGGCTAATTATTATTTTTTTTTGTATTTTTAATAGAGACAGGGTTACACCATGTTGGCCAGGATGGTCTCGATTTCTTGACCTCGTGATCCACCCGCCTTGGCCTCCCAAAGTGCTGGGATTACAGGCATGAGCCACTGCGCCCGGCCTGTTTTCTTTCCTGTTGTTATGAATGACCTGTTCGTGCCTCTTGCAAAGGCCAGCCCTTGTTTTTGTACACAAGGTCTATCTCTTCTCTTTTTCTTAAGCAAATTGTTCCAGGAATTTTCCCCTTTCTCTCCTGTTCCATTATTATTATTATTAAGTATTATTATTATTATTTTACTTCTTCCTATCAACATACTAATAAGCTCTTATTTCTTTCATCAAAAGCACCACCACCAACAAAACAACTCGTGAATGTACTTTCCCCAGCTGTTGCTCCATTTTTATTTTCCTTTCATGGAATAAAAAATGTCTTTACAAGGACTAACACCTTGCTGTCTGCAATTTCTCTCACCCTACTCTCTTTGAATCCACTGCAACAGACTTTCACCTGTGTCACTTCAGAGAAATACTTCTTATCAATATCCCTAGTGATCTCCAAATCGTTAAATCCAGCAGCCAATTTTCTGTCTTCATCTTAATAGACTAGTCAGCAGTGGGGGACAGGGTGATCACTCCTCTTTGAAATTTGTTTCTTCAGTTGACTTCCAGGATACTAAAGTTCTTGCTTTTTCTCCCCCCCCTTATTGACTGCCCTGCCTTAGAATCTTTTTCTGATTTCTTCTTATCTCCTCCAGTGCCAACTCTAAACTGTACCAGAGTTCATTTCTTACTCATTTTCTTCTTTTCATCTGTTCTCACTTTAAAAAATTATCTCACCAAATCATACAGCTTTAAATATCAGAACTGCTATCTTCATCCCAGACCTCTATTCTGAACTGCTGACTAATACATCCAACGAAGTGCTTGACATCGCTATTTGAATTTCTAATAGATATCTCAAGCACTAAACTGAGCTCCTGATTTTATTCCCCAAACTTGCTTCACTGAAAAATCTTGCCCATCTTAATTAATGGGAATTCTATTCTGAAGTCATCCTTGATTCCTAATTCTTTTCTCATACCCTACCTTATATGACTAATATTATTGGCTCTAATACAAATATATCCACAATCTGAATACATCTTACCCCTTCCACTGCTAACAGAGTCATCCAAGCCACTGTTATTAATATTCTTTTTAATCTAATTAGACTGTGTTGCCTGGCCTCACAGTTTTCTTTTCTTGCTTTGCAGTCTATTCTTGATACAGTAGGCAGGAAGATCGTGAGGAAGCATCAAGCCATGTCACTCTTTTCTCAAAGCCCTCCAATGGCACCCATTTCACAAGGTGGAAGAGTCCTGCTGCGGCTTACAAACCTACACTCAATTTGACATCTTCCCTGATGTCATCCATAACCCCTCTTCACTTCCTCACTGTGTCCCAGCAGCAGTTACTACCGTGCTTTCCTCAAGCATTAATGCAGGCTGCAGCTTCTGAGCTTTGCATTTGCTCTTTCCCTGCCTAGAATACTCCCCGCTCCCCATCAGGTAGCTTGCAGTGCTTTGCATCTTTTTGTAATGTCTTCTCTGTCTATTCTGTTTCAAATTGTATTGAGAACACTCCTTTCCAAAATAGGGAAAACAAACACTGATAACAAATGGATCCTGGTGTGGCGGCTCATGCCTGGAATCCCAGCACTTTAGGAGGCCAAGGCAGGTGGATCACCTGAGGTCAGGATTTAGAGACCAGCCTGACTAACAGGGTGAAACCCCGTTTCTACTAAAAATACAAAAATTAGCTGGGCGTGGTGGCAGGTGCCTGTAATCTCAGCTACTTGGGAAGCTGAGGCAGGAGAATTGCTTGAACTCGGGAGGCAGAAGTTGCAGTGAGCCAAATGCACCACTGCACTCCAGCCTGGGTGACAGAGAGAGACTCTGTCTCAAAAAATAAAATAAAATATAAATAAAAAATAAAATTAGATCTTGTAATCTTTTATAGCTGACTCTAATATGATTGGGAAGTGCAATATTAGTATTAAGTGCAAATTTTAAAAACAAAATTGCATTCTGCAAAGGAATAAAAATAAAAGCTTGAAAGTAAAATTATAAATGATTTCAACATATGTGCTCTAGGAATATTCAGTAGGTGGCATGTTATTGACTTGAAATTGGGTCTTCTGATTCTCATGGCTAGGTATACACACAAAAGAAGATAAATGAGTATATGGAAGAGATATCTGCACTCCTATGTTTATTGCAGCACCATTCACAATGGCTAAGATTGGGAAGCAACCTAAGTGTCTATCAACAGACGAATGGATAAAGAAAATGTGGTACATATACACAATGGAGCACTATCCAACCATAAAAAAGAATGAGGTCATGTCGTGTGCAGCAACATGGATGGAACTGTTCATTATGTTAAGTGAAATAAGCCAGGCATAGAAAGACAAACTTTGCATTTCCTCATTTATTTGTAGGAGCAAAAAATTAAAACAATTGAACTCATGGACATAGAGAGTAGAAGGATGGTTACCAGAGGCTGGGAATGGCAGTGGGGGGGTGTTGGGGCTTGGTGGGGTGGTGAGGATGGTTAATGCATACAAAAATAGATTGAGTGAATAAGATCTAGTATTTGACAGCACAACAGGGTCACTATGGCAACAATAATTTATTGTACATTTAAAAATAACTGAGAGTATAATCATAACACAAAAGATGAATGCTTGAGGGGATGGATACCCCATTTTCCATGATGTGATTGTTACACATTGCATGCCTGTATCAAAGTATCTCATGTACCCCATAAATATACACACCTAATATGGACCCACAACAGTTAAAAATAAAAAAATTTATTTAATAAAGTCCGTATTGAAAATCCCCCCTTACTCTCTTTTTCTTCAAATAGTTACTGCTTTTCTGTTTATTTTCTTCCCTTTGATATATACATGCGAAAATTAATATGCTTTTTTCCTGTCCTCTAAGTTGTTTTTTTTTTTTAAAGATATTTAAAACGAATAATGGCCTTTTATGGAACAATGCTTGTTTTTTACTATTAAGAAAGATGTATGACCATTTATAATTATACTTTACAGTTTTATATATAGATCTAGCTTTGAGTCATTTTAATTGTATTTCTGTCTAAACAAACTTGATTTAAACCTTTCTGTAGGTTATTATGTGTCAGCTATTATACTGAAGTCAGATATAGTTTATGCTTCAGATTTTTTTTTTTAAACCAGGGAATTTTCTACTATAACGTAAAAGAGTCATCAAATTAATCTGGACTAGCAACTTTGTTAATTCCTGTACTGTTCTCTAAATAATGGCTCATTATTTCTCTACTTGTTCTAATTCCCACAGAAGAGATGACAATAATTTTTTAGTTGTTAGAAATGTCTTATCTCTTCTTCATGCCTCCCAAGCCACTTATTGATTGCATTCAGCTTGACTGTAATTGGAGTATATACTCACCTTCCTAACCATGCACAAATTAGTCTATAGAAATTAGTCCATAGAAACCTGTATCCTTTTCCATTTAAGTACCATCTATTGAGGCACAGAGTTCAGAGGTGGAAGGTAATGAATTGGAAATGTCACCCTCTAAGGAAGGCAGGGCAGCAGTTTTGGGGTCATGCTTGATGGTATCAACATCAGGATTTATAAAGAGGTAAATTCAATCTGTTTATTGTGGAAATGAAAATAAAGTTATTCTTTCTGTTCTTTTAAATTATCGTGGGTACGTAGTAGGTGAATATATGAGGTGCATGAGATGTTTTGATACAGGCATGCAAGGCATAATAATCATATCATGGAACATGGGGTATCCATCACCTCAAGAATGTATCCTTTCTGTTACAAACAATCCAATTCTTGCCATTTCCCCTACTTTTAATTTTAATGTAAAGATTTATTCCCCTGTCTAATACTCTCCAGGGACTTCTAATTGCACCTAGAGTGATATTCAAACCTCTTACCATGGCCTCTAAGCCTTTTTTTATCTTAGGTTTTTTTTTTTCTCCCGCTTAATTCTTTTCACCCCCCCAACCCCCAACCCCAACCCACCCACCGCCACACACACACTTCTGGTTTTGTCTTGGCTATTTGCTTTTCATTCTTGGGGTTTTTGCTTAAATATTGTCTTTTCAGAAATCTCTACTCAAAGAGATTTTTTTTTTGTTGCTTAGTTCATAGTATTTATCACATTCTTAAATAAAGTTTTAATTTATTGCTTTACTTTTTGTTCTGTTGCCCCCAGGAAATTTTAAGTTGTACATTTTGTTGACTGAGTGAATGAGTAAAGGAGAAAAAAGAGCAACCTGTCTTGTGGGCTGGGAACTGGTTGAGCAGGGGTTTGAGCATAATGGGTCAGGATGTGGTGGTTTATGTAAGAAGGGAAGGGGAAGGACTTCACCATAACTAACTAGGGTATGAACTGGGCATAGGATAGCCAGGAGCATGTGAAGATGAAAGGTCAGAAATGTAGTAGGTTGGGGAATCTGGGAGATAATCGTGTTTTTAAATATGGCAGTAAAATATCCATATTTGTGTTTTTAAAAAGATAACTCTAAGGAGGGTGGAAGGGAGTGAAATGGTGGGCAGGGTAGCTGTAGGGGAGCCAGTTGGAAAGCTGCTGCAGTTGCACTTTGGGAGGTTGAGGTGGGCGGATCATTTGAGATCAAAGTTCGAGACCAGCCTGGCCAACATGGTGAAACCCCGTCTCTACAAAAAAATTCAAAAATTAGCTGGGCGTGGTGGTGTGTGCCTATAATCCTAGCTACTCAGGAGGCTGAGGCAGGAGAATCACTTGAACCTGGGAGGCAGAGGTTGCAGTGAGTGAAGATCTGGCCACTGCACTCCAGCCTGGGGAACAGAGATAGAGTCTCCCTCTCAAAAAAAAAAAAAAAAAAGAAAAGAGGAAAGCTGCTGCAGTCATTCAGGTGATCCATGATTAGGGCTGGGGCTCAGGGAGTTCCAGAGGAATGAAAACAAATGAGACTAGGATGAGTTGGATGAGTTTTTGGAGGTAGAGTTGGGTGGGCAAGGACATTGTTAAGCTATAGTCCGTGTGGGAGGAAGAACAAGTCAAAGGTGGCTTTGGGTTTCTACCTCAGGTAACAGGATGCTTGTTATTATCTTCAAGAGCAGGAAGAGGGTGTTGGGTATAAGGAGTTCAGGTTTGGTGTGGTTCAGTTTGATGGATCAGCGTATTATTTTGTTCCATAGGTAGTATGTGTTTAGATTTTGGGAGACAAAAATCTGAGTCCTGAGCAAAGAAGTAAATACTTAAACAAGAGAGGGTGAGAAAAGTGAGAGGAGGAGAAAGTCAAGGATAAAAGTTAGACAAGAGGAAAGGAAATACCACGGTTTCTCCTCCTAATTCTCCAAATACTTCTTAGTTTTGGCATTTCTTCGTGCCCCAGTAAATCTTGAAAACGAAGCTTTCTTAACATTTTAGATTCATCAGTTTTTCTGTCCCTTATTTTTGCATACCGTTCACAATTTTTTTTTAAATAACTCCTGCCTGACTTCTGCTGAGCCATGTAAATCACGATGGCAATGAAATGTGTTCTTTTGTATTTTAGCCCTCTCCATGTGGTTATCTCTTCTTCCATCAGGTTTGTCCCACACAGTTACTCTTCTGCCACCTTTCAGAGGCAGCCTGATCAGGCGCAGCCAGTCTCAAACAGCCTCATCTCAACTCCTAGGGTTGGTAATTTCTGACACCTCAATCTAAAACAGATACATGGAACCACTTCCTCAAGCATCATCCTGTATTGATTTACATATAAAAATTGCCAGTGTGCGATATTTTTCATGGGTTTATTTATTGCCTGTCTTTACAGGAAGTGAGCTGCATGAGAGCAGCCACTAACTGGTCTCGTATTCTGGAGTCCTTTTTGTGTTTCATTTGTGCTAAATGTTTTCTTTTCCAGGAAACTCTTCTCTTAGGTATCCCCTTGGACCATGCCCTAATTTCCAGCTAGTTCTTTGCTCAAATACAGACCAGCTTTCTTTGTCCTGTATCAAATAGACTTCCACTCTGATACTCCTCATTTTATTTAACACCACTGACATATTTTTTATATATTTGTTGTCTGTCTCTTGCCATTAGAATACAAATCCTTGAGGATAGCGACTTTTCTTCACTACTATGTCTTTAGAAATTAGAATGGTTCTTGGCATGTAGCATTTAGTCAGTTAATATTTTATGAGGAAGTAATGAATGTATAGAAATAGAGAAGTCTCTTTTTCCAGGCAGTAGAGGAAGAACCTTGGTCAGCCAATGTGGCTGGCCATCTGATTTTTCCTACTGGAGAATCTTCCGTTTTTCTTGGGATCCATTGGATACACACAAGATGGGTATTAGGGAGGATTCCCATGCAAGGAAAAATATAGGATGCTCAGTTAAACTTGAATTTCAGATCAACAGCAAATCATTTAGGCATGCATACACTATGTAGCTACATATTTTGTGTAGCTCATTTCCTCTTGGTGCCATTTTGAGGCTATCTTTAGAGCTGAATAGGCATGGACTGATATTGGCCAATCCTGGAGATTTTATTTATTTATTTATTTATTTATTTATTTATTTGGCAAGTCTGTTTCCTCAGATGCTTAGTGGGCTTCTAATCTCTACAGAACTATAAATTTTATAGATACAGATTTTTGTCTGGATGCTGTATTACAGACTGATATGGTTTGGCTGTGTCCCCACCCAAATCTCATCTTGAATTGTAGCTCCCATAATTCCCACATGTTGTGGGAGGGACCAGGTGGGAGATAATTGGCTCATAGGGGTGGTTCCCCCATACTGTTCTCATGGTAGTGAATAAATCTCATGAGATCTGATGGTTTTATAAGGGGAAACCCCTTTCGCTTGGTTCTCATTTTCTTTCCTGTCTACTGCCATGTAAGATGTGCCTTTCACCTTCTGCCATTATTGGGAGGTCTCCCCAGCCACATGGAACTGTGAGTCCATTAAACCTCTTTTTCTTTGTAAATTATCCAGTCTTGGGTATGTCTTTATTGGCAGCATGAAAACAGGCTAATACACACACTCACAGTGTTTACCTCTTCACATCAGTGCACCATCTGTTAGCTTTTAGTTTAATATCCTTTGTCCTGAAGTTATTCGTAACAGTAGCTTCTTGCAGGAAAGCTCAGCTCTTAAGACTTTGTTGTTTTTTTTGTTTTTTTTTTTTTAATTTAAGTTTTAGGATACATGTGCATAATGTGCAGGTTTGTTACATATGTATACATGTGCCATGTTGGTGTGCTGCACCCATTAACTCATCATTTAACATCAGGTATATCTCCTAATGCTATCCCTCCCCCCTCTGCCCACCCCACAACAGGCCCCGGTGTGTGATGTTCTCCATCCTGTGTCCATGTGTTCTCATTGTTCAATTCCCACCTATGAGTGAGAACATGCAGTGTTTGTTTTTTTGTCCTTGCAATAGTTTGCTGAGAATGATGGTTTCCAGCTTCATCCATGTCCCTACAAAGGACATGAACTCATCCTTTTTTGTGGCTGCATAGTATTCCATGGTGTATATGTGCCACATTTTCTTAATCCAGCCTATCGTTTTTGGACATTTGGGTTGGTTCCAAGTCTTTGCTATTGTGAATAGTGCCACAATAAACATACATGTGCATGTGTCTTTATAGCAGCATGATTTATAATCCTTTGGGTATATACCCAGTAATGGGATGGCTGGGTCAAATGGTATTTCTAGTTCTAGATCCCTGAGGAATCGTCACACTGACTTCCACAATGGTTGAACTAGTTCACAGTCACACCAACAGTGTAAAAGTGTTCCTATTTCTCCACATCCTCTCCAACACCTGTTGTTTCCTGACTTTTTAATTATCATCATTTTAACTGGTGTGAGATGGTATCTCATTGTGGTTTTGATTTGCATTTCTCTGATGGCCAGTGATGATGAACATTTTTTCATGTGTCTTTTGGCTGCATAAATGTCTTCTTTTGAGAAGTGTCTGTTCTTATTCTTCGCCCACTTTTTGATGGGGTTGTTTGTTTTTTTTCTTGTAAATTTATTTGAGTTCATTGTAGATTCTGGATATTAGCCCTTTGTCAGATGAGTAGATTGCAAAAATTTTCTCCCATCCTGTAGGTTGCCTGTTCACTCTGATGGTAGTTTCTTTTCCTGTGCAGAAGCCCTTTAGTTTAATTAGATCCCATTTGTCAATTCTGGCTTTTGTTCCCATTGCTTTTGGTGTTTTAGACATGAAGTCCTTGCTCATGCCTATGTCCTGAATGGTATTGCCTAGGTTTTCTTCTAGGGTTTTTATGGTTTTAGGTCTAACGTTTGAATTAATTAACTTTGGTTGTTTGCTCACTCCCTTTGTTTAACTAGATAGCTTAAAAGGAGGCAGGTGAACAGCACTGGAGGGAGGGGAACAGTGTTACTTCGCAACCTCTTTCTTCTGCTTCCTTTAGCTTGGCTTAGGACAGTTGAATTTTCCAACTTCGCAAGGCAGGGTTAGAAAATCAGAATGGAATCCCAGAACTGCAGTTTCAAGATATTTAGGAAGTGGCTTGATGAGAACGCTATATATCAAGAGAATAAAATAAAGCTACAGCTGTAAATGCTAGGACCACCCTGAACCACCCAGCACCACTCACAACAGCTAAAATGCATGGAGCCTTTGTAGCATGGCAGGTAATGTGCTGGTTACTTTTCGTATCATCTCATTTAGCCTTACCTTCATTAGGGAAATGCTATTTTTTATTTTCATTTTATAAGTAAGGAAAATCAAAGCTCAGAGTATGTATAACAAAATGGTGAAGTCAAGATTTGAACCCTGGTACTATGACTTTAAGGCTCATATTCTTATGCTCTCAGATCTGGTGTATTTAGGAGAATGGATGTGGTCTTAAACACTTTTATTATTCAGCAACAATGAGTTAAAGTAAATCAACTACACTTCAAGCCAAGAACTTAGAAAAATAGTAGTGAAGTTTAGAAAAGAGAGATAAAGATAAAAGTGGAAACAACTTAGAAAAACATCAACATATGTACTATGTATGCTTCATTAAAAAAAAAAAAAAAAACAATAAAATCAGTACAGCACAGAGAGAAAGAGAGAGAAATTCCAGGCATGAGAAAGTAATATATAAGACAGTGAATACACTCAGAGGACTGGTAGAGCTTTTTAGAATGATGGGAGATTATGTCTTTAATTTTTGACTAAAATTTCTAGAAACAATATGAACCAACAAAAATGACTCAAGGAAAGGAAGAATCATGAATAACTCTGCAATTTATTAATTATAATAAAGTTGACCAATAATACCATTTATTTTCCAGCCCCACCCCTTCTGTAAAACAAGCAAATAAAAAGACTTTTAAAAACCCAGATGAATTTATGAGCAATTTAATTCAGATGGTTAGGAGGCTAATATTTGCAATTAATAATTAGGCTGGGCCGGGTACAGTGGCTCACGCCTATAATCCTAGCACATCAGGAAGCTGAGGCTGGCAGATCATGAGGTCAGGAGATGGCGACCAACATGGTGAAACCCCGTCTCTATTAATAATATAAAAATTAGCTGGGCATGGTAGCATGTGCCTGTAATCCCAGCTTCTTGGGAGGCTGAGGCAGGAGAATTGCTGGAATCAGGGAGTCAGAGGTTGCAGTGAGCCGAGATCATACCATTGCACTCCAGCCTGGTGACAGAGTGAGACTCCGTCTCAAAATAATAATAATAATAGTAAGTCTATTGTGGCACATTAAGGAAACAGGCTTCCCAAGTACCATATTCTCCTGGCCAACAATCTGATAGAGAATTCACAGAAAAAGAAGACTAGTTCTGTCTTCAGTAATATTGATGTAAAAATATGTAAATAAAATTCAGTCTAATAATATAATAAGTGGCATATCAGAGTTAATAGGATTTATTTCAAGATCTCCAGAACAATTTAATGTTAGGAAATCTATTGATAACATTTCATCATAGCATAACAAGAAACAATTGTTCTTCTCAATATGTTCAAAAGGGTTTGTAAAAGTTAACTTCAATTTCTGATATTGAGAAGATATTTCCGTAAATTTAATCTTTAAAAAATTATACATCTCTGAAATGAACATTAAATATGAAGGCATCCTTGTACTACCAGACAGAATTTTAAAAATGTAAAGGACAAAAGGGTACTGCTTATGTGACTTTAAAAATCCAAATTCATTATTAGGATCATTTATACCTCTGAAATACCAAAGGAATTTTTAATAAAGTCAGGAAGAATATCAGGAATCCCATAATCATTATTCATTAATAACATTATTCTATAAGTTATTAATATTTTGGATAAATATATTGAAGTTATAGTTATTAGACAGGAGAATTATTAATTTCTAATATAAAGCCTACAAAATCAAATTATTAGAAATAATAAAGAATATAGTTAGATATTAGCATTGTTCTTATACAGCAACTACTTGGCAAATAAAAGCAAATAATAAAGGATCTTATGCAGAGTGGTGGAAAATAAATAGGGTAACCTTAGGAATTAATATAACCTTAAATAATAAGACATTATTAAAGAAACTATAAAACACTGTGTGACATGAAAGAAACTTATGCTGGTTATGGTAGCTCATGCCTTTAATCCTAGTGCTTTGGGAGGCTGAGGGAAGAAAATTGAGGCCAAGTGTTTGAAACCAGCCTGGGCAACATAGTGAGATCCATCTCTAAAAAAAAAAAAATTAGCTGGGCATGGTGGCATGCACCTGTAGTCCGAACTACTTGGGAGGCTGAAGTAGGAGGATCGCTTGAGGTAAGGAGTTGAGGCTGCAGTGAGCTATGATTTCGTCACTGCACTCCAGATTGGGCAACAGTGAGACTCTGTCTCTGTAAAACAAACCAAGCAAGCAACCAAGCGGAAGACCCAGAAACTTGAACAAATGGAAGGATATATCACATTCTTTCATAGGAATAATCAAGAATTGAAATAGGTCAATTCCTTACATGTTTGTATATATACATATTGAATGTAACAGTTTCCAAAATTTTAAGGCACGTATTTTTTTCTTTGAAAACAGAACAAATAATCCTAAGGTAAACCTGGAAAAATAGATTGATAAAAGGAGCTAGGAAGATCAATCTTAATAATCTTGCTTTAATAGATACTGAACATTCTTACACATAGTTAAAATAGTATAGCACAGGAATATGGAATAGTGAGACATATCAAGAGAGAAAAAAAAGACTCCAGAAACAGACCAAAGAATACATAGAATAATAATTGGATGATTGCTTGTTCAACTGAGATATTTAAATGTAATAGACCTAAACCCAATTCCACCATCTGCAGAAGTCTAAGGCTCTTCCCCAAAATTTCTGTAAACCCACAGGCTGGTAGTGGGGACATGATGTGACTTTGTCCCCTCTACTTTCTGGACTTCCGACTTCCTGAATACTGGCCCTAGGCTATGTCATGTCAGTCAAGATGTGGAACTCAGCACTTTGTTCAAGTTTCACAAATCTGACAACCAACAAATCAACTCTCCTCTAAGGCAGTTACTACTCCTCCATGCTATTTTTATCTTCCAGCATTTTGTTAATGATTCCTAACTACTGTTGTCTCTTCTCTGTGTTCATTTTCCATTTTACTTTTTGTTTCCCTCACTGTCATTTTGTGGCATTTTGGTAGGGGAAATCCATAAGTGTATGGATTTAAGATACCACTTTAACTGGAAACCTTTTCCTCTGTAACTCCTTTTTTATGAAGGAGATATTATGATAATTTCCCAGATACTCTTATCTTCTCAAATGCAGTCTTTTGATTAAATCTCAGAGCATACCAAGGTTTTAAGCAGTTTAGAAGTACAATATATTATTTTATTTTGCTTTTTCTTTGTAGAATAGGATTTATTATGAAAGAAGAAATGAAGGTGATATATTTGTGTTTCTACTATGTGATATGGGCTTTGCACAGATTCTATCATTTAAAAATTCAGAGCAACTCCATGGGGGAAAATTAAGGATCAGAGAAGCCAATTACTTTGCCTGGGACAGGAGAGTAAATAAGTAGCATATTTAAGTCAAGGTTTTCTGATTCCCAAGTTCATTCTCTTTCACTATATTCTATTTGCTCTTAGGAGTAAACTACTTCTTCTCTAAACTTGAGTAATTACTAATTTACTAGAACATAATAAATATAATTTTAAACAAAGGCATATATTTAAGAATGAGAAGAAAATGAAAAATACAATATCACAATGCTTTTGTTATGCCTTCAGTTTCATCATCTTTATTGAATATTTAAATCTATTAATCTTGCTCCCTTGTTTCTATAGATTTTAGTAATGACTTTCCCTGTTCTATTGCAGTATAGTCTGGTTTCCAGATATTTTATCTTGATTGTCTCTTACTCATCCTATTAACAGTATACTGCCAGATATTACAAAATTACATAAAATTCTGAAAGCACGTAAGATCTATATGCCAGCAAACTCTTTGAGTTTATGGATAATACAGAGACAAAGTAGCTAACAAAGAAATAAGTAAAATTCACTTCCATCTGATGAAGTTGCAAAGACTCAAAATATCAGAGTATTTGAAAAAGGCAAAAAATTTAAATGATGTTATAGAAAAAAATGACTGAATAAAATATTTTTAAACATATGTAAAATAAAAGCACATGAATATCAAGTAAATTAAAAATATAATGAATTATTTATTGATGACTTTTATTTATAATTTAAGTCATAAACCTTGATTTTCCAAGTTTTTCTGCTTAGTAACTTGACTATTTGATTATTATGGTGATTATCCAATAAAGAGTTTAAATACTATTATAAAAACAAAACATGCCAACACTAAGAAAAAATAAAAAATATAAATGAATAGCATTGAAAACATAAGTCCCAATGCCCCAAGGTAACCGTGGTTAGTATTTTGGTATATACATTTTTATATATATCAAATAGACATATACTAGAGTTTTAAATATGTGTAGATATCATAGTTTTTGGGGGCTGCTATAAGAGAACACCATAGACTGACTGGCTTATAAACAACACAGATTTCTCATGGCTCTGGAGGCTGGGAAGTTCAAGATCAAGATGCTGGCAGATTTGGTGTCTGGTAAGGGCCTAGTTCCTGGTTCATAGATGTCTGTCTTCTTGCTCTGTCATCACATGGCAGAATGAGGAGGGGAGCTCTCTGGGGTCTCTTTTATAAGAAGACTAATCCCATTCATGAGGACCTGTATTAGTCTGTTTTCACACTGCCGATAAAGACATATCCGAGACTGGGTAACTTACAAAATAAAGAGGTTTATTGGAGTTACAGTTCCACATGGCTGGGGAGGCTTAACCATCATGGTGGAAGGCAAGGAGGAGCAAGTCACATCTTATATGGCTGGCAGGAGGCAAAAAGAGAGCTTGTGCAAAGAAACTCCCGTTTTTAAAACCATCAGATCTCGTGAGACCCATTCACTATCACAAGAACAGCACGGGAAAGACCCACCCCCATGATTCAGTCATCTCCCACTGGGTCCCTCCCACAACATGTGGGAATTATGGGAGCTAAAGATGAGATTTGTGTGGGGACACAGAGCCAAACAATATCACAGCCACACTCTCATGACTTACCTCCCAAAGACGGTACTTCCAAATACCATCACATTGAGGGGTTAGGTTTCAACATATGAATTTTGGGGAGATACAAACATTCAGTCTATAGCAGTGTATTTGTGAGTCAGCACTCATATTCCAAGGTGAAATTATATCATATATGCTTTTTTGAAACTTTGCTCTCTTAGCTTATCAAAAAATGTTTAAAGTGGGTTGATTACTGAAAACACTGAAAGTGTACTTAATTGAAAAGTATTATTTAAAATATTCTTCAATCTTAAACAATGATACTAAAATAATATATATTTAAAGAAAGCAAACTTCTTAGAAAATGTCTTGACTTTGAATGAGACAGGTAGCAAAAATATGTGATAAAGGATAAGTGACCTTTTTTCTTAAACCCCTTTTTCTTTTTAGAGTTTTGGCATTTTTAAAGATCACTATCAGATATCAAAACACCTAATGTTTTCAAAATGGACAACATTTGGCTTAAAAACAGCTCACATAAAAAAAGGAATCATGGCTTTAGCTGACAACAAAACTTACTGTTAGTTTAACGTAGTATGAATTAGATGTGAGAGATACTAACACAGGATTAGATGGCATTTAAAGAATGGAGGTATTGAGAACAAAGGTAGATATTATTTCCCAGTCCCTTCAATTGTGAAAGCATGTCTGGTAGAAAATGTTCAGTCCAACGAGCCATATTGTTAGATGAATATTGGCAATTATGGCTTATATAAAGGAGGGCAGACAGTATGGCATTGTACTGGAAATTATGCCATGTGAAGACTGACTGAAGTAGGGGTATTTAGTTCATTAAATGAGTTTTGTTGGTACACTGACAGGCAAAATAGATCAGTGGAATTTATAGGAAAGCAAGTTTTAACTCAGTAGAAGGAGGACATGAACTTCTATTTATTGAGGTCCTGCTCTGTGTCACGCCCAGGAGATATGATAGGCATATTTGATTAAGGTGGAATTTCAAATAAATTTGCAAAAAGATGGATCAACCACAACAAATATGCTCCAGACAACTGACTATAAACATATATCTAATTCAGTTCTTCACATCTTCCTGTAAAAGTAACATACAAATATAAAGGATTTAAATGTAAAAAACTCGATGTCAATGCACTATATAAAATCACAGCCATTCCATAAATTTAGCCCATTTTAAACACAGGCAGCTGAGGATCTGGGACATTAAATAATTTGCCCCCCAAAAGCATCATTAGGTTAGAAAACAGCAGAGCTCGAGTTAACCCTGGCCTGACCTCAAAGCTCATGTTCCCACTCCCATACTACAATCCATAAGATAATCAAATCCAAATGTGTCATAGATAGTCTGGCAAAATGTTATAAAGGCTTTTTGAGCCTTGAAGGTTGAGACAAAGACTGGAATACCAGTTCACAGTTGATACTGGAATCTTTCCTGTAAGAAGCAGAAGCAGTGTAAGTCTACCACTAATATTCCCTGTAAGTCTTAGATTTATTGTTCTAATGCCCCAAAATTGCAGGTATAATAACGAGCACTTCTTGAATATTTTATTATTAAATTGGAAATATAAAGGATGCAATCCTCAGAGCTTATACCAGGTCAAACTACTACATAACTGGACCTTTTGCAAACAAACTTGGGTTCACTGTGAGACTATCTCAAAATATTCTATGAAGTTACTTCAATTAGGTCTTTAAAAGTACTCATAAAGAAGGCTTAACGTATTCATATTGTAAGGATCAAATAGTGAGATAGTCATATTTGCATAGGCATTCTTATGAAAAGTTTTACTGTTTAAAAAGTTATGCTATAATAGATATTCATGAAAAGTTGATGTGATTAATAACCTAATTTTAGAATTCTGGGAAAGCAGTATTTCATTTTGAGACCTTGTTTTTCATGTTACACTAGGACAATATTAATATAGCACTAAATGCTCAAAAGAGTTATATTAAATTATTACTACTCATATTTCTTTAACTTTTTTTTCAAAGCCATTTTAGTCACATGGGAATACTAAAAATTAGTCATGATCTATTTTACTATAATCTTTGTATATGCTTTATATTGGGCATTGGACCAGGTATCTAATTTACCTGGATTTCTAGTACTTATATCAGATATATCTAGGAAGCTTGAGTACACAAGATTACTCTTTAGATATAAAATGAATTAATAATTTAGTTGTAGTATTTCTGATCCCACCTGGTAATAAATGTCATTACCTAAGCAAGCCAATATAATGTTTGTCATTATCACTTGTATATCACCATTTCTACATAATTTCTAATGATATTTGAAGTATTTACCTCATATATTTTCCTCTGTTTATACATTCTTACATATAAAACATACTATATATAAAGTTTTGTTTCATTTTTGTTTTATCATGTTAAATATTCTTTGGAAAAATATTTCACAGCTATAGAAAATTATGTACATATATTATTATTATTATTATGAAAGTTGTGCTATTTCCAATAATCATAGCTATCATTTGTATTGTGCAATCATTTATATTGTGTGTATTTTGTGTTAAGAGCTGCTCTAATGTTTTAGATATATCATCTTGTTGAATGCACAGAACAAGCTCATAGATAGATGCTGTTATTTTCACATCTACACATATGAAAACTGAGCACAGAAAGGTTATGTGATTTGCCCCAAGATATTCAGCTGGGAAGTTGCAAAATTTGGTTTTGTAACCATGCTATCTGGTTCCAGAGTCCCCACTGATAACCACAATGCCAGGCAGATTCTTTAAACATGAAGTAGGATAAACATTTATAGATATATAATTTCTGCCCATATTTTCATTTTTCTTTTGGAAAACATTTCAAAGCATTTATAATAGTCTTGTTAAATACAATGTCTGCCCATATTTTCGTTTTTCTTTTGGAAAAAATTTCTAAACATTTATAAAAGTCTTGCTAAACTGTTTCCCAGAAAGGTTGTGTTAGTTTATATCCCACCAAGATTATTTCACAGATTCCAGCTTCACTGTATCCCTTCCATAATGGATATAACTATTTTTAGATTTTTGCTAATTTTACTGAAAGTTTCTATTAATTAATATTTGTTACTACTTTTGAGGAAGTTAACTTTTTCAATTGTTTTATTAACTAATTTTATTTTGTGGGTTATTAGTTCATGTCTTTTTATCCTACTGGAGAATTAATGAGGCATATCTTATTCATTGTGTATTATATTTTGCATAACTAGATACTAGTATTTTCCTTTGATTTTTTGATACTGTACTGCTTTTACACATAGAAAGGTTTTGCCACCCTGAAATCAGCTATTTATTTTAGTATGATCCTTTCTAGGCTATTTATATTAATTTAAAAACAACATTTTATCTATTTAGGTTAATTTGAGTTTTTAGTTAAATGATTGTCTCAGAAGCATTTCCTTTCTTGATACAGAATTCCAATATGATGTTCCTTTTTCCCTTTTCAGTACTTTAAAGATGCCTTTCTATTGTTTTCTGGCCTCAATTATTTCAGTGAGAAGATAGCCGTAATTCATATATATTTTTCCTATATGGAATGCGTTCTGTTTTTCTCTAACTGCTTTTAGTATATTTTCTTTCTCTTTGGTTTTCAGGAATTTGATAATTATATGTCCATTATTTGGCTTCTCTTGATTTTATGGCTGATATTTTTGGCTCTCTGGGTTGATATATTTCTTTTGGTTTGGAAAATTCTCATTAATTTTTTTCTGCTTCCTTTTCTCTTTCTCCCTTTGCACCAATTACAAGTGTTTTACTGTTTAACAATGTCTCACAGACCTCAGGCTCTGCTCATCTTCCTCCCCACTCCCCCAGTGTTGTTTTCTTCTTTGAGTTTCAGTGTGGCTGATTTCAAATGACTTATCTTTAAGTTCGTTGATCTTTTCATCTGCTCTTTCCACTCTGATATCAAGACTATTGTATGAATTCTTCATTTCTAATCACATATTTTCCATTTATAGTATTTCCATGTGGTTTTGTTTTCAACTCTTACAAAATTTCCCATCTCTTCGTTCATGTTATCTACACTTTCTATTATATTATTTAACATATTTGTCATAGTGTCTTGTATGATAATGTATACATCTTGGGCATATATGAACCTTCTTCTATGGACTATATACTTTAATGATGGCGGGCCTTTTTTTGTCATGTCTCAATTTTTAATTTTATAAAAGAAACTATGTATAAAAGAATAGGGGAGACTGAAATAAATGAGAATGTACCCCCAGAAAGGAGAATATCCCTTCTCCTGTTAAGCTATTAATGTGGGAGGCTGAGTCAATGTAACCTGTGGTAGAACTGGGTTTAGGTTTAGTTTTAGTTATATGGAAATCACCACAGGCTTTAAATATATTTTTTTGCCAACAGATCAAGATGTTTTCATTAGCAGAGCTTGTGATCAAGATTCCATCATTGCGACTCCAGAAATCGCTCTATGTTTTACATCTAAACTACCAAAGTTCACGAGGCTAATTCCACAAAGCAAATTTCTCTGCTTTACATAGTCCAGCTGGTAGTATTTGGAGAGCTTGGGAGTTCTTTTACTTCCTCTGTCCTTCCTGTAGCTCTCTGCACCTTTGGAGAGATCTCTTTCTGTCCTATTCTTCTGTCTCCAGTCATCAGAGGGCAACTCCAGTGCACTTGAAGTCCTAGAGTATCTTGGGGGGATTTTTTCAGCTTTCCTGTCATGCTCAGCATTTGTAGAGCAGCTCCCATGCATTTCGTGAAGCCCCGGCATACCTTGAGGGATTCTCTCAGCTATTCTGCCCTGCTCCTGATTTGTACTGGGCCACGTCCCTGCACTTGGCAAAGGCCCTGCACACCTCGAGGTGGATCACTTTCAAACCTCCTGCCCTTCCCTGGCCTTTGGTGGACAGGCCCGTAACACTTGGTGGAGGTCTCTTGGCTGGGGCTCCTTAGTATGATAATCTGTCATGACAGCTTGTAAATGGCTGTTAAAGGTTTGCTGAAAGTCCATCTGGATTATTCTTGCCTTCATTAATGGTGGAATCATCTTCTTCAAGCTCTTTGTCAAGGATTCAAACAGCTGTGGGTCTGTTGTCTTCTAGGAGGCTCTAATTTTCTAGTACCATTAGGGTTTTTTGCATACTAAGTTCTCTGATGTGTGTTTTAATCTATAATTTTACGGCTTATCCAGCTTGTTTCTCATTATTATTAAGGGTACAACAAAGTTTTTCTTGATGACTTTTTACATCTTAACCAGACACAGGTCTCATATTTATTTTCTTTACATTACACTTTAAAAAAACATCATTGTTATTATTTAAGCTCCAGGGTACATGTGCAGGTTTGTTACAGAGGCAGGTTTGTTACATAGGTAAACGTGTGCCATGGTGGTTTGCTGCACCTATGAACCCATCACCTAGGTATTAAACCTGACACACATTAGCTCTTTTTCCTTCATTAAGCTCTTTATATTGTGAAAATGATAGATTCACAGGCCGCTGTAAGTAGTAATATGGAGATTCCATGTACACTTTACCTAGTTTTCCCTGCTTGGTGAGATTTTTATGATTGTAATAAATATCACAACTAGGATAATAACATTGATACAATCTACCGGTCTTATTTAGATTTCACAGTTTTACTCATTTTCATTTTTGTGTGTGTGTGTGTGTTTCTGTGCAATTTTATCACACATGTATGGGTTTGTGTATGCTATTAAGATAGAGAACACTTGGCTGGGCGTGGTGGCTCATGCCTGTAATCCCAGCACTCTGGGAGGCCGAGATGGGTGGATCACCTGAGGTCAGGAGTTCAAGACTAGCCTGGCCATCATAGTGAAACCCTGTCTCTACTAAAAATACAAAAATTAGCCAGGCGTGATGACATGCGCCTGTAGTCCCAGCTGCTCTGGAGGCTGAGGCAGGAGAATCACTAGAACCTGGGAGGTAGACGTTGCAGTGAGCTAAGATCACATTGCTGCACTCCAGCTTTGGCAACAGAGTGAGACGCCATCTCAAAAAAAAGAAATAATAATAATAGAGAACACCCCTACAAGGGTCACTCGTCTTTCCATTTTATGACCATACCCATCTCCTTCCACGGCTTTTTTCTCGTAATTCCTGAAAAACACTAACTTGTTTTTTATTACTATTTTGGGAATGTTATATGAATGGAATCATGTAGTATGTAACTTTTAAAAAATCCACTCAGCATAATTCCCTTGAGGTTTATTCAAGTTGCATGTATTGATAGTTTGTCCTTTTTATTGCTGTGTAGCATTATATTGCATAGATACATCACTTTTCGTTTAACCATTCACCTGTAAAAAGCCATCTGGGTTGTTTCTAGTTTTTGGTTATTATCGGTAAAGCTATTGTGAACATTAGGATACAGATTTTTGCATGAATATAAGCTTTCATTTCTCTGGTATAAATTCCCAAGAGGAAAATTGTTGGGTCTTATAATAATAGTATGTTTAGTTTTATAAGAAATTACAAATTTTTTTCCTGAATGGCTGTACCATTTTATATTCCCACCAGCAATGTGTAAAAGATTCAGTTCATGAGTATGAGTGAGCCAACATTTGATGTCACCAATTTTATTCTAGCTAATTTGATAGGTCTACAGTGCTATCTCATGGGTTTAATTTGCATTTCCCTAATAGGCTAATGCTGTTGAATGTATTCTTATATGCTTATTTGTTATCTGTATATCCTCATCAGTGAAATACCCATTCATGTCCTTTGTCTATTTTATAATTAGATTTTTTTTTACTATTGAGTTTTGAAAGTCCTTTATGCATTGGAGATACTAGTCCTTTGTTTGATATGTGGTTACACATTTATTTCTAAAAACTTCAACAATTATTAAAAAAAATCCATCTAGGAAGTAAAAAGTAACTGAGATTTTATAACCCAGTGGAATCCAATGTTAATACTTTAAAGAAAAGTCTTTGAAAATATATACAATATTATACTTGTCTCCTCATATCTTTATTCTCATCTGTAAGCTCTGAGCTTAGTTTTACTTTCTCTAGGAGGTCTTTCTTTTGTAACTCTTCTTATCTGGATTGTTCACCATTATTTTTATCTAATGCTCACAGTTTTTATTTCTTATACTTTCTATATTCTTATTGACAGCTCTCTATGTATTTCACTTTAAGGTCAAAAATAAATAAAATAAAGTCTAGAACTAAAGAATACTTTAGATCTGTGCTATTTAAAACCATAGCCACTAGCCTCATGGAATCATTTACATTTTAAGTGATATTAGTTGAAAATTAACTAATACTAAAATTCACTTTCTCAGTTGCATTAAGCCACCTTTCAGGTGTTCATGTGGCTAGGGGCTACTGTACTGGACAGTGCAGATACAGAACATTTCTGTATTCACAGACTGTTTTAGTAGACAGAATTACTTAAAAATGCATAATTGAGACTTCTTAGAGTCACACTATAGTTATCTTGTTGATATTTTACCAGATATCAACTTTATGCTGTAATTTGACCTTAAACAATCTACTTTTATGTAAACTTGTTCATTTTTTTTAAAGCAATTGAGATTAATAATAGATGACCTGTATTAGGAAACTTCAAAAAACTAAATGTACACTCTTTTTTGAATGGAGCATTCTTTATGGCAAGGTCTCAAAGTGAATGGGAATTAATTTATTAAACCTCTACTTTGTGCCAGGCATCTTCTTCTTGAGATGACATTCAGTCCTTAAATAACTGCATGAATTAGGCTATGTTTTCTTCATTTTACATAAAAGGCTACAGAGGCTAACAGTGGTTAAATAACTTGCCTAAGGTCATAAAGTTTTGTTTGACCCCAAATCCCTGTAGTTTTATCTTATTTGAATCTGTGTTTTCCATAAAAATACCTTTCTATGGTAGATGAGTCAAATCTCTGTCTTCCTCTCATGATGACAATTATGATGGCATTTAGAGCCCACCAAATAATCCAGGATAAACGTGAAAAAGCTTTGTATGTACTATGATATTCCTCATCTCCCATTTGGGATAGTCTTCTGTACTTTTAAATAGCAACAACCATCTGTTTTAGTCCGTTTTCACGCTTCTGATAAAGACATACCCAAGCCTGGGAAGAAAAAGAGGTTTAATTGGACTTACAGTTCCACATGGCTGGGGAGGTCTCAGAATCATGGCAGGAGGTGAAAGGCACTTCTTCATGGCAGTGGCAAAAGAAAAATGAGGAAGAAGCAAAAGCAGAAACCCCTGATAAACCCATCAGATTTTGTGAGACTTATTCACTATCAGGAGAATAGCACAGGAAAGACCGGCCCCCCATGATTCAATACCTCCCCCTGGGTCCCTCCCACAACACGTGGGAATTCAGGGAGATACAATTCGAGTTGAGATTTGGATGGGGACACAGCCAAACTATATCATTCCACCCCTGGCGGAACCAATTGTGCCTCCCCAGCAGTCCCCCAAAATCTTATTTCAGCATTAACCCAAAAGTCCACAGTCCAAAGTCTCATCTGAGAAAAGGCAAGTCTCTTCTGCCTATGAGTCTGGAAAATCAAAAGCAAACTAGCTAGTTCCTGGATACAATGAGGGTACAGGTATTGGGTAAATACAGCTGTTCCAAATGGGAGAAATTGCCAAAACAAAGAGATTGCAGGGCCCATGCAAGTCCAAAATCCCTTGGGACAGTCAAATTTTCAAGCTCCAAAATGACCTCCTTTGACTCAAGGTCTCACATCCAAGTCATGCTGATGCAAGAGGTGGGTTCCCATGGTCTTGGGCAGCCCCACTCCTGTGGCTTTGCAGGGTATAGCCTCTCTCCTGGCTGCTTTCATGGGCTGGCATTGAGTGTCTGGCTTTTCCAGGTGCAAGGTGCAAGCTGTTGTTGGATCTACCATTCTGGGGTCTGGAAGACGGTGGCCCTCTTCTCACAGCTACACTAGGGAGTGACCCAACAGGGACTCTGTGTGGGGCTCTGACCCCACATTTCCCTTCTGCACTGCCCTTTCAGATGTTCTCCATGAGGGCCCTGCCCCTGTAGCAAACTTTTGTGTGGGCAGCCAGGCAGTTCCATACATCCTCTGAAATCTACGCAGAGGTTCCCAAACCTAAGTTCTTGACTTCTGTCCACCCACAGGCCCAACACCATGTGGAAGCTGCCAAGGCTTGGGGCTTCCACCCTTTAAAGCCACAGCCCGAGCTGTATGTTGGCCCCTTTCAGCCACAACTGGAGCAGCTAGGACACAGGGCACTAAGTCCCTAGGCTGCACACAACATGGGGATGCTGGATCTGGCCTATGAAACCATTTTTTCCTCCTGGACCTCTGGGCCTGTGATGGGAGGGGCTGCCTTGAGAATCTCTGACATGGCCTGGAGACATTTTCCCCATGGTCTTGGGGATTAACATTAGGCTCCTTGCTACTTATGCAAATTTCTACAGACAGCTTGAATTTCTCCCCAGAAAATGGGATTTTCTTTTCTATTGCATAGTCAGGCTGCATATTTTCCAAACTTTTATGCTCTGCTTTCTTGATAAAACAGAATGCCTTTAACAGCACCCAAATCACATCTTCAATGCTTTGCTGCTTAGAAATTTCTTCCACCATGCAAATTGAATCATCTCTCTCAAGTTCAAAGTTCCACAGATCTCTAGGGCAGGGCAAAATGCTGCCAGTCTCTTTGCTAAAACATAACAAGAATCACCTTTGCTCCAGTTCCCAAAAACTTCCTCATCTCCATCTGAGACCATCTCAGCCTGGACCTTATTGTTCATATCATTATCAGCATTTTGGTCAAAGCCATTCAACAAGTCTCTAGGAAGTTCCAAACTTTCCCACATTTTCTTTTCTTCTGAGCCCTCCAAAGTGTTTCAATCTCTACCTGTTACCCAGTTCCAAACTGCTTCCACATTTTCCAGTATCTTTTCAGCAATGCCCCACTCTACTGGTACCGATTTTCTGTATTAGTACATTTTCATGCTGCTCATTAAGACATACCTGAGACTGAGAAGAAAAAGAAGTTTGATTGGACTTACAGTTCCCCATGGCAGGGGAGGTCCCAGAATCATGGCAGGAGGTGAAAGGCACTTCTTACATGGTGGCGGCAAGAGAAAAATGAGGAAGAAGCAAAAGTGGAAATCTCTGATAAACCCATCAGATCTTGTGAGACTTATTTACTGTCATGAGAATAGCGCAGGAAAGACCGGCCCCCATGATTCAATTACCTCCCCCTGGGCCCCTCCAACAACGTGGGAATTCTGGGAGATACAATTCAAGTTGAGATTTCAGTGAAGACACAGCCAAACTATATCACCATCTTATAGCAAAATGATATAGTGGTGGATGTAATCGTTCACACTGTTACAGGCTCCTTTACATTACACAAGGAACACAGAATTTTAAAAATAGCTTAAATTATTTATTTATACATAATTCAAAAGCTTAACTGTTTTAAGAAACTTCCAATTAGATACCAAGTAGCCAAAAGCTTAAATGTTTTAAGAAACTTCCAATTAAATATCAAGTAGCATGTATAAGAAAGAAAATTATTAGGTATGCTGGCACATGCCTATAGTCCCAGGTACTTATGAGGCTGAGGCAGGGGGATCATTTTAGCTCAGGAGTTTGAGGTTGCAGTGAACTATGATCACATCACTGTGTTCCAGCGTGGGCAACAGAGTAAGACCCCCATCTCAAACAACAACAAAAATAATAACAAAAAACAAAAGAAAGAAAATCTAAAATTACATGACAATTCATATTTAAATAATTTATTTTAAAAGCTTATTTCTAAATAAAAAACCAAAAATATTGGACAATTGATACTCAGTACAATGCATTCAGGCAAAGCTTTATATCTCCATGTACTAGATGGAGAATTTCGGATTTCTTTTTTCTTTTTTTGAGACGGAGTCTCGCTCTGTCACCCAGGCTGGAGTGTGGTGGCATGATCTCAGCTCACTGCAAGCTCTGCCTCCCAGGTTCACACCATTCTCCTGCCTCAGCTTCCCAAGTAGCTGTGACTACAAGCACCTGCCACTATGTGTGGCTAATATTTTTGTATTTTTAGTAGATATGGGGTTTCACAGTGTTAGCCAGGATGGACTCTATCTCCTGACCTTGTGATCCACCTGTCTCAGCCTCCCAAAGTGCTGGGATTACAGGCGTGAGCCACCGCGCCCAGCTCAATTTCAGATTTCTAAAGAGGCAGTAGCAGTCAGGCTATACAATGAGAAAATTGTAAATCTGCAAACAGTTCTCACATCATCTGACTTTAGTATTGATATTCTTCCCACTGTGCCATGTCCTTACAACATTTTAATGGCATTTTACTATCCTGGAGATCTAGTCTGAAATACGGGATGTGTGAAAGGAATTCGTTAACTTTCATAATGTTTTCCGTGAATTAGCTAAAGTGGAATATTTATTTGTTTCCTTTTTTTTCTGGAAGCAATTGGCCTATTGAAAGTAATTAGTGACTTGTATTCAAGTATCCTGTTGCATAGTGTCTTGGGATAGATGAGCAATGTCCAATCACTCTACCTTATGCCTCTATTTATTCATTATCCCTGCACCACTGGGAAGTAAATAAAAACTGAATCATGACCCTTTTCTTTCTTTATTTGTACATTTGTATCTTAAATGAACTAGTTATATATTTATGATATGGTTTGGCTCTGTTTCCCCACTCAAATTTCATGTTGAATTATGACCCCCCGTGTTAGAGCAAGGGCTTCGTGGGAGGTGATTGAATCATGGGATCGGACTTTCCTCTTGCTGTTCTCATGAGAGTGAGTGAGTTCTCTTGAGATCCGGTTGTTTAAAAGTGTATAACACTCCCCACTTCGCTCTCTGTCTCCTTCTTCGGCCATGTGAAGATGTGCCTACTTCCCCTTTGCTTTCTGTCATGATTGTAAATTCCCTGAGGCCTCCCCAGCCATGTGGAACTATGAGTCAATTAAACTTCTTTTGTTTATAAATTATCCAGTCTCAGGTATGTCTTTATAGCAGTGTGAGAATAGAATAATACATATGGGAATTATATACTCATTAAAGATAGGAGCCAGTGAATTCATAATGAGGATTTGTATATTGGGCAGGTTAGTGTTTACTTTTAGCCAAAGCTGGAATGATTTTTATAGGAAGATAATCACTTTGTAATTGCAAACTAATTTTGGTTAACTCTAGAGTACATTAGGTTGAAAATGGAAAAAAAATAGTTCCAAGGAAAAAAAGAACTTATCAAAAAACAATCAGCAAAACCGAATTTATCGAAGAAAATATAATAAAGTAAGATTTAGAAAAATTGGAGTTCTAGGAGCACAATAAGTAGAAATTGCTAATGAAGGGTATGTTGACTTACTGGGGATGGATGGGGGCAAGCTAGAGATTTGATCCTGCAATCTAGACATACTGGAAATAATGGAACCATAAAAAAATTTATAAAATGGTTCCTTGGCTTACAGAGATCCATACATTCATAACTTGATATGGGGTGAAATATAAATTGATTTTAAAGATGTTAAATGTGTGAATGAAAAATAAAAAGGGTTATAGAGGTTTAAATGATTATCAGATAAATTGCTTTCATAAATATTAAGAAAATGATAGGTGTGTGGTGGTCATGCATCACCTTGGTTAGTTTCTGGTCTCCAGATGTGTGGGTAAACATCAGTCTAGATCTTGCTTTGAAGGTATGTTTTGGACATGATTGACACTTACATCCATAGACTTTGAATAAAGTAGATTACACTTCATAATTTGGGTGGGCCTCAGACAGTCACTTGCAGGCCTTAAGAGAGAAGGAGTTTCAACAAGAGGGAAGAAATTGTGTCACTATACTGCCTTCAGGCTCATGACTATAGCATCAACTCTTCTCTGAGCCTCCAGCCTGCAAGACTGCCTTTATAGATTTCCAACTTGTCGCTTACTAGAATCCCATAAGATAATTCCTGAAATCTATTTCCATATATATATATGTGTGTGTGTGTATATCTATATGTGTATATATATGTGTATATGTGTGTGTGTGCGTATATATATAAACATATGTTATATATATATAACATATATATATATGTTTTGTTTCTCTGGAGTACCCTGACTAATATAATGCAGATAGCTAATTTTTAAACAACAATAAGAGTTGTCAACACTTGCTAAACTAGAATAGTTTAACAGATAATGATTTCCTGTAGAAATGATGATTGTGGGGTTTTGGTAACTTTCAAAGAATAACTAAACGTCCTCAGAATTTAATGATTATATAGAGATTTGGGCGTTTCAATTGCCTTTGGTAATCTAATTTTAAATTCCCATAGTTACATTTCTGTATTATAAAATATAACTCTTTTATTGATATTCTAATGGAGGTTTAAAAAAAGATTCCAACTGAATTGTATTGATGGTTACATTATCCTTTGTTACGTGGAACAGGGCCAATCCACTTGTTTACTTTTCACATGTACCATGCTGTTTCTCTTTTATTTTTCTTCACATGAATAGACAGAAGAGGCTTGCTTTCTAAAATTCTCAGGCTGGCAGTGTTTTTTAAGAACTGAAACCAATTCAGAAAATGTAATGTAAAACACCATCTAAACACAATGCAAATCTTAGTGGGGTTTCTCTGCTTTTCATTTAAGTTCCACAATATTCAATGTTGTTGTAGGGATTGAAGCTGAGGCATCTTCTGGAGTGTGAGAGAGAAATAGAAACACATGCCAAAGAACAATTCCAGTGCCTCTTTATACAGGTATCTTAGTTAAATACAAGAGGCATCATACAGATAAATAGAAATACTGTTTCTTTCCTTCTTTTCCTCCTTGGTCAAATTTTTCACTTCCTGTCAACATAGAATTCCTTTACATAGTTTTGTCTATAACAATGACATTTAACTTAAAAAACATGTTCTGACAAACATGTTCTAAACAAACACAAAGCGTCTTATTTTTTTCTATTATTTCACTCAACAACAGTCAACAGAAGATTTCTGTGACGAAATGTGTGAGAGTTTTTTCCCACCAACGAGAAAGCAGTCAGTTCTGCAGGGAACACCAGTTGGGTGTCTTCTAATTCGATTCTGACACCGTCTACCTAAAGATAGTGTCAGATTCCAAAAGGTGAGGGCTCAGCCCCCAAGACTGCCTCCTTCAACTTCAGATGCCAGTTAAAAGCTCCAAGTTGTTTGACTTGTGCCTATAACTGATTGGCTCTAAAGTGGGGTTCCCATGCCACCGCCCTACTTGGGTTTGATTAATTTGCTAGAGCAGCTCATGGAACTTAGGGAAATATGTCTGTCTACCAGTTTATTGTAAGAATATTACAAAGGATATACATGAAGAGATATATAAGGCTGGGTATGGAGGAAAGGGTATAGCACCTCTGTGCCCTCCCCAGGAGTGCCACCATCCAGGAACTTCCATATATTTAGCTATTCGGAACCCTTCCAAGCCCTGTCCTTTCTGAATTTATGGAGGCTTCATTATTTAGAGATGATGTAAACCTTTGGCCATTCATGATCAACTTAACCTTTAACCCCTTTCCCCTCTCCACAGGTTGGGGGTGGGGCTGCAAGTCTTAACTCTCTAAACGTGCCTTGGTCTTTCTCGTGACCAGTCCCTATCCTGAAGCCACCTATGGGCTTCAATTCCTTAGCATACAAAATGACATCATGTTGGAGAGTCTAAGGAGTTTAAGAGTGGTATGTCAGGAAATGGAGTCGAAGACCAAATATGTATCTTATAATAGCACACATTTACAGTATCTGTACAAATCAATTATAGTTTTCCCCATAGCTGTGCACTCTTTTTTCTTTTATTTTTATTTTTTCTGTTTATGCATAATTTACGGAATTTTTAAAAATTATACTTTAAGTTCTAGGGTACATGTGCACAACTTGCAGGTCTGTCACATAGGTATACATGTGCCATGTTGGTTTGCTGCACCCATTAACTCTCTACATTAGATATTTCTCCTAATGCTATCCCTCACCCTGCCCCCCACCCCATGACAAGCTCCTGTGTGTGATGTTTCCCTTCCCCGTGTCCAAGTGTTCTCGTTCAATTTCACCTATGAGTGAGAACACGTGGTGTTTGGTTTTCTGTCCTTGTGATAGTTTGCTGAGAATGATGGTTTCCAGCTTCATCCATGTCCCTGCAAAGGACATGAACTCATCCTTTTTTTTGGCTGCATAGTATTCCATGATGTATATGTGCCACATTTTCTTAATCCAGTCTATCATTGATGGACATTTGGGTTGGTTCCAAGTTTTTGCTATTGTGAATAGTGCCGCAATAAACATACATGAGCTGCCCGCTCTTTTTCAAATGACGTATCATCTTTCTGATGTACAATAAATGTAAAATGAGAATTACATAGTTTAGGATGGTGATTATAAAAAAGACAAAAGATAACAAGTGTTGGCCGGGAGATGGAGAAATGGAATCCCTTGCACACTGTTGGTGGAAACGTAAATTGGTATAGTCATTTTGGAAAGCAGAATGGAAGTTTCTCCAAAAATTAAAAATAGAACTACCATATGATCCAGCAATCCAGCTACTGGGCATATATCCAAAGGAGATGAAAACAGTATGTTGAAGAGATGTTGGCAATACCATGTTCATTGCAGCATTGTATACAATAGCCAAGGCATGGAAACAACCCAGTGTCTGTCAACGGACAAAGTAATTTTATATAGACACATGAAATATTACTCTGTCTTAAGGAAGGAAATTCTGTCATTTGCAACAACATGAATGAATCTGGAAGACATGTTAAATAAAATAAGCCACCACGGAGAGACAAATACTGCGTGATCTCACTTATATTTGGAATCTAAGAAAATCAAACCACAAAAGTGGAGAATATAATAATGGATGGTTACCAGGAGCATGGGTGGGGTTTAGAATTGGGAGACTGTGGTCAAAGTTTTAGTTGTATAGGATGAGTAAGTTCTAGGCATCTAATGTAAAACATGACTATAGTTAATAATACTACATTGTATACTTGACATTTGCTAAGAGAATAAACCTGAAGTGTTTTCATTATACACACACAAACACACAGTACCCACGTGAGGTGATGGATACATTAATTAGCTTAAATGTAGTTAATCACCTTATGATATATCACATTATACAACTTACAGAGTATATAATACGAATCACTCAAAAAGTGTTTTGAGTACACCTTTAAAACCAAATCTTGATTTTCCTTTAAAGACACAGTTTTATGGTTTCTCTTTGCATGAATATAATTTTTAAAATCTACTAGAAAACTACATTTATTATCCTAATTTTTTGTTATAATGTGAATACTATAATAAATATAAATACATTTTTTAAAGTCTAGGGAGAACTACAAATAGAAACAATCCTTGTAAAGTCTGTAAAATGATTTTTCAAAGGAACAAATCATTTCTAAGTTCCTTTAAAATGTACATCTGTTGTCTAACCACCAACATTTTGACAAGGAAACTGAAGCCCAGAAGTCTTATACTGCATTAGTTGTAGAGCTGGGATTAGAACCTGTACATCTTTGTACTCTTGGTTTAACACCTTGTCTCTGATGCCTTGCAGTTGAAATTTTCACTCTAAAACATATTATGACATAGGGTGTTTTTTTATGTTATTCAATTTAGTGTAGTGTTATTTTTTGATTGATGCAGTTACAACATTAAGATATCAAAATTTCATTTCCACTAATGAAGATATTTACCTATATATTTTTAAAATTTAGATCATTAATGAAAAATAAATTTCCATTGCCTACTACCAAACTACTAGCAAACAGATATCCAGATATGTACATCTACCTTATTTTTCAAGGAGAAATGGCATTATTTATATTCTGTTCATATACTGATTAGTGGCTTATTTTCTTCGGGTTACTTTGCTTGCTTTCAGCTTTACGTTATCCTGGGCCAGACCAGAAATTAGTTCTGCGGATTTCTACACAGGTATTACTTGCTGCTGCAGCTAGGAATCAACTGCTGCCCCTGGCTGATAGGAGCTGAGGGCCACTCCCAGGTTATAGAGGAGAGAACATAATTCACCCTTTCCCAAGGCATTTGCTTTCCATGGTATCCTGTACTTTGTAAGAATGAAATTTGAAATGAATATTTGTTTCATTAAATCCCTGTTCCCATTTTCTTTATAAAGGTCAATACAATTGAAATTACATGCAAGGCTACCACATTATGTGTTTATCTTTTAAAATATTCCCTCTTGTATTACTGATGAAGAGATATAATTTCACTGTTGCTGTCAAGTTAAAGTCACGTATGCAAATGTTGGTATTGAAGTTCCTGTAGCACACCATACACTGTCAGAAACATATTAATATTTCTAGACACAATGTCCTCTTTTATATTCTTCTTTCCTTCCCCTCATAGTATGTGTACAGCTTGTTCCTCTATACAAACGAACTATGGATTTTTCACTTGGAAATAGAAAGCCCATAAATTTAGAGGAATCTTACTTTTCCCCCCAAGAAATGTTATTAATAGCCTGTTAGTGAAAAATTTTTTAGAGCATCCTGAAAGATTTAATAAGTTATGTAATCAATAAAAATCTTAAAGAAAGATGTTTATATGACAAGACCTTATATGCCTTACTGAATTTTAAATGCTATTTGGTACTGAATATTGAAATCCATTGGTGGTATATACCACTGCTTAGGTTATATATTTCATTAGGAGCTTATGTAGTGATTAATTATATTAAATATTAGCAACAGAAAAATTTATGCTTCTGAAACCAGCTACGTTTCTGCCTGATTTCTTGAAACTGGTTATTACAGAAATGGGGACTCGAGTATTAATTTTTACTTTTAATATACCACCTCTTTCTGACAATTATTTGTGGCATTTCCACAGAGATATGGGATAAACTGGTGGGTAGTGAGGACAGAAGTAAGTGCATGTTGTCTGCCCAGAAATCCAATCATTCAGTTGGTATTGTCTCAATTTCTTCTTAATGTATGTGTTTCTTTTGATTTAATATACATAGAGCTCTGGATTCATTTTTCACTTCACTGCAATTACTGTAGTGTTTTTCTAACAATAATATTGCACTTAGCAGTTATCATAAAATTGGGCTTCCAGTCAGTGATTAGGTAAAGGAAAGTAAATGATCTGAATGTATAGTTTACAATTTTATTACAAAAATGATACTAAATTATTCTGGGGATCAGAAGTGGAACACTGAACATTTGTCCTCTACCACTACAGGTGTCAAAAGTTGAATTTATGTAGCAAGAAATAGAGTATTCTGCTGGCAGAGTAAGTAGTTGAGAATTTTGGGGGTTGAGGACATGATAATGATAAAATGGAAAGGTGAGATGGAAGAATTTCTCCCCAGGTAACATCAAAAGGTATAGTTCTTTCAAAATTTTAGTTTAGAGGTTCCAAATGCAATCTGAATTTGGTCATTTAAAGGAAGAAATTAGTAGGGACAGAAGGAGAGATGATTTTAACAGATATGTGAGATACATTGCTGCATCTTTTACAACTGTTTCACAAGTTGTCATTAGTTTTTCCAACATTTATTAAACTCCTGAGAAATACACTATGCTAGATACTTGGAATTGAAAGATGAATTTCATTTACTGAGTTGAAGAAGCTTTCCCCTTCCTGGGAGGGAAGGGTGATGAGACAAGAGGCAATCATAGCCTTGTGTATGAGTACTGGTCTGTTGAACTGCGGTGAATGAAGCACTTATTTCTTCCAAGATAAGAAAAAACAGGTATCAGAAGTGGAATACTGTCTCAAAAACTGGTTAGAGAGAACTAGATTAGAATATTTTGAACCTAGAACTTATATTTAATTTTTGCATTTATCTTCGCTTTATGTGATTGACGAGGTATTTTGCCTTTCTAAAGGGACTGAGGGACTTGTCAAAGGGATACAAATCTCTACATCAGCGGCTACGACAGTTGTCATTTTCAGAGCTGTTCTTCTTTGCTTGAAGCTTGTATTAGTCCATTATTACACTGTTATAAAGAACTGCCTGAGACTGGGTAATTTATGAAGAAAAGAGATGTAATTGACTCACAGTTCCACATGTCTGGGGAAGCCTCAGGAAACTTGCAATCATGGTGGAAGGCGAAGGGGAAGCAAGGCATGTCTTACGTGGCAGCAGGAGAGAGAGAGCACAGGGGAAATTGACACTTTTAAATCATCAGATGTCATGAGAATTTCCTCACTATCACAAGAACAGCATGGGGGAAACTGCCCCCGTGAGCCAATCACCTCCCACCAGGCACCTCTCTCAACATGTGGGAATTACAATTTGAGATGAGATTTGGGTGGGGACACAGAACCAAACCATATCATTCTACTCCTCATCCCTCCTAAATCTCACATCCTTTTCACATTTCAAAACCAATCATGCCTTTGCAATAGTCCTGCAAAGCTTTAACTCATTCCAGCATTAACTCAGAAGTCCAAGTCCAAAGTGTCATCTTAGACAAAACAACTCCCTTCCAACTATGAGCCTGTAGAATAAAAAACAAGTTAGTTACTCCCAAGATACAATGAGGATACAGGCATTGGGTAAATGTTCCTGTTCAAGATGAGAGAAATTTGCCAAAGCAAAGTGGCACAGGCCTTATGCAAGTCCGAAACTCAGCAGGGCAGTGATTAAATCTTGAAGCTCCAGAATGATCTTCTTTGACTCTGTATCTCACGTCCAGGGCACACTGATGCAAGGCTTGGGCTCCCAAGGCCTTGGGCAGCTCTGCCTTTGTGGCTCTGGTGGGCACAGCCCCCACAGCTGCTTTCACAGCTGGCATTGAGTGCCTATGACTTTTCCAGCCTCATGGTGTAAGCTGTTGGTGGATCTGCTATTCGGGGGTCTAGAGGACAGTGGCTCACTTACAGCTTCACTAGGCAGTACCCTATTAGGGACTCTGTGTAGGGGCTCCAACCCCACATTTCCCCTCTGCACTGCCCTAATAGAGGTTCTTCAGGAGGGCTCTGCCCCTGCAGCAGACTTCTGCCTGGACATCCAGGCATTTCCATACATCCTCTGAAATCTAGGCAGAGGCTCCTAAAGCTCAACTGTTATCTTCTGCACACCCACTGGCCCAGCACCACATGCAGGCCACCAAGACTTGGGGCTTCCACCCTCTGAAACAATGGCCTGAGCCGTATGCTGGCCCCTTTTAGTAATAGCTGGAGCTGGAGGGGCTGGGATGCAGGACACCATGTCCCAAGGCTGTGCAGAGCACTGAGGCCCTGGGCCCGACCCATGAAACAATTTTTCCCTTGTAGGCTTCTGGGCTTGTGATGGGAGGGGCTGGTGTGAAGATCTCTGAAGTTCCCTGAAGACAATTGTCTTGGCTTTTAATGTTCAACTTCTCATTATTTATGCAAATTTCTCCAGCAGGCTTGAATTTCTCCTCAGAAAATGGGTTTTTCTTTTCTACTGCATGGTCAGGCTGCAAATTTTCCAAACTTTTATGCTCTGCTTCGCTTTTAAACGTAAGTTACAATTTCAATCATTTCTTTGTGAATGCATATGACTATACACTTCCAGAAAAAGCCAGGTCACCTCTTAAATGCTTTGCTGCTTAGAAATTTCTTCTTCCAGATATCCTAAATTATCTTTCTCAAGTTCAAAATTTCACAGATCTCTAAGGTAGAGGCAAAATGCTGCCCGTCTTTTTGCTAAGGCATAGCAAAGTGACCTTTGCTCCAATTCTCAATAAGTTCTTCATCTCCATCTGACACCACCTCAGCCTGGACTTCATTGTCCATATCATTATCAGCATTATGGTCAAAACCATTTAACAAGTCTTTAAGAAGTTCCAAACATTCCCACATCTTCCTGTCTTCTTTTGAGCCCTCAAACTGTTCCAATCTCTGCTTGTTACCCACATCCAAAGTTGCTTCCACATTTTCATGTTATCTTTATAGCAGTGCCCCACTCCCAGTACCAGTTTTCTGTATTAGTTCATTCTCACACTGCTATAAAGAACGGCCTGAGAGTGGGTAACTTAGAAAGGAAAGAGGTTTAATGGACTCACAGTTCCACATGGCTTGCGAGGCCTCAGGAAACTTACAATCATGGTGGAAGGTGGAAGGGAAGAAAGGCACATCTTACATGGCAGCAGAGGAGAGAGAGAGCACAGGAGCAACTGCCACTTGTAAACCATCATAGTGCGTGAGAACCCCCTTACTATCATGAGAACCGCACGGGGGAAACCACCCCCCATGATCCAGTCACTTCCCACTAGGTCTCTCCCTCCACACGTCAGTATTACAGTTCGAGTTGAGATTCGAGTGGGGACACAAAGCCAAATCATATCAATGCTAGAGTTTTGAGAATAAGGAAAAGTTGATATTATTTTATATTTTGGGGATGAAATGTTAGTATAATTAATACACATAGAGCAAAACTACTTTTGGCTTCTAAAATAAGACGTTCTGTTTTGGTTACTGATGTTTAACCATTTGCACACCTTAGATATTTGCATACTTTTTTATTTTATTCATGCATGTCCTGCCTTCATAAAAATTAAGAGCTTCATGTTAGTTAAAATTACTTTAAAACTATTTAAAAAGTTATTTAAATCACTTAAAAAGTAACATAAGTATATACCCCATATTTTGATTTTCTCAATTTTATTAAATTTATCTTAAAGAGAAAATAAAGAGAAAGTAAAATCATTAAAGATACAAGGTTTGGAATGATACCTAGATTTCAGTTTCAGCTGTCTTAGTTTCCAGCTTTATGCTCCGAAGACATTTATCTCTCTTTGATTCAGCTTTTAAATTTGTAAAATAGAATACTAAAAGTCTATACCTCGTATGGGTGTTTAAGTAAAAATCAAGTAGTTTGCCATTGTGCCTTTGAAAAGGTAATCATGCAGTAAGTGCTAGTTTTTAATAAAACAATAATAGCAGCATTGTTAGCATTATAGATAGATAATAGATAGCACCTGAAAAGTGAAGAGGGTAGTTTTCCCTTATATAAAAAAAAGTATTCTTTATTCTGCTTTTCTCCCCATACTAGTAGTAAAATAGTGGTCAAGGTTCCTCATAAGAGTCCTGGGGATTTTCCCTGGGAGCATTAGGCTGTGGAACAGGGTCATTGTCACCTCACTTTTTTTGTTTTCTACTATGACCTCATGTGTCTCGGTCACAAGTGGGTCTGATCTGGGACTTCAGCTCCTGGCTGTCTAGTCTTGACCTGGGTCCTTCAGAACTTGAAAGTTGTCTCTCTTTTTCTCATTCTGTTTAGGGTCCTCAGTAGTGACACATCATGGGAAGCTAAGCTCTCAAGTCTTCAGACAGCCAGTGTCTCACAGCAGCATTTCACTGAAAACAGTCTCTGCCTTCTCTTTAATTACATGAAAATGTCTTGGGAATTGCTGTATAGTTGCACCATTTTGCCAAAGTTTCTTCAGCATCTGCAAACTTCAACATACATGGAAAGGATCTTTATCTTATGTAACAAATGTGACAGATCATCATTACTATTCACTTAAACAGTGATTCTGTTATGTTATGCAGTCATGTTTGGATATCCCTGGAGAGTGGTTTGCCAGAGCTGGCTTACACCAGCTTGCTGGAGGTCATCAGGAATTTTGTGAGCAGGTTGATGTCATCTTGGTAGGTTGAAATCAGCCATAGTGAGAGTATTTACACCATGACCAGCAGATGCTATAAATCAGGTTTCCTCCCTCAGCCAGAACTGGTTCAACTTCTAGTATAAGACCCCTGACACCAATATTCGAACATTTTGGGCTGGAGTAGTAGTAGATGCATAATATGCCTCCTTCATTTTAAACCTTGAAAAATTCTACAAAAGTCCTAACATGTTCCTTGAATGATTTCACCTTTAGCTTTATCCACCACTCCCGCGGTAAAGAGCCAGCATGCTCTTTTTATATCTTTTCAACCTATTTAATAATAGCATACATTTTGACATTTGTGAAATCCAGTTACATTTAATTTATTATAACCCAAAGCAGACTGTGATTATATTTGTCCCTAAATGATGTGAATAACCAAGGGAACGAGATATTGGAATATTTAGATTGCTTTTCTTAAGTAAAAGTAAACTTTGCAGCAAATATTTTATTTCATTTATATCAATATATTTAAAGTGTATGACTATAACCCCCAATTTGGCCATATTCTTAATTCTGTTAATTTATTATATTAGCATGAAATCTTATTTTGAAGATAGGGTTGAACAATAGTTCTTTGGTATCATGATATGGATAGATCTCTCAGAGATTCTGGTTTGGTAGATTCTACTTATTACAATTGCTCTTTCTTACTGCCAATAGTGAATTCTCTCACATTGTACCCATTTAGGGAGACATTTTAAAACATTTATCTCTAGTTCTTCTGTGACTGTTGGCTCCATCTCTGAAGCATAATACTGAAAGAGTAGTCTGACTGAGGTAAGCTTCACAATACCTTTGAGTAATGATTTGATTTAGAGCTTAAATGGAATTGTAGCACATTGTATGTATGGTCTTATTTTATAGTATTGAAGTTTGCACAGAAATGATTTACAGATAGTGGTCCATTGTTTTACTCGAAGGGACCTTGATACTTACTGAATAGCTTTAGCTATCCAAATCATTCTAGAATGATTTTATAGAAGTCATTGTGGATAAAGCGAAGATCATAGTTTTTTTTTTTTTTCCTATAAAAATTCATTGCAAGCCTATTGACTTTCTTTGAGTTACTGGGGGTAAAGCCAGCTGTTAGAGAAAATACTCAGTTCTGATTCAAAGAGTAGCTGTGTTTATGTCCTTCTCTTTCTTTTTGTTCTTTATACAAAAGTAGCAGCTTGAATAGAAACTGTGAGAAGTGTACTCTAAATAGGAACTGGTATGTGTGATAAAGCTTTTAAGGGTAAATACTTTGAATCTGACTTTTCACTTTTATTCAGTTTCACTATATTTTGTCATTCAACTTGATGTTTTCTTGTGCTTTCAGATTGGGAATGGTGGCTGAAACACTCTCTTTCATTTTTTCCATGAGTCTCTTAGATCTTTTTGCTAGTAAGACTAAATAAATGTGTTACTTGCAGTGACATGATTTAGTCACCAAAACATTTTTCTGGGGACCCAGCTAACTGAAGTTTTCAAATCTAGTCAAGCAGTTATTGAGCATTTGATGATTTGGCATGGAAATTAAACAAATGATTGTAAGAAACTCAATCAACTCCTTAATGGAAAAAAAAAAGAAAAAAGGCAGATTAAGGAAATTGACACTTGAGTGAAGAGTTTAATATGATTTTGACAAAAATCCTGAATATTCATTTTATATATGTTATTGTCAAAGCTCTGGCTAAAAACGATTAAATTGCAAATGGTATTGAAAAGGGAAGCATTCAGCAGTTGGATAATCCAAATGCAGGAAGGTGCTCCCAGATCAGTCAGCTGAATGATTCTAAATGGAAACAAGTGCCAAAGAAACCTCAGGTCCCAAATAAATGAACTGATTGCAGCCTTCATCTCATTTATTCATGTACATTTATGGCTTTTTGTCAAAAAAAAAGTTTCTGATGATCAGAAACCTTTTAAAGTCTTTATTTTCCATGGATCTTGGTATATCCATTTATATCAGTTGTTTCACAATCTGCTTTGAATGCCTTATGAACAATTCTTGGGTCTGAAGAAATTAGTTGGTAAGGAAAAATAAATGATAAAATGATAAAAAGTAGGCCGGGCACAGTGGTTCACACCTGTAATCCCAGCACTTCGAGAGGCTGAGGCTGGTGGATCCCTTGAGCTCAGGAGTTTGAGACCAGCCTGGGCAACATGGTGAAAACCTGTCTTTACTAAAAATACAAAAAAATAGCCAGCATGGTGGTGTGCGCCTGTGGTTCCAGCTACTCGGGAGGCTGAGGTGGGAGCATCACTTGAGCTTGGGGGCAGAGGTTGCAGTGAGCCAAGATAGCCCATATCACACCACTGCACTCCAGTCTGGGTGACAGAATGAGACCCTGTCTCAAAAATAAAATAAAATGATATAAAGTAAAAGATCTTGACCTAATGGAGAAGAACTGAAAATATGGCTTATGTATATTTTCAGTTCCCCCATTGTAAATTCAGTTCTTTTTGGTAAATTACCATGGAGAAAGGATGTATAAGTGTATGGATGATCAGAATTACTCATGTACTCTGGAAGATAAGAACTTTTGAGAATCTGAAGTTAGATGAAGTCTGTGAATTTATTGGAAAGATGATTTTTGAACTATGAAATGAGGCTTGGGAGGTAAGAAAACCATGTAGACAGATTCAAAAGGAGGAATGGATGTGGTGACTCTAGGAAAAGCTAAATGTGGGGTGACTCTGAGGTGACAGGACCCAGGTGAGCTTTCAAAGACACTGTGCTTCCCAAGTCCTTCTTGTTCTTTCCAATTTATTTCCAGTGATTTCCAAAGGAGTGTTATAATCACTGGGCTTGAGAAAGTTAGTTCAAAGACTGTAATTGTCATTAACAACTCTATTTTTTATTTTCTCTATGAATCACCTTATATTAATATTTCTGAATAAAAAACCCAGCATAGTAATCTGTAATTAAAAGCGACTGAGTGCTCATCTTTGAACTAAGATTTGAGATCATGCCAGGAAGCAAAACAATCTCAGCCTTTGGCCTTGTGGAACAGACAGTGGTGGTGAAGATAGATAATGAACAGCATTGAAATGCTACACAAGATAGATAATGAACAGCAGTGAAAATGCTACACAACAGAACTTACAGAGGGGTCTGGGAGCATTAAAAAAGGGTGCCCCAAATGATTAACACAGGCCACCGAAAGGAAGCAAAACTTAAACAGGTCTGTGAATGCAATTGAGTAACTTCCATAAATCTTTTTCCACCTTCTCAGTCTACTAGATATTCTTTAGAGGTAATTAGGTACTTGAATCAAGTATGTGATTCCAAAATCAATGATTTAGAGCCATCTACAACATAATCCTTCCAAGTCTGAATCAGAGACTTGACATCTGGAATAGTGCAGTTAATGAAAATTGGGGTTGGGGATATTTCAGATGAAATATTCTTGGTGCTTTATTATTTTTAATGAAATGAGAAGCAGCATTTCTTTTTAGCTGCTCCCCTCTGAGAAGTTGCACTGAAGCATAATAATACAATTTTTTGTGTGTGTGAGAAAGGACAGTCTGCCCTGCTGAGAAGACATAGTGGCTTTGTCTTGAAAGGCCATTATAGATTATATATTGCTCACCTAAGGTTCGGATATTTCATGATTATATATTATGATTTAAGTATAAATTAACTTTAGAAGAACAGAAAATAATTTTCTTATTAAAGTTGAAAAACATATTCTCCCCTTTATTCTCTCTATCCCTCATTATTTATAGAAACCCTGTGTTACCCATATGTACATATATAGTAACAATAAGTTTGCAAATATAATTGCACCCTTTTTCCCTTTTAAATATATTATCTTAGATATACATTGCCTGTGCAAACCTGGCCAAGTTAATTCTTTATACCTCAGTTTTCACATCTTTAAAAGAGAAATGAAATGATTTTATAATGTAAAGCATTTGAGCAATACTAACATGCATTTAGAGTTTGTCAGATATTGGCTGTTGTTAGGGCCGTCCATACTGAGAAAGTTGATTTTGTTGAAAATCAGTTTGCTAAAGTTAAATACTCTGCATTGGAATTAATCCTCAGAAAGAAAAAATGATGGATCGATGGAGAATGATTGAAGGTATTTAGAAATGTTGAAATTCACTGAAGACTACTTCAAAATTGGGCACTGGGAGAGTTGTCCCATCCTTAATTTTTTGACCACACTCATTAACAATATCCAACACATCACTGAATCCTGGAAATTGTAATTCCTCAATTTCTCTGAAATCCTGTTTTTTGTTTGTTTGTTTGTTTGTTTTGCTTTGTTTTTTACATACCCCAGTCCATGGCATTATCATTTTTTGGCTTGGCCATTGCTCATCTTCTAGACTTCGACAGCCATATTCTGATCTCCGTTATTCTTCACAGTGTGGCCAGGACGCTCTTTTATTAGTGCCATTCTAAATATGTTAATTATCTAGTGAAACCCACTGAGTGGCCTTCCATGGCCTTGTGAACAAATTCAAAATCCATTAAATGGCCTGTGAAGACGCTGAGATCTCACAAATCACTTCTTCTCAGGCTTCATTTTTAGCCCTACGCCTTTGCTCTCTTTTCTCAGTGTCTGACGTGTATCACATTCTCTCATATCCCAGGAAAATTACATGTGCTATTTTCTCAGTCTGGGATTTTCTCTCTTGTTTCTCTGACATTTGTTACATATGATTTAGGGCTCAGTTAAGACATCACCCTTTCATTAGAGTGGCCATTTCTGACATTCTTGATAGGATTATCATACCTGCATTATGTACCCTAAACCCTAATTTCTATAAAATATATTGATCCTCCAATTGTCTCTGTCTGTTTGGCTAGAGCAGGTCCTGCTATCTTGTGTTGTATTAGGAAGCTTGAGTAATGTGTCATGAAGATAAAAATGTTTGCCTGTCTTCTTGTCTGTCAAGAGAGTGACCATTTAATACAATTCTGCATATGCCTTCAAACCACAAGACTAATGAAAATATTATATACTCATTTGTTTATTCATTTATTTAACCTTGATCATTCAAAAAACCAATTATTCCTGGGGTGCCTACTCCTTTGAAGCATAGCAATTATCAAGATATGGACACAGACTCTCTTCTCAGACAACTCATCTTTTAATGGAAAAATCAAACAGTAAAACAAATATACATAAAAAATCGATGCATCTCACCTATTAGGAAAATGCAGGGAGGCTTTGGGTCTTTAGGGAGAGGGTAGCAGGGAGGTCCCACCTAGAGGCCTAGTACTTAACTGGTTAAGCAGGAGGATGTTGGAGTCAGAATTACTTGAATTTAGAATGTTCAGTAAATATTAGTATTCACTAATAATAATAATAACTGGCAAGGACTAATATGTATACTAGTGCTTATATAATATTTGTGTGAACATTGACATCTTAAATAAATAGCTAATGCTATTTTCTTGAATCTTGAATCATGATACAAATATGAATATTTCTATATATGATTAATATTTTCAAAGCATTTTAATAGCTTTACAGTATGTCATTATATAAGTTGACTACCATTTATGTTTTCATTTCTCTTTTTAAATATTTTCACCTTTTTATACTGTTACCAAAAGGTGCTTTGATAAATTTGTTTTGCATATGGTGTCAGTCTAATGTTAGAGGAAGAACATTTGAAAATTTGCTCCTCTATAAAAACAATACAAAATCTGGCAAAAATGTCACAATCAAATTTTTCAAAATTTTGGAAATGAACCACTGGTTTTCAGCAACTCAGGGAGCAGTTGAAGAAAAATCACTGCATATAGGTAAGAACAGTGAGCTTTGTGAACTTCCCCTAGTGTCATCTTCTGCTCTGCCTCTCACTAGTGGCCTCAAGAAACAACAGCCTACATTCCTGGCAATGAAGGTAGCAGAACAGAGCTAGTATCTTAAAGTCTTATTCCCCAATAATTGCCGTTATTGGACCAAGTTGGAAGACATCATTTAAAAGGTTTGTCTTGATTTGACCTGAAAAGTATTATCTCACAGTACTGGAGGTTAAAAGTCCAAAACCAAGGTGTCAGCAGGCTTGGTTCCTTGTGAGGGTTGTGAGGGAAGGATCTACTCTGGCCTCCGGCATCAGCTTGTGCACGGCCGTCTTCTCCCTGCGTATGTTCACATTGTCTTTCCTCTCTGCGTGCCTGTGTCTATGTAAGTACATCAGTCACGCTGGACTAGGGTCCGCCCCAATGCCTCATTTTAACTAGATTGCCTTTGCCCCCAGAACTATGAAACAATAAATTACAGCACTACTCACTTTGTGGTAATTTGTTACAGAAGACTTAGCAAACTAATATGAAAATCATATGCTGTCTGATCACAACATACTGAAATTAGATATCAATAGCATGGAACAATTTGGGACAATCATATGTCCATGTAATATAATAAAGACACTACTAAATTATGAATGAATCAAAGAAATCACAAGGGAATTTAGAAAATATTTTGAGAAGAATAAAAGTGAAAATACAATATACCAAAACAGTACTCAGAGGCTAATTTATAGCTATAAATGCCTACATTATAAAAGAAAAAAAGGTTTCAAATCAATAATCTAACCTCCCACCTTAAGAAAAACAAGAGCAAACTAAACCCAAAATGTACAGAATAAAAGACATAATAAACGATTTTAAAGGAAACGAGTTAAACAGAGAATAGAAAAAGAATAAAATCAACAAAATCAAAAGTTCTATGAGAATATTAACAACACTGATAAAACTTTTAGATAGACTGAACAAGAAGAAAAGAAAGCTCAAATGATTAAAATCAGGAGTGAAAGAAAGGACATCACTACTGACTTTACAGAAATAAGAGGCATTATAAGGGAATGAAAAATTAGAAATCAACAGATTAGATACCTGAGTGAAACAAACAACTCCTACAAAGATGCAAACTACCAAAATGTAGTGAAGTATAAAATCTGAATAGATCTAGAACAAGTAGAGAGATTGTATTGGTAAGCAAAAAATGTCCCATAAAGAAAAGTGTTCAACTAGATGGCTTTCATGATGAATGCTTCTAAACATTAAACATGAATTCCTACCATGTTGCACAAATTCTTCCCAAAATGAAAGGATGATGGAACACTTCCAAAACATTTGTTGAGGCCGATATTACCCTGATACATAAACCAGACAAACCCATTAAAAGAAGTGAAAACTACTGACCGATATCTCTTAGTAAATATAGATGCAAAAATCTTCAACAAAATTCTAGAAAACTGAATTTACAGCACATGAAAATATACAACATTACCAAGTGGAATTTATTGCAGGAATGCAAGCTTGACCTATCAGTTCAACTCGTAGATACATACACAGGAGAATTGAAAACATATATTTACACAAAAACTTCTACACAGATGTTCATAATAGCATTATTTACAATAGCCCCAAGGTGGAAACAACTCAAATGGTCATCAACTGATGAATTGACAAATAAAATGTGGTATATACATACAATGAAATATTCAGTAATAAACAGAAATGAAATACTGGGTTACATGCTACAAAATAGGTGAAATCTAATAAATTCTTCATTAAAGTATGAGCTGCATTTGTCCATAGATTAGAGGTATGACTTTTGGATATTCTAATTTGAAAAAGAGCCCACTTCATTCTATCTAACCAACAGTGGATGCTTGATGCTGGATATCACAGTTGAGCAAGGAGCTGTATGTTTTTGGATATTTGGAAGTCTAAGTATGACTTCCAGGTTTTGATCCAGGGATAGGAGACTTTTATCCCAATTGCATAGGGAGGAGTTCTAACATTCCATCCATATTGCAAAACATGTAGTTGTAACCTTTTTGAATAAAGGAATAACTTAAGAAAAAGTATTGAAAACATGAAAATATGCTAAAACTGCATACTATTTTTATGATCTAATAGGGCAAACTACCTGAGCCTCTCCAGGTACATGTAATATTTTTTAGATGGACTTTTTATTTTACTATTGCTAAAAGCCAGACCAAATAGATGTTAATCTCCAGAACATTGATTTATTACAAATATATATATATATATTTTTTTGAGATGGAGTCTTGCTCTGTCCCCCAGGCTGGAGTGCAGTGGCATGATCTTGGCTCACTGCAGGCTCCGCCTCCCGGGTTCACACCCTTCTCCTGCCTCAGCCTCCCGAGTAGCTGGGACTACAGGCGCCCGCCACCACGCCCGGCTGATTTTTTGTATTTTTAGTAGAGACCGGGGTTTCACCATGTTAGCCAGGATCATCTCGATCTCCTGACCTCATGGTCCACCCGCCTTGGCCTCCCAAAGTGCTGGGATTACAGGTGTGAGCCACCGTGCCTGGCCCCATTGCAAATAATTTTTGTCCTGTAGAGTTGTAATTTATTTTTATCTGATTAGAAACAACAAACCCAAGTATCCCTGAAAGATATTAATCATTAAAAAAACTAACATTAAAATAGTGTTCCAGCTTTCTTTCTGTTACTGACTGTGTATAATGCTAGTCTCTTGCATTTTTTATTTCAAGAAGCTTTATTGTGTTGCTTGTTTCCTAATTATATAACTAAACAGAATTTTCACAACTGCTCATTGTGTATTAGTTTTAGGGGCCTATGCTTCATCTTTGAAAATTATGCTTTGATATAACATGTTGAAAGCCTTTTTTTTTTTTAAAGCATTAAAACAATTCATTCTTGTAATAGGTGGATTTGTGTGTTGGGCGTGGTGATAGAAACTCACATTCACTTAAATCCCTTTAAAAAGTGGAGAAATTATTGGATCACATGATCACAAGTACAGAAACTGAAGGTCTGACTTGATCTAGTTCCTCTTATGTTATCAGGAATCTTCCCTACCTCTCAATGAAACTTCAGTCTCTGTGGGTTTCTTTCCCAGGCAGGCTGTCTCCAAGTGGGAGCAAAGTACCTCAGTAGCTGTAGGCCTAAAATCTGCCAGGTTAGCAATATTAACAACAAAAAGATCTTATTTCCCATCAATTAAAATCTCCTGTCTGCTCTATGAAGCATCTACTGAAACTCTCACTGGCTGTTTTTGGGTCACCTTCCTACCCTAGAGCCACATGTGGGGTCAGCTGAGCTAATGTGTCAGCTGAGAGTGAAGAAGGTGGGCCTAGAGGATAAATACAAGGCAGTGACAAAAAGAAAAAAGCAAAGCCCCTGAGAAATGAGGATGTATACTTAATAATAATAAAAGATACAATCCATAATGCATATCTAATTGTTCAGAATGTGTCAAATAGCAATAATATATATATTTAGATACAGCATCATGGAAATACAAATTTAAAAATAAAGATAAAAACATAGGGAAAAAAAAATCTGACAAGTTGGTGAACTTTTATATAATTCCATGAGCATAATGGGGACGTGTTTGCTTTAAAATCAGAAATAAGACATTCCTTTCATGTATTACATGCTCCAAGTTAATGTTTAACATAGAGGCACTAATAAAGCAACAAAAATTTTAAAATATATGTCTTGCTGGGAAATAATTACATGAGGCTGTATAACAGAAACCATTATTCTTTGTCCCTTGTTCAACAGTACTAGGACTAAGCAAAAGCAACTTAACTGCATATTCCAGGAAATACTTGCCCCTGGAAGAAAGCCTGTGAAACAGCTAGTTTACTTATCAAAATTAACAGCTGACCCTTCCAGACTTTCTTCAGGGTCTTCTTCCTGCTAGATTCACCAATCCAAATAAACTCTGCCCACTCACAACACTTCTCTGCCTTGTAAGACCTGCCTCAAGATCACTCTGGCCAGGCCCTAGAATTCTATAAATATCTTTCCTCTACAGGCCACATACTGTATGATTCTGTTTAGGTCAGTCTTATACAAGAGGCACATTTTTAGCGAGAAAATACCTTAATTTTTGAATAGGCCCAGTGGGGTTGGAGAGAAATGAAGAGTGACTGCTAACAGATACAGGGTGTTTTTTGGGGGTGATGAGAATGATCTGAAGTTGATTGTGGTGATGGTTACAACTCTGCAGACATTAAAAGCCTTTGGATTGTACAGTTGAAATGGGTGAATTGTATGGCATGTGATTTATACTTCAATAAAGCAGTTACATATCTAAGAAATGCAGTGTAAATAGATGGACTTGGAAGGTTGAGCCAAAATCATATACATTTGGAAAATTTCTTCTTGTCATTTGTTTAGTTAACTGCTGTTTTTGTTTGGCTGTTCCATTTTTGGAACTAGATTCCCTGTGATCATGAACCTAAGTACAGGAAAGAAACATGTGGCCCAGATGGCAGCTGATTACATGCACTTACTTTACATCCTCCAGAGTCCATGATAAGGGCATAAAGACATAAAGAGAAAAAAAACAGTGGCCACAACATTATACATTATTGATTAAAAGTCCAATGGGGTCAGAATGTACCGTAACTGCATTTTTGGTGAACGATGAATGAAGATTCACATTATTATGTATTTTAAAATGGTGAATTGCATTTTATATGAATTATATCTCAAAAAATGTTAAAATTATCTAATTTTTGTGTTTAAATGCCTACAATCAAATCAATGTTAAGTCATAAGCAATTTGAATAACATTCGAATGCTCATTTACATGATTAAAATTTTATCTACTATTATAGAAATTGTTTTTAAGTGACTACATTTAAATATTTTAATATTTTTGCTACATATTTTTTGTTCTTAAAGTCTCTATGTAATTTGTCCATTTCTTTTCTACTGTGTGCAGTTAATTTACTGTTTAGATGGTAAGAAAATTAAAATTTGGTTAATTTTTTTTGCCAATAACTTTCCCTAGTTATTTTCTGTCTACTGTTCTTGAATAATTTCTCCCTTCTGCATGGACTTGCAGTGCCTCCTTGATTATAAACTACATTCTTAGATATACTAGATTTCATGTGAGGGCAATCTATAGTATTCCTAATTTTGTCAAGTATGTGCCAATACCATATTGTTTAATTTATATTATGTTTTAATATCTAGCAGGAAAATATTCCACTTGTTACATTTCTTTCCCATCTCTTAAAGAGGTATTTTCACCTGTTTATTCTTCAATATAAATATTAGAATTATGTAGTCAAGTTACAAAGGATAAAAAAGAACAAATCTCAAGGGTAGTTTGTTAAATTCATGTATTGGTCATGGAAGAGATGATAATTATATATTATTTTTTCAAAAACTGCAGTTCTTAAATTATGTTTTTGTTAATACACATATAGTTTCTAGATTAATCATAAAGAGTAATATGTTAATACACTGAAAACTTCCATATTAATTAATAATAAAAAAGCAGTGATCATAACAAGCATTCTTATTTCTGACTTTAATAAGATTCCAGGCTTTTACTGTTTTTTTTGTAAATGGTGGAGTCTGAAATAAATTATCTTTATTCTACGTTATTCTAGTTTAGTATGAGATTTAGTCAGGAATAGGTGCTGCATATTATCACATATTGTGATTTTTTTCCCATTTGAGCTCTTAATAGAATGTATTAATATTAAATAACACTCTTAAATCAACCTTAAATTGCTAGTATTAAACTTTATTTCATCATAGGACATTCTTTCAGTATATTGTTGAAAAAATATTCCATCCATATTCTTGCAAGAAATTGGGTTTTATTCTCCTTTTTTAATGTATTTTTTGTTCACTTTATGTAACAAAATTACATGCATTGGGATATAGTCACAATTTCTCTCATAATATTGCAACAAAATAATCCAGGCTTCTCCTATCTCACAAAGAACAAAGGAAATGTGAAATCATAAAAAGAGGCCCCATTTAAGGAAGGAATTAACTATTTATTAAAAGAAACTGTGAGGCAAATCTCTTAGCTCATAAAGTCTGTTCTGCTACAATATGAGACTCTCAAATGAGGATTAGCTGACACACATTTGGTAAAACGTGAACTATGTCAGTGTAATGTCAAAGTTACATTAATGTATTCATGATTTTTTCCACAGTGTTAGTTTTTGCGTCAGAGCCAGTGTATGTGTGGGACACGAGCGCAGCTGACTGAGCAAGTGATGAAGGAATACAATTCTGAACGCAGTGTCCAGAGTCCTTGCATCCCTCCTTAGGGCCTGTCATGTGTTCCGTCCGGAAAGTGTGATTGCACAGTCCTCCTCAATTTTATTTTATTTTATTTTATTTTTTTGAGACAGAGTGTCCCTCTTGTTGCCCAGGCTGGCGTGCAATGGCGCGATTTCAGCTCACTACAACCTCTGCCTCCCGGGTTCCAGCGATTCTCCTGCCTCAGCCTCCTGAGTAACTGGGATTACAGGCATGCATCACCATGCCCAGCTAATTTTTTTTTTTTTTTTGAGATGGATTCTTGCTCTGTCGTCCAGGCTGGAGTGCAGTGGCGTGATCTCAGCTCACTGCAAGCTCTGCCTCCCAGGTTCACGCCATTCTCCTGCCTCAGCCTCCCGAGTAGCTGAGACTACAGGCGCTCACCACCACGCCTGGCTAATTTTTTGTATTTTTAGTAGAGACGGGGTTTCACCGTGTTAGCCAGGATGGTCTTGACCTCCTGACCTCGTAATCCACCCGCCTGGGCCTCCCAAAGTGCTGGGATTACAGGCGTGAGCCACGGAGCCTGGCTGCTAATTTTGTATTCTTAGTAGAGACGTGGATTCTCCGTGTTGGTCAGACTGGTCTCGAACTCCTGACCTCAGGTGATCCATGCGCCTTGGCCTCCCAAAGTCTGGGATTACAGGTGTGAGCCACCGCTCTGGCCCCCAATTTTTGTATACTTTCCCCTTGTCTCTGTTATTTATATAATCTTACATCAAGGGACTTTCACAAATTTAAAAAGATAAATTCCTATATTAAATGAAGTATTTATTTATTATGAATTTTACATGTCTTTTAAGCTAATTTTGTATTTTATATAATTTATAATTGCTTTTGCTTTTTTCCCTCTTATTACCAGTTGCATATTTTTCTCAGTCTCTTAATCTCACTACATGATTTTTCAAAGAGAGAGAGAGAATAAGGTTTATTTTTATGTTATGGTAAAAATACCTATACTCTGCCTACTTAAGTAGAATATGAGAAATCTCTTCCGTGCATTGATAAAGATGTTGAATCTATACAGTTATGTGCTAAAGTGACTTCAGTTAATCATTCAGGTTGAAACGAAGCTCTGAAAATGTTTAAGTTTCTTCATTCTCTGTTCCCTGCAGTAAGTGAAGATTATGTCTCTTTTTGTTGTTGTTGAATTAATTGTAAAGAGATAGAGACTCTTGTCAAATTATTTTACTATAGAGCCTATATTTTCTTTATCAAAGCAACCCTCCACGTTGTTATGGATATCAAAGTTTCTTTTGAAACATGTATTAGGTAATTGTGCTAAATTATAAAATATAGCTAACATGGAAGAAAATGAGAGTTCATAATTTTTATTGTTCATCACTTAATATAAACTTGCTGTATATTTGAAATTTTCCTGCCTGAATCCCCATTCATTTGTTCTCAATTATTATCACAGCCTCAGTATATTTCTAGTACCTGAAATATCAGTCTGATGCATTGCCTATTCTTTACAATGGTTAAAAAAAAAGACATTTCTGGTGAAATTTAAATAAGTTGGTATAATTGGCTTGAATGTATTTTGACTATTTGAAAAATCTACTTATATAATCATTGGCTAATTGACTTTTAGGAATTTTCTTTTTTGTTAAGGTTGGTCATTTTATATATTTAATATTTTGAATTTAGAGTTTTAATTTCTTCTTAGACACAATATTTTTTAAAGATTTTTAAAAACTTTCTAACTATTTTGATTTTCTTGAAAATACTACAGTTATTGTCTAGTTATATTGTATAGTGGTTAGAGATTGTGGGCAGTTTGACTTTTGCTTTGCTGCGTGTCTGTGTTTGTGTACTGGTTTTTGTAGTGTCTAGCATATGATACAATTTTGTAAATGTTTCATGGACATTGATATTATAAATGTTCTAAGGTACACATCAACATACAGCCATTAAATATGTTTCACTGAATTGTTGTATTCATATTTCTTCATCTGGAATTCTTTTTTTTTACTTCAGCTATTGTATCTAAAGAGTTATATCTTTCATTTTCTCCCTGTGCTTTGACATTTTTGCATGATATATTTGGATGCTTTCTTTTCCAACACTGTTCTAGTTATCTATTACTGCATAGTAAATTACCCTAAGATTTAGCAGCTAAAAGCAAGAACTTTTATTATCTCGCAATTTCTGACAGCCAGGGATATGGGAATGCTTCACGGGCTGTTTCTGGTTCTGGTATCTCACAAGCTTGAGTCAAGACGTGGGCCTGGATTGCAGTCTTGGCTGGAGCTGGAGGGTCTGCTTCCAGGAAGGCTCACTCACGTGCTTGTTGACTGGCAAACTCAGTTCCTCACTGTCTCAACAGCCAACACAGGAGGCCTCAATTCCTTTCCCCAGGGGTCTAACAATAGGGCTATTCACGACATGGTTGTTGGCTTTTTCTACAGTGAGCCAGGAGGAAATATTTGTGCCTTTTGTGAACTAGTCTCCAAAATTGCACACCATCACCTCTGCTTTCATCTGTTTATTAGAAGTGAGTCACTAAGTCCAGCCATCATTCAATGGCAGAGAATTAGGCTCTACCTTTGAAGGGAGGATTATTTTAAAAAATTGTGGACATATTTAAAAACTGCCATAAGCAAAGGCTCATGTCTGTAAATCTTTATTATAGATTTAACTTTACCATTTTAAAATTTATTATTGAGAAATGAACCTCTAAATTCAATGTAATGCTTTTGGACGTGGACTCTGAACTCCCTGGTAATTTTTTTGTTTCATATAATTAATACATATTTACCCATCTTTTGGTTTTATTTTAAGTTCGTATCTTAAACACATCATTAAAATTCAATCTTTGGGCTACATTCCAATTTTTGTGGGAGGAATTAAATCTATTTACTCTGATTTTCATAATTATTTTTCATTACTATTATAAAAAATTATTGTGGTAAGAACACTTAATAGAATATCTACCCTTTTATCGTATTTTAAAGTGCACAATACATTGTTAGTGACTGTAGGTACAGTGTTACACAGATCTCTCAAGCTTCTTAATCTTGCTCGACTGAAATTTTATGCCTCTTGAATAGTAACTTCCCATTTCCTCCTCCACCTAGTGCCTTGCAGCCACCATTCCACTGTGATCCCATAAATTTGATTATTTTAGATACTTCACATAAGTAGAATTGTATGATATTTGTCTTGCTGTTATTGCTATAATGTGTGTAAGAATGCTATAAAATAATACGCTATCATGTTTTCAGATATATTTTTCCTATATGTTTAATGACTATTATTTAGATAATATACTTGGTTAGTATATTTCAATGTCCTTGTATTTAGAATAATTTAATATTAACTTGGTGGCTTGTTTTTGGATAATATCACTGTGGATTATCATCTCCTGAAACCCTTACACATAGCATAGATTTATACAATGTAAGAGGTCATGCTAAAATATCTGTGACAATGAAATAATAAGTTTTCAATGGCCAATGTAAGGATTGTTCTTGTAGATCATTTAGGATAATATCATGATCTCTGTAAAGTGAAAATTAATATATTCTATTCTGCCTTTCTGGCTACCTATCTATAGTAGAAGAAAATAGGAAAACAGCTGCTGCATATTTACTTTTGAAAACTGTAAATCAATATTACAACATAAATATCATGTAAAGTGAAATAAAAACTGAAATTTCAATGCCCTCAATTGACTCTTAAGTCATGTTTATGTCTAGGTGAGTAAACAAAACTGAATTAAAATTAACATTAGATATGCAAAAAAGGCCGTTGCAAATTATAAGGCAGCCCTTAAATCAATTTCTCTTAAGAAATATAGTGATTTTGCCTTCAGCAATTTTGATAAGCCAAACAATTCCAAACAATTATACTGTCTTTAGCCATGTGATTTTTAATCAATTTTTTTAAAAATTTTTTCTTCTCAATGTCAGTATCTTTTTCATGAATAGGTCAGTGACATTTAAAGATAAAGTTCTTTGATATGTATGTCATGATGTTTGTGTTTTAGAAATATTTTTGTTTCCCTTCAATTAAAAAAAGTAAGTTTCTCTGGAGCAATTGGAAAAATGACCAGCAAAATGAAGCTTGAACAAGTGCAAGAAGATCAAGAAGGATTCTTATAAGCCATATTGAGGATTTTAAACTTTGACATAAATGTAGTTGAAAATCATTGAAAGATTTTTATTAAGTGATCACTTTGCCTTTAAAAAGATCACCTTGCTTAGAATTAAGAATGAATTGAAGTGGATGCAGTGGTTAGGTAGACCAATTTTCAGACTGTTTTTCTAGTCGTAGCAGCAGTAATCTTCCTTGGAATAGGGTAAGAATGGTGAGAAGGGAAAGAAGATGAAAAAGTTTAGCAACGAGAAGGTAGATAAGTTCTGGATGTGTGGAGTGACAGAAAAGGAAGTGAAAGAATGAATCATAGGTTCTACATTGAGCAACTGGGTGAACACTGGTTTCTTCTTAGAAAGTAAACACTGGAGGAGGAGTAATTACATTTGGAAGAGAAGTAGATATGCTGAATTGAGTATTGGAAAAAATTAGATACATCTTGTGACATATTCAACTGGAGATATTCGGAAGATATTTAGCAATATTGGTCTGGAACTCAGGCTGCTGGCCTAAATGGAGACAGTGTATTATTGTCTAAGAGAAAACGAGACACAAATTGCTAATATCAGAAACAAAAAGGGGACATAATTGCAGATTCCATGGACATTTAAATGATAATAAAGGAATACTATGAGCAATTCTATGCCCATAAATTTAATACCCTAGATGAAATGGACCAATTCCTTGAAAGACACATGAAATTTATATGAAAAGAAGTAGACAACCTGAATATGCCTATGTCTGTTTAAAAAATTGAATCAATTAATAGTCTTCCAAAAGAGAAAGCACCAGGCCCAGATAAGTACACTAGTGAATTTTACCAAACATTTAAGGAAAATATACCAATTCTCTACAGTATCTTTCAGAGGATAGAACAAGAGGAAATACTTATTCATTCTATGAGGCTAGCTAGCATCACTCTAATACCAAAAACACAAATTACAAGAAAACTACAGACAAATATTTATTGTGAACATAGTTGCAAATCCTCAACAAAATATCAAATTGAATCCAACAATGTATAAAAAGGCATACACTCTAACCAAGTGTGACTTATCTCAGGTATGCATGGTTGGTTGAACATTTGAAAATCAATTAATGATTTCAATATGCTAAAAAAGAAAAATCATATTGTCTCAATAGATGCAGAAAATGCATCTGACAAAATCCAACATCAATTCATGATTAAAACTCGAAGTAAATTAGGAGTAGAGAGAAACTTCCTCAACTTGATAAAGAATATCTCTAAAAAACCTACAGCTAACATCATACTTAATGAAGAGAAGCTAGAAGCTTTCCCAGCAAGATCAGGAGCAAAGCAATTATTTTCTCTCTCACCTCTCCTTTTCAACATTGTCCTGGGAGTCCTAGCTAAGGCAATAATACAATAAAAGGAAACAAAAGACATATAGCTTGGGAAGAAATACCACTGTTTTTGTTTGCAAGTGTTATGATCATCTATGTAGGAAATCCAAAAGAATCAACAAACACAAAACTCCTGGAACATAATCAATTATGGCAAGGATGCAAGGTTAACATACAAAACTTAATTGCTTTCGTATATATCAGCCATGAACAAATGGGATTTAAAATGAAAAACACAATACCATTTAAATCAGCACCAAAAGTGAAATACTTAGATAAAAATCTAACAAAATATGTACAGCTCTATATAAGAAAAACTATAAAACTCAGTTGAAAGAAATCAAAGAACTGAATTAATGGAGAGATACTCCATGTTCATGGATAGGAATACTCAATATTGTCAAAATGTCAGTTCTTCTAATTCAGCCTGTAGATTCAATGCAATCTCAGTAAAAATCTTATGAAGTTATTTTGTAAACATCAACCGATTCTAAAGTTTATATGGAGAGGCAGAAGATCCAGAATAGTCCACACAATATTGAAGGAGAAGAATGAAGTTGGAGGACTGGCGCTACCTGACCTCAAGACTTTCTATAAAGCCACAATAAGGCAGTGTGATGTTGGCAAAAGAACAGACAAATAGATCAATGGAATAGAATGGGGACCCCAGAAATAAACCCAGATAAACATAGTCAACTGATCTTTGGTGAATGAGCAAAGACAATACAAAGGAGCAGATAGTCTTTTCAACAAATGGTACTAGAAAAACTGGACATCCACATGTGAAAAAATGAGTCTAGAAACAGATCTTACATCCTTCACAAAAATCAACTCAAAGTGGATCATAGAAGTGCAAAATGCAAAAACTGGCTGGGTGCAGTGACTCATGCCTATAATCCCAGCACTTTGGAAGGCCCAGGCGGGCGGATCACTAGGTCAAGAGTTTGAGACCAGCCTGGCCAATATGATGAAACCCCGTCTCTACTAAAAATACAAAAATTGGCTGGGCATGGTGGCCAGCTCCTGTAATCCCAACTGCTCATGAGGCTGAGGCAGGAGAATCGCTTGAAACCAGGAGGCGGAGGTTGCAGTGAGCTGAGATCATGCCATTGTACTCCAGCCTGGGCAACAAGAACAAGACTCCATTTAAAAAAAAAAAAAGCCAAAAACTATGAAACTCATAGAACATAATACAGGAGAAGATCTAGATGACTATGGGTGTGGTTATGACTTTTTAGATGATACACCAAAGGCATAATATATGAAAGACATAACTGATAACCTAGACTTCACTAAAATTCAAAAGCCCTTCTCTGAAAAAGATGATGTCAAGAGAATGAGAAAACAAGCCTCAGACTGGGAGAAAATATTTGAATATTTGCAAAAGACATATCTGATAAAGGACTGTTATCCAGAATATACAAAGAACTCTTGAGAATCTACAATAAGAACACAACAAACCTGATTAAAAGTGGGCCAAAGACCTTACCAGATACTTCAACAAAGAAGGTATACAGATGACAAATAAACATGTGAAAAGTTGCTCAACATCATATGTCATCAGGGAAATGAAAATTAAAACAGAAATGAGATGCTACTACAGACATATTAGAATAAACAGAATCCAGAACACTGACCCACTCTAAATGCTGGTGAGGGTGTGGACCAATAGCTCTCATTAATTGCTCGTGGGAATGCAAAATAGTGCAGCTACTCTGGAAGACAGTTTGTCAATTTCTTACAAAACTAAGCATACTCTTACACTATCCAGCAGTCATACTCCCTGCTTTTACCCAAATTAGTTGAAAACTCATGTATGTACGAAAACCTGCACATGGATGTTTATAGCAGCTTTATTTATAATTGCCAAAACTCCAAATCAACCAAGGTGTTCCTCAGTGGGTGAAATGTGGTATATGTAGATAATGGAATATTATTCAGTGCTAAAAATAAACTATCAAACTGTGAAAAGACATGAAGGAAACTTCAATGTGTTTTACTACATGAAAAAAGCCAATCTGAAAATGGCTACATACAGCCCAATTCCAACTATATGACATTCTGGAAAGGGCCAAAGTGTGCAGACAGCAAAAAGATGGGGGATTGCAGGGATTTTGGTGGAGTGGGGTGAAGGATTAATAGGTAGACTATAGAGCAATTTTAGGGCACTGGAAAACTCTGTATGATACTATAATGATGAATACATTTCACTAACAGTGAACCCCAGTGTAACCTATGTACTTTGGGTAATTATGATGTGTCAGTGTAGGTTCACCAGTTGTAACAAATGTATCATTCTCATGGGAGCTATTGATAATGTACAGGAAATATATGTGTGGGGGCAGGGAGTGCATATGAGAATTTGTAATTTTTGCTAAATTTTGCTGTGAACCTAAAACTTCTCTGAATATATTGGTACAAGAGTTAAGGATACATTTACTCATTAATTGTTGACGTTCTTGTGCACACGAAGTAGAGTGAAAATAATATAGTGTGGATGTGCACATCAGAATTGTAGTTCATTAGGAAGTAGAGTGGCCTTGAATAAAATTTTTTAATTTTTCTGAGATCTAGTGATAAGGTTTGGCTGTGTCCTCACCCAAATCTCACCTTGAATTATAATAATCCCACATCAAGGGTGGGGCCAGGTGGAGATAATTGACTTATGGGGGCAGTTTCCCCCATACTGTTCTTGTGGTGAATAAGTCTCAGAAGATCTTATAGTTTTATAAATGGGAGTTCCCCTGCACAAGCACTCTTATCTTCCACCATGTAAGATGTGACTTTGCTCCTCGTTCATCTTCAGCCATAGTTGTGAGGCCATCCCAGCCATGTGGAATTGTGAGTCAACTAAACCTCTGTATAAATTACCCAGTCTTGAGTGTGTCTTTATTAGCAGTGTGAGAACTGATTAATACATCTAGTTTTCTCATTCACAAAATGGAGCTTATAATAACTACATCCTGGGTTATTGTGAGGACTGAATGAAGTAACTGAACCAGAGCATTTCATGTGGTGCTTGGTACATGATATGTCATCAGAAAACAGTGATTCTTGGTGGGTGAGAATCAGCTATAAAATAAGTAAGTTAATATTCAAGTGCCTTTGGCTATGGCTCAGTGAATAAAGAGCAAATCTTTAAAAAATCAGAGTGAAATGGAAAATTGCTCAGAGATGGATTATTGTCATTATATTTATTGCTCAGTCATCCATTTTATTTTATCTGAACTATAAAAGAATAAGGCAGGCACTGTGCCAATCTCTGTTTACTATTTTCCAGAGTAAGGTAAAGAAGACAGGGCAAAGTTTCACGGAGCTTCCATAAAATAGAATTGACAAGAGTTAAACAGCATATGTCATCAAAGTGACAATATATGTGCAAATACTTGGAATAGCTAATTCCATGGTATGTCAGGGATTGATGTGATAATTGAGTCAAAAATATGTTAATTTTAGGAATAGAGATTAAAGAAAAATGTATTATACAATGGGGATAGCAAAGAATAGCCCTAAGAATTCTAGATTTATATACTGCAGAGTCAGAGATGACCTTCAGTTCTTTTCTGTTTGTTCTGTAGAGACATCGAAAAAGTAGAACTTTTGAATTTGAATGAATTGATTTAATGAGAATGTATTTGGTTCTTAGCACTAGGAGAGAATGAGCAACATTATTCATGAAAAATTATGGTCAGGATGTAGTGTTTCTTTGGGGTAACATATACATTTTTGGTAGCAAAGCTGTTTATACTGAGGCAGGCTATTGAGATAGTTTAAATTTTAATACTGGTTAATATATAGTAAGTACATATTTTACATACTGGTAAGTGTTTTAGACTAATACATGAAGCCTAAAGGATCAAGACAAGTATTAACAGAAAGTAATACTGGATGTGAAGTGAATTTCAGAATCTAATTTTATTTTACTAAAAAAGTATACTGGATTTTTATTCTATTATAATCATTGTGAATATTATGTACTGTATTTTCTTGCTATTACTTTTAATGATCAATATTCTCATATTAGAGATGAAATGAGTCTGAAGAAGGTTGTTAATTGCCCCAATGGTATGGCTGAGATTTCATTCTATGCTCTTGATTCCTTGTTATTTTTTTCCACCTAAATTATCTTATTTGAAAAGCTTAGGAGTTTATGGCATAGTTGTTCAGAAGATGGACACAGCTCCGTGAATAAGCAGGTTTTGTTGTTGTATCTAACATGTAAGGAATTGCCGAGACCAGCTCGATCGGGGAGACCCTAAGCCAGTGGCACTAGAGGAATTAAAGACACACACACACAGAAATATAGAGGTGTGAAGTGGGAAATCAGGGGTCTCACAGCCTTCAGAGCTGAAAGCCCTGAACAGATTTACCCACATATTTATTAACAGCAAACTAGTCATTAGCATTGTTTCTATAGATATTAAATTAACTAAAAGTATCCCTTACGGGAAACGAAAGGATGGGCCAAATTAAAGGAATAGGTTGGGCTAGTTAACTGCAGCAGAGCATGTCCTTAAGGCACAGATCGCTCATGCTATTGTTTGTGGCTTAAGAATGCCGGGCGCGGTGGCTCACGCCTGTAATCCCAGCACTTTGGGAGGCTGAGGCGGGTGGATCACGAGGTCAGGAGATCGAGACCACGGTGAAACCCCGTCTCTACTAAAAATACAAAAAAAAATTAGCCGGGCGTGGTGGCGGGCGCCTGTAGTCCCAGCTACTCGGAGAGGCTGAGGCAGGAGAATGGCGTGAACCCGGGAGGCGGAGCTTGCAGTGAGCCGAGATTGCGCCACTGCACTCCAGCCTGGGTGACAGAGCAAGACTCCGTCTCAAAAAAAAAAAAAAAAAAAAAAAGAATGCCTTTAAGGGGTTTTCCGCCCTGGGCTGGCCAGGTGTTCCTTGCCCTTGTTCTCTTAAACCCACAACCTTCCAGCTTGGGCGTTAGGGCCATTATGAGCATGTTACAGTGCTGCAGAGCTTTTATTTATGGCCAGTTTTGGGGCCAGTTTATGGCCAGATTTTGGGGGGCCTGCTCCCAACAGAAATGTTGTATTTTATGGATTCTAATACACACATTTTCTGGAAAATATTTTACCATCTCCAAAACCAGAATACATATTAAAGTTGAGGCATGGCATTAAATTTAATGGTGCATCATGGTTCAATTGGCAGTATTTTTGTTTTTAAATATAACATAAAATAATAGTGAATATTAAAGTTAATTGTGTCTTTAATTTGATGAAATATGGTACCTGCTGTGTGTGTCTTGAAGAGTAAATATAAATGATTTGGACAAAATATATGAGGGGTATGTGGTAATCAGGGTCAGGGTGGGTAAATGACTTTGAAGTAGACAATATTTTTCCTGAAATATTTTCTTTCACTCTCACAAGGTTGTGATGCAAATTAAAACTCTATTTTAATTCAGCTACCATTACCTGTCTTTCTCGTTTCTCAGAAGAGAATGGAGACCGGTTTATGCCTGCATTTTTTTGGAAGGCAGAAATAGCATAACTAACATGTAAACCCCTTGCAGGCAGGAAGGATATATTAAATTTATACTCCTTCTCCTTTATTTTTTTAAAACACAATTAGAGCTCAATAAATGCCTGTAGAAATGAACCTAGTGCAGTGTGCATTTAGGAATAAAAATGAGTTTTCTAAATGAGTTTTCTGTCACCCAGTTCAATCTGTATATGAGGTAAAATGTTCCCAGAATTTCTGGAAGTTTTCTGCTCTGGCATTAGTTTGTCTATGAAACTGATGGATTAATTTTTGCAATTTTCTGTATTTGTAAGGCATTATTTTATATGAGTCTTGCAAATCACTTTAGAAGTTCCAAAGTGAAATAAATATTTTTACATATTCTTTCATTAAGCAAAGTTATGTATTTCTAATGACACCGTTTAGCAATAATTACTTATCTCATTAAAAGAAAAACAATTCTCTGGAAACTGCAAAAGTGCTAAAAAGCTTTCTTAATAATGTGCAGCTGGGATCAGTTTGATTTTTAAGAAGAGTGAAATTAAGGAGTATTTATTTAATATAGCCCGAAAGATTATCAATGAATGAAAGATGCAATAATCAAGACCGGTGATGTTATTTATCATTATAGGAGTTTTTTGTTTTGAAACTTCATTTAAATGAAGTTTGGAACATTGGATATCTTAAATATTTATTAAATTTCCCTCTACATTCAAATTTAATACAATCCATTTCTTTTTGTCCTGTCATTCCCTTTTACCACCACTTTTTGTCTAGTAACTAAATATCTAACCAGAATAAAACTGGACCTTCTTGTTTGCATTCTAAAGCTTGACAATGATTTTAAAAAGACAAAAGCATTTAAACTTTTTCTACACGAAGTTTGTTTACCTGTCAGGCTAGGAAACATGCACATAAAAGTGAATATACACACACACACACACACAGATACAACAGAGACACATACACGACTCACAGACACACAGATTCAACACACACACATAGACACATATGTGTAAACACACAGGCACATATATGTACACAGACACAGACTCACAGACACACACATACAGAGACACAGACACAGCACCAAAGACACACACACCAATGGAGAAATTCACTAAATAATTTGCTGAAGGGGCAAAGGTTCAGTTTTAAGTGGTAAAAAAGCAGAGTTTGTGGTGGATCTGCTAATTAAAGATTGAAAATTTACTCCCTAAGGTAGGACAAAAGAATCCACAGATCTGTACATATTTGGTTAAAATAAATCCTGTTGTTCAAAACAAAAGCTATTGTTCTTTCATCAGTAAAGAGTCTTCTTAGGTCCAGTGAGGGTCTCGTGTATTAGAGTCACTGCAAGTGCTGTGTCCTTCTGTAACTTCAGCTTGTTAGACTTTGTCGTGGTGAAGCATAGCACTCCGTTTTCATGTAACCTCTCTGTGGTGTTGAATTTCAAACAAACCCACATCCAATTTTAAAAGGCTTTGAAAAATAAGTTATTACTGAAATCTCTGAGGTGGCAGAGAGAGACATAACACACAGGCGGAAGCCCTAACAATCTTCTTCACTTATCTTCTCTCTTAGCCCATCTCCCACTTTTACGTCTTCAAACAAGAAAAGAATAAACAAGCAACAAAGCCTTAGCCCACATGGGCTTCCCTTAAATTGAGGGAAAAATGACCAAAGAACAGTATTTTCCTTTCTCTTAGTGGCTTCTTGCCTTTTAATTTTTTTCTAATCAAACTTTTAATTTTGAGATAATTATAGATTCACATGTAGTTATAAGAAATAATACAGATTCCATATGCCCTTCACCCAGTTCCCCCCAGTGGTAACATTTTACCAAACTAGAATACAGTATCACGACCAGGATATTGATTGATACAGCCAAGTATAGGAAAACGGCCTGGTCCATGGAAAGAGGGACACCATACATATGCAAAAACATGATTACTGATGTTTGACTCCTGCGTGCCAAGGTGTTCACAGCAAGGTCAAGAACCAATGCCTGTAGTACAAATTACTCCTCAAAAAGATGCTTATCTAACTTCCCCAGTGATCACGAATTTTGTAAGAGCATCTGCTACATGACTAACTGCATGTGTTTTACCAGAAAAGCTTACTATATAAAACAATGTTTTCTGGGGGGTGAGTACAGAGATCCACCATTTCTTGGCCACCAGAGACATTGCTTCTCTTACTAAGTTCCTATTAAATGTTTATTTCTGAGAAACTAGATTTATCAACCTCTTTCTTTGGCCTCTTAGCTCTCTTGGCCTTTGTAGGTAGGTTTGCATAGACCAGCTATATTAGTCTGTTCTCATGTTGCTAAAGATATACCCAACACTGGGTAATTTGTAAAGAAAAAGAGGTTAAATGGACTCATAGTTCCATGTGGCTGGAGAGGCCTCACAATCATGACAAAAGGCAAAGGAGGTGCAAAGTCACATCTTACCTTGCAGCAGGCAAAAGAGAATGAGAACCAAATGAAAGGGGTCTCCCCTTATAAAACCATCAGATCTCCTGAGAGTTATTCACTACTGTGAGACCAGTATGGGGGAAACCACCCCCATAATTCAATTATCTTCCATTAGGTCCCTCCCACAACACATGGGAATCATGGGAGCTACAATTCAAGGTGAGATTTGGGTGGGGACACAGCCAAACCATATCACCAGCTCATTGGAACACCAAGGCGCAGAATGCTTCCATCACCATGAGGATCCCTGGTGTTGCCCTTTCATAGCCATACCCTATCCCTTCCACCACCTCTGACCCCTGGCAACCACTAGTTTGTTCTCCATTTCAATTATTTTCTCATTTCAAGAATGCTATATAAATTGAATCATACAGTATGTAACCATTTGAGACTGGCTTAAAAAAAAACTCAGCATAATTCCCTTGAGATTCATCTAAGTGATCATATATATTTAGTTTATTCATTTCTATTGTTGAGTACCATAGTATTTTCAGGGCCATTCAGTGGTTAAAGATCATCTGGATTGTTTCCAGTTTTTCTGTTGGAACTACCATTTGATCTAGCAATCCCACTACTGGGTATCTACTCAGAGGAAAAGAAGTCATTATATGAAAAATATACTTGCACACCCATGTTTATAGCAGCACAATTTGCAATTGCAAAAATATGGAACCAGCCCAAATGCCCATCAATCAATGAGTGGATAAAGAAATTGCAGTATGTGAATATATATAATGTGTATATATATATATACACACACACACACACATATGTACACATCATGGAATACTATTCAGCCATAAAAAGGAACAAAATAATGGCATTCACAGCAACCTGTATAGAACTGGAGACATTATTCTAAGTGAAGTAACTCAGGAATAAAAAAACAAACATCGTATGTTCTCACTCATAAGTGGGAGCTAAGCTATGAGGATGCAGAGGCATAAGAATGATACAGCGGATTTTGGGGACTCAGGGGAAAGGGTGTGAGGGGGGTGAGAGATAAAAATCCAAAAATTGGGTTCAGTGTATACTGCTCGGGTGATGGGTGCACCACAATCTCACAAATCGCCACTAAAGAGCTTACTCATGTAACCAAACACCACCTGTTCCCCCCAAAAGCTGTGGAAACAAAAAATAACAACAACAAAAAAGAAAGCTGCCATGATCGTTTGTGTATAGGTTTTTGGGTGGATGTAGTTTTTATTAGCCTAGGCTAAATACCCAAGAGGAGAGAGTTGCTAGGTCTTATGGTAATTATGTGTTTGGTTGTAAAAGAAACTACCAAATGATTTTCCACAGTGGCTACACCATTTACCTTTTTGCCAGCTATGTATGAGTGATTCTGTTTCTCTGCATCCTTGCCATCATTTCCTGTTGCTCCAGTTTTTCACTTTGGCTGTTCTGATAGTTGTGTACTGATATTGCATCGTGCCTTTACTTTACATTTCCCTTATGGCTAATGAGGCTGAACATCTTTTCATGTGCTTATTTGCCTGCCTTTTAAATATAAACAATTTATCTCTTCTCTTTACTTTCCCTTTCATTGTTTACCTTGATTAGCAGATCTACTATTCAGCCCCCATCTATTTTGTACCTGCCTCTAAGCTTCATGAAAGGGCCTCGCTGTTATGTCTGGTGAGATGTTGCCGACCTGGAGAGGGCTGATGTCCAGGTCCAGGGCTCCGTCTTCTGTTGGTCTCAGTTGTTCAGGTACCAGAGCAGAGCTAGATTCTAGGCAGAGTACAGAATTTTCTTGACTCCAATTCTCTACTGAATACAGTATGTAGGATTTTAAAAAGCACTGCTCATTCACAGTATCTCATGGAATGCTTTCATTCAAACAGATTCCTCATTTTCTCTCCAAAACTGCTTGAACAAGAACATGGTTATTAGTCATCAGCCCAGTAATAAATACACTGCAAGAAAAAGATGTTCTCAAATGGCAAACATAATATGCAAAAAGGCATTTCTGCCTTCAAATAAATACCTTTTACGTTAGTCCCAGAGCTTTAGCCATTTAAAGCACAGGTTCTGCAGCTTCTGATTGGATTATGAATTCTGTTGTTGACTTAAAGTCCCCAAGGACTACCAGAAAAACCTGGGATTGAGACAAGCTAAGTTTATTAAGCCTATTGCAATAAGGAAAAACTCTGTTTTGAGAGAGTCTTAGCAAAAGCTCAAAAGATAAAAGTCAGGGGGAGCATATTTTTCAAGTTTTAGGCCATGGACTGGGTGGTTTTAAGGTGGAGCTTACAGAAAGGAAATGAATTGGAATTGACAGTTTCTACTGAAGCTGTAACTTTGGAATTGGTTGTTGCTGAGAAGTGAGGCTGTCAAAACAAGTCTTGGTGAGTAAGTTGTTACTCTTGATAAGTAACATGTTTATTTGCTCACAGTCTTATCATCTGGGAGCAGGTAATTCCTGGGGCACACAACTAGCTTATTTTGCTTGGTCTCTGTATTAGTTAAAGATAGGAAGTGACATTTTATCCTAGTACTGTTATCATAGGGAAAGGGAATTATGTTGCCTTAGTTACATTTATTGCCCCTTAGTTTCAAATATACCCATCATTTTGTGGCTTATGATATTGAATGTGGACCATGTAAATATTTGTCACTTACCAGCAGGCATGATGCTAAGCACTGTTAGTAGAAGGTGCTGGAGGGACATTGCAGGAAGAAGGGACTTTGTTCTGGATCCAGTGTGATCCTCTGTGCTTGCTCCTGTGGCGCTTGGTTAGCATGTGGGACATCCAGTGACACTCAACCCTGACACATTTGAGTGGCAATACCATTGCAAGCAGCTTCCTAAAGAGTTTCTTTGGCAACGCTTGAGGACAATTTTCTAGAGATACCCTGAGACTGTTGCCGTCCTCAATGTGTTCTGCTTGGTTCCCCAAAAGGTGGTTTTCTTCTCTTGTGCTAGACTTTTTCATCATCCATGAAGGTCATGGCTGCGTCCTCTCCAGTGAGGTCTGGATCTCAGTCATGCAGGGGTTGGGTTTCCACGTTTGTTCCTTTTTTGAGTGCTTTTCCTCAGTCCTATATATTCCTCCTATGTCCACTATTGGTATATTTTTAGAGTTGGTTTTAACAATTTCGTATTAATAGTTAATTTCTTGTTAATAATCTTTATGGTGAACACTTACTGGTCAATTTACTATGAGGGTTTTTGTCTTCTGATTGGATCCTCACTGATAAAGAATTACTACTAGATTGGTCTCAGGAGACATATTTAAAAAATTAGAATTTGGGATTGGTTTGGTCATGCCCTAGGATTTGAACACATTGTTGAGCTCTTTGTGTATGGAAACTGGGATGCCAGAAATCTACTGCTTGCAGAATCAGCCTAACACCTATGGTTGACTATGATGAAAGCCAACTGAAGCAGGTGCCTAACAAACTGACAGTGCCCTTGCATTGAACATTATGGCAGCAATGATGGCTACAAGACGTATGATATGGAACAATTTCTCCCAGAGCACACTGGAGTGCTTACTGAATGAAAACAATGAGCTCAGGGTCTTGAACTCTCAGCTAAAGCCGCAGACTGAGAACCAGAGAGCTTCTATGATGGCCATAAATAATAATTACTCTAGCTAGAGGGCTGATACTGCTAAAACTAAAAACAAAATTAAATTGCTTTTGGTTTTTGAATTTTAATTCCAATTAATTCACTTCTTGCCAAATTTTTGTTTGAAAGTTAGGTTATTAATTGGGAAAGAACAGAATCCTGAATGAACTTGGAATGTGTACATATACTTGGACCCACATGAAACTGGCTGTCTTGAACCCCTAGGTCACTCTGAGCCTTCCTTACCACTTGAACAAAACTGCCTCCTCCTGTGTCTAAGGTGACTACCCCATCTTTGCTTGAAAATTTTGTGATAACCTCACCAGGAGCAGGGGCTTTGAAAATGGATGCTCATTCTTCTCACGAGTTAACACAGGCGATTCAAGTTGTTTCTAGACCCATTGCAAGGGGGAAAATCTCAGCATACTCCAGGGTAACAGGTACAGACTATAACCCAGGGGTAAATAGTTTACATACAAAAAAATGTGCAAGACTTTGCCATTAAATATATTCTGAAATCTGGGGAACATTGTAAGAATAGATCTGAAGGGTACTAGACTAAAGAGGCCAGAATATAGCAATCAGTAAGGCTGAATTCATGGATAAGACTGTACTTATTAGAGAGTCCAGATATAGGATGTTATCTTGTGCAACTCGAGTTGACTCCAGTAGCTTACTTGGTTGGTTTCCTGAAACTTATACTCAGTGGTGGCCTGTGTTAAATGGGTTTGAGATGCCAGAGCTTCCCTGGCATGAATTGGAGAAGGAATAGATATTGGAGTGGATTTGTCAAGTGATACCTACATGTGTATCTCCTATAAAGTTCTATGAGCTGACCTAGAAGATACTCTACTAAGGCATTGGGAAATACATTGGTGAGGATAGTACCTTAGTCTTTGAAATGATGGATCTGGATCTCAGACCTTTTGTCCTCCAGACTATAGGGGATATCACCATTAATATGTGTTTGCTGATTTCAGCTGTGATAATGGAAATTCCAGGGTAGTCAAAGCCAAGTGATAGTTATTAACCACCAAAGACAAAGTGGACTCACTGTGTAGGCAGAGACATGTCAATAATCACAATGGCTTAGCTCAAAGGGATTTGGGGCAGTTGCTAATTGGTCACAGTGTCCATGAGAACAAATAGACAGGAAACCCACTGGAGTATAGCTTCATTTGACAAACCAGTGATCCCAGACGGGTCACCTACTTGTACACAAAGGTCTCGCAGCACCCTAGTTGTAAACCTTCCCACAAAGAAGAATTTTCCTAGACTAGCCAGATTTTCTCCCAGCAGCCAACCGTATCACACATGTATTGTGATTTTTTTAGGAAAAAAAATTAATGTTATAATTAAAAAAAAAAATCTCAAGAACCAGTAGCCAAAAACAGCTTGAGTCACCACAGTGGAGAGTTCTGACTCTTGCCCATTTTCCAGACCAAAGTCAATTCAAAGGCACAGAACTCCTTGGTTGAAGCCTAGCTTGTGCCTCCTTACCATTTTATACCACACATAACAAAACTCTTCCTTCAAGCCTTCCCCAAAGGCACATCTAGACTTTACTAGAGTGACTGTGCCCTGAGGAATAGGAAATACCCAGTGCTTTTGGGGTTACTGTCTTTGAACTGTCACTAATTTTTGGTTTCTGGAGACCCTCCAAATTCTGAGCTATCAGTTAAAATAGGAGTTTACAGTGGCCAGAAGATAGATGGAATCTTACTTCATTTCTCGCTTAGGATAGGCTTGGTGGGTCCATGGACCTAGCCTGTGGTTATTTTTTCAGTTGCTGAATGTGTAATTTCAATAATTATAAAATAACCACACCAGCATATTAATCCATCGGATGAGGGCCATTATGGTAGGAAGGGCCAAATGCAAGCCCCTGGAATTTCACTTAACCCTACCCCAATAGCAAACCAGAAACAATACTGCATCTTTGGGGGAACTGAAGATATCAATGCCATTATCAAAGACTTGAAAAAAGTCTTTACACTTCTATCACATCTCATTTAATTAACCTCTTTGGTCTGTGCAGAAGTTAGGTGGATCTTTTACAATAACTGTTAGTAACTGTGAACTATTGTAAATTTCATCAGTGGTCACTCGAGTGCTGGCAGTTTTTCCAGATGTAATATTTTTACTGGGAAAAATCAACATGGTATCTAGTAATTTCTATATAGCTACGCACCTGGCATAAAGAAAATGTCTTTACACTTCTGTAACATCTCATTTCATTCACCTGTTTGGTCTGTGCAGAACTTAGGTGGATCTTTTACAATAACTGTCAGCAACTGTGAATTATTGGAAATTTCATCAATTTACAATAGATGTAATTAAATATGCAATGTGGTCGCTCTAGTGCTGGCAGTTTTTCCAGATGTAATATTTTTACTGAGAAAAATCACCATGGTACCTAGTAATTTCCATATAGCTACACACCTGGCTAATGACTGTTTAGCAAGACCAATTTGCAAATTATCACTAGAAATGTATACAGCTTGAATGCCATCTACTTTGTACCATTACAGAGGTTTCAAAATTGTCTTGCACATAATAATTCAATACATATTTACTGAGTTAACTAAACTCAGTTATCTCTGAACAATATCTCTATTCCTCCTCCAATTCATGCCAGGGAAGCTCTGGCATCTCAAACTCATTTAACATAGGCCACCACTGAGTTTAACGGGAGTTATTCCCTCACCCCTTAAACCAAACATGTTATCAAAAGAGAAAGAGGAGCAACAGTAAAAAAATAAAATAAAATGAAAATAGAGAATTCACAATGCAGGTAATAAGGGTAAAAGAGAACAAAGCCAGCCCCAAATATCTGATGATATATGGATGATTAAAATGTGGAAACGAATAAGTACAGCATGAAAATTCATTCAATGATGTGTGTGCAGTCACCTTCATAAGTACATGGGGGAGTTCTCCAAATATGTAGGAAAAGAAATCATACACTGAATGTATTGTCTTGCTAGCATATGTTCTGTGATTGAACCATTCTTTCTTTTAAATTTTTTTTTTTTTTTTTTTTTTGAGACAGAGTCTCACTCTGTCACCCAGGTTGGAGTGCAGTGAGGCTCACCGCAATCTCTGCCTCGCAGGTTTAAGTGATTCTCCTGCCTCACCCTCCTGAGTAGGTGAGATTACAGGCATGCGCCATGACGCCTGGCTATTTTTTTTTTTTTTTTTTTTTTTTGGTATTTTTAGTAGAGATGGATCCACCTGCTGTGGCCTCCAAAGTGCTGGGATTACAGGCATGAGCCACTATGCCTGGCCAAGGACCATTATTTCTTATGTATCTCGCTAGTTCTTAAGGAAATAAGATTACTGAAAAAGTAAGTAGTTTGTTCTTAAAAATAACCCAGAAACTTACTTACAAGACTTCTGTGAACAGGACCAAGTGTGTGAGAGCTCTGTTCTGGAAACAGACTTGTCTCTAAACCATTTTTAATTTTAAAATGAAGGATACATATTAAAAATTTTGTTAGAAATATATATAATTGTGTATCATAGAGAAAAAATGAGTTTTGCCATTTAAGTAATTTTACATATTATCTTTTTTATTTTTAAACTATCATTTACTATCCTGAATTATGCTTAGGTTTATTACTATTGGCATGAAACAATAATAGCTAACAATAAATTCTATTGTCAAGTTCTGTTAAATCTCTTGTTTTAAATTTTACTCTGTGCTAAAAATCGCAAGTAACAAGTTTAAAATTACAAAAATTGGCACATTATTATATATAATTTATTCATGGAGGCTATATTTAGAAAATTCTAAATCAGCCTATTAGGCCCTGGTTATACAGATTCACATACACAAACATATGCACCTGCATAGATATGGACTGCCTGTTAATTAACGTTCAAACATATAAGAAAAATAATATCAGGAATTATGATTTGCTGTTCCGTGTAGTAGCAATTTTAAAAAAATTCTGAATCAGACTCTCGTGCAAGCCAGAAAATGAAAATGGTTTTAGATTTCCATAAACATTTTTGATGCTGACATACATTTCATATCTTAGACATCTTTCAGTGTTGATAGTTGTAATCAAGATTGCATATTTAATTAAATGAAACTATTAGCAACTTCACAGAAATTTAAGCAGTATACCATGTTATAAATAGAATGATTTAATTGCTATTCATTTCTTTAGTCATGACACAAATAATTATGGGAAATTGCCATAATGAAGAATGTACATACACATACATGCTCTTTGATATCTACATGTGAAATCAGGGTGGGACTAAGCTGTGTAATCCTTATTTCTGTTGATAATACCAGCGAAGTTCTTTGCCTTCCTTCCCTCCTCAGGCTTTTCTCTTCACTCTGACCAATTTCTTCCTCAGTATTGCTGCCAGCCTCCTCTCGGAGGACCCTCTTCGCTCTGACCAATTCCTCAATGTTGCTGCCAGCCTCCTCCCGGAGGACCGGGGAGGAGGGTCTTACTAGTGTTCCAGCTGGATTCTCTCATCATGACTCCTGCCTAGTGCCTCTGTAACTAGAGTTGGAAGTGAGTGTTTCGCCTTGGTGTCCCACTCTTGACCCAACCAACTCCTCTTTTGGGCTTCAACAAAGCTGTCTTATTCTTGGCACTCTATCTAGGAATCTGGACAAAGTTCCACATGTTGGATTCAAAAAGCATCTCAGTGACAGCACTCAATGCCTTGCTAACACGAAACATGTGTCCTTTTGGTGCTTTTTATCTTTGAATGAATTTGGCCACCTGCTCCCTTACCATCATCTTCATGGTGATTTCTTCTTTTAGGAGAAGATTCTCTCTTTAAGTGACAATATATTAATACAATGCCAAATATGATCTATACCATAACTGCTTAACTGGTGGATCATGACCCACTGGTATGTCATAAAGAGGTAACGGGTCAGCTACCAACTTAATTCAGCCATTGGGACAACCTGGGAAGATCTGGGTACAAACAGCCTTGTCTCTTTAATTCTGTATAAAAGTTTGGTACTGTATTGTTTTGGGGCCTTATACTTTCTGCCATTTCAAGTAGCATCCTTGGGATACAGACAGATATGAATAATGTAGATAAAGATTTAGCAATCCAAGAAAATAATTGACAGACATGAGTGAATTTTAATGTATTTGCAAAGCAATCCCATGAGCATGTAACTTAGAACAGCATGTGGCAGAATAAATCACCTGCAGACTGTTTTCTAATCTCTGCCATCTTAATGGAATAGCAAATTTGCTTATAGGTATCCCTGAGATATGGGTGTAAATGGAGATAAATGATATATTTGAATTTTTTCCAGGTATCAAATATGGGCTTTTGCAGTCTAAAAATTGTCAGGCATATTATTGGTTTTTGTTTAGTCTTTAAGTGACTTACAAGTCTTTTCAATATATCGCCTTCAAATTATACTGTATAGTAACACAAACAAAATTCAAATATTCATATTTTATAAATTAAATAAAATAATTCAAGGTCATAAACTAATGGCTGACTTTTTTCTAGGTCATGGTTAGTTATATGATTTTTAAATATTTATATTTCTTTGGCTTTTTTTGGGGGGGATGCGGTCATTGGGACGGAGTCTCGCTCTGTCACCCAGGCTGGAGTGTAGTGGCGTGATCTAGGCTCATTGCAACCTCTACCTCCTGGGTTCAAGAAATTCTCCCGCCTCAGCCTCCCAAGTAGCTGGGATTATAGGTGTGCACCACCACGCCTGGCTAAGTTTTGTATTTTTAGTAGAGATGGGGTTTCACCATGTTGGCCAGGCTGGTCTTGAACTCCTGGTTTTAGGTTATCTGCCCACCTCTGCCTCCCAAAGTGTTGGGATTACAGACATGAGCCACCGTGCCTGGCCAAATATTTACATTTCAGTGAAAAATTAGAGTTTATACTGCTTCAACAATGTATAGTTGTTGGAAAAAATTGGGAGTTTATACTGCTTAAGCAATACACAGTTGTTAGAGAAAGTTTGGAATTTATACTGCTTAAGCAATGTACAGTTGTTAGGCAGATATCAGATAATATTTGCTCAACTTATTGGCCCAGAACAAGAGGCAGTAAATAAGTAGGGGAGCAGTTTGGGGAAGAGGCTGTTATTGGCAGGGAATCCTAGGCAAGATCCAGGAAATATTAAGGTGGAAGAGACTGTTAATGTTAAAATTAACCAGGCATATACTTACAGCCTTGGTTGTTTGTCCTAGGCATCGTGCCTGGCACACTAATGCTGAACAAATGTTACCAACTATTAGTTATATTATTAATGAGCATTATCTATATATTTTGAAAGACTATTCATTTCCTAGAACTGCCATAACAAATGTACACAAATAAGTTGGCTTAAAACAACAGAAATTTATTCTTTCATGATTCTGGAGGCAGAAGTCTGAAATCCAGGGTTGGTTACTTCTGGAGGCTCTGAGGATGACTCTATTCCATGTTTCTCTTCAAGCTCTTCGTGGCTGGTGGCACTTTTTGGTGTTCCTTATCTTGTAGACCCATGATTTCAATTTGTGCTGCTATCTTCAAATTGCCGTTTCCTTTGTGTTTGTCTTTTCTGTTAATTATAAGGACACTTGTTACTGGATTTAGGGCCCACACAGTAATCCAGCATCGTCTCGTCTCAAGATCCTCAATGTAATTACATGTGCAAAGACCTTTTTCCCCACACACGGTCACATGCGTAGGCTCCAAGTGGACATATCTTTGTGTGTGGGGGTCACCAATCTACTACAGCCTCAAAATGTATTAAAGTCAGTTCTGAATTTCTTAGGAAACTATGTCTAAAATATTTACTTAAATGAGAATGACTTGAATCATTTATTAAAAATGCAAATTTCTGGCTGGGCGCGGTGGCTTATGTCTGTAATCCCAGCACTTTGGGAGGCTGAAGTCAGCAGATCACGAGGTCAGGAGATCGAGACCATTTTGGCCAAGATGGTGAAACCCTGTCTCTACTAAAATATAAAAAATTAGCTAGGCGTGGTGGTGCATGCCAGTAGTACCAGCTACTTAAGAGGCTGAGCAGGGGAATTGCTTGAACCCAGGAGGCAAAGGTTGCAGTGAGCTGAAATCACGGCACTGCACTCCAGCCTGGTGACAGAGCAAGACTCTGTCTCAAAAAAAAAAAAAAAAAAGCAAATTTCTGAACTATTTCTCAGATATCTGATTGAGTAGTTGAATGGCTAGTATGCGAGTATTCAGCAAGCACCACAGATATTTCTGATGTGGGTAATCCTTAGATACATTTTTGAGAAACATAGCAGACTAATATTTGAGGTGGCTGAATAAAATATTTATCTCAAACTTCTCTTTAGTAAAAGGAAAAGCACATCATATCTATATGAAATTATATTTTAATACTTTTCCAAAGGGATTTAAGAGGTTTTTAATTTTGAAAACTGATTAGTCAACCAAAATGTTGAGTAAATATTCATCAAAATAAACCATTTGAGAGATTATATTACAAAATTAATTATTTTCCTTCCAATTCTTTTTTTTTTTTGAGAAAGCAAAATAAAACTTGAAAGCATTTAGCAGTGACTGAGAAAGGAGAGGCAAATGCATTAGAGTACAGAATTTGGGACTGTCTCTATTTTGCCTGTTTCCATTGGCTCCCATCATCATGCTTTTATTTCAGATCTTGTCCTGTATTTGGATCTTTCTCAGGGCCAGCCTTGTCCCGTAAGCATGTGACTCCATCTCTACAGACTGAATAGTTCAAATTATCAGAATTAAAGTCATTTAAAGGAACCTGGAGATTTCTTTATTTTTAGGAATGGTTCAACATGCTATATGTGAAGGAAGCTGCATGTGTATATGTGTATGTGTGCATGTGCGTATGAGTATGCAGGTGTAGTATGATGTGTTTTAAAAGCAGATATTCTTATCTTTTGTTTAGATGTTCTGTACACTTAGTGTATTTCTAGGTCCTCCATGTTGCTAATGGAAAATGGGATTTTTAACTAAAAAAAGGGGGATTAACACAGAGGTCAAAGGTTATAGCATTTCTGGGAAATAAAGAATTGCAGCTCAGGTACACTGAATCAGGGCAGCCCTGAATAGTGTTCTGTACGCCAAGCTCAGGAGAGGTTTTTTAATAGAGATTTCCATACAAGTTGTTTTCAGAAGCAGTTCTTTGGCTGGGCAGAAATCTGAAATCACAAACCCATTCTGATTGGTTAGTTAATTAGGGTACTGCCAGCTGAGGGATATTGAAGGCTGGAGGATACAGACTTTAGTTGTTTGTCTAAGTCTATTGGAACATTCTGTGGTTTGACCTTCAGCAGGAGTAACTGCAGCCCTCTCCCAATCTCCCAACTCCACTTTAGAAAGCCTTAGTTTTAGTTACTTAATTTTCCTTTGTTCAGTTACAGGTGCTGATATGATTTGGCTCTGTGTCCGCACCCAAATCTCATCTTAAATTGTAATCCCCGCGTGTGGAGGAACAGACCTGTAAACCCCACTTGTGGAGGGAGTGAGGTGATAGGATCATGGGGGCAGTTTCTCCCATGCTGTTCTTGTGACAGTGAGTGAGTTCTCACGAGATCTGATGGTTTCATAAGTGTTTGACAGGTTTTCCTTCACATGCTAACACTCTCTCCTGCCACCTTGTGAAGAAGGTGCCTGCTTCCTCTTCTGCCATGATTGTATGTTTCCTGAGGTCCCCCTAGCCATGTGGTAGTAGTTTAATTTATAAACCTTTGTTTATAAATTGCCCAGTCTCAGTATGTTTATAGCAGTGTGAGAATGGACTAATACAGATGCCTATTAATGCCTTGCTTCTCAAAGTGTGATCTATGACTGGCAGTATTGTCATGACCTGGGAATTTATTAGAAATGAAGAATCTTTGCCCTCATCCGGAACTACTGAATCAGAATCTATATTTTAACTAACTTCCCTAAGGTATTCCTGGGCTCATTAAAGTTTGAGAACTGAACAAACTTATAAAATGCTTCAGTAGATCAGCAGTTGCTTTTAATTAAGAGACAATCTTTATAAGGGTTTCTAGGATATGATCCTTAGTGTGCAGCTGGGTCTGTAGGAAGATTTATATCTACAAATTCCTGAGTTGTACATCACATTGCTAGGGAAAAAGTAGAGCTTTTATTGAAAACAAATGCATGAAAGTTTAGTGTTTTTTTCTTGTATGAAGTTGGGTCCTTAGAATTTTTCAAATATTTTGTCTTTAAAATTGTCTAGGTTTGTTAATGATCAATATAAATTGGAAGGCCACCAGTACTTATCTTAAAATAGGCTTTCCATAGCAAATCATGTACCATCCATGTTATTTCTTTTTCTTTCTTTCTTTCTTTCTTTCTTTCTTTCTTTCTTTTCTTTTCTTTTCTTTTTTTTTTTGAGAAAGAGTCTCTCTGTGTCGCTGGAGTGCAGTGGTGCAATCTGAGCTCACTGCAACCTCTGCCCCCAGGGTTGTAACAATTCTACCTCAGCCTCCTGAGTAGCTGGGATTACAGGTGCCTGCCATCACACCCAACTATTTTTTTTGTATTTGTAGTAGAAACAGGGTTTTGCCATGTTGGCCAGGCTGGTCTTGAACTCTTGACTTCAGGTGATCCACCTGCCTCAGCCTCTCAAAGTGTTGGGATCAGAGACGTGAGCTACTGCGCTTGGCTGTTATCTCTTTTTTAATGTAAGATATGTCCATGAAGTGTTATAACATGTAAAATACACATTGTAAACTATTAAAAATTAGTACAGTAAAAGCTGAGGCAGGATAGAAAGAAATTGAGCAACAGACCAGGGAGGGATAAAATTTTAGGATATGAAAGTGTCACTTCAAATTAGTGAGGAAAGATATTTTGTTCAATAAATATATTGGGCCACCTTTCTAAACATTTATGAAAAAGTGGATTTTTAAAATATCATACCCAAGATAAGTTCTAGGTCAGTGTTTCTAAATGTTGTTTTTGTCATTGGCCACAACAAGTCATATAAAATATGTATGTTTCTCCTAATACATCCTCTCTCTCTGTAATTTTAAAAATACAGACATACTCTACATCAGTTTCTGTACTATGGCCCTTTGGAGGGTCATTAACAATTTTAATATATAACATTTTTGTTCTCCCTAGCCTCAACAATTTTGCCCCATTGGAGGTGGTATAACCCCCAATGAGAATGCATGTTCAAGAATCTAGAAGAAGTAGAGTTTTAAATGTAACAAAATATTGCTATAATTTGAATTATGGCATCCTTTCCAAAATTCATATTGTTGCTTAATACTCATTTTGGTAGTATTACGAGGTGAGGCCTGTTGGGAAGTGATCAAGTCAAGAGTACCTCTCCCTTCATGAATGGATTAGTGCCTTGTAAAATGGCTAAAGGGAGCTAGCTTAGGCCAATTTTCCTTCCACCTTGCACTATGTGAGGACACCTAGACAGTGCCCTCTATAAGGAGTGGGTCCTCAGGAGACACTGAACCAGCTGGCTTCTTGATCTTGAACTTCCCAGCCTTCAGAAATGTGAGAAATAAGTTTCTGTTTCTCATAAATTACCCATTCTCATGTATTTTGTTACAGCAGGACAAATGGACAAAGATAATAATGAAAGAATAAGATAAGAATTTAAGTGAAGATTTGTAATTTTAGAGTGATTAAGTCCCTTATGAAAAAATGATGAAACAGAAAATGCATAAAAGATATACTCATATATTAAGCTACATATTTTAAAAATCTATTGAACTATAAAAATCACCATAAACTTTTAAAATTTTGTGTCTATGTCTATCCCGACAAATAGACATCAGAAAGTTAATAATGCTTTTTTCTTATTGAGATTATGCATTTAAAAATTTTCAGACATGCATTTTTTACAGTGAGCATCATGACAGGTTGAACATCCCAAATCCAAAATGCCCCTAAATCTGAAACTTTTTGAGCACTAACATGACATTCAAAGAAATGTTCCTTGGCATATTTTGGATTTTGAAGTTTTGGATTTGAGATGCTCAACTGGTGTATCTGAAAACAAAGTTCAAATTCCAAAAGTGCTTGTGTTCCAAAGGATTTTGGTTAGGGATACTCAACCTGTATTATACTTAGAAAATATTTAAAATTATAGCTTTTTAATGGGTGCCTATGATTATGTTATTTAATCCACTCATCTATCTTACAAGGATCTTGCTATATTTTCCACTAGATATTTGAGAATATATGCTTCAGAACAATTTCCCAAATTCCTTTAGTTAGTAAATGCTAGAGCTTGAATTTGAATCTCAGAATCCAAGTGTTTGAAGTTCCTATAATGTATGATTTTTCTCTGTGCTATGTTTTAAAAATTAGAGCCGTCGGTGATTTCCAAACACATCAACCAAAATGTTGTAATTGTTTTGCTTCTAATTTAGATGTAGTTTGATTGGCCCATTGATGGGATGCATACACTTTATAAACTTGGGACTCAGAATTTTGGGAAAGTCAAGTTTCTTAGTCAAATTGTCTTAATTAGAAAAGTATATAACTCTTTAATTAGTTTCTTTTATGCATAAAGTCAATAATCTATTAAAAAACATAGCTTGCCTCAGTAGTTTTTTGTTTTCCTGATTGATTTCTGCTGTGTCTCCCTTGTCTGATAGTTCAGTCTGTATGCAGTATTCAAAATTCTTCTTGTACTTCGCTTTATTTTTAATGTTTCTGGTCTTTGCACTCCTCACAAATAAATATTTTATACAACATTAATGGTCCTTCTTGTATAGTAAGTCAGAGTTTATTTTACCTCCAGAGTCAATATCAACTTTTAATTAATAATTTGTATGCAAGTATAAATAATGCCTTTTTCCTGTACTTGGAGGTAAACTGTTTTGATTTTAACTCTTTGCTGATTCCTTGAAATGTTTCAGATAGAGGAAAAATGAGTTTTTAGAATCTTTTCTGTTTTGTCCACTTGCTGAGAAATGGGAAGGAGGCAAAGATGTCATTGTAGAGAATGTACTGCATACTTTTTGTTTTCATCCTATTTTCAACTTTTTGTCTTGCCAAGTAAGGATGCCTCAAACCGACAAGCACAGTAACAATTATGAAAATTTTATGTGTAAAAATATATATTGTGAGGAGGTCAGGAGTTCAACACCAGGCTGGCCAACATGGTGAAACTCCATCTCCACTAAAAGTACAAAAAAGTAGCTGGGTGTGGTGGCACACATCTGTAGTCCTAGCTACTCAGGAGGCTGAGGCAGGAGAATCGCTTGAGCCCAGGAGGTGGAAGTTGCAGTGAGCCAAGATGGCGCCACTGCACTCCAGCCTACGTGACAGAGCAAGACTCTGTCTCAAATATATATATGTGTGTGTGTGTGTGTGTGTGTGTGTATGTGTGTGTGTATATATATATATGTACATATATATATTGCACTATAAAGTAGAATAAAATAACTTTGAGTTAAAGGACGGTCTGCATCTTTCCGTTTTGTGTTGTTACAAAGGAATATCTGAGATAGGGTGATTTATAAAGAAAAGAGGTTTATTTGCTTTACAGTTCTGCAGACTGTATAAGAAGTGTAGTGCCAGCATCTGTTTCTGGTGAGGCCTCAGGAAGCTTATAATCATGGCTGACAGCAAAGGGGGAGCCAATGTATCACATGGTGAGAGAGAGAGCAAGAGAGGGGAGGAGGTGCCAGGCTCTTTAAACAACCAGCTCTCAGATGAACTAACAGAACAAAAATGAACTCATGACCATGGAGAGGGAAGGCACCAAGCTATTCACGAGGGATCTGCCCCCATGACCCAACACCTTCCACTAGGCCTCACTTCAAACACTGAGGGGTCACATTTCAACATGAGATTTGGAGTGGACAAACATTCAAACCATATCACAGTCCTTCCCAAAAAAAGATAGTCATAACCTTATACCAGCAGAAATTTTACTTCTAGCACAAAGTTTATATATTCAACCTATTCTAATTCTTATGGTGTGCTTATTTCCTGATCCTTTTGTCAATCTGGGACTTACATTCACTCCCAATTATTTGTTTTTATTATAATTGTCCCAAATCCATGGTCACAAAAGCATTATTGGAGAAAAGGAAAGCAACTTTTAATACAGTTCCTCTCAATTCAGAACATTGCAGCAATACTGAGAGAAGTTGAACAATGGCCCCTGTTGCTTTGATTCTTCAGTGATCTCCTGATGTTCTGGGAAGAAATGGGTGCTGGCAAGCCAGGTTGCTGTAAGGAGGTGGGCCAAGTTTCACACAACTCAGGTCCAGGGAAGCACAACTTGGTTCCTTGTTTCCAAGGCAGAGCTGTCACGAATTCATCTGACAATCATGAAGTAGACTCATAGACAGGCTCCTGTTTGTTGGCTCACTTACAAATCAGTGGTGCAAGCACATTTGCCTAGGTGACATTTAATCTCCTTAAGACAGTTACTTTTAAGTGATTTAGTATGGCATACGTATACATGCAACTTGCTGAGAATAGATCATTTCTTGTGTAGTCATTAGAGTAATTCAGAGATGACTGCTCTCAAGATTTTTTAAAGCTTATTTTCTGATCCTATGTGTGTTACAAAGTAATGAAGCTGAATATCTTTAGAGGTAGTCATTATTTTCATTTAAAAATGTATTTATTGAGTCATCACTATATGAAATGCCTCTTAAGAGCTCAAATTATAGCTTATATTCAATATAACACTGATACCCTATACTCTCAAATATTTGAACCTATAAAATTGTTTTAAACCTGTAAATTTTATATTGATAATTTTTTCTATTACTAGTATCTAATTTATTTCCTAATTATATATTATACAAACATATTAAAATCAGTTTACAGTCTTGGACACTAAGCAATATGGAAGTAAGACTTGGTTGAAGATAATCTAAAGAGATAAATGTGGAGAGATAAAATTAAAATGAACTCTGATGAGAAAGTAAGTGCTGCAACAAAAATGAAAATTTGTCCTCTTCAAAGTTTTATCGTATATATATGTATGTGTGTGCACACCTATGTGTAAATGTCTATATCTATGTATATACCTATATCTATCTCTAGTTTATCACTATATCTTGTCTCTTGGTTTATTATCTCTAGTAAATAGTTAAGACAGCCTCAAAATTTGTAGAAAAAAAATGACATTTATCACCAAGGGTAATTATTTACCTTATTCTTTTTTTTGTGGTAAAATTGCTAACTATGATATAAACGTAAAAAGTCCAAACATTCGTATGCAAGTTGAATACAGTTAGAGCTACATTTTGATTTGCCATTTTGGTTTCTGGAACTTGTTTGACCCAAATAGCTAAGAATACAATACTGGGAATATGGAGATTTGGTTTCTAGCCTATGATGAGCTGTGTAATTTTAGATTAGCCACTTAAACCAAAGACTTAAACTTTAGTCTTTTGTTTCCATGTTGTAAGATAAAATATGATTTAAAGTCTAACATAGTTTGTAATTCCAGGAGTCCACGAGGTAGAAGACAGTCAGGTGCTTCAAGCAAGTACAAGTATCAGAATCAGATGAGACATTAACAGAAATCCTGGAGACATAGTTTTCTGGAGTTTGATTCTACCAGGTCAACAATAGGAACAATAAGGGACCAATAGGACAAGCACTGACATTAAAAGTCTTTAGGAAAAAATATAAATTATATGCAATCAGAACGGAGTCCATTTGTATATCAGAAATCACATGAAAAATATTAGAAAGTTATAGAGTTGCTGGCAAGATGAAGTACACTATATATGCATGCCTAGCGTGTGCCAATTACTGAGGTGGTCGTCACTTGATTTTATTTTACCTCTCAATTGCCATGAAAGTAAAGAGATTTTTCCCTAAAACAGGAATTACCTATACCATGAAGATTAAGTGATTGCCTTATATCACATTAAGTTAGAACTTGGACTCTGTCCATGTTCTAATACTCCTAATGATTAGTTACAACACTGGTCGCCAAACCTAGTTGATCGTTAGAGTTCTGTAGGTACAGTTTAAAATACAGATGGCTAGGAATCATCCGAGACTACTAGAATAAAATCTCTGGGCATGATGCCACGGAATGTTTTGTAAGAGAGTTCTCCAAAATAATGCCTCCTTGAGAAAGATGGTGATCAAAAATCCATGCAGGCAAGAAAAAGGTCTGAAGAGAATAGTGACTACGTTTGCCACATTCTATAATATTTGACTAATGAAGCTGTTTTCTGCCACTTCTGAAGTTTTAGTTTCTATGTCTATTCTAGTTCTATCCATCTCAAATCCTATAATCTATTTTACTACATTGAATTTGTTGTTGAGTGTTCAAATACTGAAAGATAAAAATAGTTTCATTTTCTTTCTTTCTTGGAATAAAGTCTTAAATTATAGTATAAAATGGTCAAGTTTTAAAGAAAATTGCATTTATTGAAATAAATGAAATGTTAACCCCATGTGAGTCAGATATATTTGTTCTATGAATTGAAGCTTATTGCTAACTGATACTTTGAAAAGTCCTAGTATTATCCACTTAAAGGTAGGGTATATTGAAAATGCATTTTAACAGGATGTATTTGCAACTGGAAAATAGAGATGTTGAGAATAACAGACCTATACAAGAAAGTATTACCCTTTAGCTAGCATATAATCTTTTATTCCTAGGGAGAACACACTATTTTATATGCATGTTAAAACTGTACTCACTGGCAGAAAAGTTTTACTAATGCTGTGTGAGGTTTAATTCAATAGCCTGCAGCTTTTTTGTTCCTCTGTGCATGTTAACTAGAAATTTCTTTAAAACTTTTTTGGTTTTAATGAAATACAATGTATATGAGACCAATTTGGTGGCTACAAGATGAGAAAATTGAGTCTTTTTCCCCATTGCTAATAATTTAAGTAAAGGGGCTATTTTCTTTAGGAGTATTCTTGTAAGTAGCTATACATTTAAAAAAGTTTTTATACGATATCAATTATGTTTTTAATGCCTTCTAGTTGCCACGTTACTTTCAGTGTCAAAGAATTCTAAAAACTAAAGAGAATAAAAACTGAAAAGTATTAGATAGGAATATATTAGATGTCAATAATACAATAATTTTGGCAATATTTATTTAGCATGAAAACCGATAATGTCAGAATATGAAAGAAGTAGTAGGTAGAACTGTCCTGAATATTGTCAGTCATAGCAGTGTAGGATGGAGATTGCCAGAGGCTGAAGGATGGGAACATTGGGCAGACAGATGTTGGTCAAAAGATACAAAATTTCAGTTAGACAGGAGGAATAAGTTCAAGAGATCTATCTTATATCAAGGTAGCTATGACTAATAGCAATGTATTGTATGCTTGAAAATTGCTGATGGTAGATTTTAAGTGTTCTTATCACAAAAAAATGATTAATACATATGTTAATTAGTTTAATTTAGCCAGTACACAATGTGTATATACATATATATATAAAAATATGTTGTACACCACAAATATATATAATTTTACTTAGTAGTTAAAAAGAAATAAAAAATTATGTAGGCAAAGTCAGAGGCAGTAAATGGGCAGCAAAAAATAAATACAACTAAAACAACTTAAAGTAACTATATTGGAGAAAAATATACATTGCATCAGTAGATTCCTAACAGGTAACAGTACCCAGTGTTGAAGTGTTTGAGGAAACTTTTTAGTTTACAAAGGTGTGTGCCAAATTAGTGTAACCACAGGGTGTGTTAACACATGCAGAGATTAGCAGCCTCAGGACCATGCTGCACCTCCTGATGCCAGGGAAAGAGATGTGTTTCCAGAGCTTGATGAGAGCTGCAACAATGGAAAGGGGCCCTTCTGCCAGCAACTGTTATCTTAAAGGCATATGGCTAAGCCAGAATATCACAGAAGCAGACAGGAAGCAGAAATCTCCTGCCATTGCCTCCTGCTGGCCAAACTCAACTGGAAGCCACCAACTAAAAGAAAGTTCTACATGCTGAATTCACATAAAACTCTTAATGTCACACTTAGCAGATTCAGTTGATTGCTTACAATATTTAGCTTCTGGTTCATCTGTAAAAAAAAATTTTTTTGTATGTGAAAAGGCAGAAATACTTCATATGTTTTCCTTCTTTTCTTGTGTCAGAATTTTTGCATTAATTCTGTATTTGACCTTCTCTCTACTCCTTACTCATTTTTGCATAAGAGCTCTACTGCCCAGGCTTGAGGTTTTCCTAAAATAGTGTGAATAGATTATTGGTTCTTCCTATCTCCGTAGGCACTATGTGGATTCTCCTGCCATAAATTGACTGAAGGGCTGGATGATTGTGGACTTCCTTTTAGCCACTTAGCTGTCAGATGGGAATTGTGGAAGTAGTTGGGTCTTTGGGCAATTCAACTTGGAAAATGTGTTTAATTTTCTATATATATTTCTTGAAATGGTGCCAGTGAAGCTGAGCTCAGCTAGCTAAGGAGTTAAAATATAATATCCCAGTGGGGAGAACTATTTGAATTATGCATTGGTCTTTCCACCACTTTTCTACCTTCCAGAGACTCAGTAATGCCTTGGTTACTTTGGAAAGAAGTCCCCTTGCAGAAAAGCCCTAGGGTCTATGGACTTTGTCTTTGGTGCATTATTAATCCGTTCTTCTATGCTGCTACTTTCCCTGACTGTTGTTGATGCATGCCTATGCAGTTGGCTCCTCACCTATTGTTGACTTTCTTCCTCCATGTAATGTGCCAGAACATTCCCATTACACGTTTTCCTTACTGTGGCAAGCTTCTGTCATAGTTATGAAACTTGGTCATAAAGAAAAAAATGGCACTGTTAGGGCTGTGAGCTTCTTCTCCTAAACGTTTGTTACTATGGACTTCTCAAAAAGTTGTTGATTTAAGATTGGAAATACAGCTCTAAAACGGGCGTTCCTTGTCTTTTTCATAGTCTCCTGACACCTCTTACCCTTATACCAATATATTGGTGGCTATATGTGGTGGTTTAAAATATGTCCACAGATTCTTTGACATTCCTTTCAAAAGATGGAACCTAATTCCTTCTCCCTTAAGTATGAGCTGGACTTAGTAACTTGCTTCTAATAAATAGAATAAGGCGGAAATGATAGTGTGTGATTTCTGTGGCTAGGCCATGAAAGATACTGTAGTTTCAGCCTTCCTCTCTCATCTTGGGTTACTGTCTCTGAGGAAAGCCAGCTGCCGTGTTCTAAGGATGCTCAAGCAGTGACATGAAGGGTTCATGTATCCAGGGACCAAAGCTTCCTGCCCACAGCAGCAAGGAACTGAGGCCTTCTGCCAACAGCCATGCAAGTGAGCCTTCTTGGAAGCAGATCCTTCAGCTCCAGTGAAGGCTTCAAATGATAGCTCTCCTGGCTTGTCTTAAATGCAACCTCATGAGAGACCCTAGTCTAGAACCATGTAGCAAAACTGCTCCCAAATTCCTGATCCACAAAAACTGTGAGATAATAATATATGTTTGTTGCTTTAAGCAGATAACTTTCAGGTAACGTCTTATGAAGCACTTGATTAGTAAATTACCGTTCATGTTTTTTCTTCCAGAATTTACTACCCCCTTTGTCATTTTAGCACCCTCTCATAGAAGAGAGTTATTGGTAATTTCCCACGATGTTCTTCAAGAGAAGTTTGATTCAAATTTCAATGTGTTCTCCAAATCTGATAGTATGACCCTTATACAGTCCCTGTGTTTTAGGATGATGAAATTTTCATCTACAATCGCCTTTCATTTTTTTTAAATTTTAATTTGTTTTTAGAAAGAAAAATGTGTAGTCTGGTCTTTACTGTGATTTATATATACACACACACACACTATGCTAATGCTTGATATCCACTTTTAAAATATTTTCAAAGTAGTAAGTAATTAATGAATGTAAATTTCAGGCCAGGTGCAGTGGCTCGTGCCTGTAATCCTAACACTTTGGGAGGCTGAGGCAGGTGGATTGCTTGAGCTCAGGAGTTTGAGACCAGCCTGGGTAACATTGTGAAATCCGGTCTCTATAAAACCATAAAAAAATTAGCCAGGAGTGGTGGCATGTGCCTGTAGTCCCAGTCACTTGGAGGCTGAGGTGGGAGGATTGCTTGAGCCCAGGAGGCAAAGGTTGCAGTGAGCCGAGATCATGCCACTGTGCTCCAGCCTGGGTGACAAAACGAAACCCTGTCTCTAAATAAACAAACAAATAAATTTTAAAGGTTTACTTTGGAAAAGAAAACAAAACCAATGGTCACATTTCCCTTTGTAATTATTTTAATTTCTTGTGACATTCCATGATAATCGTCATGCACTGTTACACGTGGTATTCAACCAGAGAGCCATACAGGTTTCCCTCAGAGGTCAGGGCATTACATATCTGCTCTGGATGCCCCTTTGGCCCGGCATGTCCTCTCTGCTGAACATTTGCTCTTTGAAAACTCAAATGTCTTCTTTATCTACACATCTCATCGTTCCTTATGTCCTTATTCTTTCAGACCATAACTTTACCCATGTGTGTAATTATAAGAGTGCTGTAACGTTTTATAACCTGCATCTGTTCCATGTGTCTCTTCCCTCTTGTCAGTTCTGCTATGGCATGGAATCACACTGGACTCATCGCTTTATCCTCAGCTCTGTCATCTGAACCACATTGAATATGAACCTGCCTCTACCTGCTCTTCTTGTGCATCCTAGTGTTCTTACTCCTTAAGCTCTTACAGTTGAGTTTGCATTATAATATTTCTTTCTTTCTTTTTCTTTTTTGAGATGGAGTTTTGCTCTGTCGCCCAGGCTGGAGAAAAGAGGCGCGATCTCGGCTCACTGCAACTTCTGCCCCCTGGGTTCAAGAAATTCTCCTGCTTCAGCCTCCCAAGTAGCTAGGATTACAGGCACCTGCCACTACGCCCAGCTTTTTTGTATTTTTAGTAGAGACAGGGTTTCACCATATTGGCCTGGCTGGTCTCGAACTCCTGACTTCGTCATCTGCCCGCCTCTGCCTCCCAAAGTGCATCATAATATTTCCTGGTAATTTGATTGCTATTAGTAAGAGCCTCAGAATTAGAGCTTTACAGGTATTTTAATTATTTCAAGTAATTTCTTGGACAATAATTTTATATCATATGAGATATAATATTTCATTGAACACATTTTATTATAATTAATCTCAATACTTAAGGTGCATATTTTAATTTTTTTTTTTTTTGAAACGGCACCCAGACTGGAGTGCAGTGGCGCAGTCTCGGCTCACTGCAAGCTCCGCCTCCCAGGTTCACGCCATTCTCCTGCCTTAGCCTCCAGAGTATCTGAGACTACAGGCAACCGCCACCATGCCCAGCTAATTCTTTGTATTTTGAGTAGAGACAGGGTTTCACTGTGTTAGCCAGGATGGTCTCGATCTCCTGACCCCGTGATCCGCCCGCCTTGGCCTCCCAAAGTGCTGGGATTACAGGAGTGAGCCACTGTGTCTGGCCTTAAAACTTTTTAGTGAAAATAAATATAACAAAATAGATTAAATATTATTTCCCTTTATAAAATATCATATGAGTAATAATAGTTGTATAATTTTTTATTGTATGAAATTTTTAGCATCCTTACCTAGGCTTGGAATTTTTTTTCTTTAGCTTTCCCACCTGAGATCTAGCCAAAAGCATGATCCTAGCTTTTCTCTTACTTCAATTTACCCTCTTCTACTTTACTGACATCATAAGCAGGTTTTTAAATTGTTTGCAGAGAATGTAGCGGTTTAACATAGAAACACCTTTGGAAGCAGTCACTAAGAATGTTATTATGACAGGTTTCTTGCTGCATTGGCACCCTTTGGATTAAGCTGTTACCATCCACCCTCCTATTCCTTGCCATGCACACAGTCATTGTTGTTCTTCGAGTCAGAAGCTTGTGAAGTTCTTCTGGTTTCATATTACTTTGCCTATATTCATATATTCATTAAGTTATTTCATGTATTAGTCCATTTTCACACTCCTGTGAAGACATACCTGAGACTGGGTAATTTATAAAGGAAAGACGTTTAATTGGCTCACAGTTCAGCACGGGTGGGGAGGCCTCATGAAACTTTCAATCATGGTGGAAGATGAAGCAAACATGTCCTTCTTCACATGGCAGCAGCAAGGGAAGAATGAGTAAAAGAGAAAAAGTCCTTTGTAAAACCATTAGATCTCGTGAACTTACCATCATGAGAACAGTATGGAGGAAACTGCTTTCATGTTATCTCTCACCAGGTCCCTCCCACCACACATGGGGATTGTGGGAACTAGAATTCAAGATAAGATTTGGGTGGGGGCACAGCAAAACCATATCTTTACGTATGTGTCTATGTGTGTGTCCAGTTTTTACTATGTAGTATATACTATATGTACTCTAAAAAGCATAGAAACTTTTAGAGAAAATACAAAGTAGATAGGAAAGTAGAGTGGAACAAATATAACACTATTTTGGCCCCATCATGGTCAGCTTTTGTAAAGTTGGGTTTGTCCTGTGGATTCTAGATTTTGTTTTCCGTTTTAATCTGACTTTGTCCCCCAGTTGACCCTTATACCCCTCCCTTCATCCGAGATCTGGGTTCTTAGTGTTGCTCTGATCTGCCTGCTTTCATTATATGGCTGGTACTGCCTTCTGGTCTCTTCTCCAGTGCTAGCTACTGCTTGTGCCATAACTAATTCCTGAGAAGGATATATATTCACTAATATATTTTGTAGTTGCATATTTATTTGCAACATCAATTTGCTTGTGCATAAAATATTTATAATTTCAATCCTGTACAATTTATGAGTCTCTTATACTCTGAAAATGATTAAATTATCAATGCAGGGTTATGACATTTAAAACGCAGTGTAATAACCTCTCAATCATTAAGATAATCTGAAGAAAATTTTTAAATTTCTCTCTCTCTCTCTCTCACACACACACACACACACAAACAAACACACAATCACCAACAAACATGAGGGACTATATATATAAATTAGACCAACTTCTTACTAAGAACAGTTAGGAAACCTCCAAAACATTTACGAACATTTGCTTGAAGATATCAGAGAGCCAGTGTGTTAACAAATAATTATAGGACTAAAGTCCAAGAGAAAAATGAAACCCAGCATGCTAAACTTGGCTTAGGGAGGCTTTCTCGCTTGTGTTTTCAGATTCTGGAAGAGGCAAGTGAGAGGTTGAGACACCAAGTAGACATTTTAACAGATTCCCAGGGCTGCAGTGAGGGAATAGAACTTGGAAGTTAGTACTTGCCATGGCAGTGATTTAGACTCAAAAGATCTAGTCCTTAAGAGTAAGCTAATAGTATAAATAAAGTGTTTCTCCTTGGAATGGAAACCAGACATGGAAGAATCTCAGTTCCTGACAATATCAAATGGATATGGACTTGCTAATATTTCTGGTAAACTCCAAAGGATCAAAATAAAATATTCTCTGGAGAAAGATAATATCATCACAGGCTTCAGATTATCTCTTTAATTTACCATATACAACAGCTGGCATTCAAACAAACAAATAACAGCAACAACAACGACAACAACAAAACAGACATGAGAACCCTTGAAAACATAGAAAACCAAAGAAACAAAAGATAGAGACTCAGAGAGGTTCCAGACAATGGAAATATCAAACACAAACTTGAAAAAAATGATGTGTAACTTTTTTAGGATGTGGAAACACAAGATTGAGATTGTTGGCAATGTAAGTTAGATTTAACATCGGAAAGTTATGTAATTTCTCACTTTGAAAGATCAAAGGAGGGCAATTATGGCATCCTGTCAATGTAAACACAAGCTCAACTGGTAATATAGCTTTTTTTTTTTTTTTTTGTTGAGACGGAGTCTGGCTCTGTCGCCCAGGCTGGAATGCAGTGGCGCGATCTCGGCTCAGTGCAAGCTCCATCTCCTGGGTTCACACCATTCTCCTGCCTTAGCCTCCCAAGTAGCTGGGACTACAGGCGCCTGACACTATGCCTGGCTAATTTTTTGTATTTTTAGCAGAGATGGGGTTTCACCATGTTAGCCAGGATGGTCTCGATCTCCTGACCTCGTGATCCGCCTGCCTCGGCCTCCCAAAGTGCTGGGATTACAGGCGTGAGCCACGTGCCCGGCCCAATTGGTAATATTTGATATCCATTTATAGGCCAGGCACAGTGGTTCACGCCTGTAAGCCCAGCACCTTGGGGGGTTGAGGTAGACAGATAACTTGAGGTCAGGTGTTCGAGGCCAGTCTGGCTAACAAGGTGATACCCTGTCTCTACTAAATATACAAAAATTTGCTGGGCATGGTGGCACCCAGTTACCCGGGAGGCTGAGGCAGGAGAATTGCTTGAACCGGGGAGGTGGAGGTTTCAGTGAGCCAAGATCATTCCACTGTGCCCCAGCCTGGTTAACAGAGTGCAACTCCACCTCAAAAATAAATAAATAAGTAAATCTATTTATAGTAAAAACATTTAGCATCTAGGAATAGAAGTCCATTTGATAAAGATAGCTATAAAGGAATCCTACTGCAAACATTATACTTAATAAAATGCTGACAGCATTCTCTCCTAGAGTGGAAAGGAGAAAATGATGTTCACTATCACCACTTCTATTCAAATGTTATCAGATGTGTAGTGAAATAAGGTAAGTAAAAGAAATAAAAGGAATATAGTTGGAAAGGAACAAACAAAACTATTATTCACTGACAATATGTTTATATATTCCATGATGTATATTTGAACTATTAAAATTAATAAGTGAATTTAGCCAAGGTTGTGAACATGAGGTTAATATTAAAACATGATTTGAATACACTAAGAATAAAATAAACTTTACCAACAATATATGCCAAAACCAAAATATACCAACAATAAAATGATATTTAAAAGACACATGTCCTTGAAAATAGCACAAAAATATCAAATATTATACCTAGTACTGATCAGATTCCTACATGGGAAAGGTGAAATATTATTGAAGAAAAGCAGATACACAAACTTAGAATAATCCCAATCAAAATTTTGTCAAAGTTTTTTTTTTTATGGTAGAAACTGAAATGCTGATTCCAAAATTTATATGTAAATGAAAGGTGACAAGAATAAGTAAGATAGCTGAGACACCCTTGAAGAAAGAGGCAGGAGGACTTACACTTTCTGATATCAAGAGTCTAAATTTCTTGATTGCTATGTTCTCAAGATCCTTAAATGTAAAGTGCAGATAAAAAAATAGGATTTTTTGAAGATGAAATGAGATAGTGCAACACTTACTAATGTACCAGGTATGTTGCAAAAGCTTAAAATGTAGAAATTATTATATTATTTATGTCATCTTATTATGAGCCGAACTGTCTCTTCCCCAAATTTGTATGTAATCCCTGGTACCTTAGAATGTGACTGTATTTGGAGATAGGGCCTGTAAAGAGCTGGTTAAGTTAGAATGAAGCCATCAAGAGGCGCAAATCTAATATGACTGATGTAAGAATTGGAAATTGGGACACATGCACAGAGGGAAGGCCATTGGAAAACACAGGAAGAAGATGGCTATCTGCAAGCGAAATGGAGGCCACTGAGGAAACTAGTCCTGAAGACCCTGATCTTGGACTTCTGGCCTCCAGAATTCTGAGAAAACAAATTTCTGTTGTTTAAGAAGTTGTTGTCTTTTTTGCGATGTTACAGTAAATAAGATACTATTGGTGCCCAATGAGATAGAATCCAGACATGTAGAAATACATTCAAAAACATATGAAAATTTGATTTAAGGTAATTTTTCCGTTTTGATAAATTTGCTGGTTGGGTTAAACAATCCAAAGAGGAAAAAAATAAAACTTATCTCTAGAACGTACATACAAAAAATCAATTCTATGTGAATGTTTAGCAAGACATAAAATTCATTGATAATATAAGGAAAATTTGGACTACATTAAAACCAAGAACTTTTTTTTTTTCATACAGAGTTTCGCTCTTGTTGCCCAGGCTAGAGTGCAATGGCGCCATCTTGGCTCACTGCAACCTCCACCTCCTGGGTTCAAGCGATTCTCCTGCCTCAGTCTCCCTGCCTCAGCTGGGATTACAGGTGCCCACCACCATGCCCAGCTAATTTTTATATTTTTAGTAGAGACAGGGTTTGGCAGTGTTGGCCAGGCTGGTCTCAAACTCCTGACCTTAGGTGATCTGCCCGCCCGGTCTCCCAAAGTGCTGGGATTACAGGCATGAGCCATTGCACCAGGCCCCAAACTAAGAATTTTTGTTGATAAAGATTCCATTAGAGAATGAAAGGTAAGTCACAAATAGGAGTGGATGTTTGCAACATGCATAACCAAATAACAAAATATAAGACATCCCTATAAATCAATAGAAAAAAGACAAGCCATTTTTGAAATGGCAAGGTTCATGAACAGGCATTCTACAAAATAGAATATCCAGATGACCAATAAACATAACAAAGGTGTTCAATCTCAATTAGTATCAGAGAAATGCAAATAAATGGCTCAAATGTGAAAAGACTGGCAATACTAAATGTTGACAAGATGATGAATTCTCATATACTACTGGTAGTAACATAGATTAGCACCATCATTTTGGAGACACTTCACTAATTTTGAACATAGGCATACTATAACCCAGCAATCCCACTTCTGTGTATATACCCAATAGAAATGCATATACATGAAGACTAAGAGAGATGTAAAACAAAGTTCATAACAGCATTATTTGTAATACTCAAAAAGTGGAGATAACTCCCATGCCTATCCATACTAAAATGAATGTATAGATTGTAGTCCACTTATGCAATGAAACACTGCAGCAATGATTATGAATGTACTGTAACTACCCTCAAAATCATGGGTGAATCTTACCATCATGATGATGAGCAAAAGGAATGAGGTATACTGTACAATTATATTAACAGTTAATACACAGCTCAAAAATATGCAAAAAAAAATCTATGGCGTTTGACCCAAAATAGTGGTTGTGTTTGGGGGGTGGAGGGAGCAGCTGCAAGAAGGGCCACAAAGAAGTCTTCGAAGGTGCTGGTGATGGTGCTTTTTATAACTGTCCACTGCTTATGTAAGTGTGTTATGCTTTTAAAAGTTAGAATACACATATAGTTTGCAGTTGAGCTCTGTGTATTAACTTCTGTCTATGTCTTCTGAGGTTTTCTTTTTTCATTTTACTGTTTAAGTCATATTAACATGTGAAAAAGTAAAAACCTGAGTTAAATTTTGAAAAAAGAAAAAACAAGAAACTAGATTCTTCTTTAAAGAATTGATTTCTTGGCTGGCCTGAGGGTAGTGGATTATCAGAACTTATTAACATCAGTGTTACTGAAGTTGGTGTACAACCCACCCCACCCCACTGGTAAATTTGACTGGCTTTTTATAAAAAATTATAAAAAAGATTTCTTGATCTTATTCAAGATAAACATTGTCTTGCATGTACTGTCCTTTTTTAAAACTTAAATTAATTGCACGATTCTGCTTTAAATATGATAGACAAACAATTTGCTGGCTTACAATAGAGCCCAGTTTTATATAGACTTATTTATTTATGTAAATGTTCTTAAGCTTCAAGTTTTCATGACATGATCTTTTGAATTAACTTCTCACTTCCCCAGTATGTGTTACCTGGCTATATGTAGGAATATCAGATTGTTTCAAAGGGCATACTAGTTAAGGACAAAGGTATTAGTCTGTTTTCACACTGCTATAAAGAACTACCTAAGACTGGGTCATTTATAAAGAAAGAGCTTTAATTGACTGACAGTTTCATATGGCTGACAAGGCCTCAGGAAACTTACAATCATGGCGGAAGGTGAAGGGGAACGCAAGGCAGCAGGAGATAGAGAGAGAGAAAGAGAGAGAGAGAGAGAGAGAGAGAGAGAGAGGAAGTGCTACATTTTTAAACCATCAGATCTCATGAGAACTCACTATCATGAGAACATCATGGGGGGACTGCCCCCATGATCCAGTCACCTCCCAGCAGGTCCCTTTCTTGACATGTGAGGATTATAATTCAAGATGAGATTTGGATGGGGACACAGAGCCAAACCATATCAAGCAGTCTTGAGTTATATTGCACAATATTGATTGTGTGGTCTTGGGAAGAGTTCTTTAACTTTTGATTAGTTTCAGTATTCAAAATGGAAATATTTGGTAGATATGCAACCTTATGATTAAAAACGTAAATACATTTAGACATACGTTTATAATAAATTTGGGGTAACAGGCTAGGTATATTAGACATGTAGGAAGAAACATTTCTTGTATCAACAAAAATCAGAATTATGAGCTGAAATTATAGAGAAGTCAAAAGCAACTTCTAAAATGTTTCAATAGCATTTGTACTAGAAAATCAATTTTCAAGCTGCTATAGTAATGTCTAGTTATTGGTAACTCCATTGTTTTACTAAACAACTCAAACTTCTTTGATTTTTCTCGGTGGTATACTTACGTGTTAATAACAAAGAAGTTTTGGAAATTTATGTTTTAGGCTATTTATAGTGTTATTTTAAGATGAAATGAGTTATTTACAGATAGAACTTGCTTTAAAATCATCGATATACAGAGGGTAAGTATACAACTAAATTGAAGATTACTGTTTTTTAAACGTCTCTTTGCAAACAGTAGTTTCCTAGTATCTGACAAATGATCTAAGCATGACTTTTTCAAGTCTATATTTAGGCATAAAATAAGGCATATTTGTATTGTTATCCTCATATAAAAATCTTTTTTAACTAAAATAAGCAATGTGTCAGTCACTTTGGCTAGGGAACTGTTCTTTTCATTTAGCCTTCAAATCAGCCTTCCTTGCCTCCCTACCTCTTACTTCGTACATTTTGCCATTCATTCAGCAAATATTTTAGAGGGACTTCTTCCTCATCTTTCTCTCTTATGAAACATTTTACAGGTTTTTGTAGTACACACTGATGGTTCTTGTCTTAATCATATTACATTTACTTTTTGAAATATCATTTTATTATGTTTTACTCTTTGGCTGTTTTACGAGTTCTCTTTTTCTAATGAGATTATAAATTCCTGAAAGGGGAAACTGCCTTTTCTTATTCTCCCACATATCAAAGAACAGAATGTACTCAAGACACCCTCATCAAAGAGAGTTTTATGGTTAAAGACTTCAGCTTGTGTGAATGAAGTCTAACACTTTTGAGAGATCATTGTTTATCAAATGTCTCCTGCATTGTATATTATGCTTGCTCTATGCTATTAAAGTAATGAGATTTCTGACTCAGTACTCATAATGTGAAACCTTGCAGTAAGAAATGATGAATAGCTTCAAATCACCTTTAACATAAGCTTCACATTCAAACCACTACAAATCATCTATGCTACCTTATACAAATTGAGTGTATTTGAAAGGCTAAATTGAGCAGTGGAAACTAACAGCCCTGGTGTCCTCTTCTTTTGGCTGGGAGGTGGAGAGGCGTCTTTTCATCTACAGGTGATTTGCATTTTCAGAGACTGGCTAATGCTCATAAAACATTAGAAATCTATACATACAGCTATGGTAACTATTCTTAGGCCTCAAATTTGTACCCTATGACCTTTAGAGTTAACTTCCCACTTTGTGGTCATATGCTACCTGGCTACATGTAGGAATTTCAGATTGTTCCAAAGAGCATACCAATTAAGAAAAAGTTTCTGCTGTCACACTGCCAAATATTGACTAAGTGGCTTTGGGAGAGTTCCTTAATTTCTCTGAGCCTCATTTTGCATTTCTGAGTAGAGGGAATGATAGTGCCATTTTTATGAGAGAGTTGGAGGATTAGAGGAGATAATCCTAAACAATCTTTCCCCTCTACAGGTGATGTATTCTCCTCATATCACACAGAAAAGAAAATAGGTGAGAACTTTCTTTTAAAAATTATACCCTCAAATTTAAATTGATTTCATACATCTTCACCTATCCTTTCTTCCTGCCATTCATCTCTAAACAAGAGGGACCTCTTTTCCTTTGCAAAGTCAGTGCTAGACTTGTGCACTTGATCTCTCTTTCTTCTTTACGTTTATAACCCTCTTGTGTTGTATATCCCTTGTGTCATTGCATTTTCAGTTTCTTTCATTCTTTTGGCTCTGGCACTTTCTTTCCAGCCTACAAAATGGTTTGTAGGCTAAAAATTTGACCCTGATAGCCATTGGAGCTGCTGTGTCATTGTCTTCTCCCCTTTTTACCGAACTTAAAATAATGTCTGCATACTGTATGGATTTTACCAACTTTCCCATTAGTTAATATAGTCACTTAATAATCCAAACTTATTACAAAAAATTAGGGGTGGAAAATTTTCTCCCATTATCTCTTCAACTCACCAATCTGACTTCTACATCCACTTTATTGAAATGACTTTGCCAAAGATCACCAATAAAGCATTAGTTTCCAACTGCCTAATTTTTGTGCAGTATTTGATGTCTTTGACCGTCTCTTCCTACCCTTGATAGCTCCTCACTGACTTTCTTTTTCAAACTTTTTTTTATGATAACACTTTTCTAATCCTCCTGCCTTTTAAAAAACTACCTTTGACTCTCATTCTGCCTCTTTAATTTTAAGTATTGTATATTTCTTGGGTTTCCTCCTTTGCCTTTCCCCACTTCCTTTTCTTCCATAATTTTTTTCTGACTTTCTCTCTCTCTCTCTCCCCACCACCTGTTTCTAGATCATCTATCTGCAACTCCAAACTCAGGAGGAAACAGGCTACTGTGTTCAGTAAGCATCTCAAAGTGAGCCTGTCCAAGACAGCTTGTCTGTTCCCTTTCTAGACCTGACCATCACCTTCTCTCTCTGGACCATTGCAATTATCTCTAAATGAGTCTCACTACTTCAGGTGGTGAGAAGGGATAGGAAGGAGAGATCTATAAACACAGAACTAAGAATTCCTTTATCATTCCCCCAGTGAGCAAAAAGTTACTGGTTAGTACTGATTGACAAAAGGTACAATTTTCAGTCCTTCACTCAAAAAGTCAACTTCATCATCTTAAATTTGTGAGCTGCCTTATGAGGATCCGAGTGTCTGGGTGGCCATGTGGCTAGAAATATTCTATTAGATCCTTATTTAATTTGAATATGTGTATAAATAATGCATGATTAGACTCAAAGATGTAGGGATTCAAACTATGTCTTCTATGAATTTTTATATCTCTTTGTTGTTAAATTTGATAACTATGGGCATCTTCTATGGAGAAATTATATTAAATACTCTTCAGTCCTATAGTGTGTAACCTTGGAGTTTGATAATTTAGGTGTACTACATTAAAATTTAAAACTTTCTTTAAAAAGTATTATGTAAATGCTTTTGAATTTCTAGAATTTATATATCTTATTAATTGCAATATTTTATGTTTTATAAATATATATGACCTTTCATATCTCAAACTGCTATTTGAGTTATAGGCATACTTAGAAAATAAGAAAAAAGTTCTTTATTTTTATTGAGAGGAAAAATTATTTATTTGATAACATGGATTATCAAATTACCCTATCAAATAAATATAAAATACCAAGTAATATTTCTAATATATTTAAAAGGAATATTTGATTAAGCTTGCCATTTTTGATTATTAAGGCTTATTTCATAAATATTTAATGACTCATAAGGTCTTCAAATTATTCCCCTCAATAACATTTGATTTTCTTCACTTATTTGTTAATAATTTACCAATCCAACTGGAAAACATGAACATATATGGCATAATATGTTTTCCTGTATTTTCTCTTAATAAACTAATGCCATGCCTGTATATCTGTTTGTTTATGTTCCAGCTATAAGAATTTAATGTGTTTCTTTGAGTTCCTTTTAGCCAGAAATAAATTATCTTGTCCTTGGTAATATATTAGTAAATTTAATAGTCCTCTGAAGTAAAATAAAAATTAAGCAAATTTACTACAAAAATAATCTTGTTTGCTCAAGAACATTGAATGTGTGAATTTCCACACATGGAGTCACCACTGCTTTTCCCAGGGGCTTAATTTTACATGTTTCATTTTCTCCTCTTAGAACTTACTACTTCTTTCCCTTTTACTCATTCCCTCTTTTTCTTCTCCCTCCAAGTCCTTGTATTAATCACTGGTATGCCATCCTTTATTGTTTTCTAAACTATTTAAATAAATGGATAAATTAATTTATATGATTGAACCTCCCCTTAAAGTGAGACGTAGAGCTAGGGGCTATAATCGTGAACTCTGTAGCCAGACTGCTTGGGATCAAATTGTCTCTGTTCCTTCCTAGTTACGTGACTGTGCCTTTGTTTTCTCATCTGTAGTATGGGAATAATAATATTACCTCACAAGGTTGTAAGGAGCATTGTATTGTTGATGTTTGTAAAGCTCCTAAGACAGTGACAGGCACCTCATAAGTGTTTGTTAAACAAAGACACGTTGTTTCAGTCGACCTTCTATTCTTCTATTGCATCTAAGTAGAAAAATAGCTCCTTCCTCCTTGAGAACAAATCTTTCACCAGAAATTGGGTTATAAATGCTACTCACCTCCTCAGGAACCTTCTTGCTTTCATAAATTACCTCTTCCAATTCTGCTGAGAGGTCTGCTGCTAGCCTGATGGGGTTCCATCTATATCTGACTTGACCTTTCTTTCCAGCTACCGTTAGGACTTTTTCTTTTGTGTCGACCTTCGTGAATCTGATGACTATGTGCCTTGGGAGTGGTCATCTTGTGTAGTTTCTAGCCGGGGTTCTTGGTATTTTTTGAATTTTCATGTCAACCTCTCTCATGCAGTTAGGGGAATTTTCATGAACTATATCCTCAAATATATTTTCCAAGTTGCTTATTCTGTCTCCTTTCTCAGAAATACAAATATGTCACAGATTTGGTCTCTTTTTATAATTCCATGTGTCTTGGAAGTTTTGTTCATTTTTTAAAATTCCTTATTCTGTATTTTTGTCTGACTGTTGATTCAAATAACTCATTTTTCAAGCTCTGAGATTCCTTCCTCAGCTTAGTCTATTTACTGTTAATACTTTTGATTGTAGTATGAAATTCTTGTAATTAATTTTTTAGCTCTAGAAGTTCAGTTTAGTTCCTTCTTAAAATGCCTATTTCGTCTTAGCAGCTCTTGGATTTTTTTACTGGATTCTGTGGATTCCTTGGATTGGGTTTCAGCTTTCTCCTGAATCTTAATGAGCTTCCTTGCCATTCGGATTCTGAATTATGTATCTGTCATTTCAGTCATTTCAGACTGGTTAAGAACCATTGCTGGAGAGCTAGTGGACTTCTTTGGAGGTAAAGGAATACTTGCTTTTTAAATTGCCAGAGTTCTTGCACTAATTGATTCTCATCTGGGAGGGTTGGTGTTTCTTTAATTTGGGTGTAAGTTGATTATAGTCCATTGGCATCATTTCTAGATGTTTTTAGATGGCCAAGGCTCTGTATAGGGTCTTTATGGCTGAACGCTTGTCCTTGGCTTCACAGGGTGAGTATATTAGCAAAATATTTTTGGTATTATAGTTTGGGCTGTGATCCAGTAGATGGCACTTTAAGATTCATGGGTGGTGAATAGTCTCTAATTCAGCGGTGTGGCTTCTCTGTAATTCCTTGTGTGTACAGTCATGCTCTGTTGTGAAGGAGGAAGAGAGGTAACCTCCTCACCAGGTCTGCTCCTGAGCCTTGTCAGAGCCCCCTGCGACCACTGACACTGTGCTTGCATGTCTTTTGTGAGGTGTTCTGGGCTGGGGTGCTCTCTGAGCAGAGGCCACATCAGGGAGATAGGCCACACTCTTCGTGGGCCAGCCCTGTGGAGTGGGGCATGCTCCACTCACACTCCAGCCCACAAACTTGCGCATCTCACCCGCTTCATGCTCTGAGACTGTGGGCTCCTCTCCTGCTCCGGTGCTGGCCACAGATCTCAGCTAGGCACTCCTTAGCTGTGTGCTCCAGCCCTGGGTGCTGGGATTGTCTTGCTGCTCTATCCTCTGGACCCTTGGATTCGGGTTCCAGGTGTGCTGGGGGATCCAAAGCCCTCCTAGGTTGCTGGAAACATAATCACGTGCAGGAAAGCTTCCAGGCTGGGCAGTGGAGGCTGCACCACGCACACAACCCTGTGGGGCAGCCAGGCAGATGCCGTGGGAGGGGCCGTCAGGCAAAAGGCCGGAAGAATAGCTGTTCCCCAGTCCCATGGGGAAGTAAGTCCTGGCATGGCGGTCAGCTGAGGCAAGACATTCTCAGAGGGAGATGGGGACCCTGGGGGACGGGTGCCCCTGTCTATGCTCTCCTGGAGCTGTGCTGTTCAAAAAGGTTCCTAGTTCCATACTGCCTGAAGACCCATCTGTGCCTATTCTCTGGGCAGATACTCATATCAGCTTAAATTTCCATGGGGGATGTGAGGCTTTCTTTAGCCAGGATCCCAGAGATTCATCGCAAGGGTGAGCAGCCCCACATTTCCTTCACTCACCCATTTCCCAGGAGCTTTTCAGGTCCTAGAACTACCCTCAGTAATCAGGCACCTCACACAGGGTTCCCAGCCTCCTCCCTTCTCAGCCTCAGTGTCTGCGTGATGCCTTCATCCATTCTCGACGTTTTCTCTTGGAGATCTGTCCCAATTATGTTAGTTTACTCAAAGCCGTGGTCTCTCTCAGTGGGAGTGGCCCTTCCTGGGTGTGTCTAGTCGGCCATCTTATCCTCCAGTCATGTATTTACAATTTTTTTTTTACAATTTATTGTGATAAGATGGAATGTTTGTAATATGATGTCTCTGGGCCTTTCTATATGAATTTCCCTTTTAGTAGAACTGTTTTTTCCCACTGTGTGTGCCTGGCTTAATTTAACTCATTTCTTCAAATTTGTTCTGACTCTTGTGTCTTTCACGCTCTCTCTACAGGGTCTCTAGGGCATGGCTGCATCATAACCTTTACCACACTGACTTACAGATGTTGCTTTACTTGGCTAGACCCAGCAGAAATGAGTGTTGAGAGAAATGGTGTGTTCATCTATTCCATGATCTCAACAAAATGATCAGCCCAAGTAACGTGATTTTTTTCAATCAGTGAAAAAACAAATGTTTTAATTTCATAAATATATTATTTCTAGTCTATTATCCTATGAATATCTCTCAATAAAATAATGTGTGGCCTGATAAATAGCAAAGAGATTTTCTTTCTGGCCATGATTAGCCAAGAAATGTGCTCTCACAAAGAACTAAAAAAAAAAAAAAAGAATGTTACTTGACAAGTTAAATAAAAAGCATAACAGCTTTATTTTTGAACAAGTTCTTATTTGGGAAAGGGTTTCACATTTCATTTATTATGTAATTACCTATCCCATCTTTTGGAATGACCAGTAATTTATTATATCCCATGCTATAATCTTTCTTCATGGGTTTTTCTTAGATACTAATTTTCTCTTGAAGTTAATGCAGATTATGTTTTTTAGGCCAGAGGCAAAGGATTAGAAAATAATGTTATGTCATTTTATTATAAGAAAAAATACAGTTTTTTTAAAGGAGTATGATTAGTTTCTATGACCTCAATGTCTGGACATGTGTCAATAGTGTCTGGTGAGAAAAGAGGCCTTCGAAGGCCTTTGGTAGCTTAGTGTGTATGTTTTTGAGATATGACTGTATGGTCTCATTATTTCTATACAAGGAATTTATTGTTCCATTAATCTTGTGTATTTCTGTTTGCCTTTGATAGAAAACAGAAATGGCAGAATTGTCAATGTAAATAGAAACCTACTTAAATAGTATGTCTCTCCTTGAGCTTTGCAGGTTGGCTTTTAAGCATTGATCTGTTATTTGGTTGATAAGCTTGACTGTCTAGTTTACTTAGTAATTTAGTTTTAGATCACTTTATGTTTTATGTTCCCATAGTCCAGATACAGAAGCAAACACTATCGTTGTTTCTTTTTGTTTTTTTTTTTTTTTTCCTAATTGCTAAGTGGGATTCTTATTTATTAATAGCCTTTAATTTTGTTGTGTTTGTTTTGAGACAGGGTCTCACCCTGTCACTTAGGCTGGGCTACAGTGGTGTGATCACAGCTCACTGCAGCCTCAACTTCCTAAGCTCAAGCAATCCTCTCACCTCAGCCTCTCAAGAAGCTGGGACCAGAGGGCATACCCACCATCTAGCTAATTTTATTTTTTTTGTAGAGATGGGGTCTCACTATGTTACCCAGGCTGGTCTCCAACTCCCTCAAGCAGTCTTTCCATATTGAGCTCCCAAAATTCTGGAATTAAGGCATGAGCCACCTTGCCCCGCCTTAACTTTTAATTTACATTTATTTATTTATTTATTTATTTATTTATTTATTTATTTATTTATTTTTAGATGGAGACTCACTCTGTTGCCAGGCTAGAGTACAGTGGCATGATCTTTTCTCACTGCAACCTCCACCTCCTGAGTTCAAGCAATTCTCCCCCCTCCCGAGTAGTGGGGACTACAGATGTACGCCACCAGGTCCAGCTAAGTTTTTGTATTTTTAGTAGAGACGGGGTTTCACCATGTTGGCCAGGATGGCCTCGTTCTCTTGGCGTGATCCACCTGCCTCGCCCTCCCAAAGTGCTGGGACTACAGGCGTGAGCCACTGCGCCCGGCCCCTTAATTTTTTTTAACGGACTTTTAAAATACTTTAAATTTATATACATATCCCTTTAACACTGTATAAGCTGGCTCGTCACAAATTTTTATCTCTAATACTACTTTAATTTTTGTTCAGTTTGAAAATGTGTTCTAATTTTTATTATGATTTGTTCTTTAACTTGTGAATTATTCAGACATGTGTTTTAAATTTTCTAATATGTGAAGTTTTTATGTTGTCTGTTATTGGCTTCTCTTTCCTCTTGTGTTTTCCAAGTTGTCTTTTTTTAGTTATTCCCATTTTCTTCTGTATTGTGTACAGTTTTCTCCTGTACTATCTGAACTTCCGTTGAAGCAGGCACATTTGTTCTAGTTTGTTTTATATTTCAAAAAGCAAAGAAAACCTTGACTCACATTGTACCTTGTACAAGTCATTTTTCAGCTCTTCTTTACAGCAAAAGGTTTTGAAGGAGCCCGTAGAGTTGGTGCTTCCACTTAGTCTCCTCCCTTTTTCTTCATGACCCGTGTTAGCTGGCTTGCTGTCCCCACCATTCTTCTGCAATTGCTTTAGTGACCTCGATGTTACCAAATCCAGTGGCGGTGTTTTGGACTGATTATCTATCTACTATTCTATCAATGAGTGAAAGCAGGATATTGAAATCTCTGACTTTAATTGTGGATTTTTCCTTTTTCTCTTTGTAGTTCAAGTATTTCTTGCTTCAGGTATTTTGAATTTTGTTATTGAGTTCACAAACATTAGTGATTGCTATACCTTCGTGATAAATTTATCCTTTTATCATTAGGAACGATCTTTGTTCTTGATAATATCCTTTCTTCTGAAATATTTTTGATATTTCATATAGCCATTCTGGTTTAATGTAATTAATAATGCAGTGTATCTTTTTTATATATATTTTTTCATTCTTATAATTTTAATCTATTGTTGTCTTTATATTAAAGTATATTTCTTATAGGCAGTATGTAATTGAGTCTTGTTTTTTATCCAATGTGTTAATCTCTGCCTTTAAATTATTATGGCTAGATCACATGCTATGTGATTACGTTAGTATGGCTAGATCACATGCTATGTGGTTAAATATATTGTTAGGTTTAAATCTATTATCAGTTTTAATGTCTTTCCTGATAATTATAATACATTGTCAATTCTGCACTGGCTTTGAGGTATTGGTTTTTCTTTTGATTATGAGTTGTGTTTTCCTGATTGTTTGCATGCCTCATAGTTTTTGATCGAATATCAGACATTGTGAACTTTACCTTTTAGGGTACTGGGTTATTTTATATTCCTATAAATATTCTTGAGATTTGTTCTGGGATACAGTTAAGTTTTATATTTTGGGTCTTTCTTTTCAGACTTCTGGGTGCGACCAGAATTATGTTTAGTATAAGGTTAATTTTTCCTTACCACAGGGCAAGACCCTTCTGTGTACTCTATCCAGTGCCCCGTGAATTATGAGATTTCCCAGTGTTGTTAGTAGGGACAGTCACTATCTGTCACTGTAAGAGTTGGGTATTCTCTCTAATTCTTTTGGGTGTTATTTTCCTTGCCTTTCCTAGTAGACTTACATGAATAGACTGATCAGTATTCTGGTGAATACTCAAGAACCCTCATTGAATCTCTGAAGTTCTCTCACCTTTTTGATGTTGTCTTGCAAACTCTGCTGCTTTGATTTCACCAGACTCTCTGCAGTGTCTCCCTAACTCAATAAATCTTCCTGGCTCTGCATGAGCTCCTCTGCCCACTGCAAGGCCTGGAAACTCTCTCAAAGCAGTAAACTTGGGTAATTGTAGGACTCCAGTTGTTTTTTCTCCAGCTTCAAGGATCACTGTCTTTTACTGCCTGGCATCCAGCACCTTGAAAATCACTGGTTCCCATATTTTGTTATCTTTTATTGTTGTTCACTTCTGGCATGATGCTAAATCTAGTGTCTGTTGTTCAGTCTTGGTCAGAAGCAGAAATCAAAATCCTTTTCAGTTTTCGTTAGTATAATTAATTTATCAAAATTAATTCTCTCATTTGTGGCATAGATGAACTACCTTTCCAGCATCGAACTTACTCGTAATTTGCAAATCTTGTTTTGAGCTCACCTTCTGATGAATATTTTTCTTTATATGGCCTTCCAGTTTGTTAATTTTGAGCTTGCCAATACCCTAGCATCACTGAGTGTGCAACCTCAGTTTATGTCAGCACCTCAACTCATGAGTTTGGCCCATAGTTGTTTATTTAGTTATGAGATTTTGCTACCTGCACCAACACCCCCTTGAAATGTAGGCCCATTTCAAAGCATACTCACTAAGTTTGAACCCACATCTTGGCCACAGGGAACAATTTATTTTTGTTAGGTAGATAAGGAGGGGACACTATTTCTATCCCCCTTCATGACAGAAACCGCATCCTAATTCCTGACTTTACATGGTATACCTGTTTTTGTCCTGGGGTCCAAAGTTGGGCATATTCCTTATGGCATTATCCCTGATACCCTTTCAGCTTGTCTGTGGGCTGTTGATTTCAGTTCCTGTTTGCTACTCTGAGTTCTCTGTTCATTTCTGGTTCTTAGAGATTTTATTTACTTGGATTTTTCAAGCATGGAATGTTTTCTATTGATTTTGTATTTTTTTTTTAGCAGAAAAAGAGGATGCTCAATTTATGTTTAATCCACTATTTCACCCAGAACACTTTGTAAAAACATCAGAAAATAGAGACCATGAGAGAGGTAGCAATAATTTCAGTAACCCTCGAGTCTTCCTTAAAACTCTACTATTACATTTCTGAACTATTTTTCTATAGATTTTGTGCTTATCTTGTCAGAGATTCTGTTTAAAGACTTTAAAAAATTCAAAACCTAAATCATGAATGATGGTAAAGATTTCTGCCAAGACTGTTGCTGTTCTAGTGCTTTTCAGAATTCTGGTAATAACTGGAAAAATGTAGAAACTAGCTTGTAAAGTGCCAGTGCCAATGCACTTTTTATATTGTGTGGCATGAGATTTATCATCTAGTAAAATTGAAAAAACCTTTTAAATGATATAAATATTTATAAACAAATATAACATATTTACAGATATGTTACAAATAGAGCTCTTTGACTAAAACCCATTCACAGGGAGTGCGGAAAATGAGTATCTGATTAGAATATCTAAAAATGAAAAAAAGATTCTGGTTGTGGTCAATGTGACCTAACCTTGATTTTCAACATTCTTTCTTTGCCAGTCAAACTGGCATTCTTGTAGGCCCAAAGTTCTTGTATCCCTTGGTTCATTTCTACCTTTGATATGTTGTGTTTAATTGTTTCATACAGGAGCAATGATTTCATATTAAATATATTTTTCTAAATGTCATATACTTTTAGAAAAATAGATATATTTTTCTAAATGTCATATGACCCCAGGGCAAAAACAGGTATATCGTGTAAAGTCAGGAATTAGGAATGCAGTTTCTGCCATGAAAAGAGATAGAAATAGTGCCCCCTCCTCATCTACCTAACAAACATATGTTGGATACTAGGGTATTGGTAGGCTCAAAATTAACTAACTAGAAAGCCATATAAAGAAAAATATTCATCAGAAGGTGAGCTCAAAACAAGATTTGCAATACTAGTTGACATATACTAGTTGAAGTATATGATCTACTAGTATAAAGTATATAGTTTCAAGTATTTTGAAAAAGAAGTTCTACAAGTGCCAAAGGTTATCTTTACTATAATATTTTAATCATCTATTTATTTTTTAATTTCAGCAGCTTTTGGGTTATCAAGTGGTTTTTGATTACATGGATGAATTGTAGAGTGGCCTGAGATTTTAGTGTACTCATCACTTGAATAGTCATCTTTTTAAATGCCTAGTAATTTAAAAATTTCCTATGAAATATTATTCCATACTTATAATTCTCCTTGCAGAGATACTAATCTGTAATGGAACTTGTTTTCTCATTTGGCTAAATGTCAGTCTTTCCCTCATCTTGTTGCATCTTATTTGTATACAGTTACTAAAAATATAACTACTCTTAACATTTGTTTTTTCAGAATGCTTAAGTTACTAGCTACCAAGTTTCTTTATATATTTATCTTATCATAAATCAAGGCTGATGACTGATTAGTATAATTGTTATTTTTGAGCATTTGGACACAGAATAGCCATAAGTAAACATCATCATTAAAAAAATTCTGTTTATGTAATTCATTCACATAAGAGAGTCTAGTCCATAGAAACTATCTAACACAAATAATAATGTGCACACTTAAAACTCAATACTATAATTAAAAAAATATACATAAGTAAAAACATTAAATTCAGTCATCGTGGGAACAAGGCAATTTTGTAAAGTAGTGAAATTAATTTACATATGTTACAAAAGAAAATCCATCTCATTAATTCATAATTACATAGTCCTCCACTTCAGGGTGGAATTGGCAGAATGATGATTATGTGCTCATTCATGAAAACATGTTATAAATTGGATAAGCTATATTTAAATACATTGAGGCTCTCTAGCGCCTAAAAGTCTAATGATGATGTGGTCTGTCTGTCAAAACTGAAAATATTTTCAGGCTTATCTAATTAGTAGAAATAGTCCAAAAATCTTTATGAAAAAATAAGCATGTATACATAGTAAGAGCTCAGTGAATTTCTTCCTTTTAAACTTTGCTTTCTTTTTTCTTTTTTTTTGAAACAGAGTCTTGCTGTGTTACCCAGGCTGGAGTGCAGTGGTGCAATTTTGGCTCACTGCCACCTCTGCCTCCTGGGTTCAAGCAATTCTCTGCCTCAGCCTCCCAGGTAGCTGGGATTACAGGTGCCTGCCACCACGCCCAGCTAATTTTTAGAGGAGACGGGGTTTCACCATCTTGGCCAGGCTGGTCTTGAACTCCTGACCTCATGATACACCCGCCTTGGCCTCCCAAAGTGCTGGGATTACAGGCATGAGCCACAGCACCTGGCCTACTTTCTTAAAATTAAGTATAGCTACTTGATCTAGCAAACATCTATAGATACATTAGATTTATCATGGTAATCATTCATTTTACAGTGAGTGTGTGTGTGTATGTATAGACATGTATATAAAGACATGGCCGGGCACAGTAGATAAAGACATGACCTGCAGTGAGCCAAGATTGTGCCGCTGCACTCCAGCCTAGGCAACAGAGTGAGATTCCATCTAAAAAAAAAAAGTCATGTACATCATAAATATACACAATTTTTATTTTTCAATTATTCTTCAATAAAGCTGGAAAAAATAAAAATAAAAATAATGTTTATAAGAATAAAAAAGACCCCATTATTTATGTTATTTTTTTTTGAGATGGGGTCTCGCTCTGTCGCCCAGGCTGGAGTGCAGTGGTGCGATCTCAGCTCACTGTTAGGTTAGGTTTTATCAATAATTCTTATAGCAAACCCATTAAAATAATGAATATAATGCATCAGATTGCACTTGGGCATAATTATAGACTTCTAAAGCTTTGTGTCTGTTATCTATTTCAGTATTACAGAATCGATTTAATGTCTGATTTTAATCATAGGAAGATGTATATACCTTTGGCAAACCCTCCTCTTTCCTTCTATAATTAATTTCAGTCAACTAATTGGGAAATATATACTCAATACATAAAAGAAGAGGTTACATTTATCTTTGTCTTAACCTATAATAATTACAGCATTTTGTTAATATATTTGTTGAATTTAGCTATGTCTGGAATTATGTTCAAGACATTCTATTGGGTCCTGTAAGAAAAGTCTGTTCTTAATGGTGTTTTCATTGTGAGGGCATCTTCAAGATTTATTTTAAAGTTCTTTGAATGAAAAATGAAAATCCAGGAGATAGTTTGACAGTTATTTTTTAAAAACAACCAATCAACAATTATTCATAGAAATATGTACCTAACTCTGTGTTTGGTGCAATGGGGCACCAAAAATATGTGACACTCTGATCCACTGATTGTATGAAGAAAATATTACCTAATGAAATTTACCCCATCTTGGACTTTCACAAGGCATAGAAGTGGGTGTTTAAAATATCTGATATTGTTAGACATAAGATTAGAGATAAAATAAGGGAGAAGGGCACAGGCTAAGAGGTCGTGAATGAGATAGGGCAGGGGTCCCCAACCCCTGGGCCGCGAACCCCTACCAGTCCGTGGCCTGTTAGGAACTGGACCAGATAGTAGGAGGTGAGTGGCGGGTAAGCAAGTGAAGCTTCATCTGTGTTTACAGCTGCTCCCCATCACCTGAGCTCCACCTCCTTTCAGATTTGCCATGGCATTAGATTCTCATAGGAGTGCGAACCCTATTGTAAACTCTGCATGTGAGGGATCTAGGTTGCCCTCTGTTACAAGAATCTAAAGCCCAGTGGTCTGTCACTGTCTCCTATCACCCCCAGATGGGACTGTCTAGTTGCAGGAAAACAACTCAGGGCTCCCACTGATTCTACATTATGGTGAGTTGTATAATTATTTCATTATATATTACAATGCAATAATAATAGAAATAAAGTACACAATAAATGTAATGCACTTAAATCATCCTGAAACCATCCCCCACGCTGATCTGTGGAAAAATTGTCTTCCACAAAACCAGTCACTGTTGCCAAAAAGGTTGGGGAGTGCTGGGATAGGGTGACTAGGAAATGTATTCAGTCTTCAAGCTCTCTTCACTGTCCAGTCAACAAGACAAATATTAGAAGTTAAGAAGGAGGAGCATGGTACAGTCTTGCATCTAGTGTCTCTTCTACCTTTTCCTTCAAGGTTTATCTGTGGGAGAGTGTGGTACATGGATTTACAGTAGTCCTGGATAGTGAAGAATTTTCTTTATTCATTCTTGAAACCTTCGTGTGTCCAGCACCATTCTGGGCTTTGCAAGCACCTGACACAGATACAGTGGAATCCATTTGTAAGAGTGTATACTTAGCTAATTTATTCTAGCAGTCCTTTTAGATAAAAGTGAATCATTACTTATGCTGATACCAAATGTAGGAATCTTCTGAGTGAGTTGACTTGCATGTATTCATCTTTGCAAGATAATAAGCAATTAACCCAGTGATTAGAGCACAGGAGATAATTTGTAATGATGGATGTAATAATGGAATTTAATTAACTTCAAATAAATATTTTAGTGAGGGTTCATTTGTACACCAGATGTTTATTTATATTGTAATAGCTTTTATATTTTTGTCTTTAACCACTGCACCAAAAAATATGCAGCAAAGTTATTATCAATTTAAAAAGCCATGATCTAAAATGTCATAGCTTTTTAGTGTTTATAGCATCTGTATTATGATCAGTATGCAGATCACAAAAAGGTTGACAGTCTTATGTGATTGATTATACTGTTTTTCGGTTCCTGAACATATTGCTCTGATTCCTTCTGACAGTTTTGTTTGAGAGTGACTATCGGGTATGTAATTGGTGTTTCTTAATTGATCTAGGGTCATCATTTATAAAGCGTAGTTCAAGAACTCACCCTTTGTGATTATTAAAAGAAATAATCTTTTTTCTTCATTTGTAATTTGAGTTAGAATAGTCAAAAGGATATTGATGAATAGGTCATATCTCTAGCAGGGAACTAAGATACGCCTAGAATATGGAGTTATGTGCCTTTTCTCAACTTCCTCAATTCATATTTGTTTGAATCCACCAATGTACATAAGGAATGAGGACTTTCTCTTTGAAAAGTGGCTGCTACATGTGAGTTTAGAAACAGTTGGACATGACTGGGGTAGTGGACATGTAATATTGTGAGAAGAGGCTTATGAGACTTTATTACAATGTGAATATGTCAGAGGAGTATCACTGGCCATGTATTATTAGAGCCAGAGGGCATTTCTAGTTTGGGGCAGAGTAAGATCCCTCTTGTTTGAATCAGTTCTCATCCAGACCACCTGGCAGGAAGAAAGGCTGAATGTGAAATTTTGAAGAGCTCTCTCCATAAATGATGTAGTGTCCTTGTGCTGCCAGCAGCTTGGCTATGGGCCTTATGTAAGAGAGAGGAGTTGCTTCAGTCTTAAGCAACAATGCTGACCAGCTCACTGAGCATTTACTAATAGCTTAGAAGTGCACACCTTTGTCTCATGGTATTAGTGAATGACAAACACCAAGATGCAGTCCACGGTTAGTGGCAGAAGAGGTCAATGGCCCATCCTGATCTCACAAAATTCTCAATGGGCTTTGCAGTGATGCTATGTCCACAGGGATATCTTTGAAGATTGCTAAGGCCCGAATGATGCAGGTGTTATTGCTGAATTTACTGAAATTTATATGTATAGGTTAATAGGATCTAAATCGTAAACACAGGCTGATTACACCTATAATTTTGATACGAAGTTTTGAAGGGCTTTGTTCTCTTTTTAAGGAGTCATTTACTCTTTGTTTTTATTTAATTAAACCTTCTGAGGAAATATTTGAAATGTCAAACAGATAGTAAATATGGAGTTCTATTTTATCATATCAATAATGATGCCAAGTGTGAAGAACTGAAAATCACCGGTGTACCTTGAAATTTTGACAAATGTTGGCTCTGAGAACCATATCGATCCGTGGTTGGATGTGGTGTTTGCTGAAGCTGGCATTTTGTAAGTCCTTACATTCTTAGAAGATTTGGGAATTTATAAAATTATTTTGTTTCTCAAGCCAACTGAAGGATTTACCCTTGCTACATATGCTTTTACACTTGGAGATGTGCTTGCCTCATGTGCTTTTCCTATCAAAAGGGAACATGATGGTGATGTAACTAGACAGCCTCCCTTTCCACATTCAGCAGGATTCACGCACCATACATAGATGATAACGCCAGCTCACAGAACAATCTTTTGGATTGAGGAATAAGTGGAGAAAAAGCACATTTTATTTATGTTTTATATGTAAATGTAAGCAAAGGTTTTAGTAGAAAGCGGCATAATTACATAAACAAAAGTTTCATTTCTTGTCTTATTCCAAGACGTGGTTCTTAGCCAATAGAAGTGTGGCTTTGTATTCATGGCCACCCTTCTAGACAGTGAGAAGTTTTCCCTGAAAGACAATCACCTGGAGGAAATCCACAGTTCATGTTCCCTAACATTTGTATACTAAAAGCATGTAATAAATTAAGGCATGGACCTTTAATTCCTTCCCAGGTGGAAGAAGTAGTGAGGTGCAAGAAAGCAGAGTTGAAAATAAGATTTAATATTGCTTTAGAATTTTTTCCCCCTGAGTTTCTGGATAATGGTGATTTTCTGAGATTCTTTTGAAGAAGGCTGCTTTTAGTTCAACAAGCATTATCCTCAAATAATATATTTATTGTAGAAATGCTATGTGGAACATTTTCATATTTTTAAACAAATCAAATTTTTAAATATGATTTCTTAGATGATTTTTCCCCAAGAAATAATAAACCATTATAAAACAATGTTTCTCAAGTGACCTGTGTAGGGTAGATGGGAATATGGTGGTAAGGTGTGACAATTTCCAGGGAACACATTGATTATTCAGCAATTATTTATGGAGCATCTATAATAACCACTTGTTACTGTGGATTGTTATAACAATATAATATAGTAATAAATGATAATAAAATATAATTCATGCCATTATATGGATTGCTATATGGACTTGTTCTCACAAGTGCTAGGGCTGGAGTACAATACTGAACAAGAACAAAATTTGTTTCTGTCATTAGAGAACAGGAAAGAGGAGAGTAGATTTCATTTCCAAAATGCTTGTACAGTGTTTTACATCTTTATAAAATTTCATATGACTTTAGGCTATTATGTGATGCTCAGCTTCTTGCATATATTACATACATGTTGTTGCAGATAGAACCATAGTGTCCACTCACACACTTATTTGTCCCTTATGGGTGCTTTGTGACTGCAGCTGCAGCAGATAGGCATGTTATGTAGGGGCTGGGCCTGATTTCAGAGGGAGCTGAAATTGCACAAAAAGCAGGTTGTATCATCTTAAATACCTACAGCTATCTAGGGCTGTTCAGGGAACTTTGTGTGGTGAGCCAAGAGAAAATGTTATAATTAAACAGATATGAGGTAAAAGAGAACCAAAATTTGCTCATTTAAATTATGTTTAGTTTTGTGTAATAAGATTTAGAAAGTTCCAAACTGGGATGGTCTGAGCTGATTTCAATGGTATTTGCTGTTAATGACTGGACATCAGTTCTGTGTATTTGCTTTCCTTTTGATTATTGATAGGGAAGCTAACTTCGTTTATTTAGAATTTTGTTAGACTGATTGAATCAGACTATTGATAAAAAGTCAAATTCAATGTGACAACATTGTAGGTATGTGCCATCAAGGCATAAAATTTAGATTTGACCAGCAATCTCTAATGACACAGGAGTTGGTGAAGTGTCCTCATCAGGGAAGGAAAATCAATCTTTCAGGAACATTAAGTGAGGTAAATATTTTGTTGAAGAGGTTCTACCACTACAAATGCCAGTTAACAGCACCAGCTCTCTGAAATTAACAGGCCGTGTAATTCTGAATCTAATAAGATTCAAATACTGTATCATATTAGGTGCCAGTGGCTAAAGCTCTGAGAGCTGAGAGTGGTGGGAGGATGTAAACATGATCAATTAGCTTCTTTTTGACAGCACCTTGGAATGAACTGACACAGGCAACAAATGGGATAGAACTGTGAAATAGCCAAAAACAATACGAGAGGCTGAGATAAAAACAGTTCATTTGGCAACGTACTGATGCCCAGGAGGGGAACACCTCATGCACCAGTATCAACCCCAGAGGAGGACTCTAAACACGTCACCAATTTCTGTTAAGTTTCCTTAATCTGCCAGGTTTTTCACAAACCCAGCTGCCAGAGGTTTCACACAAACCCAGCGTATGAGTCAAATGAAACAGGATATTCACTCAAGATGTCAGGCAAAGCAAATTTATTACTCGCAGATAGGCAGTGAGGAGAAACAGATCTATGGCAAGGCCATCCCCCAGGGCTCACGAAGCTGGCCAGAGTGAATGGAGTCTTGTCTGTGCCTACCCCCTTTGCTCTACAACTTTGGAACCCCCAAAGCATTGCACTCTGGGTTTTTATACCCCAGGGTCAACTTTGCTCACTGGGCTGAAGTGTTGCAGGATGGATATGGAAAAAGCCCAGGCTATTCCAGACAGTTCTCTTTATCTCAGGATGTTACATTATCAGTACATTCGGCCTAAGAATTGCTAAGGAAAGGGGGAAGACATGGATTGGCCAGGGCGATTCAAAGATGGGTCCTCCTGCACACCTATTTTTGTACTTTCATTGTATGGAATTGATTCATTTGCTCAGTTATTCAGCAACTATTTGGTACTTTCAGTTTACCATATGTGGTGTTAGCTGATGGTGATTTGGTGATGATTATCAAGTGAGCAAAGATTTACTTTTGGTATACTCATTAATTTTTTTATTCAGCATTTAATGACAGTGGATACATCTAAACTATGTCAGAACAGTAGAAAGATTATGAATGCGTTATAAAATGTTTACATGCTTAATTGCTGAATCCAAACTTCATTTTTATATCCCACAAATATGAATGTTGTCAAACTTCTGTCACTTTGGAAAACAGTGATGAAAAGAATTTATTGCTTGCTTTGGTTTTATTGTTATTTTTTGTTTTGTTTCTGCCTCTGAATATACTATTTTTATTACCATACATTTTTCTTCCATAGCTCATTTTATCACATTCCTTAAATGTCAGGTTCATTTTGTTCTTATAACTTTCATTTTGAGTAGTGGCAAACAAAGGGATAGGCTATTAAGAAAAAAGCATCGGCTTCTTTAAATGTGACAGTAGTTTTGTGGCCATATCAGCATTCCACCAGAAATTCATCAGTGCATCTCGCTCTGAGACTAAAATTCTCATCTGGCTGCTTTCATTTTCTAAATCATTTTGCTGTAAGTTTAGCTTTACTGTTTAGTTGATTTCACTTAATTCTACATGGAATTTATTCATCTGTGAATTTTTAAAAACTCTGTTATGACTAAGTATCATCCCAAATCTGAAATAAGTGTGACGAATGGTAAATTTCTAAATTAAAAGAATAATGGCACTTTTAAGTATTTCTGTCTTTTCTGTCTAATGGCCCAAAAGTGGGGAAGGGTTGTTATGTTAGACATGTTCTTGCCAGTAGAGAGTTTCACATTTGGAGCTTGGGAAATTGCTTAAATGTGGTGTCATCTAAGATTCTGCATCAAATCGAAGGGTACATTTTGTAAAGGCATGGGGGTCTTAACACCACTTTCTAGCAAATGAGGTTTTAAAAGCAACAGTGTTGGTAAGTTTTTTCATCTTTCAGCATGTCTGTTAGAAATTGCCAGGGAGTCTGGATCCCACTGGGTGGTTATGAAAAATGTGTCAGATTAGTTAGAATGTTCAGTAATATGATGACATTAGTTAACCAAATTGCTTCCTTAATGAGGGCATATGACCTTGGGTTTTAAATGATAGCCTAAAGATTTTAGAGAAATGTAGATTAGAAGATTCAACAAATGAAAACTAGTACAAGATTATAAAACTTCTTTGCCAAGCAATTAGGAAACATCTTTTCTGTATGCATTTCTTATAACAACTCTCAGAGTGGTCAAGCCTGTTAGGCATATATGACAACAATGTTCTTTGCCCGAGGTCATGACTTCAAGTGATAAAGATAAAATGTGCAGCCTGCTTTGCTTCCAGTCACTAAGTGCCTTCAGCTGTCATAGCTGGCTTCAATTTCTCACCTCCAGACCCAGCCTTCCCTCAGATTCAGAATCCAGTCTCATCCTCAGGTAGAGAAATTTTAAAGAACCTTCAGCCATTAGTTCATCAGAAAGTCAGCCAGCTTCTGGCTCTTCTTTGATCTTACAGTCCAATCAAGATTTTTCATCATTCCCTAGCACTAAGCTTCTGATTTATGTTCCAGTTTCGGTTCATGGGTACCTGTATTATTCCAATGTTTTTAAGTCCACAATTTGGTTCCTTACCAGTTCTGCTAATTCCCCAAGAATTGTTCTTCTGTCACCAGAAACCCTACAGTCCCGATGACCATATTCTTGATGCGTATTCCTTGGCAATCCTGACACCCATCACCTTGCCAACGTTCCTGCTTACTCTTTGCTGCCAGCTCTCCTGATGCTCTCTTTCTCCTTCCTGATGAGACATCTACCTGGACACTGCTGGGCCTCTGTGTCGTTGACAGTTTACCTGCCTAGACTTCCTTGTGTTGTCTGCAGCTGGACCCCACCTGACCCCTTCTTCCACATTGATGGTTTCTGAGCTCTATCCACACCTAATAAGATATGTTCAAATTACCTGCACGCTTGCATTGACAAGAGAAGCCTCTATGTTACTCAGTCATTTTGCCTCTAGTTATCACTCTTAGTTGTATATTTTCCAACTCTGGAAACTTGCTATTTCTGTCATATGAGGCTGAGGAATACTAAACAAGAGATAAATGGCAGTCTTGTTTGGCTGGGATAAGACCATCTCTTCTCGTAAGTGATAAGAATTTCCCCAGGTGACTGTGATAATATGAAGGATAAATTATACTTCTGTAGCCCTCACTATTCTCTTATATGTACTCTTCATACATTAATGCTGTAGTAAATTATAAAACCTGCCATCATCAGTGGTTGGGCAATGTCACATTTGAAATGCAGTAAGATGCATCCAAAAGCACAGGCACCTTAGATTTTGATAAGTTTTCCATCAGTTAAGCCTCTCCTCACCTTTTAACATCACAAACATTCAGTATGCCACAGTTGTCCAGATTCTATGGAGCAGATATGAAGAAAGAAAAGTATACAGCTCTGTCTAACAGTAAGAAAAGTATAAAAGTGAAGTAAAATATTCAAATATAAAGGGGAATCTACGATGTTAGCGAGTGATGATACCCATGGATTAAAACAAACAAAACCTTGTGATATTAGAGAGTTATGAACACAACCACTCATCCTGTCAGTAAAATTAGGGAGACAAATGCAGGCCAATACAATGAGATGCGTATGATATTCTTGTGTATTAAGCTGATCATAACTCATCACCCTAATTTATTTTCTTTGTCAGTATTTTAAAAATATTTTAAGTGAATATAAGTGATTTTCCTTAATATTGTTATTGAGTATAACAAAAATAATAGAGATATTTGTAACAACCCTACCATCACAGAACATCTGTCCATATCTGGTGGGTGACGTGAACAGGGAAACAGACAATTACAAGGCAAAGGGGCAAGTCCTGTCACACACATTAGGCTATGGATTCATACAATCCTGCACTCAAATCCTGGATCCACTACATATTAAAATGGGAACTTCGGGCAGATTATCTACTCTGTATCAACCTCAGTTTTTTTAATGTATAAAATGGGAATAATAGTTTTACCTGACATAGGATTGTGTGGATTAAATTAGAAGTCTAAGACAAATACACCCTATTCAATATATGACATTACGGATTGTTTTATTTCGTGTTAATGCTCCCGATAAACACATCCCCGAGACTGGGCAATTTATAAAGGAAAGAGGTTTAATGGGCCTACAGTTCCACGTGGCTGGGGAGGTCTCACAATCCTGGTGAAAGGTGAAAGGCATGTCTCACATGGCAGCAGACAAGAGAAGAGAATTTGTGCAGGGAAACTCCCCTTTATAAAACCATCAGATTTAATAAGACTTATTCACTATCATGAGAATAGTATGGGAGAATCTGTCCCCATAGTTCAATTATCTCCCACCTGGTCTCTCCTACAACATGTGAGAATTATGGGAGTTAGAATTCAAGATGAGATTTTGGTGGGGACACAGCAAAACCATATCACAGATATTTCCATCTTGCCTAACATTTGGGACAGGAAGATCAGTTAGGAATGTGCTTTATTCCAAAATCTTAAAATCTGGAAAATATTTCGGAAATATTTTATTACAAAATTTCACAGAAAAAACTACAAGGAAGAGGAAGAAGTGGTTAGGAAAATGAAAAATCAGTTTTGGTATATTGACCTGCAGCACCTTTAAATCATGACATTGAAATATCTTGTAGGTTTTGGATATAATGAATTACGATAGATGGAATTGGAAAAATTTGAGCGCAAATTATCACCATATTCATGGTTACTGAAACAAAGGGAGTGGCTGAGATCACCAAGAGAGTGTGTTGAGAGAGAAGACTGAGTCCTGATGACCACTAACATTTAAAGTGTAAGTCGGGAGGAGAAGTAGATGAAGACTGAGAAAGGGACTGCCTTAGAGGCAAACAAGACCATGAAGTTGCAATGTCAAAAACCAGTGAAAGATGGTGCTTCGAACAGAGTGAGTGGATATCCAATACCATATGCCAATGAAAGTTTAAATAAGAGCTGAAAGAGATATGCTGGATATAGTCATATTGGTAAGAACAGTTGCATTTGAATTGGTGGCAACAGAGTCAGTTTGCAGAGGTTTGAGAGTCGAGTGGGAGATGCAATCACAGAGGAAGCATGAGCCTGGGAATTTTTTCTGCAAATGTGGCACTGAGGAGGTAACTCCTATTCTCTGTAATATGAAGGGATAATTGAAAGGAAAAGATGTATGTTCTTTTGTAGGTTTGGTATCAGGCAACTCAGGAAGTCTGGTATGAGAATTTCCAGTTTCTTTTTTTATTTTTGAGACAAGGTCTCACTCTGTCACCCAGGCTGGACTGCAATGGCATGATCTCGGCTCACTGCAACCTCCCTCTGCCTCCTTAGCTCAAGTGATCCTCCCACTTCAGCCCCCCGAGTAGCTGGAAATACAGGTGCACACCACTGTGCTTGGCTAATTTTTAAATTTCTTGTAGAGACAGGATCTCCCTATATTGCCCAGGCTGGTCTTGAACTCCTAGAGACGAATGATCCTCTTCACTTGGCCTCCCAAGCGCTGGGATTACAGGCATGAGCTACTGTGCCTGGCCAGAGTTTCTAATTTCTATATGAAATAAATATTAAGGTTAATTGCTGAGAGTTAAGAGAAAATAGAAGAGAAATCTGACTGTGGAGTTATAAAACTGCCCTGTGGGATTCAGGGACCAGTAGAAGAGGGCGATCATGAAGCTTTGACCAATGTTTATAATGGGAAATTACGAATACTCAAGATATTCCTATCCTTAAGTCTTCTCAACTTGAATTCACGTGTTACTGAAAGACTGAATAATAGGCATGTCCAAGGCAAAAATGTTTAAGTTAATACTCATATCTTCTCTTTTCAGTGTCCATTTCTTTTGCAAATCCATCCTTCCATCTATTCATGTACTCATTGACCCATCCATTCATTTATTCATGTATTTATCCATCTCTCCATCTTCAATATGTGTAGATGTCCTTCCATTAATCAAATATTCATTGACTGACCCAACATGATTTACAAAGAGGCATTAGGATTACAAACAACTGCACAATGATGGGTTTTGTTCTCACAGGATATTTTAATTAAGATAAAGGTTCAGTGTAGCCAAGGCGGACACTTATTTCTTTCTCTCATAAGAGTCTGTATGAGTAGTTTAATGAATCCAGGCAGTTTACATCTATTTACCATCCCATATCCCTAGGTAATTGGCCTTTCGTATATGGCACAAGATAATTCCCACATGCCCACATACTAGTTAGAAGAAGGAAGGAAGATAGGGAAAGGTATGCTCCTTCTCTTTAAGCCAAAATATGAATTGGAAGTTGCACATATTGTTTTCATTCATATTCTATTGACAAGAAAAAAAAAATCACGTTTTGCCACACCTAGTTTCAAGGGAGACTAAAAATGAAGGCTTTATTTTGCATGACCATATGACCAGATGGAAAGGAGAAGCCAGGTACTGAAGAACTAACAGAAGTTTCTCCCATACAGAGCCTATGTTTTGCTTGGAGTTATAGGCAGGTGAATTGACAGTTACCATAAGTTTGGAGAGGGCACGGTGGTAATATGTGATGGCAGCTCACAGGGCTTCCTCATCTCCAGGAATTCTACTGCACAGTGCTCCCTGAAGACCTCTGTCTCCAAAATAGGCACAGGGAATTTCCCATCTCTCAATGTCATTTCCCCTTTACTCAATACAGTTCTTCTTTCCTTAGAGTAAATCAATAAGTTTTGAGAAAGAAATATCAATGATTAACTCATCCTAACACATTCACTGCGAATCACTACTTCACTCCCCTCCCTTTTTAAATATACTACTAGGATAGTTTCAAATGTCTTTAATTGGTGGATTTTCAGTATATTTTAAAACAGAATGGCAGTCTGAGAATCAGATTTACCATTAAGATTTGAAACTTACAGAAACCAAGAGAGAATTGATTGAAATATTATTTAAAAGAATCCAGTGATTATATTGACAGATACTGGTGAAAACAAAAAAAGCATTTTAAAAAGGCTTGTATTAATCTGCTGGTAAGTAAAAGAAACTTGTAGTAAGGGGGCTTATATTGCCTAGGAAGAGAGTTTACAGCCTCTGGATGAGCAACTTACTTTCTATATCTGTTAATTGTTGATTCTTGTTTCATTATGGAGCTGGGCAACCTGTCAATAAATTCTTCCATCAAATTGGTTTCATTTAAAGAAATAGATCTCTTATGAACTATTTAAAGATCATTTCTTCAAACTAAACAAATCAAGACTTGGTAAAATGGCTCTAGAAACAGTATCTATGAGGCTTAAAAACAGGAAATAAGGCCTCCCAGTGTTTCCTATAAAGATGTCTATGAACTATGGGTTGATGAACTATGGCATAACCTCAGAAAGCCTGGAATTAAACATAACACCACTAAATGCAGATCATCTCATTAAGAATGATAATTCAACTTCTGTTCCACTGTATCTACCTGGTTAATCTTATGTTCATTAAGGACTTTTATGGCTTGTAATTTTCCCTGTTGAATTTAATTGTTTATCTCTGCCAATTTTTTCTGATTTCAGTGTCACTTTTAAACATTTAAGCTCAACAATTTTGTCAATCCCTAGATATAAACCTCTTCTTATAGCACTGAAAAAAAAGATCATATATTTAATTGCTAGTAATTTAGATATTTTCTTTTAAGTGACATTTTATAAAGTGCCATATAAATTTAGAACATTAGTATTATGATTGACTTTATTTTGTCACTTTAGGTAATTTCTTTGTATATTATGTTGGGTATTTATTGCTTTTTAATAAGCATATCAAGAGATGAATAATCTCCTTTCACTTGTCACCTTGCCAGCCTTCACACTGATTCTGATTTTCCTGTCTTTGCACAAAACATCTTTTGGGGGGTGTTCAAATTTCTACTTAAAAGGCTAATTTCACAAGAGGTTTTTGTTAAAAAAAAAAAAAAAAAGGCAGTCAAGTCAGATCAACTGGTCGGATCTTTTTAGCATTAAATCCACTGGAGTATTGGCTGGTTATTGATTTGTTTACCGAACAGTTATTGAATGTCTGTTACATGTCAGCGTTGGGTGTAGCAATCAATTAAATGTCATCATACTTTGCTTTTTAGGTGTTTACCTTTGTGTTTAGGAGCAAAATACATAAACATATATGTTGAAATTATTGGCTCAATGTGGCTATGTATGAGAGTGAAGTGGAAGAAGCAATTTATTCTGCATAGGCTGGGGAAAACTGTGTAGAGAAGATGCTATTTAATTTTGGTTTTTAAGGATGAATAGAATTTCACCAGTCAGAAAAGTGACCATGGGAGTCTGGGTGGCAGAAGGATGTTAAGGGAGAAAAACACTGCCTGAACAGGCATAGCATGATATGGTTAGGCAACTGACAGACATTAGGTATTAGTGGAATCTGTAACTGTTGGGAAGAAATAGAGGTAAATAAACAGTAGTAAAGCCAGTTGCAAAAAGGCTTGGATAGGATGCTAAGATATTCTCTAAAAGACTCTTGACAAGCAGCTCTTTGATCTAATTTTCATGTGTATGACAAATCAATCCCTCCCTCCCTCTCTCCCTCCCTCCTTTCTTTTCTCCCTCCTTCCTTCCATTCCTCAATACGTTTACTTTAATTCTCCTTTTTAGGTGTTAAGGATAAAGAAGTGAACAAAACAGGAAAAGTCTTATCAGCATGGGGTTCATATTGTAGAGCAACACTCTGAAAATTGTTTCTGTAAATGGCAAGATAGTAAACATCCCAGGCTTTGCAAGTCGTCTAGTCTTTATTGCAACTACTCAGCTCTGCACTTGTAGTGAGAAAGCAGCCATAGACAATATATAACAAATGGGCATGGCTGATTTCCAATCAAACTTTATTTACACACTGACATTTGAATTTCATATGTCACAAAATATTCTCCTCCTTCTTCTATTTTTGCTCCAGCCACTGAAAAATGTAAAAATCACTCTTAGCTTGTGGGTTGTACATAAACAAGAAGGCTAGATTTGGCCCATGGACTGTAGTTTGTCAAACCCTGTTCTAGAGGTTCAGATTAATGGAGGCATTAGACACACACATTAGAGGGGTGAATCAAAAGCAGTTTACATATTTAAATGATTTAGAAAGTAGTCTGTGCAACCAGCTTATACAATAGAGAGATTCTCTAATTCTGCAGGAGAAGCATGAGAGTTCAAGCTCTTGGCCGTTAATTTCTAAGTGAGTGAAGGTCACATTAGATTTTCCTTATATACAATTGTCTCCTCTTATGTCCAGGCTTACATTTATATGACATTTCTGTATATAGGCTAGTCTGGCTGTGTCCTGGGACCAGTTTAGCTGAGCCAGTTCCCCACCATCAGTAATGGTATTATATAATATTCAATGTGATTTCAGGCTCTGCTTGGGACAGTCCTCCCAGGCGTGATCACTATTCATCTCTCTCAGCCCACTCATGTGAACACAGCCTGGTTCAAGTGCTTTGCTCAAATAAGGACTGCAGAATTAGAACCAGTGTTAGTTACCCAGAGGTTTTTGAGAGTAAGCTATTGGGCCTTTAGACCAGTGGCAAGTTCTTGATTATGCATTTTAATAACATATTTTTTTTTTATCAGCTCACAGTATTTTTGGGCTTCATTGCTTAAGTTTGGAAGTTGTTGTTGCCTGGAGTCTAAACCCAGTTCTACTGTTGGTTGCTGTGTGGCACTGGGCAAATGATTGAAGCTTTCTCAGCCTCAGCTTCCTAATTTTTAAAATGGGAATAATACCCATAACCTAACTTACAGAGTTTTTGTATTAAATGAAATAATCTTTGTATCCTTTCAAGGCCTATAGTTAAAGCATCTGGTATATAGCAAAACAAACAAATAAAAATGCACTGTTATTACTATTATAATTGTAGAAAATAAGAGGAAGTTTGGCATTCTTTTCCTAGTAGAATTTTTGTTACTCTTTTTAAATTGGATGAATATTAGAAAGAGGAGAGAATTAACTTACTTCAGAAAAGACTTGCCCCCAAATCCTGGGAGTATTACAGATCGCTTAATACAAGAGGAAATCAAATATGAGCTGTATCATTTTGAAAGAACAGCTGTTAAACATTTCAAAAAATTTAATTTAGAAAAGGTTAATTACCTTTACTATGTCAACTACATTTTTAAATGAAGGATTCTCAATTCTTTTGAAAACATGTCCACATGTCCAAGACCCATTTATTTGTTAATTTAATTCCATGTGCAGTGGACCCCCAGCTCCTATACGAGTGCAAACCATTATAATATATCTTGATTTGAAGGCTCACCACAGCCACTGTTGATTTCAGCTGCTAAAATTAGAGTATGCTGTTTTCAACTCTGTGCACATTATATTAGAATTTGCTTTGGTCTGACACAAGTAAGAGGCTTTCTATTTACTTAGTATTGCGGGGTAGGATTTTAATCGGTTCCACAGCTCTTACTCAAGTATCATTTCACTTTTCAACAAATGATTCAGACCTTTGGGGAGACATGCCATAATTTAACTGGAGAAAATTTAGGATCCATGAATGTCACACACACACAGAAATTGCACAATGGAGATAATGATGTGCCGATCTTTATAGGAATGTGTGAAATGCTACTGATTCATTTTTATAGGTTTTGTTCTTTGGAGTTTTTCTGTAACAGAGAAAACTAAGTGGATCTCTGCACATTTTCTTTTCCAGTCTGATCTATGCTCAGTGGTGTGTGTTTAAATGTGTGCTTTATCATCAATACATTTGTATGTATTTAATATTTAGGGCTTTATGTGCATAGAATTTATTTCTTTGTTCAATTTGTACTGATTCATACATGGCCATCAAATCTACCACCAGCCCTTGAGTGAGTTATTTCTTTTGGCCTCAATTTTCTCATCAGTGAGATGAAGCTAACATCTTGGAAAGGGATTACTGAAAGGTCTAACTGAGAAAACAGATACAAAATGACTGGGTTTGTGCCTAGGTCAACAGGTGCTTAATAACTGCTTGATTTCTTCCCTTTCATCTTTCCTATGCTTTCCCTTTTACCTTCTAGCCCAAATCATGCTTTAACTATCACCAGGCCTCTTCTTTTGTGTCTAAAATCACCATGCAACTTATTTCCGTTATTAATCACAGGCAAATAAACTAAATATGATAGTACTGTTTTAGAGATTTCTAAGTTGTAAATATGAAGAGCTATGCTAAAGATAGGCTTTAACATAAGTAGAATAATCTGATTATGAGATGAACATGAGTCTACGTGCTTTTACTGTTGTATTGAATTTATGTTTGCAAATGTTAATGTAAATGTCATGTCTCTCAGTGGCTGAGAGTTTTGATAAAATGACAAAAAACTTCTAATTGTTTCTTCTTTGGGTACCCATGAAGATTGGGCTACAATTTCTAGTTATCACTGTCATATGGCACCCTATCTGTTCTGCATCTGTCTTTGGTAAACTGTCAGATTCATTTGTTCACATTGTCATCTCTCATGCCATAAGACGGCTTTAGTTATGGTCTCTCTGCCCTCCAAAAATATCCTTCTTTATGGCTATGATGTCTCTGAATATGCTAGCTGCCAGGCCCTGTAGACTTTCATCTTACAAGACTTTTTGCTAGTGAGCCTGTTATTTGTCACTTAATGTTTAGAATTATCTGTAGCTGATGCTGATGAACTTGGTCTGGAGGTTGGAAGTGGCCTCACATATATGTGGCTGTTGGGCATGGCTATTGCTCTGCAATATCTTCATTCTCTTTGAGGCTTTTACTATATTAGATCCTAAAGATGGTCTGCTGAGTGGCCAGAGGACAGACAATACTTGGAATTTTGTCATAATAAAATGTTATTGTTGGACATTTCTGGAGAATCTCCAGGCCAATATTAGGCCTGTGGCTAAAGGATTAATGCAGCAGAGATGTCCACAGCCAGAATTATCTATGTCCAACGTTGCAACAACTATAAGGGAGTCCTCTGTTAGAATGGGTGGGGAGATAGTCCAGATCTCTCTGCTTAATTTCATTATGTTTCATTAGTTTACTGCGTTAGTAAAAGGGGGTTAGAATGAAAACAAAAAACACATAAAGCATAGTTGCCCTAATAAGAACTTTTTCTAGGCTGAATGCATTTTTTTCTGCTTTCTTTAAAAAAGAGAAGTCACCGACTATTAAAAATAGATATCTGTTGTATTTGCCTGCCTCATACCCATGTCCCTTTCATCTGATAACAGCACACACATTTCTCATCCCCTGCTCTGTCCATGTGGTTCAAGTGAGGTTAACCTCGACACTAGATGATGTGGGCAGGTGAAGAAGTCTGGACAAGCTCATCCTCCTTTGATTCGGTGACAGGTAGACACATTAGAGCTAATAAGAGAAACTCCAGGATTTCTTTTCAAGAATTGTTGGAATAGCAAAGCTCTCTTTCCCTGGATGTGTCTGATAGAGTAGAGTGAAAGTCTGGAGGTCCTGACAGTCATCTTACCATTGGTAGGGGAGTGCCTACCTAAGATGGAGTCAACCAAAAAGAGAGTAAAATATAATTAACCTGTGACCATTTCAATATTTAGTATTTTCCCATCAATTAAATGTTCTGTGTAACATTCATTTTAATTGGAGAATTGTATCGAATAATATGTATTAGTCAGGGTTCTCTAAAGGGACAGAACTAATATATAATATATATGAATAATATATATATTATATAATAATATAATCTATATTATATATATTATATAATATATATTATATTATATTATATTATATTATATTATATATATTATTATATAATATATATAATATATATTATATTATATATTATATATATTAAATAATATTAAATAATATATATTATATAATACTATATTAATATATTTATATATATAATATATATTATATATATAAATATATTAATATAGTATTATATAATATATATTATTGTATATAATATATAATATAATAATATATAATATATATATAATATATATAATATATATGAAGGGGAGTTTATTAGGAGAATTGACTGACATGATCACAGGGTGAAGTGATATGCCAACTGCAAGCTGAAGAGCAAGGAAGCCAGTTCGAGTCCCAAAACCTCAAAAGTAGGGAAGCCAACAGCGCAGCCTTCAGTCTGTGGCCAAAGGCCTGAGAGCCCCCTGGCAAATCACTGGTGTAAGTCTGAGTCCAAAAGCTGAAGAACTTAGAGTCCGATGTTCAAGATTAGGAAGCATCCAGCACAGGAGAAACATGAAGGCTGGAAGGCTCAGCAAGTCTTCCCTTCCATTTTCTCTTGCCTGCTTTATTCTAGCCACCCTGGCAACTGATTAGATGGTGCTTACCCAGATTGATGGTAGGTCTACCTCTCCCAGTCAAGTGACTCAAGTGTTAATCTCCTTTGGCAACACCCTCACAGACACACCCAGGAACGGTACTTTGCATCCTTCAATCCAATCAAGATGACACTCAGCATTAATCATCACACCATATTAATGTGCTATCATTTATCAATCTTCCATTATTTAACATTTTGTCTGCAGTGAGCAATCACATGTGTAAGTCTACGTCTTAACATCTGTAAGATACAGAAATGTCATTTCTACTTCAGAATACATAAAGGCGTTCTATAGCTTTTTATATGTTAGGCAATACATTGAACATGTTCATTTTTGTTAGGACATTGTGGTTTAGGATTTTGATTTCTTTTTCTCAGTTTAGAATATTCACAAAGCACTATGAAAAAGTTTACATATGAATTAAAGAAATATTTTCTTGGAAATGTAAAAGACAAAAATCCTCTCTGGCCTGGTGTGAAAACTAAGTCAAGAAAGCTGATCTGTTGCACAGCAGTATACATGCCATGCGATCTTCCAGCGGCTGTGTCTGCCATGAGATGCCTTTTTGATTTTCAACAGCATTCAGAGCAGTGGATCACCTGTGCGTGGGTGGTTGAGGCGTGTTTGAAAAAGGTTGAAAGACAGCTATAGATTATGGAGAGAAGAGTGCGCTACTACAAGAATCCAATATCCAGCTAAGATAAAATTTACCTGTTTGGTTGGTAGTTTATAGAATAAAGGTATTGCAGATATTCAGTGATTCAGAGAGGAATTGATTGAACTCCGTGATTCATAGGCCGAGGAATACGTTATCATCTGTCTATCTCATGAGGAATAATTGCTTGAGAATGAACTCTAACAAAATAATAATGGATCAGAGGCCTCAAGATAGGGGAAGAAGGAGGAGGAGAGAGTAAACAATGGTGAATGAGACTCTGTATCTGTATCTCTGTATCTGCCTGTAATCTATCTCCATCTATACTAAATGGATAATAATAGGGGGAAAGGAATAACTATGATTTTAATGCCAAGTAATGGTTAATGAAAATTATAGGATGTCAAAGGAAAACTGTTAATAATCTAGAGCTAAATGTACTATATTTTTTAAGCAAAATATGCGAGTTGTGTAGTGAGTTCAAGGACAATCCATAAAGTGTCGGTGGTGCCCAGCAAGATTTATTTGGTGACAGTCTGACAGGTTTGTATGTAAGGGAAAGTCCCTCACAGCATGAGACCTTCTAGAGACCATGGTGCAGCACACCACCCAGAAGGGGATGAGGGCAAGAGGATTCCTGGGGGAGAGGAGGATGCTGTGTCTAGGGTGTATCACTCAGAAGCACATCAGAGAGTCTCTGGGTCAGAGAACTCCAAGGGAAGCCATGGTTTGGGGTCTTTTATAGCACCAGGGTTTATCTTATTTATGGCTAGCAGATGTTGGGTGAAGTTTCACAGGTTGTGCATAACAGGCAGTCTCTAAATGGCTAAAAACTGCATATATGGGCTATATTTAATACAATTTCATATGTAAAAAATCTGAATTTGGCATTGGCAGGCTTCTGAGCCAACAATACCAATCTGCTGTGCTTATAACAACATAGGACCAATATAGAGGGACCGTCTTTGGCTCGGTTATATAACAAGTTGTTAATGGAGTGCAGATAGCAGATGCTCTAAATGTCTAATCTAGACAAGACTGCATGGGACGTAAGAGTATTATAAAGGTTGTATCTTATGGTAATGGGATTTAGGAAGCAGGCAGGGAATATATTGTCCTAAGAGATAAGAAGAATCACACTGTTTAATAATTGAGAAATATTTAATTACAAGTGGTAGTAAAGAGAGAATAAAACAGAATGAAAAAGTAGAGTGGAATTTCCAAACCAACGAAGAGTAAGCAAATGAGCAAGAAAGAGTGAACGATTAGCAGTTTGACCAGATCAGCAAAACACTGGAACAGGAATAAAAAGAATGTAAATTTCAAAAGGAAACATAAACCAACTAAATAAAAAGAGTTCTACCAATTGCTATACTAAATGTGAACAGGCTGAATTCAGAATGTATAGAGAGCTAGACTGTCAAAAATCTACCCCTATTGTATTCTATTTATGAGAAGCCCAAGAGTGGTGATATTATCAGACAAAATGGTCAAAAGCACTTACCAACATGTAGAGAGACATTGTGTAATAACAAAATACCTACTTTTCAAAGAAAATATAGTATCACAAGTGTGAATACACGAAACAGCATAGCTGCCAAAAACACATTGAAAGAACTATTAAACCTCCAAGGGCAACTTGATAAAAAATATAGTGATAGTGGGAGATGTTCATATGTTTATTTTGAAATCAGATCTAATAGAAGAAATAATTGAAGACATAGAAGATTCAGATTATATCAATGAACATCATATAAAATCTATGTATAGAAATGTATACTTTAAAGTAGAACATATTTTATATAGCTATAAAAATTAATAATCAACCATATGCTTGACTATGGGAACACCAGTAAAAATAGAAATTTTATGATTTACAAGTTACATGTTTTATCATAATAAAATAAAGTTAGTAATAAATGAGGAGACCTAACCTCCTCAACTATTGGAAATTAAAAATCACACTAAGTTAATTATGGATCAAAACAGAAATGCTAAATTACTAGCTATTTTTAGAAACAAGTATTATAAATTACAAACTATTTTGAATACATTTGTAAAGAAGAATACTTTATATAACCAAATAAGCTCAATAAAAGCCCTACTCTGAGGTACAATTTCAGTCAATGACCCAAGAAAGGAATTTTTTCTTTTTTGAAAAAAAATTGGAAGAAAAGCAACAGAAACAAAAAAATGAAGTAGATAAAGAGAAACACTGACCTCAAGTCATGCCTTAAAAATGAAATAGAAAGGATTAAAAAAGTAAAACTATTTTTCTTTGTGTATTCAAGAAAATCAATAAAAACCCTGTTGAAGCAAAGAAAAAAAGGGAGGGAACAACACTACACATGCTTAGGAATAAGAAAGGTCATAAAACATGGCCAAAGAGATTGATGACATAAGGAAACACTACATGCAACATAAAAAAAAAATCAATAACACTCCTAGAAGAAGATATAGGATACTACATATGCATAGCACAGGAGTTAAGAAGACCTGATTAATCAAGACAGGAAACTTGGAAGATGTTAAAGAAAAGCTAGACATATTTTAATGTAAAATAATTAACATTGTTTTACAAAAATATTGTGAATGAAGTCAAAGGAAGAATGATAGATTTGTATAACTTTTGTCTTTCTTTATTGAGCATGGAGAAGGCATGGAAAGATATATATCCTAGGCTATTATCTCGAGTCATTTAGTCGTGCGGAAAAAGTGTTTGAGTAGAGAGAGTGGAAGAAGGGAGATGGGTAGAGAAAAATGAAGTAAACAGACTTAATACCTAAAGGCTATGGGTATAATTTAAAATTTACACAGCCTTCACAATAAAGTCCTTGAAACAAGCAAGTGCCTTATTTGGTAGAACAAGCCTAGTGTGAGAAAGGCTTCTAAAGTAGCTAACACTTAATCAGAACTACATCTTTAACCACGTTATTTAGGGAGAATGAATTGGAGAAACTTATCAAAACCCACTGTACATCCTTTATACATAGATAAATATAATACATAGAGTTTTCATTGAAAATAGCAACATATTGATCAGTTCAGAAGAAGTGCCTTATGTAGTGTGTGAACTTAAATATTCGTTTTCCTCACCTTCAAATGTCAATTTTACTCTCCATGAATCTATTGTCCAATTTTAAGCAGATATTTAGTCTTTTAATTTCACTGGTGGCATATTTTTGAAGTGATAATGGCCTCATAAACTGCTTAAGGCCCTACTGATAACAAACAATGTATTTTACTCTAAAACAATATCTGGTTTTCTAAGAAGCAATAACTGGTTTCCTAAGAAAAATTATTATGATGACTGTTTTCCTTTTTTACCTAAAATCTTAGAGTAGAAAAGAACTCTAACTTGTCTTTGTGAAAATGAGTCTTTTGAAATTCTATACTTCAAGGTTACTAGCATGGAGAGACATTTGTTACACTGAACACAAATCAATATCATATATCAGCTTGACATATAAAGTCAATAACATATTTCTAAAATAGAGGCACTGTTTATTGGTAGAAGCACAGAAAACCTGGCCTGGTCCTTGCTCAGGCATGTACTGACCACGGGAGTCTAGGACATGATATGGAATTTCTCTGAATCTCAGTTTATGACAGTATTATCCGAGTCTACCTGCCTGGAGGGTTTCTTGTGAAGGTCAAATGGCCACCTTGTGTAAAAGGTCTTTGTAACAAGTAAGAACTCTCTATGCATGCAGGAAGATATATTATGGCAGCCCCATGTCCCTCTGCAGTCCTGCTTTTGCCCTGTCCAGTTGCTCTGATGGTCAATATCACATGAAGTTACATTCTAAAATAATGTTTTTAGACATTGTGATCGAGGAGCTTTTTTATTTTATTTTATTTTTTAATTTATTTGTTTATATATATATATTTTTATTATACTTTAAGTTCTAGGGTACATGTGCACAACGTGCAGGTTTGTTACGTATGTATACATATGCCATGTTGGTGTGCTGCACCCATTAACTCGTCATTTTAATTAGATATATCTCCTAATGCTTATCCCTCCCCGTTCCCCCAACCCCACAACAGGCCCCGGTGTGTGATATTCCCCTTCCTGTGTCCAAGTGTTCTCATTGTTCAATTCCCACCTATGAGTGAGAACATGCGGTGTTTGGTTTTTTGTCCTTGCGATAGTTTGCTGAGAATGATGGTTTCCAGCTTCATCCATGTCCCTACAAAGGACATGAACTCATCATTTTTTATGGCTGCATAGTATTCCATGATGTATATGAGAAATAGTATCACTTTTACACTGTTGGTGGGACTGTAAACTAGTTCAACCATTGTGGAAGACAGTGTGAGGAGCTTTTTTCTTTGAGGAAGAATTTGCTTAAATTTTTCTTTTACACCTTAGATTGTAATTGTCACTCTCCAGACATATCTATTAGGAATAGGAAAGGATTTCTCAGTAGTACAAACTCTAAATCTCTGTAGATGGTGTTTGAATAATAACAAAAAGGATTATTTGATTCTTGTCCTTGGCCTGAAAAAATGACACATTAGGGAGATCTCTAATTGGGTTGAATCTTGAAACAGGTACTTAAAATATAAAATAAAGTTTGTCTACTTGGACTCATTTAAGTTTGTAAAATGTGATTTCATAAAATGACCAAGGACACCATTTTCCTGTAGCATTTTGATGCCTGTAGCCTTCTGGAGGAGATGATGTAAAACTGTAATAAAATATTATGTTCCTCCTAATAGTATTTTTCAATATCAGTGTATTACATAATTCCAAGTAATTAGAACAAGTAGATGTTTACCACTATTAGGGAAATTCAGTTTATCTCTATATAAGGGAAACTATTTGTTCCCAACACTCTTGAACATTATGTCTTTGGACTCTTTTATTAAGTATAATTTACAAAATTTTAATAAATCTAAATAAAATCAATTTTGTATGTTTTTCTATAATCTGCAAGACACCATATTAATAGATAGGGCAACTTTATTTTGATGCATGAAGTTAACTATTTATTTTGGTGTTAATGTTACCTTACAGTATCTACAACTATATGTCAGCATTCTGAACTTTGCCATAACATGATCTGATTATATAATGTAGGTTATTAAAATTTTTTAGCCTATTTAAGTGCTTTGTCCTAGTTATAGCTTTTTTTCCCATTAGTTCATCACAATAGTTTATAATAATTATTATTACTGCTTTACTAATAATAATAATAAATGAAAGAATGGCATTAAATGCAGTTATAATTAGTTTCAAGTGAAGAGCAGTGTAGACTATTTCAAGTGTCATAACTTGTGTGTTATTTCAGGTAGATCATACATATCATGTAGCTATGTTTAACCATATCTACCTATCATTTGTATGTATGTATGTATGTATGTATGTATGTATGTATGTATATATCTATCTATCTATCTATCTATCTATCTATTCTTCTATCTGTCATCTATCAATTATTTGTCAGTTGAAGTAAAATAGTAAGTAATTTTAACTGGAAAATAGCATGGTGTGTGAAACAATACGGGATTTGAATTCAGACAGGACTTAATATCACCCCTGACTCTACCTCTTTTCAGTTTTATGATAACTTTTAAGCAGCTGAATTTCTCTGTCTCAGTTGCTTTATCAATAAATATCAATAAGATAATAACTAAGTCCATTTCTTTTCATTTCTGTGGGTAGTATTGTCTTCGCAGTGCTTGTCAAATGTGAATGTGCATATCGGTTCCATGGGGATCTTGTTCTAATGCAGATTCTGATTCAGTAGTTCTGAGAAGGGGGCTCAAGATTCTGCATTTCTAATAAGCAACTAGTCCACCTGACACAGTTTAAGTAGCAGTGTTGAAACATACATTGGGATGCAGAGAGTTAGATGATGGGCTCAAGTGCATTTCTAGCATCTAAAGTGGAAATAATGACATGTCTTTTGGAGAGTTATTGTGGCTATTACAGATAATAGATAACGTAAGATGATTTCCCTGGGTTCTGCCACATGGAAGGAGCTCAGGAGGCATCATGATTGTGATTATCTTTTTAGGTATTATCTGTGTGTCAATAAATTATTTCTGGTTCACACCAAAGCAGGTCCTAGCTGGGAGTACAACAGGAATTATTTTGTCCAGCCACACTCTTTTTACAGAAGAGAAAACTTAGACTTCCAGAAGGCAAATTTCCAAAAGACTGAAACGCTTTCCATCCCATTATTGTACTTTCCTTGTCATAAAAGCTGAATGAATTTGAGATCTGAAATACACAGAAAGAATTATTTAAATTTATTTTTTCAGGCTGGGCATGATGGCTCACGCCTGTAACCCCAGCACTTTGGGATGCCGAGGTGGGCGGATCACCTGAGGTCGGGAGTTTGAGACCAGCTTGGCCAAAATGGTGAAACTCCACCTCTACTAAGAGTACAAAAATTTGCTGGGCATGGTGGCACACACCTGTAATCCAAGATGCTTGGGAGGCTGAGACAGGAGAATTGCTTGAACCCAGGAGGCAGAGGTTGCAGTGAGCAGAGATCACACTATTATACTCCAGCCTGGGTGACAAGAGCAAAACTACATCTCAAATATATATATATATATATATATATTTTTTTTTTTTTTTCAAAGAGGACTAGGACTTAAAAGGCATCTAAACATATAAGAGGACATTCCTACAAAGTTGTAAAATGTCAATAAGAATGTGGACCTTTTGGGGCTATGATTACTTACTGTTTTGAATCATTCTTTTTGCCACTAAAGGTGGGAAAATGGTACATTAATGCAAAAATGACTTTAAACACTGTAATATGTATTCAAGAAAATCCTGTGCAGTGAACCAGATAAGCTAGGGCCATTCCTACACTACATTGTAAAGGCTGAGATGTATGTTTTTAGCACCTCACTTTTCCCTTTCTGTGACCTTTTCCAATGATCATCTTTATCGCCAGGCACAGAATTTTCTCTCACCTACTGTGTTTTCCCTCTCTAGGAGACACTGAGCTGATATACTCATTCATGCTTTAGAAATCAAAGAATGACTCCTTGTAGCTATATTTCTATTAACAACAACAAACACACTTCAAAGATTAGGGACTGTATTAATATTCATTTATTAGGATCTTCTTGTTTCTTTCAAATAATATTATTAAAACTCTAACTGCAATGCCTCTTTGGAAGACTAGCTTCTATTGAGATTTGAAGATAACAGTAAAGGGCAGCCTCTGAAGGATTTTTTTTTTTTCAGGTAACATTTCATAGGATGTTTAGATTTTGAATATCGGGTATTAGCTTCTTTGTTATTTGTAGGTGATTGGAGAACAGAATCAGGGCTTGATGGGCTCAATAAATAATGCCGTCTTAATTTTTCCCTCCCCATTCTACCCAGGTATAGAAGCAGTTCAGAGATAGACAGACATAAATCAGGACAGATATAGAAAATATTATCTTGTCACAGATACAAATGAATTTAGGAAATTTAGATTTTTTAGCTAGGTGGATTTGCTAGCAATCTGCCGCTAAAGTAGGGAGATTCAGCCCGTTAACTGGAGAGACCCAGTTACAGTCAATGGCGTCTCTGCACAATATCAGATCTCCCCAAAGAGGGCCTGTCCCCAAATTACAGAATGGAGAAGCCTCTTTGGGCAGGCTGGCTGTCATAAAATACCGGAAGAAGAATAGATCCAAGGTACCCATGCTGAGTTCCTGCTCCTAAGTTTACCAGTCAGAAAATTCACACCTTTTCTTCTGGGGAAAATGTGGGAGGAGGAAAGAAAGGGGTCAAGAAGGTTTTTTTTTTTTTTTTTTTTTAAATGAATATCCCTTAGCAATAAGAGATATATGTTCTTCCCTGACATTTTGCAGCTTTATTCTCTTAATCCAGTAACTTAACCATAGGTCCAACATCTGTTTTTTAAAAGCTTACATCTTTTTGTCCCTCTCTGCCTGATTCTTCAGTCTAACTCATTTTGTTCTGAACCTGGGCAGGAAACAGGGGACATGTTTATCGGAATCGCTGAAATTCATTATCCTGTGCATTGGACCAGAAAACTTAAGCAAGACACAGAGTGGAATTTAGGGATGAATATACAAGCATAGCCAGAATGGGTGACTTAAGGCCTTAGGTATTGGCAAGTGTACCACTTTGGTTTTTGGTTTACATTACACAGATTTTTTAATTTTTAATTTGTGTTTATATTACACAGATTTTTAAATTTTTAACTGATGGGGCCTGGCCAGGTACCTTCATACCTTAGGTTTAATAAGCATGGACCTTGATGCTATGCTTTAGGAAGTCTTTCACCAAACATGTATGACTGTTTTTGTACTGGCAGGTATACAGAATATGTCTTTAAAAATCACTAGCCATTTGGAAGCCAGAGCACGTGGCCTATTGGCAAACTGAACTACATAGGGAGGCAGAACCTAGTATGCACTCAAGGAACAGACATGCTTTAAAACACCAAAAAATAAGTATTTTAGACCTCGAAACAAATAGTGCTTTTGTTAAAAAATATCTCAAGGTAGCTGAGCACGTGTGCCACCAGAGCCCCACTGTGAGCTGCAACTCTTTTAAAACTGTGGGTAGGCAACGCTCAAAGGGAGACTTTATCTCCCTTTCTTTGCAAGACAAAGTGAGTGGACTGGCAATTAAAAGCTTCTGTGTCTATTTGTAGAAACGAGTTGCTTATGGACTCAAGGAGGAACCAAAGAGTTTGGGAAATACTCTTCAGTCTTACTATTAGGAGAAATAGTAAAAGAATAAGACAAAAGGGAGGAAGACAGGCTGATTAAGCTGAAGGAAGAAAGAGATTTTTATTATGAAGAACTTGACAACTTAGAGAACCACCTGGAGAGATAGGAAAGGGAGTTGAGATGGTGAAGAAAGGCAAAAGAAGTCCAACTAAGATCTTAAAAGTTCGCACTGTCGATATTAGAAAATGAGGCTCTGTTAGTTCTTACTATATCAGAAGTCTACGGGAGGTAAATGTACCAGAAAGCCAATTGGTACAATTGATCCAGGAAACTGTGGAGAGATGTCTTTTTAAAACTGAAGCTTGAAAGATCATAGTAGGTCCCTTGAGATTGAGTTGGCTATATCAAGTATGAAAACTCTGGACATATTTGAGACGTAAAATGATCATAGAATCATTAGATGATTAGTGTGCAAGATGACACATTTACCGTGAGTCATCATACAGGAATTGCCTGTGTCCTTAGGGAATACACCCAAGAGATTTATGGAATTGGGGATCTAAGGGAAGGGATATGAGCAAGAAAGACAAGGCTTAATAGAGAGGATCCAGGTAACAGTGACAGTTTGAGTCTAAGATTGGTTTATCTATTCACCCAATATTTTTGGTATTCTGAATATGTATTTATTTCATTTCATTATGGAAGATGAAAACAGGAGGGTTATATTAGAAAATAAAATATCTGGGCCAAAAAACAAAGGAAAATATAATGGAAAGAAGGCACTTGAACACAGCAAGCAGCACTGCCCTACCTGTGTGAGAGAAGGAAACGTGGAACCTCAAAGTGAAGTCAGTCATTTTAAACTTACCGGAGACTCTTGAAAGAAGTACAAAACAGTAGAGAGAAAAGATATATTAGAGGCATGGTCCATAGTGCAGGAAAACATGTAGCAAAAAAGAAATGCTGCCTAACTTCTAAAACAATCAAAAGCTGTTGAAGGGTCATCTGAGGATCCTGACACAGGGCTATGTCCTCCCTAATTCCCCAGGGTAACAGAATTTAGAAAGATTATCTGCATCTTCTGCCGAGGTAGTTCGGCTGAAACCCGTGTTGGAATAGGCCAAAGAGGACAGGTTTCTGAGGGGTTAACAATTTTCTGGTGAGAGTTAGTTATCACAGCCTCCATGGCCTAGAGTGGAGCATACCCTCAACTAAACCTGAAGATGCTAGAAATATGGGGCTCAAATGAAAATGAGCATCAGGAAGTTTTGATTATGCAGAAATGAAAACAAAGATGCTACAAATTGGACTTGACTAGATTTGCTGTCATTCTATATTTCTAAATTTGTAGGAAAACAAGAATACCATTCTGAGAGAAGACAGTGGACATAGATGAATTTCCCCCTTCAGTGTTGCAAATGCTAAGGGCCCACTGTACCTTCTTGGTGCAAAATTGCTCTTTTCAGTTCCCAGTATACATCCTCTGGACATCTGACATAGATCGATGTCATACTGGTGAAGCTGAGAATCTATTCCTTATTCCTCAGATGTCACTGGGTGTTCTTATGGTTTTTGGTAGTGGGTAAGTACTGGGTTCTAGGAATGCCATTTTTCCTGGAACAACTACCCTAATGGCTAGAGATTGCGTAAATTTCTAAATTTTGTGAGTGTGGAGCCACTGTCATAGTAGTCTTGTATGTTCTATTCACTCTGTCAACTCTTAAACGGTGAGGAACATATGTGATTTTGGTGTCAAGCTAATTTTATTTTTTTTTTTTATTTTTTTTTACTTATCATCTATAGCTTCTTTTTTTTTTTTTTTTTCTTTTTTTTTATTATACTTTAGCGTTTTAGGGTACATGTGCACAATGTGCAGTTTTGTTACATATGTATCCATGTGCCATGTTGATTTCCTGCACCCATTAACTCGTCATTTAGCATTAGGTGTATCTCCTAATGCTGTCCCTCCCCCCTCCCCCCACCCCACAACAGTCCCCGGAGTGTGATGTTCCCCTTCCTGTGTCCATGAGTTCTCATTGTTCAATTCCCACCTATGAGTGAGAACATGCGGTGTTTGGTTTTTTGTCCTTGCGATAGTTTACTGAGAATGATGTTTTCCAGTTTCATCCATGTCCCTACAAAGGACACGAACTCATCATTTTTTATGGCTGCATAGTATTCCATGGTGTATATGTGCCACATTTTCTTAATCCAGTCTATCGTTGTGTCAAGCTAATTTTAAATTGAAGATGGTTCCTGTGGAAGACAACTCAGGTTGGAGTTTCTGAAAAAAATCCAGTTTAACCTAGGGATTGAGTGTTCGTCTGGTTGACATCATGAAGAATAAGAAACTGAAGAACTTTAACTGATATTTGGACTTCCAATTTACCTTGTTTGAAATTTCAACATCAACATCTGGGGACTTTCAGAGCAAAGGATCTTCCCTTCCCTGGGCTACATGTAACCATGAGGAATGAAATCTACCACAGTAAGAATTTGAGTCTCTCCACTCTCTGCCTTACTCTTTACTCTCAGATGAGGGTAATGACTTCCCTGATGGGTGGTTTTGAAAAGGGAGTTAAGCATCCTTAGCTCAACCTACTTATACTCAGAGTAAATTAGGCAGATATAATTAGCAAGTTCATGTAGCTGAAAACCTAATCCTTAAACACCAATATTGCTTTTATGAATAATAAAGCACACATTTGCTCTCCATCTGCCTGACTCCTAAGATTATCTCTCAGTTGGTGTCAAGCTTGCGTAGGGAATGAGGACATCATTTATTGGCTTCCTCAAACTTCACCTTTGAGGATCCTGATATTTCTTGATAGTGTGGATTATTTTGTTAATATTTATAAAAGTAAAAATCCTTATTATTCAATAATCTATTTCTAAAATTGCTAAGGTTGATTAGGCATAAGACACTTCAGTAAATAGAAAATATGTTGGGTATTAAGTGGAAAAAGAAAAATGTAGGATCAAGATTTCGAATGACAACTGGTCTTTGAAGTTGTCTATTCCTACCTAATATTTTTATGGGGGAATGGGGGATGGTTAAATAAGCTAAGACTGAGAAAAGATAAGATATTAGCTTAGGTCACACAGTCGATTTGTGAAAGAACGGTTTCTTTTTTTTTTTCTATAACCTTGATATAAGTTGAGTTTATACTTGTTGAATTAGAAGAAAAATAAATGCTGACCAAAGTCTCATAAATCTAGGAACTGCTTTTAAAACAAATCACCTAATTTAGCTCACTCTTCCGATCAAGTACGTTCTATTATTTATGGTACCCTGTTTATACTTTTGAGAGTAATAATTTTTTTCCTACCATCTTTATTTCACTTGATAAATACTGATGTCTTTCTGTGTTTCTACTGGAGCTTGAAATTAATACAGCTTTATATACCAGTATTACCAATTATGTAAGCATTGTGATGGCTATAGGGCTTAACTAATGTTGAAACGTAGCATAGAAGTAGATTACATTGTTAAAAAAAGTGTTCCATTTAATAAATGCATATGATTAGGCTGAAGAGACAGAGAATAATTTATTCACAACAACATTCTTGCCACTGTTCCATTCTGGGGTCACCAACATTTGTTTCCCGAGCTTTAAGAACTTACACTCTTTAACTACTGGTTCTCTCTCGTTTTGCCATTTTGTGTGTTGCAGAATGTATAATTTAATCCCTATATGTGCATAGGATGCTATGCCCTGAAGTTAGAATTTTGCAGTAGAGTAAGACTTGAGAATTGAATGGAAGATAATGTATTGAGACAGAGGGAAGTGATTTGGCCAGATTTGCATCCCCATTAAGTAGAGAACCCAGACTAGGGCTTCCAACCTTCATTTCTATTTTAATGTTCTGTTAAGTATTTTAATGAATGTATTTTCCAGAAAAATCCCTTTTATTTTGTATAGAAGCCTAATACAAACTCATGCAAAAGTTTCCAGTAACAGAAAAGTATAAAAATGAAAATACAAATTGGATATAATTATTCAATTCATGTGTAACATGCATTAACCTTTGGTGTATATTTCTCCAGACAGCTTTTTCTGCTTGTTTACACCTACTATCCTAGAGATATTTTTCAAATTAATGTAAATACCCATGTACTACTATGTGAAATATGAATGTGATGGTTCATTTTATAGATACAGTATATTATTTTTAAACATCCTCCTGTTGGTGGGCATGTTTTCATCATCAGCATTTTCCTTTATGCTATCTTGTTATTCTAGCAATTAAAATACTGATGAATATTTTGCTTTAATGTCTTTATTATTATATTATATTACACTGGTATCTTTAAATTACCTGAATGTATTGTAGTGAAGGCTGTGGGGTAGAGTTTCAGCTTTATATTTTCCAAGAAGATAATTAGTTTCCCACTGCTACTTCCTGAAAATTGCCTATCTTTTTTCTCCCCACTGATACACTGAAGCCAGGTATTCAGAGGTTTACACTTGGAGATAAATTTTAGAATTATATTGTCAATTTCATATTTTTCACCCCCTTGGGATTTTACTGAATTTATAGATTTCATTTAGGGAGGAAATTGGCATCTTTACAATGTAGAGTCTTCCTATTCAAGAAGAAGATGATATCTCTACATTTATATGAGTCTTCTTTAATCTCCCTCAGTAGTTTTATAGTTTTTTTCATTATAGTTTCTGCACATTCTTATTGCTTATTTTCTGTTTTGGTTGTTGCCGTTGGACCTATACAATTTATTTATATTTTTATTTAACAGTGTTAGGCATTCTGTATAGTTTCTTAGTATTTGGGATTTTCAAGTTATATGATACATTGAAAATCATTTTTCCAGTCTTTCCAATATTTATACTTCAATTTTATTGTTTAAAAAATTGCAATGTGAATGATAGCACCATTTACATATATCTTTCCCTTCTTTCTGATTTTAATGAAATAGCACAGATATGTTGTTTTATCCTTTAGCATCATGACTGTGTCAAGAACATGTAGAATTAAGCCTATGATTTATAATCTATATAATATGGAAATCCTATTTTCATTAAAAACATAGTGTATACACATTATATAAATATATTTTATATACATTATGTGTGTGTGTATATAGACGTGTGTGCAGTGTGTGTGTATTTGTGTGTATCTCCTTTTAAAACAAAATCAAATTGCCATAAATTGTCTTTTTGTCTTGTGATTACAGTAGACTTATAGTGGCATTTTATAGCCATGGATATACCATGGATAAATAAGAATAATTTATAGGTAAGATGATCTGCCTCACTGTACCAAGTACATCTCCCAGTGGCATGATTTCCTGCTAAAATTCTGACTGAAAAGATTTCTGCTTCCAGGACTGAGTGCAGTGGCTCATGCCCGTAATCCCAGTGCTTTGGGAGACTGAGGTAGGAGGATTGCTTGAGGCCAGCAGTCGGAGACCATCCTGGACAACAAAGCAAGACACTGTCCCTGCAAAAAATAATTAAAAAAAAATTAGGCATGGTGGTGTGTGCCTGTAGACCTGACAACTCTGGAGGCTGAGACAGGAGCACTGCTCGAGTCCAGGCATTTGAGGCTGCAGTGAGCTATGATCGAGTACCCCTATACTTCAGTTGCAGAGGGAGCTCTTGTCTCTAAAACAAACAAACAAACAAAACAAAAACAATCAAGATTTCTTCTTTCAGTTAATGAATGTGCCTTATATCAATGACTCATTTCTTAATTAAAATTAATGTGCTGAATTATTCAAGAAGTTTGACCTTTTACTATAAGTTAGAAAATCCAATCTTAAATATATTGTAGAAAGGTTGAGGTCTGTACAGGCAGGTTGAAGGACAGTTACGAGGTTTTCATAGGAAATCTTCTTACCTGTTTCTGGGACCTGGGAATGAAGGAGAATATAAGAGGCTGAGAAAAGTTTGTTAAAATTGGATTTAGGAATTAGAAAGTTGTATTTCTCATGAAGTGTATTTACATTATTTTCTATGGTCAGGTTCAAATATCTCTTCCCCTAAAAGAGTGAGGGATAAATTCATGCTAGAGCCTAGAGATTTACATTTTAATTGTGAATGGGTGACCTTAAAAATATTAAATGTTTTCCAGAAAAAGACATTCCCAGGCAACAGTGGATCTTTTATTTTATTGTGCTTACTGTCTGTGGACAAGGGATATAGTCATGTAGGATGAAAGGACGTAGGTACCAAATGAATTCATATTTCTGGGAAGAATAAGAAGTGATAGTTGTGTTCAAGAAAAGCTATTACAGGACTGAAAATAGCGACGAACAGGAGAAACGGCTTAAAAAGAGCTGGGAAACCCTGATACAGATTAGAGGAATATTGAATCCACCTATCTAAAGGTCCCACTGCTAAGGCGAAGACAGAAAGGAGTGGTACAAAACAGTATTGGCCATAAAAGAGAATTCAAGGGGACCTTCAGTGGGAAGGAATCTTGACCTACAAAAATGAAGTTTAACTTTGATGCCTAAATTGGATTTTGTTTTCCAAGACCATGAAAGAGTGAGCACAGCACTGGACTGAGATGAAGACTACTCATTCTTCAGGAACTCCTCTGTGAAGCGGTCTGGTCAGCCATTGCTTCTCCTGTGTTCCCTCTATAAGTGTGACTGCCTGATTTGTTTATACCTGATAGAAAGGAATTGCCTTATGCCTGAGTAGAAGATAGCCCTATAATTGAATCAACAGGCAGAGAGAAAAAGGAAGAGCTCATGACAAAGGCAAATGTAGGAAAACAGCAAGGCCCAGAAGCAATCTCTCTTTTGCCTTTGACATAGGAGTAAAAAGCAAAGCTGAGATAAAACAAGCACAGAAAGGGGCTGCTCACCTAGAAGCCAGGTGGACAGTGGTGTACCTTCAGGCTCCTGGTATTTCGTATATCAAACCTCAAGTCTAGCCACATATATGTATAAATTTTCTAAAGACTTTCTTGTGTTTTCTCATTTCTAAATCTTTGTATTTTTCCTTATTGATCTATAGCCAATGCCTTTTACTATTTTTCTTTGATTTGCAATAGACATTTCTTTCTTTTTCTTTTTAATTCTTTTTTTGAGACGGAGTTTCACCGTGATTCCCAGGCTGGAGTACAACAGTGCGACCTTGCCTCACTGCAAACTCTGCCTCCCCAGTTCAAGCGATTCTCCTACCCCAGCCTCCCAAGTAGCTGGAACTACAGGCACACGCCACTACACTCGGCTAATTTTTGCATTTTTAGTAGAGAAGGGGTTTTACCATATTGGCCAGGCTGGTCTCGAACTCCTGACCTCAAGTGATCTGCCCACCTCAGCCTCCCAAAGTGCTGGGATTACAGGCATGAGCCACCATGTCCAGCTTACAATAGACATTTCCAAATAGATTAGTTATTGCTTTAATGTAGAACTCTAAGTTGAGGATTGGGTTGAAAAAATTTTTAAAACGAGGACAAATTTTTAAAGGAAATAATATACCCCAAATGAGAAAAAACCCATTAGTTAACATATTATACCTCAATGTCCTATTTTCTAAAAAATTTTTTATTAGCTCTTAGGATGAATTAATCTGTATGTTAAGCTGAGATTCAGCAAAACAAAATAAGTAAATTAATTGAATTTGAATTCTTTTCTTACTTGAAAAATACAAAAAGGCAATGATGCTTAAAGAAAGATAAATATGAACAATGTATGAATAGCATTTTCTACATGCTTTGCATGTGCGAGTATATGAAAAACTGCCATAAACTTTACCTTATTTTATTTTAGTGGGTAATATGTTAAATCTAGAAAAAATGTGAGTTATCTTTTCTTCCATCCCTCTGTCTTGATTCTTTCCCAGCACAGGTGTGTGGAATATTTTAAAGTTTGTCTGAAGAAATAATTATTATAGGTAAACAGATATAAGTGTATTGAGTTGGGCAAGATGTTTTTCCAGTTCCACCTCAAATATGAGAAATAAAAAAGCAGTGTGAAGCTTTGAGTATGAAGTCTGGGACATTCTTACTATGGGCAAATACTTTCAGAGTAGAGGGCCCGTGAAGATTAATTTATGTTACAGAAACAAACTTTCTGATGATGCATAAACTGAATTTCTTAGTTCACTTTGTTATTTTTAAAGAAATTTGGTATGATTTGACATGTGACTACCCCCAGGGTAACCAGATCTAGCTTGTTCATACATTTATCGTAATTGAGGTCAAAGAAGTGATACATCCTTGTTGCTCTAAATATCTTCCCTGGAGTCTAAGAACTTACTCTAATTGAGTCAATTGGCATCCTTCACAGATTTTTTTCTAACTTCAATTGCACTTAATCTTTTATTGTTGCCCAAGAAGTCCTGCAGTAGGTAAAATAATAGAGTCATTCTGATGCAGTCACAGTCCTGGGCCAAAAGGGATGGTGGCCAGGCTCTCTAGCAACATATTATGCATTTATTTTCTTCATTGTGTTCCCATTCACGGAGGACATATAGTATTCAGGTGTTTTCCAAGTTCTTCACAAGCATTATTTGATTTCAATCTTGATACAACCCTGAAAAGTAGGCTTTATTGTCTTCATTTTACAAAGAAGGGAAATGAGTTTAAGTGAGATTAAATATAAAGTAAAATACAAGGCAAGGAATTAAACCTAAGTCCTTCAGATTCCAAGGCTCGGGTTTTATTCACTATGTCAAGTTATCCCTGTGTTGCTATATTTTGGTTCTCATACTCCTTTTTTTTTTCATTGTCTTTTGGGAAGAAATATAAATAATACCCGTAAAAGCTAGCTTTCTGCCCTTTAAAGCAAGTCAAATGAATAGCTAATTTCTTTCTAAGTATTTATATAGTATTAACTTTATGTTTAAAGTACAGAGATTCTGCATAGCAAAAGAAACTATCATTGGAGTGAACAGGAAACCTACAGAGTGGGAGAAAGTTTTTGCTGTCTATCCATCTGACAAAGGTCTAGTATCTAGAATCTACAATGAACTTAAACAAATTTACAAGAAAAATGACCCATTAAAAAGTGGGCAAAAGACATGAACAGATACTTCTCAAAAGAAGACATTCATGTGGCCAACAAACATGATAAAAGCTCAACGTTCATGATCATTAGATAAATGCAAATCAAAACCACATTGAGATACCATCTCCCACCAGTCAGAATGGCAATTATTAAAAAGTCAAGAAACAACAGATGCTGGTGAGGTTGCAGAGAAATAGGAATACTCTCACACTGTTGGTAGGAGTGTAAATTTGTTCAACCATTGTGGAAGATGGTGTGGTGATTCCTCAAACATCTAGAACCAGAAATGCCATTTGACCCAGCAATCCCATTACTAGGTTTATACCTAAAGGAATATAAATTATTCTATTCTAAAGATAGGACCTATAATCCCAGCTACTCAAGAGGCTGAGGCAGGAGAATCGCTTGAACCTGGGAGGTGGAGGTTGCAGTGAGCCAAGATCGCACCACTGCACTCCAGCCTGGGGACAGAGCGAGACTCCTTCTCATAAAAAAAAAAAAAAAAAAGATACATGCACACACGTATGTTCATTGCAGCACTATTCACAATAGCAAAGACATGAAATCAACCCAAATACCCATTAATGATAGACTGGATAAAGAAAATGTGGTGCATATACACCATGGAATACTATGCAGCCATAAAATGGAATTAGATCATGTCCTTTGCAGGGACATGGATAGAGCTGGAAGCCATTATCCTCAGCAAACTAACACAGGAACAGAAAACCAAACACTGCGGCCGGGCGCGGTGGCTCACGCCTGTAATCCCAGCACTTTGGGAGGCCGAGGCGGGCAGATCACGAGGTCAGGAGATCGAGACCATCCTGGCTAACACGGTGAAACACTGTCTCTACTAAAAATAAAAAAGAAATTAGCCAGAAGTGGTGGCGGGCGCCTGTAGTCCCAGCTACTAGGGAGGCTGAGGCAGGAGAATGGTGTGAACCCAGGAGGTGGAGCTTGCAGTGAGCCAAGATAGTGCCAATGCAGTCCAGTCTGGGTGAAAGAACGAGAGTCCGTCTCAAAAAAACAAACAAACAAAAAAAAACAAACACTGCATGTTCTCGCTTATAAGTTCTCGCTTATAAACAACAAGAACACATGGATGTGGAGGGGAACAACACACACTGGGGCCTGTTGGGGGGTGGGGGTATGGGAGGGAGAGCATTAGGGAAAATAGCTAATGCATTCTGGGCTTAATACCTACATGATGGGCTGACAGGTGCAGCAAATCACCATGGCACACATTTACCTATGTAGCAAAATTGCACATACTGCAGATGTCCTGGAACTTAAAAATAAAATACATAGATATTCTCTTCTAAAGGTTTGTACTTCATAGGAAATTTTTTTTTGTTATAGAACATCAACACTATTCACCCAGCACATGGTATCATATTTAGTTTATCGGGAGTTACCTACAAGTTAGAGACATAAGAGGGTGAGATCTTGATTAAGAACATTGGATCTTTTCTAAGGAGTCATCCTGGAAGCTATAGGGAACACTCTGAGTTCGAATTGGAGTTGGTTGGTGTAGGGGCATGGATCCCATTGAAGAGAGCTAGTTAAGAAATAATGAAGATTGAACTAAGGCTGACACAAGGATATATTGCAGAGAGTGAATACTAGAGGCTAAAGTCATGGAAACAACATGATTTATAAATGCAAAGGAATTACATATTTATGGCTTGATTAACTGGATTGGTGGTAAATGCCATTCACAAATGTGGGCAGTTTAACAGGAGGCCCAACTTATATTTTGAAATAATTTAGAACCTATCTAGGAGGAGATATTTGTTAGAAAATGTAGTCAGTAATTTCAAGAGTGGTATAGGTTGAACAATTTTGAGGGTCATCAGTGTATAGATTAGACCTCTCTAAACTTCGAGGAATGCAGGCTCTTAAATATACATTTTCTTAAAAGAGTGCCTGGAATCTTTAACTCAGAATCTGTAACTCAAAAATGATAGAGTTGGTTGATTGAAGCTATGGTTTTAATAAAGTCACTGGGAGAAGGAGGAGGAACAGAGGCGTAAACACAGTGAAGAGACCATAGGCCTGAGGATGAAAAACACAACACACACTTAGTTTTGGGATCCAAGGGAAGAAGAGTAACACAGGAAGCGACTGAGAAGGAGTGGCTAGAGAGGTACAAGGAAAACTAGAGTGGAGTGTTGTCACAGAAGCCAGGGATGGGAGTGTTTCAAGAATGATGGTGAGATCAACATTGTCAGTCACCACAGAAAGGTCTATAAAGATCAACCCAAAACTTCCAAGGAACTTGGTGACATGGAGGTGATTGTTGATACCAGAAAGAAGAATAATGGAAATGAAAACCAGACGGCAGTGGGAGTAGAAAGTGGAAAGGGAAGAGGACTTGGAAAGGGTGTCAAGTTTAAGGAAGAGCTTTTTTTTTTTTTTTTAAGTGAATGAGGCTTGAGCATATTTTATTCCAAGATTATAGAAGCATTGGAAAGGAAACTATTGATTGGAGAGAAAAGCCTGGAGAGATGATTGCTAGAGGGCATGGGTCTTGGGGATGTGGGAGGCGATCAGATGTAAATACTCAAGTAGTTTGTTGAGTTTGGGACAACAATTCTCAATTCTTAATTCTCCAGAGACAGGAAGAGAATTGGAATCATGGTGGCAGATAAAGATAAGCTCTTGCATGCCACATAAGTATGTTGAGTCCTTGGTATTGGAAGCTACATCGAGTTAGAATATTTTGCACTCCACTTCTTATGGTGTTTGGTTATTTTTCCTCTAGCAGTATACCATAAGCTGAGCATGGGAATGGAGGAGACCAATGATTGGAATGATTCAGTGATAAGGTTTTGTAATATAGGAATGACAGAAAAGCAAGGGGTAAGAAAGTTGTGCATTATAGGGTGGAGAGAGAAAAAGGTAAAGCCTCATTTGGTGAACAGATTGTAGATTGGTGTAAAAAACCCTGTAATTCCAAAATCAACATTTCCATTGTCAGTGTAAGAGTACAAGTTCTGTAAGATAGAAGATGTAGTCAAAGACTAGAATTTAAAATTTAACATCATGGATAATTTAAGGCCTCATTGTCCAATCTGGGAGAGTCACTGAAATGTAACTACTACAAATTGAGATATGCTATGATGTAAAATATACACCAGACTTTGGGCCCTTTGTATGACAAAAAGAATGTGAAATATTTTATTTATAATAATTTATATTGATAACGTGCTAAATTATGGTATTTTGGTGATGTTAGGCTGTATTAATTTGCTAGAGCTGCTGTGGCAAAGTACCAAAAACTGGGTAGCTTAAACAATAGAAATTTATTATCTTTACCGTTTTGGAGGCTGGGAAGTCCAAGACCGATCTGCTTCATGCTTCTTGACTAGCTTGTTGCAGCTTGCTGGCAATGGCATTCCTTGGCTTGTAGAAGCATCACCTCAATTTCTGCCTTCACCATCACATGACCTCCTCCCTGTGTACCTGTCTCTGTCCAAATTTCCCCGTTTTTAAGGGCACTAGTCATATTGGATTAGGAGTCTCCCTTACACTCATATGACCTCATCCTACTTAACTCATTTTGTTTTCAATGACCCTGTTTGCAAAAAGGTCACATTCTGAGTTATTGAGGGTTAAGACTTCAACATATGAATTTTTGGGGATACACTTCAACCCATGACATAGGCAATATAAGATATATTGGTAAAATTAATTTTACTTGTTTATTTTTATTTTTAATTGTAACTACTAGAAACTTTAAGATTATGTATGTGGCTCACATTATATTTCTCTAGTATGTGTGTCTTTTGAACAATACCTAACACTAATTGAGCCTTGGGTATATGCAGACATTTTTCTAAGATCTTTATGTGTATGAAATTTTACAAAATCCTGTTCAGTTTACCACTCATAGAGGGTAGACAGAGAATATCCAAGGTCACGTAGACAGTAAGTAGCAGAGTTAGGATGTGAATGCAGGTGTTCTGACTCCTGAATCTGCACTCTGACTGGCTCTAGAATAGTACAGCTTTATGAAGAAACTAGTATATTTTGTCAGTCATGGGAATTTGAAAAATATTATTTCATCATATTACTTGGCACCAGGTATTTCTCTACTTGTTAATCTCCTCTTTTCATTTTCAGTTTTCTTTGATCTCTGTCTCAGTTTCTCAGTTTCTCTTGGTAGCATTTTATCTCTTGTATTCGCGTCCTTTGCTAATCAATATCTGTATTTTTCCTGTTAGCCATTGTAATAGGAAAATATGTCTTATGTGCTGTATTTACTTATATATGTTTTATGGCACAGCAATATATTTTTGTTATCTTAACCTGTCTTTTGTTTTAAAACCTTCCTAGCTATTAAAAAGCAACTCTTCTGTATTTGTGAAATTCTTTTAAATAAAATAACACCCAGCATACTTTTAAATACCATTTATTTTGTGACTATATACAGATACTCTTTGAAAAAGTCATGGCAAAAAAACATTGGAATGAGTTGTGGCAAAAACTTAAAATGTGCTGTTTATTAGGGAATAATAACTTAAAGACTGTTACTCAACATGAGAAAGATATTTTAAACCAAATTCATTGGGCAATGGTGGATTTAAATGGTTGAAGTTTAGTGGAATACCAGGTTTCGTGCTCATAAAGCTCTGTATTTATATGTTGAAAGATGGCTGAATGAAGAATTGAGAAACTTTGCTTTCATTTCCTGGCTTTACCACTTGTTGCATGACCTTGCCCTGGGATAGACAAAAGGAATCAAGACAAATTGAGTGGGAGGCTACATCTAGAAGAACCTCTTTCTACAGGTACTTCAGGGACTCGAACTTTTTCCTGTGACTTTAGTTCAATATCCTGTTTTTTTTCTGACTGTTTTGTAATGTCATCTTTGACCTCAGTGTTTTTTATCTTGACTTTGAAACCTGTACTTGATTTTACCCTTACTGCCCCCAATTTTACCCTTTGAATTTGACTTCTCTGTTTCTCACTTGGGCTTAGTAATTTGGTGTTGACTTTCATCAAGCTTTTTTTGGTCATTGTTTTATACCCTAACTCCATGAACTTGACACTTAAATATACCTAAACTTCAGTTAATCTCCTCAGTATAGCTCAGTGGGAAGAATCAGACATTGCCCCTCTTCCTGACAGTAGGACCCTCAAGTCCCTTTGTTACTAGCTACTTCATGAGAATTTACGACATCATTACAATTTATTCTAAATGACTAGAAATTTACATAAGATAGTGTGAGGTCACTTTGAGAAAGGATTTCCTTATCCTATTATTACGTTATGTATTACTGAAATTTTTACATGAAAACTGAAGTTTAGTCAATCATCCACATTTATTTGTATGTATCTATGGGATGCCCACTTTGTCCTCTATGCTGATGTTTCTCAAACTTTAGCATAGAAAAAAATCACCTGGAGATCTTGTTGTAGTGCAGACTTCTGGGCCAGAGACTCTGATTCAGCATATCTGGGGGATCCGCAAATTTGCACTTCTGACAAGTCCTCTGGTAACATTAATGGTGTTCTTCTGACACACTTTGTATAGCACTGACGCAGACCAAGATTCCAGGTGATTGTTGGCCCAAATGACTTGGTAACATGTTGGTAGCAGGTAACACACAGGCCAACCTCATTCATTTCCTAAGGAAAAATAAAAATAAAACGAGAATATTGTAGTTCTTTGGTTTCCAAATGCTGTATTAAACATGCGTATATGAAGGCTCTGATAAAAAGGGTTTCCAAATCTGTAGCCCAGAAACCTTATATTAGGAAAAAAGATGGTTCAGGTTATTTGAAGCAAAGTACCTTAAAAATTGATCTTTCCCTAAAATATGCAACCCATTATCTTCAACAAATACGCATTTTAAAGCCATTTTAAAGATTCCTGATTTGGAAAAGGCTTATGGTTGGATGAAATTTTTTTTTTTAACATTTAAGGAAATGTGTTTTTACTGTTTGTTGTTATATGTAAAATTTACAATGAAATACATTTTGTGTTATGGTTATCAATATAACTTTAAACATCAGAAAATTAAATATGATTACACTATATGTATAGTTATCTACATTTAGATTATACCTATCTAAAACTGTTATGATTTTAAATAAGAATATAAATTACATTTTTTAAATGACAAAATGAAGAACTGCAAATTCTTGATCTAACATAATGGCTTAATGGCTTTATTTATTTTCTTCAGTCAATAAAATATTTAATGAGCACATACTGTTAGCCCAGCAAGCAGGTAGGTAATCTGATACATAAAAGACATAAAAAGGTTGATTTTGCCTTAAATATGTGCTTCTGGTATAGCATATAAAAAGTCCCAAATCTACTCTACAAGACAACATGATCTAGGTGTTTGGGAAAGGATATAAATGTGATCAGAAACCAGACTTCAAAGAGGTATAGAATTCATGAGAATGTGTGCATGTGTATGTCATAGAGCGTGGGTGGATGTATGTAAAAGTGGAGAAGAATTAGGAAGTTTTGTAATTCAAGTTATCAGTCATCATCAGACACTTTGAAAATATTAACTTTATTTTAATCTTTTATAACTTATCCATAAAATCATTATTGCCTATTAAAACAAGAAGATATTTAAACAAGGTAATGAAATAAAATATTTATAAGAGAAACAACTTGCTAAGAATAATATATATGTGTGTGTGTGTGTGTGTGTGTGTGTGAAATACATGCCTATGGCATTCATTCTTGTAATATTTAAGGGCTTACCCTGTTTTTTTGTGCAGGGTATACATGTGGCAAACATACTAATAAATATAATGTGTACCTCTGTATAAATCAGCCATGAAAGATGCTGATTGCTTCATGGAAAAAATGCATGGTGAAGTTCTATAGGTTAGCACTATCATCGACAGCAGGTTTCACATTCCACACTTGACCCTGTTATTAAACTGATGTTTCTTGTCATTATTTTAAACAAAAGGTTATCTCTGAATGTTTCACTTAATAGAACCTTTTAGATTTACATTCTATGTGTAGTAGTGATGGCAATGGCCTTGCAGACCTCCAACTCCGGGATGCTGACCTGACTGAGGGCCCAGGCCCAGAGCTCTGACGTCATTTCTGCATTCCTCCTGAGGCCACACCTTTCCGTGCTGCCCCCTGTCGGGCGTGTGTGATGTGGCAGGGATGAGGCCTGTTCCTAGGAGACACGGAACTTCCAGGACTACTGACTTTGGCTCCAGGCTGCCCTTATAGTTTTGCTGAATCTTCTTTAGACTACACAGCAGACTAGAACCTTTCCTCTAACCCTCCCTTTCTCTCTCCTGCAGCCTGAGTCACGCCTGTAGCATGGTCTGAAAGCTCTGCCAGCATTTCCTGGCTCCCTCTCAATTTTCTTTCATTGGCACATCCCCTAATAACATTCTTGCAAGTTAATCATTCCCATCTTGGCATCTGTTTCCTAGAGGACTCTTTCTAACACACTGTATAAGGGACTATACAACTATCCTCTAAGAAACATATACACTTAAGTAAGTTTGAGGCCAATAATGAGAGCCTGTAATCCTGTTCTCTGATTGCAGAGTCAGTCATGAAATTTGAAGGGTAATTGCTGCTGCTGCTAAAGGAGCCTCCTCTGTGTTGCTTTCTTTAAATTGTTACTCACTCATTGGTGATCGCTTTTTCTTAGAACTTCTTAATAAGATTATATACTAGTGTTATATGCTAGTATGAAAAATACCTTAGCATACACAGCACTGTCCTGATTCCAGGATGCTTCCCTTTAGCCTTTTCATTCATTTATCAAACATTTATTACAAATTGATTTTATGTCAGGCATGATCCTAGACACTGGAGCACATGTGCAATGTGTTGGGCATAAAGATTTATTGGAAGAGTGGTACAGTTTTTCTTTCCACGAAAAGCAAAATGATACTGTTTTTAATTGTATTAAGACAGGTTTTTTTTCTGGAGTGGAGAAGTGAATTAAGTGCCATTTAAAAACTAAAGTAAAATATGAGATTGTCACTCATATCTTAAACAACAGAAAATTCAGCTGTGTTTTTTGATATATGTAAATTGATTCTTCTTGAAAAATGGTTCATAAGGCGTCTTAAGTTTCAGATTACTTTTATTATTTTATTTTACAACATGTTTATTGTAAAAAGTAGAAAGTATAGGCTCACAGAAACAAAAAAATTAGTAAATTTTCTATAACTCTGGCATCCAGAAATAGTCACTGTTAACTTTTTACTGTATAGTCTTACAGATTTTTTTTACCATAAAACATACATACACATGCATGCACACACACACATGCACTCAGATATATTACTACCATTGATTTTCTCATAAATTTATTGAGCATCTTTTCTGTGCCAGGCATTGTGTGTGAGGACTGTGGGGATAGAGCAAAAGGAAAACATCCTTCCCACTGTGAGAATCAGTACAACTTGAGAATCAGTACAGTGCAGTATCAAGAGTGTGGACTCTGAATATGGGTTGGCTGTGTCCCCATCCAAATCTCGTCTTGAACTGTAGTTCCCATAATCCCCATGTGTTGTGGGAGGGACTCAGTGGGAGGTAATCAAATAATGGGGGTGGTTACCCCCATGCTCCTGTTCTCATGGTAGAGAGTGAGTTCTCATGAGATTTGATGGTTTCATAAGGGGCTTTTTCCCCTTTGCTTGGCACTTATCCTTCCTGCCACCATGTGAAGAAGGACCTGTTTGCTTTCCTTCTTCCATGGTTTTAAGTTTCCTGGGACCTCCCCAGCCCTGTGGAACTGTGAATCAACTAAACCCCTTTGCTTTATAAATTATCCAGTCTCGGGCAGTTCCTTATAGCAGTGTGAGAATGGACTAATACAACTCTTGAGTGAGGCCATCGGCTGACATCTCTCTCTGTTCTGTACCATCCTCTACATTGGATATACCACATTACACAGCTGGGACTGGTTTCATATCTTTAAAATGGAGTAATAACAATAACTACCACACGTTTCTTGTGAATATACAAGCTCTTATTCAGCACAGTGTCCAGGCTATAGGAACTGCTGAGCCATCGTTATTACTACACTACTAGTTGCCTCTTTCTGATATTACTTAGAGATCACTAACTGCCATGAAGTTAATCAATCCTCAGTGCTATTCATTCTGGATTATGCTGAAAACTGCCCTTGTGACTGCAAACAGGACTTATATTTGCAATCCCACTGTGTTGTTCTGTCCACAGCATGTTACGATGCAGGGAATGTCTATATTGATCAGCAGTCCCAGGGGCCTTTTGTTTACCTGAGTTATAGCATCTCTGTAGCATGACTGGATAAATCTTTTATGTGCCTGCCCTTCACTCCAGTGCCCTTCTCAAATGCATTTTAGTATACTCCACATGGCTTGTATTCTTCTGATCATCTCAAACATCATCTACATTCCCAGGCAGTCAAAAGTCATCAGAAACTTAATTTATTGCTACTGATTACTATGTTCAAATTTATAAAATACATAGATTTTTTCAAAAATTTATTTTGAAATAATCATAGACTCACAGGAAATTGTAGAAAATGGCACATGGAGTCCCATTATCCCTCTATACAACTTCAGTTGCTGACATTTCACACACTGTAGTGCAGTACAAAACTGGAACATGGACAAGGGGACATACTCTGAACTGGACTGCAAATCTTATTCAGTATTTATCAATTTTCATGTGCACTTGTGTGTATGCATATGAAGTATGTATGTTATATAAACATACAATTTCATTGTATGTTTCAGTTTGTGTGATCATTACCAGAATGAAGATATAGTACTAATATATTACCTAAAATGGACAGTGTCATCCTACCCTTCATCAATATACCCATCTCTCACTTGTGTCCCTGTCTCCAACTACCAATCTGTTATTCATCTTTATAGTTTTGTCACTTCCAGAAGGTATACAAATAGAATCTTGTAGTATGTAACTTTATAGTATGTAAACTTGTAGTATGTATTTTTTTTCACAAAATATACTCCTTCATTCTGCCTTTATTTTCTCTTTACTGTATACCAAGATCATCTTTCTGTTTAACTAGCTTTTTCATCTGTTTTCAATTGTTCTTTTATGTAGAAAAACAAAACAAAATGAAAACAAAACAAGATGAGAAAACTTTGAAGAAAAGGAAAATTTCCTGGAGAATATAAAATATACTTGAAGATACTTTGTTTTCAATCTTTACTTAATTAACATCAATAAAACAATTTTAACCTGTCCCAGTTATCACTGACTACTCCATATTAGACTCCAGGAAGAGCAATTAGAAAAAGAACTGTGAACATCTGTGAAACAAAATTCTCATAAGTTTTTTTTTTTTTTTTTTTTTTTTTTTTAACACAGAAGGCTAAAAACCATTTGTTCTTCACTGGGGGAAAATATCTTTTCTTAATTTTAATGAAATTATAAAATTTCATGATGAATCATTTAAGTTGGTGCCTTCTATCCAGCAACTTTAAGTAAGACTTTCTCTTCAAAGTCATTATTAATATTGAGTATATTTCTAACATTGCTGAATATTCAGTAAGTCATTGATATAAATTCAAGTAATTCAAATGTCAGGCTGGGTTCTCAGTAGTGATTTACATTTGGCAACAGTTTTATGGGAGTGCATTATTAGTTTGCTGACTGCCTTAATATATAAAGGTTATAAAAAGAGTTTTATCCAACAGTTATGAATTTCACCATACCACTAGGTAAATGTAAGTACCCCAAAAATGCATGTGGCTTTAAAACTTCTGCAAAAATGGTCAAAGAACAATTCACCATCTCAAATTACGGACACATTTTTTTTTTCTCATTAAAGGCACATGAGGTCTACTCACACATTCTGAATAAAAACATATCTGATAACTATTTTGATAGTATTGTAGTTTTGAGATTCACATTAGTTTATTAGTATTACCCTTTCCTAGTCTATCTCAGATATTTCTGTTGATGACCCATGTTTAACTCTGTGGGCACTTTGGTCATTTTGACTTATGAAAACGTTTACCCTGGGCATGGTGGCTCATGACTGCAATCCCAGCATTTTGGGAGGCCGAGGCAGGAGATCGCTTGAACTCGGGAGGTGGAGGTTGCAGTGAGCCGAGATCGTGCCATTGCACTCCAGCGTGGGCAACAAGAGCGAAACTCCGTCTCAAAAAAAAAAAAAAAAAAAAAAAAAAGATTTATAAAGATTAATGTGCTATATTAATTAAGGAAAATGTGCTGTATTAATTAAGGAATTCTAAAGATGTGTTTTCAAATGGCATACTCTCTGGTGACTGGTGACAAATTGTCTTCTCAGGAGACTAAGTTATGGAGAAGAAGGTTGCTTGTTGGACAATGAATTAAAGAGATTTGGATCTTTCTTAAGAAACTGGTTAAGGGAACTGGAAAGATTCAGGTTCCTTGCTCCTACTCTGGAGTTCTGAGTTAGGAGGTCTGGCCTCTAGAATGTATTAATATGCAGATAAAGGCTATCCCTGTGCAATTCAGCAGAGAAACACTTAAATACAGTCTCCCCTTATCTGCAGGGAATAGGTTCCAAGACTCCTAGTGGATGCCTGAAACCTCTGATAGTCCTGATCTCAATTGCCATCAATGAGAGTATGTTTCCATTTATGTTTTCCACCCACAAATCTAATGTCTTTTCCATCTTAAATAAGCATTCACCATGCTCTGTGGCTACACCTTTTGTAAATTGAGGTGCACAGGTAAAACTAGCACATTTTTTTTTCTTATTTACAATTTCATGAATGGAAGATTCATTCTCAATGTAGATCTTAGCAACCGCAGAATATGATTTTTATTTTTTTCTTATTAAGTGGGGAACTTTACCTTTCAATTAAAGGAAGTACTTTATGGCTTCTCTTGGCATATTTAATTGCCAGCATTACTACTCTTGCACTTTGGAGCTATTATTATGTAAAATCAGGGTGACTTGAACACAACAAGCACTGTGATATGGGGACAGTGGATCTGATTACCCAGAGGGCTAAGCAACTAAAGGGCAGGTAGGATATACACAAAGGGATGATTCATGCCTTGGGAGGGATGGAGTGAGATGGTGGGAGATTTCATCACACTACTCAGAATGCCAAGCAATTTAAAGCTTATAAATTGTTTATTCTGGAATTTTCCATTTAATTTAGATTCCAGTTGACCATGGTAACTGAAACCACAGAACTTGAAACTACATGTAAGGAGGACCTACTATAGTTTGGTCAACTTAAAGGGAATTTCTACAGAGTATTGCCCGTATTGATAACCTACAGGTCATCACAGTTGATTGTTTACTTTAGGAATAAGCAGGCTTCTTAATCCACCTTGGGGAGATCTTGTGACTCGACGGTGGCATTCTGTCTCTGGGTAAAGACTCTTATCTCAAATTCCTCAAATTGTTGAGGTGCTGATCAGCGTATAACCTGCTGACACTCAATAGGACACTGATTTATTTAAGAATAGCTGAAGCATGAATTTCTACTGATTGTCTTGCACGTAGACATTTTTCAGTCTGTCTGATGTCATCTGTAGCTAAGGATTGTAACTTCTGTATTGTATTCTCTAACAAAAATATGACAACTCCAGTAATGAGGACTGCCTCTTCCACCTTTCAAACATTCCTGTAAAAACCTTTCACCTTGTGACAGACTCCAAAACACCCCCAACTTTGTTGGTGTGTCTTTCCAGATTGATCTTCACATTTGGCTTTTAATAAACCCTTATACGATTATCTCTGCCCCCACAGCCTTAATTTCCATCAACAAACAATTGAACTCATGGACAGAGAGTAGCAGGATGGTTACCAGAGCCTGGGAAGGGTAGTAGGGGTGTAGAGGGGAGATGAGGATGGTTAATGGGTACAAAAAATAGAAAGAATGAATAAGACCTGCTATTTGATAGCAAAGCAGGGTGCCTATGGTCAATAATAATTTAATGGTACATTTTAAAATAACTTAGAATGTAATTGGATTGTTTGTAACTCAAAGGATAAATGCTTGAGGGAATGGATACCCCATTCTCCATGAACAAAACAAAACAAAAACAAAAAACATAATCAATCAAGAAGTCCTTTTCCAGAACAATGTTGAGAACACTTTTCTTCCCCCTAGCTTCCCCCTCTTTCTCCCTTCATCTTTGTCTAGTAGTTCCATCAGTTTCTGAGTTAAAACATCATAGGCAAGTTATGATTAATTAAATCACATCTTATATTAGACCTAGAATTTTTGACAGCTTTCAGGCATAATTAACATACAATTAACTGCACATAATTTGAATGTACAGTTTGATACATTTTGACCTATGTATAAGGAAGTAAAATCATCATCAATACCAAGATAGTGAACATATCCATTCAAAAAAAAATCTAAACCTAACAAATTTCTCATGTCCCTTTGTCATTCTTCTCTCCTACCCATCCTCACATCGCTGCCCCCCCATCTTCAGGTAACCATTGCTCTACTTCATATGTTAAATGCATCTCTGATGTGACTTAAGAAGGCATTACAAGCTACTGAGATTTTAGAGGCACCCATAGATTTCAGTTGGTTATTTACCAGGGCAGTTTCACTTCCTAACATGAATATTGGTGGATTCCTTGTTCCATATCGGTGGATTCCTGGTTCCACACAGTGAAAATTAATATAAACTTTCTGTAGGGCAACACATGTTCCATAATGTTTAAAATTGCACACAGATCCAGAAATTCTACTTTGAAGAACATAGGCATGTGCTTAAATATACTTGTATGAAGACACTCATTACACTGACCACTGTATAATCTTTTTAAAAATGGAAAATTCACAAATATGCTTAAATAACTGATTCAGTAAGTAAATAATTAGATAATTGTATAGTGGATTATTGTTTACTATTGTAGAAAGATATTTATATCACTCATGAAACTCAATCACTGAACGCAGTATATTTATATAATATGAAATATTAAAAACCATACATATATACACGCATACATGATGTCAGGAAGGATATACTTTATACACTGTCTCTGGTTAGTTGAATTGTGAGTATTTTAATATTTGACTTCATTTTTTAATAGTTTCTAATGTTTCTACGGTAACAATGTTTTGGAAACAAAATACTATTGCAAATTTAATTTACTGCAGTGCATTTAGCACAATGCCTGGCTCTTCACATTACAGGGTAATTTCATCTTTCTTTATTGCTTGGGTGTTTTTACCCCAATATTAAGGCTTAAGCCCAGGTGGGGCTTGGCCCATTTTTGCCATTGTTTCACCTCATATAAACTCATACAGAGATAATCAACTATTTCCTTTATTATATTATTAAAGCATTGCTTATTGTTCTATAATTGTATCTGTAACACAGTATTGCAATAATTTTCTTATGTATTTTTCTCCTACTTTGGGACTGAAATCCAGTTAATGGAATCAATGTCTCTGATTTTTGCTTGCTTCAGAGTACTTAATAAATATTCATTGAGAGACTAGCAGATTAAATGAATGGTCTCCATGTATCAGATAAAAATAAGAAAGTGATCAAGTAAGTGACAATTTTTAGATTATTTCAGATTGTGTATGTTGAAAGTTGTATTCATTCTTTCATTTTAAAAATAAAATTGATGAACTTAAAAATAGTTTGCAGAATTTTGGCAAGATGGCTTGTGGAGTAACTGTTGTATGCTAGGACAATTCTTAGGGAAAATTCTGTGTGTATGTGTGTGTGTACACATATGTATGTATACTAAAATTTGTGAACAATCTTAATCCTTCAAGATTGGAAAAGTTAGAAAATATATGGAACTAAATATAACTTATGATTAGTAAAGCTGTATGTGTAATGTTATTCATATATGGTTGAAAGGGATTTTTAAATTTAATATATCACTTGTATAATAAAATGAGCTTAAATCATAGAATAAAATCTCAAAGGCATTTAATCATATATAATCATATATCTCAAAAGATATTTAAAAATTAATAAAAATCAAAACCAATAAATATTTTATACTAGGTAGACTTTATGATGTGTACTCTACTAAGTAGAGAACAAAATATTTATAAGTTTTGATCTTTATCACTTGGTAGGATACACAATATTGTTAAGAATATTGCTAAAGATGAGTTCTAAAACAATAATAAATAAACAGTGCCCTATGTTTGACTTTGGGGGAAAAAATTCAAAATGCCTGTCAGCTAAAGATAAATTTTTTTAAAATTATGGAGTCAATTGCCTAATGTAGATACCTGCTAGTCTGTCAGGAGAGACTGGTATCCAGTGGTAACTCCCAGAGGAATCTCTCTTATGGGGTGAAAACAACTATGGAGTCTGTTAACTGAACAGCAGAGCATTGTATCATTGACTAGAGCCCCGAATAAACAGAAGTCACAACAGAGGCAATCTGCGTATACCCGAGGATCCTTTTAGCAATCGTTGTGTCAGCTGAGAAATGCATTCCATAGAGTCAGCCCCTCTGCTGTATTTTGCCCCTTCAAGGTTCACCATACTTGCCTAATTCTCACTACTTTTACTAACCGGTTTGAAAGGCAATAAGGCCTTTTGTACTCTTTTTCCAAAAATAACAAAAACAGAGGCAGCATGGAGTAATTAAGACACTTACATTGACAGATGAATTTATTGTCCTATTTTCTGCCTAGTCGCATGTGCTTTCTGTAGATGTAAAGTGTAAGTTTTTGGAATAGCCGTATTGGCATTATGCATGACTGTCACCTAAAGCTGAATGGCAAGTGATGATTTACCAAAAAAACTGGTATTCATGAATGTTTCCATCCTGAGAATGGAAACAATGATTGCAGAGGTATAGATCTGGGAGTAAGGATGGGTATGTAAACTGGACCATAGCCTAATACTTGCCTCATTGTTACACAGTGTACTAGAGTAGGAGAACTATGTGTTGAGTGGGAATCAGATTTTCTTCAAAGACTTTAGCATAAAGTAAGATAAATGTGAGATGTTACAAATAATTTTTTAAAAAACAACAAAAATATGTGTAGCAGAGAAACTCCACATCGTGAAATCACATCAGTTGTTTGGTGAAGACCCAGATAAAAATCTCAAAACTTCTGTTAAGGCATTTCTGACTTTTTCATCCATGACCAATCCATGACTGGCCTAAAGCAAAATGAAATGCTCTCTTCTTTGAAGTACTAATTTTTGGATAATTTTAAAAATCACATAGTGTTTGTCCTGCTATACCGATTGTGTTTGTCCATGTGTTCAACAAATCACAGTGTTTATCCATTTGTTCAACAAATATTTGTTGAGCATCTGTAATATTTTAGAAACAGTGCTGGGTGCTGGTGATAAAAGGCTAAACAATGAAGGCTGGCAATACAGTTTAGCAAAAAGGAACTCAGGGTTTGTAGTGGAAGAGACGTGGGAACAATCCGGGCTCTACTTCTTATTGGCAGTGGGACATGGGAAAGTTACTAAATATATATGAGCTACTCTTGTACTCCTCCTGCAGGTGCTGAAAAGCCATGGAATGTTTTAAGCAAGGACATGATACAACTAGATTTGCATTTGTGAAAGATCACACTGGCAGGAGAAAGAAGATGGCTGAAAGAGTGAGACCGCAAGTAGGGAGACTCGTTAGTTGAGTGCTGTAATTAATAAGAGATGATGAAGACGTGTATTAGGAAAGCTGCTGGGGTGAAGGGTCATCTCTTCTAAATGGAATGATGAGAAGAGTAAAGGAAAGGGAGAAATCCAAGATGGTAGTCAGCGTATCTTGGGAAACTGGATGGATGCTGGTGCTATTAACCTGAAAGAAAAGATTAGCCAGTAGATCTCAACTGGGGGCAATTTTGCCTTTCAGGTGACCTTTGGCAATGTCTCAAGATAATTTTAGTTGTCACAGCTCAGAGTGGGTTGCGGATTCTATGGACATCTAATGGGTAGAGGCCAACGGTGCTATTCAGTATCCTACAATACACATGACAGCCCTCACAACAAAAAATTATCCTACCCAAAATATGGAGATTGAGAGACCCTAGATTAGGAAAAGAGAAGTAGGATTTAGGCATTTTGGTAGAGAAGGGAGATGCTAAACTCAAGTTTGGACATTTTCAATTTGAGGTACTCACTAGACCTGAAAAACAAATCCTGCCTAAATTATATAACTTGTTGCAGATCAAGTGGTAGAGGTCAGGCATCAACGTGGAAATATTTGTGGCAGCCACACATCAAAGACCATGGATAGTGTGTAAACAATATAGAAAGACTTAGTTATGCACACATGTAGAAAGTATGGTTCCTTTTAAAAATTTTAAAAATACATTTGTTTGGAGTATTATTTGAACAGTGCTGTTTGTATAAACAGGAATAGCAACATGAGTAATGCCTACTTTGGATATTTTCAAATATTATCTTATGAAATTGAGCAATGCATTATGTTTTTATGTTCTAGAAAGCAACACAAAATACATTTCATTGTCTTCAAGAATTTCCTCTTTACAAAATATTTTTAACATATAAATACATATTAAAATGTATACATATTTAAGTTTATGAGAGGCTGGAGTAGGGCAAGCACATTGAAAAGGAAAAAGATCAGATCTGAAAGCAAAACTTGATTTAGCTCCCACCTATCACAAGTTTATAGCACCTCATGCTTTTCAAAAATTCTTCCTAAAAGGTGAACAAGTCTATAGTTTATGTAATATTGATGAAATTCAATTGAAATATAATAGTAAATAGAAACACAACATTGGTGTGATGGCCTTAGCCATAGCACATTTCTTGTTTTCAAACTGGATTGTTTCGTATTTTGGGGAAATTTTTTTTGGGGGGGATAGATTAAGTTAATATTCATTCTTTTTCAAAGATCTGTTAGTTTCCAAGATTTAATTAATAAGGTCAACTAATTCACATAATTGATTCCAAAGTTAAAATTTTCAATCCAATTATCCACCCAAATTGACCTTTCTTGTGTAATGCTATTTGAATTGCTATACTCAGCTTATGTTTAATTACAGTATCTATGTTTAATTATTGCATCTGAATCATGTTTAATGAGCTCCCGTGTTTAATTACTGTATCTGACTAATATAATTACTGTTAAGTAATCTCTGCCATTATCAGCTAAGCTTCCTAAGCTCTGTGGGGTCTGTCAGCCTGATTCTCCGGGCTCGACTTTCCTCTGCCATCCCCCATATGTGCTGTGTGCCAGACCCTGGATTCTCTTACTGTCAATAATGTGCAAAGTTACTTCCTACCTTGGGGCCTTCACACTTGCTGATCCCTGCCTTCTGCTCTAATCTTTAGATCTCAGCTCATGACACTAGCTGCAGAAAGTTTCTTTGGTTTTCTAAAATACTTTGTGCCCCACTCCATTTTAATGTTATCAGGTTATTGTGTAATTTTCCTTTATATCATGTACTGCATTTTTTACTATTTGTAATCTGTTTTTTATTTTATATCTCAAACTCTAGGTAGCAACTCAGCATCCTGTATCCAGCAGCATTTGTTGAATAAGTAAATAAATATGAATGAATTAATGATTCAGTCTGTCAACCAGAAAAATTAAATATAGCCTTGTAATTGCCAGTAGTTCATATATATGATTTTCTAAAGCCATTACATTCACACAGTGATTAAAAATACAAATGCATAGAAAAACCAGAAGATAACAAAAATGAGTAAAGTGTCAGGTGCAAGCCAATAGGGAGCTTGGTGAGGATTTTCAGGGCAGTAGTGAAGTGCCCTTGGCATTTGGATTCAATACTTTTAATACTCTGGGGGCCAATGCATAACAACATTAAGCTCGTGGGACCTGTATGTTAGTTCTTGGAAGCTGGGAGCAGTGGCAGTCTTGGAATACTAATGCTAGGCAGATGGTTGGTTATGGTCACATAGCACAGCTCTGCTTACATGTCCCTAAGCCGAAGACCAAAATGTGCCTATGAATATTCAAGGATATCTATTATGCTCTTTCTAAGATATACTATTCATTTAAATAGTGTTAAGTTACAATATATGTGAAAATAGAACAAGTCTAGGAGTAGTCCCTTTCAAGGAATCTAAGTAGAAATTTATACTTAAGATCCAAAACAAATTTGGGTCTAGCAGCCTCGAGATGTTTATCAAAGACTTAGGGAGTACTATGTGGTGCCATTTCTAATTACCACCTGTCCCCCACCGCCTCCACTATGATCCCCACCTCCTGGTATTCACACCTCTGTGTAACAGCCTCCACTTGAGTGTAGGCTGGACTTAATTGACTCAGTTCTGAGAGAAGCTGTCATGTGTTGAGTGTGGAAATAGACGAAGACTACCTAAATCAGAACAAACAAAGCCTCTTTATTCAGAGCTTGCTACAGCAAGGTAGTCAGTCATCATTGCTTGAGTTTGGCAGAGAATCAAAGGCAGGCAGAGGAATGGAGAAGTTTAATAGAGGAAGAAAGGAAAGGCTTCAGGTCGTTAGAGGCTGTTGGCATGGGGAAGCTGTCAAAAGAATAATTAGAAGCAGGGCATCATATGTGGTTGGTTAGGGGAAACATGTTTGGGTTTGTCTAGCTGGCTCTACATTGGAAACAGCAAACAAAAAATTGGAGGTTATCAGTTCTTGATTAAATTTTGGCCATTTGGGGCTGATTGCTACAGAGGCTGTGGTTTGACTTCCTGGATGGTTTGCTGCAGAGGTTATGGTTTGGCTTTCCAAGCTGGTTGTGGCAGCTTGTGGGTCAGAGTTTTATTTTTATATATGGTCTGCCCATAGTCTAAATATTGAGTCTCTTATGAGGCACCCTGTGGAGTGGCCCACATAAGTGAGCCTGGAAGCAAATATCTGAGGCCTGCCAATAATCACGTGATTGAGCTTGGAAGCAGATCCTCACCCAGTGAAGCTTGGAGATGACTGCATCCCTGGCAGGTTCCCTGATAATAACCTTGTAGAAGATCCTCAGCTGAGACTCTTCCTGTAAGTTACTGTCTGATTTCCGACCAATAGAATCTATGCAATAATAAATATTTGTTGTCATCAACCACTAAATTTTGGGATCATCTGCAGCAATAGTTAACTAATACAGATGGGAGGGATATGGTCTTTTGTTAATCAGATCACCAGGAAATTTAGCTCAAGGATTTCAGATAGGTTTATCTGGAAGGCATAGACAATTGTAGTATTTCTCAGAAGGGACCGTTTCTTTCTCACAAATATAAAATCTAAGTCAGAAAGTTAAGTCACTACTCCTTCTTAAACCTTCTCCTCCTTCTCTAATATTTTATTTAATGAAATCATTTACCCCACCCACTGGCTAAAAAAATCTCTAGTCTTTGATTTTTGAACCAAATATTTAGTATCTACTATGTACTAGGCACTGTGCTGTCACTTAGAATAGAACAAAATTACTTGCTCTTGTGGAGCTTACATTCTTTTGAGAAAAAAATATAAAAGAAACGATAAACATATTTCTTGTGTGTGGATTAAGGGCAGATTCTACATCCTTGCAGGGGTAGAATAAGCTTTGTTGGTAAACACTGTAAGGCAAGGGTCACCGAGAGAAGTGTGGGTCCCCCGATTCTTCCACAGTCTGGCATGGTCTTCTGCTGGCCATGCAGTGGATCTGGGTTGTGGTGAAGGGACATCACCCTCTGTTGCTTTTCCTTCTTACTGTGGTGGCATGTGGACAATTTTGCTGGCTGTTGGAATGACTATTTGAGCAGAATATCTGGGCAGCGTTTTAGAATTGTTTTTTGAAAAAGCCAGGTGTTCGATACCTGGCAACCCTGGGAATTTTCAGGCCTTCATTCCAGGAGAAGATGCCACTGGGCATGTGGATTTCCATGGGTCTCGAGTTCAGGTGCAGCCCCTCCAGCCAGGATTAGGGGCAGGTTCCTCTGTCCCTCATCGAGAACTCCTAGGTTTACTTACTGGCAATTATGCTTATTGAATTGCCATAATAAATAAGTCATTTATGCAATGCATTATGTGATAAGTACTGTGGGAAAAAAAAAAGTAGAACCTTCTACATAGGGCTTGAGAGTGCAGGACAGATGATGGGTTATATTAAATAGATCTACTGGAGAAAACCTCATTGAGAAGGTGACATTGGTGCAAAGAGTTGAACGAGACCATGAGGACATCTAGGGAAAAATATTCCTGAGAGCTGGCGGAAAGTCTGTTAAGTCAAGAGTGTCCTTGGTGTGTTTGAAGGACTGTAAGGAAGCCAGCATAGCCAGACTGGAATCAGAGAAAGTGAGAGTATTAGGAGAGGAAGTGAGAGAAGTAACGAGGGGTCAGATCATTCAGGGCCCTGTGGGACTTTTTAAGAACGCTGTTGTTACTTTAAGTGAAGTGGGGAGCAGTCATAAAGTTGTCAGCAATGAACTGGCATGGTCTTATGTCTTAGAAATTTCATTAAACTGCTGTTTTGAGCACAGTCTAGACATGTCTAGAGTTCAGACAAGAGATGTAGGCTGGAGATATGCAACTGGGAGTCATTGGCTCACATATAGTATTTAAAGCCATGAGATTGAATGAGATCACCAAAAAGTGAGTGAAACAGAGGGAAGAAGAGAACTGAGGCAGGAGCCATGGGACCTTTACAATTAGAAGGATGGAGGAAGAGAAGGAAACAGCCAAGGAGACTGAGAAAAACATGACCAGTAAGGTTGGTAGAAGGAAGACCAAGAAAGTAGAGTGTATTGGAAATCAAGTAAAGAAAATGTATTAAGGAGGAGGGAATGAGAGACTGCCAAGTGTTGCTGACATGTCACCTATGATGAGGACTGAAATTCACCAACTGATTTGGCAACCAAATGGAAGTCGCTGGTGAAATTTGCAGGATTAATTTGGTGAAGTAGAGGTGAAATCTTGATAAAAGTCAGTTTTATAGAGAATTGGAAAAGAGAATTGGAAAGAATGATAATGTATAAATCTTGAGTAATTTGGATACAAAGAGCTGCAGAAAATTGGGGCAGTAAAAGTATGATAAGAATTTTTCCCCTTATGATCTAAGTAATAAATCTCTCTTAACTGGTGCAAACATTTAGATATTGATTCTTGTTCCCTCATTCAGTTTTATCTTTTAATATTATTTTCTTCCACCTCCTATTGTTATTACCCCAGGGATTTTCATTTGGTTCTGTATTGTTTCTCACCTGGACTATTGCCCTAGTATCTTGCTGTGTTCATTATTACCATATTACCATCTCACTACTCCCATAGCATCTTCCTGCTTCCAAGGAATGCTCCATTAGTCCTGCTGGCACTCTCTCCAAAACATATACTACCTGTGATGTAGTTACTCTTTCAAGCGCAAGTCATCCATTGACTTTCCAAACACAGCTTGGCTACAGCTGCTATGCATGCTGGAATTCCAGCAAAACAGAGAGAGATGGATAAATCAGAGCTGTGAAAGGGAACTGGAACTAGATTTTGTGTAAAGCTAGCCTGCAAGATGGGGAAGGCAGCTACAGCTACTGTTGCCTCACTTACAATGTCTAAGAGGTTGTGGAGAGGAGATTTCCTAATCAAGATCTTCTAGCAGCGGAAGGCTTGATTTTCTAGGTAAGAATACAAATGTTCTTGACTTATTCTCCCCAGTACTTAGGTCAGTATGGTTATATTCAATATTGGATTTGCAGCCACAGACAATTGTAAAGACCCATATTTAGGGGAACATAAGATTCCTAATATTTTACCAGGTTTAGTTCTCATTATTTCAGTTTTTAGTTACATATGGAAGGTTTTCAGGTCAAGCATTGCATGACATTTATTTCCTCACTCCGTGTTTATACCAATATATGTTTGTCCATGTTATGAGTATACCTACATTTTGCTGTATAAATATATGTGCTTATTATTCTTACATTTTAGCCTCTTTTTTCCCCCTGAATTTGAAACTGATTTTGTTTCTATGCTTTTCTTTTTAGAGACAGGGTCTCACTCTCTCATTCAGGCTGTAGTACAGTGGCATGTTCAAAGCTCACTATAACCTCATACTCCTAGGCTCAGGTGATCCCCTTGCCTCAGCCTCTGGAGTAGCTAGGACTACAGGTGTGTGCCACCATGCCTGGCTAATTAAAAACTTTTTTTTTTTTTTTTTGTAAAGACTGGGTCTCACTACGTTGCCAAGGATGGTCTCTAAATCCTGGCCTCAAGCAGTCTTCCCACCTCAGCCTCCTGAGTTGTTGGGATTACAGGCCATTAGTCATAGATTCCAGCCCTATTTTGTGTCATATAATGAAAAATCATTAAATCTGTTGATGCCAAGTTATGGCTGCTTCAATTACATTAATTTTTAACTTTAAAAGAAATTTTAAGAGATGGGGTCTTGCAATGTTTCCCAGGCTAGCCTTGCACTCCTGGGCTTGAAGGATCTTCTTGCCTCAGCCTCCTGAGTATCTGGGTCCACAGGTGCATGCCACCATGCTTAGCTCTACAATAACATCTTTAACCATTACTGATTCCAGATATATTTTTTGTGCACTTACTCTGACCCAGGTACCGATTATACAATCACTATAATATAATGAAAGATACTTTACTTTTTAAGGCATTGGATGTCTTGATATCAGAGATGACTTGCAGCAATAATGTCACATTTTGAAAATCAGTTTTGCACAATACAGTATATAATTCTATGACTTTTCGTAACATATGGTGACATTTGCAAAGATTGTAGCACACTTCAGGCAGGTTAATTATGCTAGGAGGGATCAGATGTTCCTGATTACATGCTGATTGCTCAGCTCCTGTTCCAGCCAGAGGGAAAGAGCTCAGAAGCTTCCTGTGTATTCATGTGACTCACCTCTGTGAGGAGTCCCTGCTTGCATGATCATTCTGTCTAAAGCATTTATCCCTTAGCAGTGGATTTGTTCCTTGTGTTTTGTGCTCCACACATCACCTCCATGACTATCTATTTGAGAAGTGTTTTTCTGTTTTGAGTTTTATTTTGGTTTACTTACTACTCTTAGAGGCAAATTGCTATCTGATTTTACTTTTTCAATTTCTAAATGATGGTGTTTTTCTAAATTTATACTCTCTGTAAACAGATCCATTCATTCTATATACACATGGCCTGCATCACTAGACATTTTATATACATTTTTTTTAAAACCAGGACCTAATATTCCATGCTCTGCATTGAGATTAAGGTATTCATGTTGCTTATAGTTTATGACACCTGAGACATATACTATTTAGTACTTTTCATTTTTTCACTGTTTGAACTTTACATTAGCTCACTATCCAAAGATGATACTAAACTGGGACATTAACCACAAGCTTTGCTTATACTCCTTTACCTGTGGATCCTCTAAGATGCAAATCACATGCTTGCTATGATGGCTGGGCATTTTCTGAAACTGAGCTGGAAGGTTCCCACTTCATTCTTATATTATGCATGTAGTTAATTGGTATTTTGATTGAACCAGCAGAAGAATAAAAATGCCTGTGAATCAAAGGAAATTATTCTCATTAGATATGAAACAAAGAAAGCAGTGGTTTCAAGAACAAATATTATTCAAAAATATTCTCATTAAAAGAAATTGCTCTCTTTGGTATAATAAAAATCTTCTAAAGAGAAGCATCTGGCAGAATCATATAACTTACTGTAGCATAACATTTGGGATGAATTAAGTTGCTTCATGCTACAAAATGCTTTCAAGGCTTCTCTGTATTTTTTCTTCATTTTAGCTTATCTATGGCTCACAGTTCTCCAATTAGGTCATTTTATACTTAGTACTTCTTTGTGTGTATCAGATTATGAATATCATATAGAAGTTACCGTCCCTTGAAGGCTAGAAATATTGCTAACTGGAATGAGTTCAAGCCCATGTGTGGAATGTGAAAGTTTTTCTGTGTTGGATTCACCTGTGTAATATTCCATAGTGATAGTTAGGCAGGTTGAACTACAAATGCTAAGACAGATAAGCTGTGGATGTGGGCATTCAGGAAAAGAGAGTCTTTTTATTTTATTTTATTTTATTTTATTTTATTTTATTTTATTTTATTTTTTGAGACGGAGTCTCACTCTGTCACCCAGGCTGGAGTGCAGTGATGCGATCTCGGCTCACTGCAAGCTCCAGCCTCCCAAGTTCACGCCATTCTCCTGCCTCAGCCTCCCGAGGAGCTGGGACTACAGGGGCCCGCCACCACGCCTGGCTAAGTTTTTGTATTTTTTTACTAGAGACGGGGTTTCACCGTGTTAGCCAGGATGGTCTTGATCTCCTGACCTCGTGATCTGCTGGCCTTGGCCTCCCAAAGTGCTGGGATTACAGGTGTGAGCCACCGTGCCCGGCCAAAGACAGTCATTTGAGTTCACGTGTTAGATGCCACCCCTTGGGCAAACCTATGATCTCCCAATATTTGAGGACAATTGAGTGGATGTATGTCATTAAACAAGTACTAGCCTTAAATTTGTCAATGGCTCTTAGAGTTGGAAGGAATTTTTGGTGCCATCTCATTCTCTAATCTCTTTACCATCTCAGATCTGTTATGTAAGTGACTTCTTTAATACCATGCTCACTACTTTTTCAAAGAAGCCCATTCTATTTTCAGATATGCCCTCTTATTGTTTTCGTATTTGGTTCTGTATCTAGAAAACTCTTGAGTCCATCTTCTATATAAGGGCCTTTAAACTTCTGAAGGCTACTTGCACATATGTCTTGGGACATGCATAACACTGGTAGGGACTGTAAGAGGAATTAGAGCATGACACCATGATCTCTCAGGAGAATGAGTTGGAATAATGGTTAACAGTATGAGTTTGAGATCAATCAAAAGGGCTAGAACTCCAACTGCAATACATATAAGCTGTGAGACATTATTTTAAAAACATCTTATAAATGTGGATAATATTTCAAATAATGTAATTATTTTCCTCAGATTTATTGATCTAGTCTTATGCCAATACCATGTAGCTTGTGTTTTGTATAGTACTTTAGTATCTAGGAAGGTTAGCCCCTTTTAGCATTTGTCTTTTGAGGGAATATTCTTAAATATTTGATTAAAACAAAACAATTTTAATTGAAATTGCATTTAATTTACATATTAGTTTTAGGATACTTGCCATTTTTATGGTACTAAATATTTCAATCCAATATGATATGTCTTTCATTTTATTCAGATCCTGCTTTATATCACTTAATAATTATAGTTTTTAAAAGTAAATTCTATATTTCTTACTCATTTTATTCTAAGCATTGTAGCATTTTATACCTATTATGCATAAAGTATATTTTTGTTTTTCCACTTTGGATGGCTAATGCTACTTTAGATAAATCCTAGTTTATTTTAACTTACCTCTTTATCTTATTTCTACCACATTTCCAACATATCTTAGTTTTTATTCCACAGCCTCTTAGAATTTTTTAGGTATAAAATCACGTAACATTTTATTATTTCTTCTTTTAATTCACTTGACTAGACTAGTCAAAACAATTTTGAATGTAAACAGTGATGATAGACACTATTGTTTTGTTTCTGATTTACAAGAAATGGCTGTAGCATTTCACCATCGCGAATTATATTTGCTGCTTGTTTTTGAGAACTGGTCTGTCATATTAAAGTTCTTCTTTTGCTGACTTACTTAGAGTTTTGATAACTTACAGTGGTGGAATTTTATCAACTGTCTTTTTGCATTTATGATGTGATCATGTTGATTGTGGTATTAAATTTCTTTTTATTTAACCATCCTTACTCCTTGGAATAAATATTTGCTCCTAATGTATTACTTATTTTGTATCATGCTGGATCTAGTCACCTTTTAACTATATTAACTGACAGTGGCTGGATACATACGTGTGTGTGTGTGTGTGTGTGTGTGTAGGTATGTAATGCACATTTATATATGCCTTCTCTTTTATTTAATTGCATATTTCCCCCTTCATAATGATTCCTTTTAATTTAAGCTAAAACTATAGTAGTTTTGTAAAAGGAGGAAGCATGGATGATACAGATGAGTGAAGTCAGCTTGGCCTCAACCAAATTCCCAAAGTTACTGGTGAACTTGAGCTGCAGCTGTCAGACTGCTAGATGCAACTTGAAACTCTAGAGGAGTGGGAAGCATGGCATGATTCTGTTATGCACTGGGGATCGATCGCCAGTCTCTCCCCCATATCTCCCTAACATCAAACCAACATTGGCATTGTTAGGAGTCTGCATGTATGACCAAGGCACACAGCATTCCTGATTCCTGCTCAGTCAGGTCCTCCAGCTTTAGGTGTAGGTCTGGGTGGGAGACCATGCCTGGAATCTGCAGATAGTAGGGCACATGCCCAGTGATTCATGTGGAGTTGAGTTGGTCCTGGTGTGGCCTAAACCTGTCCCACAGAAGAATTCATTGCCATGATGCCTAGAGAACTAGGCAATCTCATCTCCTCCGGTGAGGCTCTGGACCCTGCAGCAGTGATGTGTGCTGCAGCAAAGACTGTGGAACTCAGTACCATGAATGTATTTTCTTCTTTGTTCTATTTTCTCTTTCATAACATTGCTTTGGTCAGTTTTTGTCACTAATATTTCATGTCTTTATTAAATGAGCTATAATGGCTGCCACATATTTCTGTTGTCAAGAATAGAAATATCTGATATTTCAATATTAGATAAGAACAAATGTGTATGAGGTCTCCTGGTTGGATCCTGTCTTCCTTTTCCTTTTCTGCATGAACCTATGTCTGAATCCAGATTCTGCCACTTTGGAACTCATGTCACCGTGTACAGTGGTGCTGTTTGAGCACTGCACAAAGTCGGGAATGGGAGCTACATCCAGCTGGGGCTTTGCTCTTCAAATCCTTGCCTCTGGGACAGATGTGCACATACGTGTTTCTGTTTCACACAAAAGCTACAGTATCAGCTAGCAGCACATAGCATTGAAATGTAGTGAAAGTATGCAAGCCCTTTTTTCTCTCTTAGCCTGTTTCCTCACCTGCTAAATGAATTGGTGGTATTGCAAATTCTTAACCCAAATTCTCAAATACATGTATTACAGTTGCTGGAATATTTGACATTATGTTATTATATGTGTCATTTAGTGATGATCTTTTTGTTATTATTTACACTTTAGAAGAATCTTGTATCCTATTGTTTCCTATGTTATTTCTACCTCTTTCGATGTATATTCTCTAAAAAATTATTTTTTAATCTCTAAAAAAGAGGAAAGATATTAGAATGTCAGGAGAATGAATTTCTCTTGTCAAATATAAAAATAATTCCAGACTATCATAACAATGTAAAAGTCCAGTTGGTTCTTATTAATCATTAACTTATTGTTTGTGCAAAAACCTTTAGCACCCTGACAATCCTAATATAAGCAATAAAATAGGAAATATTTAATAAATATAACTTAATCGTCAGTAATTGCAGTGGCATTTTCTAACAAGGACAATTCAACCAATCCATTTTTATAAAGTGAAAGTAGGCGTCAGGGTAAAATAGCACACGTTGATTAACTACTTAATACACCATTGGCTTTACAAGGCCTAACAGAGGACTACTTTCTAATGACAGTGCTTAAATAAAAAAAAAAAAATTGTGCAATCCTGCATAGTAATTACAAATGCATTAGGAAACTCGACAGCTGTGCTTGGAATGCAGACCAGAAAAGATCATGAAATATGGTTGTAATATAATCATTAGAATGTGGTTGCATTGTATGAAGGGTTGAGTTGTATTACTATGCCCCCCGACATTAACTGAGAGTCATATGTGGATGGTATAGAATATGTGCATTACAAGCACACTGCAAACAAGAATGAGACAAAACATGGTTGTTTCAGAGTACAACAGTACAATTCTGAATGAATTAACAGTGATTGCAGGGAACAATGTGAAGTGAGTTAGAATATGATTTCAATTCCTAGACAAATTGGAGAAACCCCTCCACAATAGAATAGTACATTGCTAAGGGTTGATCAGGGGATAGTTAACAGACACTAATTTAAAGCGGGAACTTTGGCCAGAATCAATATTTCAACAGCTCTGCTTGTTAATTAACATATCCTCCAGTGACCTTCTAAGAGAAATCTTGTTATATCAACTACAGGAAGAGCTAGGGAAATAGTTAGTAGCACTTTACTGAGACGTTAACAGCTGAAATGGCAGGGTAGAACTAGGAGAGAGGTGTATCAAAACTGAAAGAAAGGTAATTTTTTATAAGGGGCAAGTTAGGTCAAAGAAGGGGGTTATTCACTATGTCTAGATTCTGTATTAATTGTTCATAGAAGTAAAGTTTCCATCAAAACCACAACTAAAGTTTCCCTTTAAGAGCAGCCATTCTTACCGAGGGCTCAAAATTCTATAGTTACCCTAAGCCCATTTGATTGGAAGAGATGTATTTGCTTGTGTATGTGTTTGAAGGTGAGAGTCTCACATGGACTTTTGCTATTAATACATTGCTTGAATATCTAAGTTATGATTTTTGTCACTAATTCATCCTAAGCCTGGCTTGCTAAGATCTCAAAACATCACACATGTCAATTGTATTATTAGACACTGAGTGAACTCAAAGGAAAGGTGGAACTAGAATAGTCTAAATTAGAATGGCCTTCCATGGAGAACTGGGATATGAGCTAGTGGTTTTGTAGAGACTGTGAGGAGAGATTGATCTGATGGAAGTAGAAGCATATGTTGCCCATTGCTGAGTGATACAAGGGGACCCTAGATACAGAGCTTTAAATGCCAGGATATCATTTTGCTTCGCTCTCTGATAATAGAGAAACATTCTGTATTTTGAGAAGTGAAGGTACGTAGCAGTGTTTGGCAATTGTTAATCTATTGGCATTCTATTTGGATTAGATCTAGGGGAGAATTCAGTGTTGAGTCTATTGCGGTAAACAAGGACACGAATGTATAGACCAGGGTAGTGGCTATAATATAAAAGATCATAAATCTGACCGAATGGTCTGAACCAGGAGAAAAATTAAAAGACATTCTTAATTTTAGTGTGGGATTAGGCAGGTCTGGGAGATAAAAATCAGAAAGGGAGCTCATTTTGGAAAATTAAAGCAAAACAAAATCTTACCACAGAAAGAAAACAATATATTCTTTCTAATAAAGAAAATCCATGATTTTCCAACTGGAAACACTGGTGGCTGCAACACCTCCAGCTGTCTACCACCAATCATTGTGTTTCCTCCTCTGATCTGCTTCAGTCTATAATTTGGAATACTCAGAAGCTCACGTTTTGTCAGTTGCTGAGGGTGGGGCATAAACTGTACAGTTTAACAGAGGAATGTGAAATAATTTCTGAGGCTGTTCCTTAGTCTGTGAGAGCAGCTTCAGCATTACTGTCTCTCTTAGGCTGCAGACAGTTCTGAAAACTGAACTAACTTGACATGAAATTGCCAAAATATTGCCTTCTGTAATGAAACTGGTAGAATTAAAAATAAAAACTACACACTTCCTTTATTCTCCTATAGCAAAAGGATGCAGAAAGGCAACTTGTATGACAGCTAGTGTTCCTATCATTGGTTTTACTCTTCACGTTTGACATTGGTAAACAATAGAATTTCAAAAAGTGATCACAAATGATAGATTTAATTTAGGCATCTCAATGAACTTTGCCTTTGATATGTAGGCATAATTAGTGTATTGGGCCCAAGTTAGCCTTAAGTAAATTGATTAACTTGAGTAACATTTGCCTTGGTTGATATAATGAATGTAGCCTAAGGATTTTTTTCATTTAGCTTATTTTTCACACCTACTAGTTTCATGTCTAAAAGTTCACAGCAAAGTTCAGTAATATGTTTTAGAGTTATGCAAAGTAGTGGGAATAGTCTTGATACTTGAGAAATCCTGTGTTCAGAGCTGCAACATATTGAATCAAAAAAGAATCTGTGAATGGGATTTCATTCATGATTTGGCTCTCTGTTTGCCTATTGTTGGCGTAAAGGAATGCTTGTGGTTTTTGCACATCGATTTTGTATCCTGAGACTTTGCTGAAATTCCTTGTCAGTTCAAGAATTTTTGGGGCTGAGATTATGGGGTTTTCTAAATACCTAGGAATATAGCTAACAAGGGATGTGAAGGACTTCTTCAAGGAGAACTACAAACCACTGCTCAAGGAAATAAGAGGACACAAACAAATGGAAAAACATTCCATGCTAATGGATAGGAAGAATCAATATTGTGAAAATGGCCATACTGCCCAAAGTAATTTATAGATTCAATGCTATTCCCATCAAACTACCATTAACATTCTTCACAGAATTAGAAAAAAAAATTTTAAATTTTATATGAAATCAAAGAAGACCCTGTATAGTCAAGACAATCTGAAGCAAAAAGGACAAAGCTGGAGGCATCATGCTACCAGACTGCAAACTATAGTGCAAGGTTACAGTAACCAAAACAGCATAGTACTGGTATAAAAACAGACATATAGACCAATGGAACAGAACAGAGACCTCAGAGATAACACCACACATCTACAACCATCTGATCTTCAACAAACCTGACAAAAACAAGAAATAGGGAAAGGATCTCCTATTCAGTAAATGGTGCTGGGAAAACTGGCTAACCATATGCAGAAAACTGAAACTGGACCACTTCCTTACACCTTATACAAAAATTAACTCAAGATGCATTAAAGACTTAAATGTAAAACCCCAAACCATAAAAATCCTGGAAGAAAACCTAGGCAATACCATTCAAGACATAGGTGTGGGCAACGAATTCATGACCAAAATGCCAAAAGCAATTGCAACAAAAGCCAAAATTGAAAAATGGAATCTAATTAAAGAGCTTCTGCACAGCAGAAGAAACTATCATCAGAGTGAACAGGCAACCTACAGAATGGGAGAAAATTTTTGAAATCTACCCATCTGACAGAGGTCTAATGTCCAGAATTTACAAGGAACTTCAACAATGTTACAAGTAAAAAACAACCCCATCAAAAAGTGGGCAAAGGATATGAACAGACACTTCTCAAAAGAAGGCATTTACACGGCCAACAAACATATGAAGAAAAGCTCAACATCACTGATCATCAGAGAAATGCAAATCAAAACCACAGTGAGATATCATCTCATGCTAGTCAGAATGGCGATTATTAAAGTCAGGACACAATAGATGCTGGTGAGGCTGAGGAGAAATTGGAACGCTTTTACACTGCTGATGGAAATGTAAATTAGTTCAACCATGTGGAAGACAGTGTGGCCATTTCTCAAGGATCTGAAACCAGAAATACCATTTGACCCAGCAATCCCATTACTGGGTATATATCCAAAGGAATATAAATCATTCTACTATAAAGATACATGCATACGTATGTTTATTGCAGCACTATTTACAATAGCAAAGACATGGAACAAACCCAAATGCCCATCAATGAGAGCATGGATAAGGCAAATGTGGTACAAATATACCGTGGAATACTATGCAGCCATAAAAAGGAATCAGATCATGTCATTTGCAGGGACATGGATGAAGCTGGAAGCCATCATCCTCAGCAAACTAACACAGGAACCGAAAACCAAACAGTGCATGTTCTCATTCGTAAGTGGGAGTTGAACAATGAGAACACATGGATACGGGGATGGGAACAACACACACCAGGGCCTGTTCGGGGTTAGGGGGTGAGGGGAGGGAACTTAGAGGATGGGCCAATAGGTACAGCAAACCACCATGACATGCATATACCTGTGTAACAAACCTGCAGGTTCTGCACATGTATCCTGTGCAGAATCCTGTGTTTTATTTTTTTTAGAAGAAATAAAGGAAAAAAAGAAACAACAACAACAACAAAACCATCACACTAAGCAAAAAGAGACTGACATGAATGAAAAAATAAGAATCTGTATCCTGTCCCCTCCCTGCCTAAGGGAATTATATACAACATTTTAAAAATTCAGTTATTCTAGTTACTAAATATTATTTTGTGACTGATTATCTTTTCTGAACATCTATACTAACCATTGATGACATAACAACTGGTTGTTCACTTTGTGCTTCATAGTTTGTGCTATGGCCCCTATTAGAAGAATATATTAAAAACAGCTCAAAGGAAATAAGAGCTCGCCCATCCTTACGCAAAGAGAGAGAAATTAGCGGCCTTTAGATGTAAGCCTCCTTAGCGTGATTGTGATGCAGGAAGCTTCTCTACTGTGAAACCAGTGCAGGAAATACCACCACAGAGAAGCGTGCCCATTACTCCATGTCAGTGCTTTATTATTATTATTATTATTATACTTTAAGTTTTAGGGTACATGTGCACAATGTGCAGGTTTGTTACATATGTATCAATGTGCCATGTTGGTGTGCTGCACCCATTAACTCGTCATTTAGCATTAGGTATATCTCCTAATGCTATCTCTCCCCACTCCCCCAACCCCACAACAGTCCCCGGAGCGTGGATGTTCCCCTTCCTGTGTCCATGTGTTCTCATTGTTCAATTCCCACCTATGAGTGAGAACATGCGGTGTTTGGTTTTTTGTCCTTGCGATAGTTTACTGAGAATGATGCTTTCCAGTTTCATCCATGTCCCTACAAAGGACATGAACTCATCATTTTTTATGGCTGCATAGTATTCCATGGTGTATATGTGCCACATTTTCTTAATCCAGTCTATCGTTGTTGGACATTTGGGTTGGTTCCAAGTCTTTGCTATTGTGAATAGTGCCGCAATAAACATACGTGTGCATGTGTCTTTATAGCAGCATGATTTATAGTCCTTTGGGTATATACCCAGTAATGGGATGGCTGGATCAAATGGTATTTCTAGTTCTAGATCCCTGAGGAATGGCCACACTGACTTCCACAATGGCTGAACTAGTTTACAGTCCCACCAACAGTGTAAAAGTGTTCCCATTTCTCCACATCTTCTGCAGCACCTGTTGTTTCCTGACTTTTTAATGATGGCCATTCTAACTGGTGTGAGATGGTATCTCACTGTGGTTTTGATTTGCATTTCTCTGATGGCCAGTGATGATGAGCATTTTCTCATGTGTTTTTTGGCTGCATAAATGTCTTCTTTTGAGAAGTGTCTGTTCATGTCCTTTGCCCACTTTTTGATGGGGTTGTTTGTTTTTTTCTTGTAAATTTGTTTGAGTTCATTGTAGATTCTGGATATTAGCCCTTTGTCAGATGAGTAGATTGCGAAAATTTTTTCCCATTCTGTAGGTTGCCTGTTCACTCTGATAGTAGTTTCTTTTGCTGTGCAGAAGCTCTTTAGTTTAATTAGATCCCATTCATCAATTTTGGCTTTTGTTGCCATTGTTTTCGGTGTCATTGCTTTTAAGTTAATTTATTTTTATTTTTATTTCTGCCCATGAGACTTATTGATCTAAGAGGATTTAGCACTTGCCCATAGCACACATCCAGTGAACACCAGGAAATAATAGAAAAATTATAGAAACATAATTTAATATCCATCAAAAACTGAAGGTCTGTATATTTTCCTTCCCCCTTCCCTCCTTTCTTTCCTCTTCTTTTACTCTCATGATGAGGCCCTAGCATTATCATTGTAAAAGCATTTGTTTGCATTATTGTCTTTTCCATTATTGCATTGACTTAGAAACAACAAAATAAAATCCATTCATCTACTAACAGATGTCCCAGACTAATATTTCTTTGCTTATAGCACAAGCCAGAGAACAACACTTCAAATTAATTTTTTAGAGGTTGCACCTTTATCTTCGTAACTGACATCAGTGAACTTTAGCTGTGTGAAAAGCAGAACTCAAGTTTCATGCATCAAGTATTTGATGTTATATGGACATGATAACAAATTTTATGTCAAGTTGACTGGGCCATGAGGTGTCCTGGTGTTTAGATAAGATTATTTCTCGGTGTGTCTTTGAAGGCATTTCTAAATGAGATTAGCATTTGAATCAGTAGACTATGGTAGATTGCGTTTCCCACTGCGGATGGACGTCATCCAATCCATTGAGGCCCAAATCAGATAAAGAACTGAGTAAGGAAGAATTTTTTCTCTCTGCCTGATTCTCTTCAGACTTTGACATGGACTGGAGCTTATACCATCAGCTCTCCTGATATTTTTCCTCCTTTGACCTCTGGGTATTTTGGTGTTTGTATTAGTCCATTCTCGGATTGCTGTAAAGAACTACCTGAGACTGGGTAATTTATAAAGAAGAGAGGTTTAGTTGGCTTATGGTTCTGCAGGCTGTACTGGAGGCATGACTGGGAGGTCTCAGGAAACTTAAGGCAAAAGGTAAAGTGGAAGGAGGCAAGTCTTACATGGCTGGAGCAGGAAGAAAAGAGTGAAGGAGGAGGTACTACACACCTTAAAACAACCAGTTCTCATGAGAACTCACTCACTATCATGAGAACAGCAAGGGGGAATTCCGCCCTCATGATCCAGTCACCTCCCACCAGGTCCATCCTCCAACACTGGGGATTACAGTTCAACTTGAGATTTGGGTGGGGACACAAATCGAAACCAAATCAGTATTGTCAATTTTAAACTGGTCACTATATGAGCTAAAATTTTGGGACAGTAGATTGAAATAAAGAAATAAATTAGTCGAGTGAATCATAGAAGTTTTTGAATATTTATACTTGGTTTATATTTTGCTGGCAATTTAAATTTTGTGTTCACATACAAATTAATCACCTAAATCTTTAAATTATTAAAAATTATAGAAACATAATGTAATATCCATCAAAAAACTGAACATTTCTATATTTTTTACCCTCTTCCCTCCTTCTTTTCTTCCCCTTCTTTTACTATTGTCTTTTACTCCTTCTTTCTGTCTTTCTTCCTTCTGTAATTCCATGTAAATTGTAATATGGTAAGTATCAGTAGAACACGATCTTGTAGGATGTAAGAGTCAGTAATACTCATGTGATTAACTTTTGTCTTATAAAAAATTACCAAAACAATATAGAGGAATGATTAAGGAATACAGTAAATCAGCTTCTTGAAAAAGCTGTCTAGGGTAGATAATGAAATAAATGAATATGTTTTCCATAAAGACGTAAAAAAAAAAGTCTTCATCTGGCTTAAATCATTAATTCAGCAAATCTTTTTTCCTGAAAGTATTCTTTGTGTCATACACCCTGAGAGATATTGGATGTTTCAGATGACTAAGATCCAGAACCTGATTTCTAAGTTTTCATGGTTTAGTGGGAGAGAGAGGGGGTAGGGAGGGAGAGAAACTGATGACGAAAATGAGGAATGCTAAAATCAGGTGTTAGGAGAATGTCAAGATGTACAGAGATGAGGTATTAACTTATCTGGGGTAGGGGTTTTAGTAGAGATAAGACTTGAGAGGATTTAGGAGAGAGCTCTGTGAAAGGAAGGGACAAGGGTGTGCCAAAAAGGAAGATGATATAAACAAAGTTGGGTTTGTCTACTAGAGGGAGAGGCAGGGGATCAAGAAGGATTTGACTTTTAGACATTCTAAGCAAAGAAAAGATTATGGTTGTCTCCCATAGGCAATTAAATAGTAATACCATACTAAACTGAAACATATGGAAAGAGGTCAGATAATTTCTAAATTTTATTTCATTTGTCATTTTGATAACCTTTTTTGGGAAGAGAATATAAAATATCAAAAGCTTTCCAAAATAGCTCCCCCTCCCCAGTTCCTCTGCTTTGTGGCATACACTAAATCTATGCTTTGACTTCCCAAGGGATAGCTTAGCACCAGTAGTGGCGGGAAAGGAGATCCTAGGACAGAGCAGGTCAGCCAAACACACACATGTGAAGCATCTGCTATGGGACCACATTGCAGTAGGTTCTAGGGATACCATTATTCCTGCTCCCAAGAAACTCACAGCTGAGTGGCAAAAACCAAGACATGAAGAAAGGATAATGATGCAGTTTAAAAAGTGTTCCCTTAGAGGTACTGGTTCATGCAGGGACAGCTTCAAATGGGGAAGGGTTTCTGTTGTAAGTGACAAGTCCATCTTTCTGCATCTTTCCTGGCAGACACAAAGGAACAAATTTTTGTTTTTCTTTTTTTTTCCTGTATCAGAGTTTGTAATCTGATTTTTTACATTAGTCTCTCATTCAGCTGTGAGACAGGATATTAGGACTACTTTATGAAGAAATAAAAGCATTTGACATTAAGTGGTACAATCATAACATTTTATTCCACAAATTGTATGTAAATCTCTAAAGAATAACTTCATCAGCTTTGTGATCATAGTATTAAACAAGTGACTTATGTACATGATACAGGTAAGAAAATCTAGCAGATAAGAGTTTCATTGATGACTGTTGTGTTCTTCTTTTATTAAGAAAAACCAGTATACTGTTTTATAGGTACTATTCAAGGTCCTTTAAAAAGATTAACTGAGTTAATCCTATATGGATTCTATAACATAAACATTATTAGTATTGCTATTTTATAAAAAGGGAAACAGGATCACAGAAAAGTTAAATAACTTCCCAAAGCCCAGGTGGTGGGTGGCAAGGCCCCATTTGAAAATAAGGCAATGGTCCTGGAGTGTACAATGTGGGTTCAACATCACTACACCAGCAAGGAAGTTTGATGTTACTAGTGCTTTTAGTTTTCTGGGATTATACTTTCCATTAATATCCATATAACGTGTATCAAATCCCTATTCACTGTAATAAACTCCATACTCAAACCCTTATTTTTAAGTAGTCCAGAGAATTTATGTTCATATGACCACTTCTGGCTCTAGACTCAAGCTCTGCCAGCATTTTGAGACAGAAGCTGGCTGTGTTGCCCAGGCTGGAGTACATTGGCACAATCATGGCTTACTGTGCCCTCGACCTCCAGGGCTCAAGTGATCCTTAGACTCCTGAGTATCTGGGATCACAGATGTATGCCAACATGCCCAGATAATTTATTTTTTTGTAGAGATGGGGTCTCCCTTTGTTGCCTAGGCTGGTCTTCCACTCCTGCGCTCAAGCAGTCTTCCTGTCTTGGCCCCCTAAAGTGCTGGGATTATAGGCATGAGCCACCGTGCCCGCCCTTCCTCTGGCATCTTGATGCGCACTCACTGTCTCCTGGAGGAGGATGCTGAACTTTCTTCACCCTCATGTTGCCAGATCTGGAAGTCAATACTTTCTCCTTCAAATATCCTGGTTTACCACTAGCTGATTTTATATATACATACATATATATATATATATATATATACACACACACACACACACACATGTATATGTATATATACACATATATACACACACACATATATATGTATATATATATTAATTATATATATATATATATCTCAGAGCTTTACTGAACATTTGGAGATGGTTGAGTTAGTAGTGTCAGAAGCATCTATTTTTAGACATTAAAACATCATTCCTGTCGGAGTACAAAGTCCCTTCATGACCCTCTTCAACTTCCTGCCGTATTGTCAATCATTTTCTCTCTACTGATAGTTTTCAAAATCCAGCAGGCAGAGACCACCCAAAATTCCTATTACTTTTTAATGCAGAAAAATTTCTAACCCTTATTTACCTTTTTTTTCTCATCTAGACTAGTCCAGGAGACCTTGCCCCTTGCAATCAGAGATCATAAATGTGTTCTTCCCACACGTGTTTTTCAGATGTTTCCTAAACATCTGAATGGTGAATAATGCGTTCGTTTACTATCACTCTTTCTTCCTTTCCCTAGGGCACTCTTTTGGTTACGTTAAAAAAAAAAAAGAAAAAAAAAAAAAGCCCGGGCGCGGTGGCTCACGCTTGTAATCCCAGTACTTTGGGAGGCCGAGGCGGGCGGATCACGAGGTCAGGAAATCGAGACCACGGTGAAACCCCGTCTCTACTAAAAATACAAAAAAATTAGCCGGGCGTGGTGGCGGGCGCCTGTAGTCCCAGCTACTCGGAGAGGCTGAGGCAGGAGAATGGCGTGAACCCGGGAGGCGGAGCTTGCAGTGAGCCGAGATCGCGCCACTGCACTCCAGCCTGGGCGACAGAGCGAGACTGTCTCAAAAAAAAAAAAAAAAAAACAAAACAAAACTCAAGGGAAACAAAAAACCTATTAGGTGTATGGGAGATGAAAATGGTAGAAAAGACAAAGTATCCCTTTACATAAGTTAAACATAATTAAATTTACAAGTATAAGGACTTAGTAGAGAAACACTAATATAGATCTTTGACAAATTGATTTAAAAATTCTCCGTGATTCTGACTTGAGATATATGGCACTAAATATGTACTGATATGTACTAGGAATGTAGAGTAGTTGGATTTGCTTAAAAAAGAATTTCCATACTAACATTCAATTTTTAGCTCAAAAACCAATTATTACAAACCTCTTGTATTGCATGCCTGGTGCTTAGAAGTACAAGATGAATAAAATACGATCTTTGATCTCACAGAGTGTAAGTATAGTGGGACATGTAGGGACATTAGCAACTAATTATAAAATACTGCAATATGTGTATTACCTACAAGTGATATTCACACAGTGGTGTGAAATAGTAGATTATACAACTAATAGCCTAATTGGATTAAGGAGACTTCCTGTGTAGGATGGGGTTTTTTCTTAATGATGAGTATGTCTTCCAGGTAGAAAAAGAAAAAATGGACTGTGTGAAGGGTTCAGAGGGTACAACAGTATCGTGTTTCTGTGTTTGGAGCATCAGCTCTATGTGTGGTGGAAGCAGAGGGCGGGGGGCAAAGAGGGGAGAGATGGAAGAGTGGAGGAGATAAGAGTGGAAAACAGGTCAGGCTTCACCCAAGAAAGAACATCGTATATCTCACTCCAGGGTGGTTTGACTTTTAGAAATGTCAGGGTTGGGTTTTCTAATATGTACTAAACATGCAGATTTCTGGACCTAATGAATCTGAAAGTCTTGATGTGAATCAGGAGCCTGAAGTAACTCTTTGCCATAGATCATGGGAGCCTTTGGCTTTGTTTGTTTGTTTGTTTGTTTTGTTTGTTTTTGTTTTTTGAGATGGAAGCTCCCTCTGTCACCCAGGCTGGGGTTACAGGTGCCCACCACCACGCCTGACTAATTTTTGTATTTTTAGTAGAGACGGGGTTTCACCGTGTTGGCCAGGCTGGTCTTGAACTCCTGGGCTCAGGTGATTCACCCTTCTCAACCTCCCAGGGTGCTTGGATTACAGGCATGAGCCACCGCACCCGGCTGCCTTTGGCCATTTTAATGTTGGATAATGCTAGGTCATGTCTAGTACAACAAGCCAATATACCATCGTGGATATAAATGTACTCAGAAATAAAATGAAAAAAAATCAGCGTTTAATACAGGTTGAAAGCTATTTGGCATCCTGGGTAGCAACTTAGAGCAGTTTAACTAGAGGAAATTGTATAGAATGTATATTAAAATGCTCTTGGTGAAATTTCTTCAAGTGCCTTTTATTTTTCTTTTGTACCCTCCCTCACATACAGTAGTGAATGTGAACATCTGAGTAACTTAATCATTCTGGAACAGTGAAACAGGCTTCATACTTTCAGGATGACTAAAGATCTTAATGGTTTGGAGGCTCTTGAAAACACTGCACAAATTGTATTTGACTTTATTTAAACTACCAAGCTAGGTTTAACTTTCATCTAGAGAATGCTTTTGGTAAGAAGCTGTTCTTGGGTATAGTTAGAGTGATAAGTGAGCTCGCGCTTAACCTTACAAGGTTTAGGTAAGGTAGGGACAGGGACCACTGCTTTTTAAGGCCCTTGGAACCAAGTACACAATCTGTATATTTGCCTAAAACACTTCACTATATATGGATAGGGAACAGCTTGCATGCTTATGCTGTGTGGAAGTGGAATCTACATTAAAATTGAAAATAGAAAAGCAAAATGAAGTACAGTAATAACAAGTGTGGACTGCAACATGACCAAAGTGGGAAAGCTGTTAAAATAAATAATGCTCACGGTCGTATTGGAGTTCATTGTGAAAAAGATGTAGGAAGCAGAATAGATAATTCTTTCAAATGAAAGAAAAAGGGAATCACAAGCAGGGGTGCAATACAGAGGAATTATGGCTCAATCCTTTTATTAAAGCTCGACCTTGGTAAGTACCTTCCTAAATGATACTTGGTACTTTTTAATGATTTTCAAATGTATGACTGCATCTCCACACAGAAACTAATGTGAATTTCCAAGAAAACAAATTTTAAAAAAGAAATAGATTTTAACTCCAATTTTATGGAATTTGGTGCCTTAGCTATAAGGCCATGATATTTTGATTGTATTAGATATACAATTGGGCACTGAGAAAGGTTTTAAAATGGAAGATTTTGTTTATATTTGTTTGTTTTTAATATAAGAGAACCTCAAGTCCCAGAGCTGGTTATGGGGGCATTTGGGAGATGAATTAGTTCATCTGTGAAGTTCTTTTGCATTTCTAACATACTGATCTTCCAGGCACTTTGATCTTGCCCTGCAAAATTGCAGCATTAAGGGATTTTATTCTTATTTTAAAAATTCTTGAATAAAGATACCATTTTTTGAATTGGCAAATGTTTATAAGGAAAATTCATATTGTTTCTAAAGTCATATCTTTGAAATCACAATTGTTTAGAATCTAGATTTCTACAAGTCATATCTTTGGAAGGACCTTTGTTTTTAAATATATATCTCTAGTGCATTTAAAAAGGGCTGCTAGTATCCCATAGCAAAAATCACATAATTGTTACACCCTATTCTTTCTGCTTTTGACTATGTTACTGTTGGAGTATTTTCTGATAAGAGCTATGAAAGCAGAAATAGATGTTGTAGTAAAACAGACTGTTCTTGGTCTGATTGAGTTTGTGCTTTATAACCCATTTTAGTTATCAGAAAGAATTGCGATTTTTTCTCCAGCTATTTGGAAAGAATGTAATGGTCTCAAAGATTGCCTACCTTCTGAGGAAGTTTCTCTCATGTCAAAGCAGAAACAGTATATTTATTAAACTGTCTGTAACTTTGGAGTGAATACTTTCAATTCATTTCTTCCTCTGTTTCCCGACCTGTAACTGTAGGAATCACTCAACTATGACACTTGGCAATACGATCTAGCAGATGTGTAGGACCATGCTCAGGATGCGGTAAAATCAGGAGATTGCAGAATAAAATTTAAACCATTTTTAAGTTACTTTATATTAGAACATTTGGTGGTTAGAATTCATTGATAGTATACGGCATTTGTATGATGGCTTGGAGAATATTTTTGTGTTGCCTAATGAAAGTCCTTAGCCATTGCTATAAAGCTAAGAGAAACAAATAGATATATTTTAAACACTATACTGTAGGCAGATATCCCAAGAACCATGAAATGAAGAAGAGATAAGATGCTTCATTAGTGATTCATATTAATATATTATTATTTAGATTTAAAAACTCCACCAAAATGTTCTAGCACCATGAAGAGGGTACAAATTAATGACAATTCTTAGAGCAAAAAATATGATCAATGACCTGTAGTGATCAGACATAATAAAATATAATTAATTGATGGCACAGGAAATTAAACTGTGATAGTTATTTCAAGGATGTTAGGAGTTTTTGGTTTTTTTGTACATTCGTGGATGCTATAGAGCTGACTTTAAAGGAAAAGATTGAGGTAAGTTATCATTATGTAATTTGAGAAACTGCAAGTTCAATTAATTCATTTTGGTTTAGAATGCCATGTGCTACTTAACAAAATGTCTTTTCTAGCACTTGGATATTCTTTTAGCCATGTTTTGGAGACTCTGCAATGTAAATCAAAGTGTATTAGTTTACTCAGTTCTATGGAGTTTGACTTTGTCCTGGGGTAAACATTGTATTTTAATAAATAAATGAAAAGATGTATGTAAACATTTAGAGTGCTCAATATTGAACTGAGGAAAAAATGGACTGAGGAACCAGTGGAAGCTCTTTTAGTAATCCAAAGTGGATAAGAGAGATATTAAGGTAATATCTGGCAATGAGAAATAATTTTTTAAAGAAATCAACATTTATTTATTTATTTATTATACTTTAAGTTGTGAGGCACATGTGCAGAACATGCAGTTTTGTTACATAGGTACACACGTGCCATGAGAACAGCTATTGATGACTAACTGGACATGGGCAATAAAAGTTCTAAGACTTTGAGTCCGGATGCTTAGATGGTTGATCCTAATATACAAAATAAGGAGGTCAGAAAGATGCTGAAACAATAGAGGGAAATAATTGGCAAACACAGAACCAGGTTGATATGTTATACATGGAAAAATAACTAGAATCTCCAGTAAGAAATATTTGCTTCAGCAACAATTCTCAAAGTGGTCTGGGGTTCCGGAAACCTCAGAGTGTTTGTGAGATCAAAACTATTTCATAATACTATGAAGTCATGGTTTACATTTTCCTCTGTATTTGCATTTGCATTTATAGTACAAAAGCAATGGTGAGCAAAACTGCTGGGACTTTAGCACAAATTAAATTGGTGGCATCAAACTGTACTCTTAATAGTAATCACTGTATGTTTTACCTCCACAAACTCACATTTTTAAAAGCCATTGCATTTAAGAAAGTCCAGATAAAACAGCAAAAATTATTGATTGTTAAATATAAACTCTCAGTTACACATATTTTTCATGTTCTATGTCATGAAATAAGATTGCATAAAGCAAGTCTTCTGCATACAAAAGTGTAATGGCTCTCTCAATGAAAGATACTTTTGCAATTAAGTTGCTAGCTGAACTAGCCACATTTTGTTTTTCTGAATACCATTTTTTTTTTTCTTGAACCAAGTGATTGACAGGCAAGCTATGGTAATTCAGACTTGAGTATCTGACAAACATTTTCTTAAAATTTAACAAAATGAGTCTGTAGCTTCAAGTAAAACAACATACTGTATTTGCTGGTAGCAATTATATTTGAGCTTTTAAGAGAAAACTGGAAATTTAGAAAACTTACATCCATCACCATGACCTTGACAGTTTCCAGTACTTAAAAATGTGATGAGGCCAGGTACAGTGGCTCACACCTCTAATCTCAGCACTTTGGGAGGCCGAGGGGGGCAGGTCATGAGGTCAGGAGTTCTAGACCAGCTTGGCCAACGTGGTGAAACCTCATCTCTACTAAAAATACAAAAATTAGCCAGGCATGGTGGCACATGCCTGTAATCCCAGCTACTCGGGAGACTGAGGCAGGAGAATCACTTGAACCAGAGAGGCGGAGGTTGCAGTGAGCCAAGATTGCAACACTGCACTCCAGCCTGGACGACGAGCAAGACTCCATCTCAAAACAAACAAACAAACAAACAAAAAAGTGATGAAATGTGTCAAAATCGGGAAAATCTGCATAACTTATAAACTAACATGCCAATGCATGGATTACAATGTCTTGAATGGGTAAGAGAACCATTCATAATAAAAGATTGGCCAGTGGTATGCTTTTAGATTCTGTATTGCACTTAAACTTGAAGAAACAATCACTCATCATGTTTTGGTGTAATATCAAAGAACAATGTTAACAATGATCTGAAAAGCCTATTAAATGAAAAGGCTGCCTTTGTCAACTGCATCTGTGTGAGGCTGGATTTTCTTCATATACCTTGACCAAAACAAGACGCTGTTCACAGATTGAATTCGGAAATAGATGTGAGAATATAGCTCTTTTCTATTAAGCGAGACAATAATGAAATTTGCAATAATGTAAAACAATGATATTCTTCACACTAACATTTTTTGTTTTGGAAAATACAGTTCTGTTTTTTACAAAACCAGTAATCTAGTATCATTATGTTTATTATGGTTCTCTTAATGGATTAAATGTTTTAAAATAATTATCAGTTTTTTTTAAATAATACATGTGAATAATATGTATTTCTATATATATGTATGCAGCACACCACAATACAAGCTTTGGGTTTCTCAATAAATTTTTAAGAGTGTAAAGCGTTCCGAGACCGAAAACTTTGATGATTGCTGAGCTACATATGTAAATGTGAGAGCAATCAGCTTGGAGTTTTATTTGCCATTGTAAAAGTGGTGCGATATTTTGAACAAATGATAAGAAACGAGAACCACGACTTTGAGCAATCTGGCCTAGGATGTAGAGGAATGAGTGAAAGAAACAAAATTTTTACCAATAGAGGGTATAAGAGAATGCGTCACCAGCTTTAAAAGCTAGAGTTACTAGGAGACTCTGAATGTTGAGAAGAAGCCACTGCATTTCATTAGGAAGAGGTTGGCAGAAATCTCAATACCATTTCAGTGACAACTTGACCCAATCAACTATTCCTCTCTGCCTGCCTAGCTCTTCCATCATTCCTAGTGGAATTTATGCGGCATCACCAGCAGTATTCTCTATAACCTAAATCTTTTCCCTGAATTTAACTTTACCTTCTTGTTCAAACTAAATAGTTTATTTTCTCCTATATTGTCTTTTGACATGGACTTTTTCTTTGGCAGGGGAAAGAGTGGTAGAAGAGCAACAATATTTATTTTTTTCTCCACAGTGTATTTGGTGATAAAGATCTTAAACGGTATCTTTCTTTTTTTTTTTTTTTTTTTTTTTGAGATGGAGTCTCGCTCTGTCGCCCAGGCTGGAGTGCAGTGGCGCAATCTCGGCTCACTGCAAGCTCCGCCTCCCGGGTTCACGCCATTCTCCTGCCTCAGCCTCTCCGAGTAGCTGGGACTACAGGCGCCCGCCACCAAGCTCGGCTAATTTTTTGTATTTTTAGTAGAGACGGGATTTCACCGTGGTCTCGATCTGCTGACCTCGTGATCCGCCCGCCTCGGCCTCCCAAAGTGCTGGGATTACAAGCGTGAGCCACCGCGCCTGGCCCTTAAACGGTATGTTTCTTTCCCAGAGATTAGGATGCAGTTTTGCAGTTCATAATTAGAAATATTAGAAAATTTTCAGCTGAGTTGACTTCAGTGCAACACATAGCTTTCTCTTTATTTTTGCCATATTTATAATATTAATTTTTGAAAAGAATTATTTCAATAGCTAATTTGGTTTATCATACATAATATCTTAATATGCTAAGTTAACAGTGAAATGTGTGCATTTTGTTCAATTATATAGATAAAGTTTTGTCTTGCTTTATTTTGTTTTTGTGTACATCTATCCCAAATGGCCCTTTTCGGCTATTTTATATAGGATGTCAGACTATTTAAAAAATGATAGTATATTATATGGTTCAGAACCCAGAATCTGGAACCAAATACTCAGAGTTCAAATCCAGACTCTGCTACTTTCTGTATAAACCTTGATCAAATCACTTACACTCTCAGTGCTTCAACCTGATCATCTGTAAAGTAGGAATGATTAATAATACAATGTGTGCTATGTTTACTAATATACATAGTATTATTATGGTTTTTGTGCTAGTAAGAGTACCCGCATCATGGATTGGAGAATCAAGTGAATTAATTTTCCAAAAGAACTTAATAAATCATCTAGCTCACGGCAAGTACATGGCAAAAGTTAGGGATTATTATTATTATTCCTTAATGGTTTTTGAGCACATTCTACCTTTAGGCGCTATGCAAGTAGGTAGCATGTACAAATTCATTTAATTCTCACAGCTGTTCTATGAGATAGGTGCCATTATTATACCTGTTTTCTGATGAGAATAAGTGAGGGGCAAGGAAGTCAGGAAATTTACACTCATGGGACTAGCATCTAATTATGGGGCATTTGAACTGAAGCCTATCAGAATGTACAGAGGCCCCTCATGGGAAAAACGTTGGGAGATAGAAAGATGAACAGGAGGACACAATTCCCGCCTCAACAGATTCGTGAGCACACAGGAAAGGCAGGAGGGTACAGTCAGTCTTAGGACATTGTTCTGAGCAGTCTGTGAACATAAGGAGTGAAAGAATCACTAGTCACCATGCTGCATTTTATTTCAATTGAATCTCACAGCTATTCTGCCCTTGGTCAGAGCAGACACAATTACATCTACTTTATTACAGACAAAATTGACGCTTAGAGAGGTTAAATGGCTCACATAATCAGTACATGGAAGACCTTGGACTACACTCATTGTCTCCTGAGTTTGCAAATCAAGTGTAGATTTTTTAATTTTATTTTTTTGTCTGCTGTGATCAGTATTGTAGTAGGCTGAATATTGGGCCCCAAAGACATCAGGGACAAATCCCTGGAATCTTCGAATTGTTGCTTACATGGAAAAAAAAAAAGGTCTTTGCATATGTGCTTGAATGGAGGATCACGAGATGGGGTGATTATCCTGAATTATCTGGGTGGGTCCTAATAATCACATGAATCTTTAAAAGAGAGGCCTAGGGAGATTTCACACATGAATACACGCAGAAGACAATGTAAGATTAGAATGATGTGGATATAAGCCAAGGAGTGCCAAGAAATGGCAGCAGCTACCAGCAGCTGGAAAAAGAAAGGAATGAATTCTCTTTCAGAACCTCCAGAGGCAGTGCAGCCAAGATCACACCTTGATTTCAGCCTAGTGACACTGCTTTTGGATGCCTGGCATCTAGAACTGAGAAGGCATAATTTTTTGTTATTTAGACTGGGAAATTATTAGCAATTTGCTACAGCAGCAACAGGAAACAAACAGGATCATCCTCTTTTGTTGGGGATACTGTGCTCGTGTATCCACATCTTTGCTCCTATGCTCCCCCGGCAAATCCCCTTTGCCTGCTGGAAGACTCACTGCCTGTCTGGCTTCCATGCTGCCATTTACCAGACTTCTGGTCATGTTCCCTTAGCAACTCATCATTTTATTACCTGACTCTTTCTCTTGACTTCATTTGACATTATTCTTGGCAACTATAACATCCACTTATTTATCCAATATTTTAGTCTCTATCAATGCCCTAGATCACATCCTTTTGCTTACTCAAGGAATTTCCTCCTGCAGTTCCCATCCTGCCTGCTCAGTCATCAATTTATTCCTGTATCCATATGTGAATATTCAGTAAATTCTCCTTCCTCATACAAGCAAAAACCTTTGACCTCATAGCCCACTCCAGTGGCCTGTCTTGGTTTTCTGCTTCCATTATAGCAAACATTTGCAAGAAGTTGCCCATAACGTTGCCTCAATTCTTGTCCTTTTCTTCTCGCATTCTGCTGAAGCAGCTGTTATCAAGGTTGCTAAGGGCTTCTTTTTCTCGTCAGTTCCCATGGTCAACAGTTATTTCTCATCTCAGTTGCCCTTTTAATAGCATTTGACATGATAGATTACTTTCTTCTACTTGCATTATTTTCTTCCCTTGATTTCTGGGACACTCCATTTTCCTGATTTTCTTTTTACTTCACTGGCTTCTTATTCTAATTCTTGTTTCTGGTTACTCTTCTTTTCCTAAATCTCTCCACTCTTCCCTATCTTTTCCCCTGGTTATTTCATCCAGTACCATAACTTTGTTCTCCATAACAGTCACTTTCAGATTTATATCAACGGCCTCAACTTTTCCTGAGACTCCGATTATTTTATCTAATTGTATACTGATACATTTTATTTGATTTTCTAATTGGTAACACGTTCAAAACAAAACCTTTAATTTTCAACCCCACCACACACAAACACGGAACCTGCATACTCTTGCCTATCTTAGTTAATGGTACCACTATGCATCCAGATACTGAGGCCCAGTCTTCAGATTTATCCTTCATTTATCCATTTCCTATATATCTCCCTCCAAACAACCACAAGTTATTTTGCCTATGATTCAGTACATATGGCCAATCTGATCACTTATTGCAGCATACACGTCCACCAATACCACAGTCCAGCCCAGCAATGACTGTCACCAATACTGTTAGCATAGCCTTTAAACTGGGCTTCCTGCTTTCATCCTTACACCCGTCCAGCAGTCCATGCTCCATATATCAGCCACTGTTACCCTTTAAGACGTGAACAGCATCACATTTCTCCCATGTTTAAAATTCCCCATGCTTCGCATTCCACATAGAAAATCTAAACCCCTTACATGATCTGTGGGGCCATCTGAAATCTGTCCCCTGCCTACTTCTCAGACCTTTCTCTCCTCTCACTCACTGAGCTCCAATCACATTGACTTTCCTTTGTTTTCGCATAGTCAGCAACCTTCTTTGCACCTCATAACCTTGCACTCTACCTTCTCTGAGCCCCCTAACCACTCATCTTTTCAAGCTGGCTCTTTTTCATCATTGAGGCCTCCACTTGAATGTTGCTTCCCCAGAGAGGGTTTTCCTTCTCACTGTACCTAAAATGGCCAATCTCAGCCTGGGCAACGTAGAGACACTGTCTCTACAAACAAACAAACACAAATTAGCTGGGTATTGTGGTGGTGCTTGTCTGTGGTCCCAGATACTTGGGAGGCTGAAGTGGGGGAGTCTCTGGAGCCCAGGCAGTCGAGGCTGCAGTGAGCGGAGATCGTGCCAATGCACTCTAGTCTGGGCAACAGAATGAGACCTTGTCTCAGAATAAAATAAAATAGCCAATCTGTAGAAAATCATTTTGCCCAAGCCAGTTTGTCCAAATCAATTTTTTAATTTAGCAAATGACCAAATATTGTTCATAGTTTGGATGTATTTGGTAAACTCAGAAAGTTTCTTATTGAGAATAAGATTAAGACCTTGCTTTTGATTGTCTTTTGGTCAATTGATTATAAGCAAATTGATCTTTGGAAAACAGCGCCCTTCACTTTTCATCCTCTACCCTCTTTTATCCCTCTGTAATACCTAACATAATAATAAATTATTTATATATCTGTTTGCTTTTATACTTTATCTTCTACTCTGTAGATTCTAAGCTTTATAAGGACAGAAACTTGTATGGCTTATTCAGTTTTAGCTTCAAGGTCTAAAACAGGTACTCAAAATATATTGGTTGAATGGATGAATGAAAGAATGAATATCAAAAGAAACTAGATTTGAATACACTAAGAGGGAATGGACAGTGTGCTAATGAAAGCCAAAAATACAGAACATCTCATTCTCTTGAGATTTCAAATAGAGAAAATGAGGGCAGGAATTATGAGTTAGCAGAATGAAAGCTTTTGTTTATTTAAATAAAGAAGAACCATGTTTTTGTGTATGAATTAACTAAAAAAAAAAGAAAAAGAGGAAGGAGAACCACCAATAAAGGATATTGATTTACTTGTTCTGTATAGAAACATAAAGTGGTTAGTAAGAATCTCTTCCGTATAGCTCCTTTGTAGTTCTAGATTGTGTTTCTGAGCTTAAAGATTATCAGAAAATTTGATTTAAAATCTTCACCCCACAATAATTCATGAAACAATCAATGGTTAGTTGTTTGGAACTGATTTTATCTGTTACACAAGTGCTTAAGCGAATTTAAATTTCTGCTAAAATCAAGTTGATTTTCAGAACATAAATAATTATAAAATAATATTAGAAATAAATGTGAAGCACCATGAAGGCCAAATTAATGAGGGAAATGAGGGAGGAAGAAAGTTAAGAGGGCACTTTTCCATGCAGTGCTTGTCCTAGAAGATTAGATTAATTAACAAAATGCTAAGTCTTGATGATACAGATTAATATCCCACTCGCTATTTATTTATATAGATGACTGATTTCTGGACAATTATATTATAAATCATACCGCATAACATTTGAAAATGTCATTAAATTAATATTCCAAAAAACTTTGCACATTTTACTTTTTGGAAAAAAAATGAGGAAATATGCAAATATAAGGGAAAATTCAGTATAAACACTTGGAAGTGTTCTCTAGACTGGATCTAGAGAATTAGGTAGTTGCTTCTTTTGTTTAAAAATACATATCTTCAAGTGGCTATAATGGTCTTCTGAAAATCAAAAGAATTATTACTATTAAAATTATTCAGAAGTACTTTTTTTAAGAAAAAAGGAAATGGAATTAAAATTCATACGTGTGTGATAAAAACTGGTTATAAAATTACTTTTAAAATTATCTACCTACCTATTCATCTATCTGTATAATTTAATACAGAGGGATACATGATTTCAGGCACAGAGTAACTCTAAAGTAGCAGAGTAGTAATAAATTGTCCATTGCAATAACATAATCTGTGACTTGAGAGTTGTAATGCACAAAATGCAAATTCGCTCTGAAAATTTCTCTTTAATCAGATATACATTGTAAAATCATCTGATTTTCTATGGTTGATATGATTTAATCTTTTAAAATCTATTTCATTGCTCTATTTGAGGATATCTGTGGCCTCAACTTATAGTTGAAATTTCAAATTTTTTAAGTTAAAACATTCATATATCAAAAATAAAAAATATGAAAAGGGTCATAAAATATAAGTACATGTCATACCAGAGAGGTTATTATAACAGTTATTCATAATCATTGCTTTTAGAAATCAACTTTATCTTTAAACTAATAAAAGCCTTGTGACTCTTCGGTTTCTCTCGTTACAAAAAGCCACCTGCATATGACTCTTCACTGATTTTGACATTTTTCACATTTAATTTTAAATTGATATCACTCAACTTTATCTCTACCAGTTTTATTTAATGTTAAATCCTTGATTTGTGTCGGTAATCATTTGTGTATATAATAAAATATCTCTAAAAGGAATGTGGGCTGGAAACAGTTGAAGTTTTCAGTCTTAGGTGTTTCATCATTAAATTAAGATTAATGGAATGTTAATGTTGAAAATGGAAATAGATGCAGATAAACTTCATGCATTCCAAATCCAGTTTTTAGTGAGATAACACATAAATGATTTTATGCATAGATAAATTAATTTTCCCATAAGGCTGGGGAGAATTACATTCTATATTTAAACAGTAATTAGATTGCACTTGCAGCCTTTAATTCAATCTACCACTCAGGCATTATAAGGAAAACTGGAAATTATTCTGTCTTGATGACTTGTTCTGATATCACTGGAAAGAAGAGCTTATTGAAATTCTCAATGAAAAACACAAAAAGATAATTTTTTATTCCTAATCTGTTTCTTAAATTCCTTAAACAAGACTGGAAAATGTTTATTTTCAATGTGTGCTACAATTTTTAATGCTTGAACACAAAGCTACTACTTACATAGCTTGGTTGAGAAGTATTTTTATGTATTATAACTTTGTAATGAAAGAAACTGTAGTTTCTCTTTCATAATTAAGTAGATGTGATTAATTGTTCAGCACCTTACTGATCTTGGATTTATAAACAATTATGTTATATGTCTATTACACTTTTGGAGAACAGCACATATTTTGTTACTTGACAATTATTTTGAAAGTTTAAATTCTTGCTAATATCAAAATGTTAATTCAGTAAAATAGAAACACTCAACTCCTTGGTAAACATGGTATAAGAACAAAGTGATAGTTTTACAAATTCAAAGTTAATACAAATGAGTAGCTATAGTAAATTCAATTTTGATTTTACCAATTTTAATTAAAAATTAGTACAAAATTATTCAATGGCTTGGCTCCTAGATCGTTCATTTTTGATAGGTGTTTACATATTAAAATTTTATGAAGTGATTAGGACAAAAAAATTCAAAATATGTTTATCCCTAAGCATTGAAGAATCAACTATGTATAGACCAATAGTTTACAGTTTTTTATTGGTTGGATTTAAGAAATATTTATGATCACAGATATAATATATAAAAATATGTACATTACATATATTTGGGTAATTCAATTAACTGGAATATTTCAATATCAGATTTAATACATATGGAAAGCCCCCCAATTTTTTAATATTGTGATGAGTTAATAGCATGGTGAAAAACTAATGCAATAAATTACCTAAATCAAATCTATTTTGTGTTCAGATATTCAGGAAATAAACAGAATATTGACACGATTGTGTGCCATTGAAGTACAGAGATTTGTTTGGAGAAATACATCATTAGACAATTTCACTATTGTGTAAATATAACAGAGTATACTTACACAGATATAGACCTTATAGTCTGCTACACACCTAGGCTATATGGTATAGGTTCATTGCTCCTAGGCTACAAACCTGTATGACATGTTACTATACTTAATACTTTGGGTGTTTGTAATGCAGTGGTAAATCTTTGTGTATCTAAGCATATTTAAACTTAGAAAAGATACAGTGAAAGGATGGTATAGACTGAGCCTGTAATCCTAGCACTGTGGGAGGCTGAAGGAGCAGATACCTTGAGGCCAGGAGTTTGGGACCAGCCTGGGCAACATAGCAAGACCCCATCTCAACAAAAAAAAATAAAAAATAAAAATTCGCCTGGCATAGTTGTCCATACCTGTAGTCCCAGCTACTGGGGAAGCTGGGGCAGGAGGGTTGCTTTGAGCACAGAAGGTTTGGGCTACAGGGAGCTATGATCATGACATCACACTGCAGCCTGGGTGATGGAGCAAGATGTTGTCTCAAAAAATCATATATAAAAATATATATACACGTAAAATTATGGTATAATTTTTTTTAAAAAAAGGTACACCTGTATAGGGCACATAACATGAGTGGAGCTTGCGAGACTAGAAGTTGCTCTAGGTAGGTCAGTAAGTGAGTGGTGAGTGAATGCGAAGGCTTAGGACATTACACTATTATAGACTGTACAAATACTGTATACTTAGGCTATACTAAATTTATTTTAAAAATCTTTCTTCAATAACAAAGTAACCTTAGCTTACAGTAGTTTATCAAGTTTACTTTATAAACTTCAATTTTTAAAAAACTTTTTGATTTTTTGTAGTAACATTTAGCTTAAAACACAAACTCATTGTACAAAAATGTTTTCATTATAGCCTTACTCTATAAGCTTTTTTCTATTTTTAAATATTTATTTATTTTTTTACTTTTCAAACTTTTTTGTTAAAAGCTAAGACACAAACACACACGTTAGCCTAGGCCTACACAGGGTCAGGATCAATATCACCGTCTTCCGCCTCCACATCTTGTCGCACTGGAAGGGCTTCAGGGACAATAACAGGCACGGAGATGTCGTCTCCTGTGATAACAGTGCCTTCCTCTCCTATGACAATAACGCCTTCCTCTGGAAGACCTGACTTAGCTGGCTTTATGGTTCACTTAAAAAAAAATCAGTAGAAGGGGTACACTCTAAAATAACAATAAAAAACATAGCATGGCAAACACCCAGTAACAAAGTTGTTTATTATCATTATCAAATATTATGTACTGTACATAATTGTATGTGCTAGACTTTTATATGACTGGAAATCTAGTATTTTTGTTAATACCAGCATCGTCACAAACATGTAATATGTTGGACTATGATGTTATGATGGCTGTGATATCACTAAGTTATAGGAATTTTTCAGCTCCATTATAATCTTATGGGACCAACGTCATATATACAGTGAGTCATTCACCAAAACATCTTACAAGGCACATGACTGTATTTGATAACATATAATCTCCCCTTCAAAGGGTAGTAAAGTCAATACACAGTTTATGAAAGCTAAAATTTTAATGCATGTGGTATTAGAGAAAAGTTTTAAAATTTCACTCTAATATGATTCCTGAAGTTATTATCAAGTTCTTTTTGGTTGTTTTGTTTTAAAGAATAAAATTGAATCAGAGAAAAACTACTCTAAAATCAAATAAAAACTGTATAATTTGTTCAGAAATTCATTTTTAATTACAAAATCAAAGAGTACTCAGAATTAGTTTGTTGCTAATAATACACAGTGGCCTTAAAAGAGAAATAATGATATTTGGAAGTGCTATACTCACTTTTATTTTGAATAGAAACTCCTAAATATTGAATATATTCTCTTCAACATTGCTTTTACAATATAAATTACTTTGTAAAACATACCTGTTAGGGCTACTTAAACTCCATATTTTCCTAAATCATTATGTTATAAATTAATTGGGCTGAAATTTATAAAGAAATATTTCACCTTGCCTTTATAAAAATTGCATGTGTAGGCATCATTTAGAGTTGGCAGAAATCTGATGGAACATCAGTATTGACTGATTCAGCAATGTTCAACCCTTATTCCACTAAGAATAATATGGCAATTGTCAGTCATATGAACACATACAGCACATATCTTAGAAACCTGGATGGAAAGCATGTAAGGATGCCTGTGATATCTTTGAATCTATCCTCATTTTATCTTTAACAAATTAAACAATTTTAAAACATTGTGATTTAACCATTATTGGTAAATAAAATTATTTGTGACCCACTTCGCGATTCTTAGCCGCACACAAACTGCTCAGAAAAATGACCTATTTCACGGAGAAACATACAGGCTTGGCAGTTTTATTGTAGTTCAAGCCACAAAGATTCAATTCTGTTTTCACACTTTGTCCTGTGGATCTGTGAAAACAGAGTGTAGTGGCTGAGACTGCAGCTGTGGGGTCAGGTTATCATAGTGGAATGCTTGCTGAACAACTCTGTAAGCGCAGAGAGAATATTTGACACGCATTCGCAACCGCAATGTTTCAAAAACTGGCCAGGTTAAAAGAATCACCTGGACTGCTTGTTAAATATAGATTCCTGAACCAAGACGAACCTACTGAGTTAGAATTTCAAATGCAGAGACTTGACAATCTGTATTTTTTCTCCATGAAGCCCAGGTGATCAGGCCATTTGGGGAAACCTGGCATTAATGCTGGCTGACATGATAGAGCTGCTAATCTCAATTGAAGGCTTTTCATTATCATCCCATTTTCATTCTTTCATATTTTTATTGAGGAACTAGTTACTAGCGACGCACAGATAACACATGAGCTCTACCTAACAATTTATACATACTCTGTTGAAACAGAATTGCAATTACTTTTAAAAGCTGTTACCTTTGATTGCAGGGTAGATGCTAGATGCACCTTAATATATCACACTAAAGCCTGGAAATCAATGTGAATTAGATCAGTATCAGACTTCATGATATTGTGTTATTATTTATTTGTACTTGGACTCTATGGCGTATTCATGACACAGTTCTGCTTCATTAGTACCTCTCTCAGCACCTCTGCATTTTGTTATTCCATTTTGTTTTTTCCTACTCTTCTTCCATCTATTTTTGTAACATACTCAAACAGTGCTTTGATTACTAAGTTGTTGCGTGATCTTTTTTTTTTTTTTTTTTTTTTTTTTTATTATACTTTAGGGTTTTAGGGTACATGTGCACAATGTGCAGGTTTGTTACATATGTATCCATGTGCCATGTTGATTTCCTGCACCCATTAATTCGTCATTTAGCATTAGGTGTATCTCCTAATGCTGTCCCTCCCCCCTCCCCCCACCCCACAACAGTCCCCGGAGCGTGATGTTCCCCTTCCTGTGTCCGTGAGTTCTCATTGTTCAATTCCCACCTATGAGTGAGAACATGCGGTGTTTGGTTTTTTGTCCTTGCGATAGTTTACTGAGAATGATGTTTTCCAGTTTCATCCATGTCCCTACAAAGGACGCGAACTCATCATTTTTTATGGCTGCATAGTATTCCATGGTGTATATGTGCGTGATCTTTTACAACCTAAATAAAAGTGACTATATGATTGGGACTATAGGAGGTAATTATATTGAATATATTTTATTATTGTATATTGAAACAGTCCAGTATCCTTATTTAGGCTAATTATGAAATGTAATGACTAATATATCCAAGGTGTTTACTGTTGCTTAATGCCGCATTTTGATATACCATTTTGACTTGCTGATTATTCCAACTTTCTATTTTTAGATTTTCTCCCTTAATTTATGGGTAAATTATTCTTGGTTCTTTCTGTGGATAAATTGACTTGAGATCATCAGTTATTTAAGTAAGAAACAAAATATCCCACAGTAAAGTCTTTGAAGATAAGATGATAAGAAAAAGGATATGATTAATAATGTGGTCACAATAATTTATTTTCATCAAATAATAGCACTCATGGGTTTCCCAGTGCTTAATGAAATGTGATAATTTATGGATACTTTGAAAATGAATGCTTTACTTTCTCTTTAGTTAGAACATGTGAGGAGGTCTAAGGATTGTCTGGTTTTCCTTTGGGAATCTAACCTCCCTTTGTAGCAACCAATGTGTAATCTACTAGCTTTCATTCTGGAAAAGAAAAAGATTTAAAAAATTATAAAAATATAGCAGGTGGTGAATTAAGTACTTAATGTGACCATCTTTTGTAAATAATGAAGTCAGATTATGAAATAAATTTCTCAGCGACACTTTTTTCTATCAATAGTGAGTTATGGATGACTATAGAATAAAGTAAGAAACTACCATACATGTAACTTATTTTTTATTTCATTACTTTTTTTTTTTATTTTGAGATGGAGTCTCACTCTGTCACCGAAGCTGGAGTGCAATGGTGCAATCTAGGCTCACTGCAACCTCCGCCTCCCGGGTTCAAATGATTCTTCTGCCTCAGCCTCCCGAGTAACTGGGATTGCGGGCATCTGCCACCATGCCTGGGTAATGTTTGTATTTTTAATAGAGAGGGGGTTTCCCCATGTTGGTCTGGCTGGTCTCGAACTCTTAACCTCAGGTGATCCACCTCTCTCGGCTTCCCAAAGTGCTGGAATTACAGGCGTGACCCACCGCACCCTGTGATTTCATTACTTTTAAACAGATTGTGATTCTAGAAATATATCTCTATAAAACTTGTGTGTTGTAGGCAGTGGCCACTGTTGTCCGGTCATTATCCTTGGAAAACTGAATTTGGTTGAGTAGGCTGAGAATTATGACTTAGATCCTTAGATTAGTTTTGATGAGTCATTTAATATTTGGAGCAGATGGACAGTGTTAACATGAATACTAAACCTTCTCATCTTTTACCTCTGCTTGTGTTACAGAAACCCTTGAAACTCTCATCAAACAAGCAGAAAATTACACCAGTATACTTTTTTGCAATATTTACAGGAACATGGCCTTGGAGGCTGCTGCTTCAGTTCAGGAGTTCTTCACTGATGTGGGGCTGTATTTATTTGGTGCAGATGTTAATCCTGAAGAATTTGTAAACAGATTTTTTGACAGTCTTTTTCCTCTGGTCTACAACCACCTCATTAACCCTGGTGTGACTGACAGTTCCCTGGAATACTCAGAATGCATCCGGATGGCTCGCCGGGATGTGAGTCCATTCGGTAATATTCCCAAAAGAGTAATGGGACAGATGGGGAGGTCCCTGCTGCCCAGCCGCACCTTTCTGCAGGCACTCAATCTGGGCATTGAAGTCATCAACACCACAGACTATCTGCACTTCACCAAAGAGTGCAGCAGAGCCCTCCTGAAGATGCAGTACTGCCCGCACTGCCAGGGCCTGATGCTCACTAAGCCTTGTATGGGATACTGCCTCAATGTCATGCGAGGCTGCCTGGCGCACATGGCGGAGCTTAATCCACACTGGCATGCATATATCCGGTCGCTGGAAGAACTGTCAGATGCAATGCATGGAACATACGACATAGAACACGTGCTGCTGAACTTTCACTTGCTTGTTAATGATGCTGTGATACAGGCTCACCTCAATGGACAAAAATTATTGGAACAGGTAAGTAGGAACTCCAGATTTCCAGTCTGATTTCTTGTAATTCAAAGATTAGCCATGATATACTTTAGGAAATAGTAGGAGAATGTATCCGTTGATATATTCAATCCAAGATATTATATTTTTTATATCTTATGATAAAATTTTGATTGGCTGAAATACCACATTCTCTCCGAAGTAGAAGTCTGCTGAAAGGGTGAGTTCTGTGATGTGGCAAGAGCTCAGGTTTGAAATCAGGAACAGCATAGATTTGAATATTTAGCCTACCAGTAATTAGCTAAATGAAATTAGGTAAGTCCCTTTGGACTCTTTGCACCTCAAGAGTAGGAATTAAAACACAAGTCCTAGTGTTAAATTGGATTTCACATTTGTCTCTGCCTCTTACTAGCTCTGAGTTTACCCATTTGCTTATTTTATCTCTGTTTCCTTCAGTTTCCTCTTTGGTTAGATGGGACGATGTAACACCATAATAGTATCCTCTTGAGAATAAAATGAACTTACACACTTAATGTCTTGTGCATAGTGTTTACATTTTACCAATTATCACTATCACATTATATTATTTAGAAATAATTCACTGATGTATCTGATTTTTTTTTCTTTTTATTTGAAATGGAGTCTCACTATGTCGGCAAGCTGGAGTGCAGTGGCATGATCTCGGCTCACTGCAACCTCCACCTCCCGGGTTCAAGCGATTCTCCTGCCTCAGCCTCCCAAGTAGCTGGGACTATAAGTGCCCGCCACCATGCCTGGCTAATTTTTGTAGTTTTACTAGAGACAGGGTTTCACTATATTGGACAGGCTGTTCTCAAACTCCTGACCTCACAACCTGCCCGCCTTGGCCCCCCAAAGTGCTTGGATTACAGGCGTAAGCCACCATGCCTGGCCTTCTCTGATGTTTTAAATGCTCCCAAAGTAAACATTTATTTCTTAGGGGTGTAGAGCTCAAAAAATATTTTAAATAATCATTTAATTAAATAAATACTTGTAATTTTCTTTATGAATGAGAAAAAATTGATATTTTCAGAAAATATTAGGCAAGTCTCTAAAGTATTTTTAATATTAATGGATATAGATAGATTACCCTCTTGTTAATAAATTATTAATTCATTTGGTAAATAAATACTTCATATTTTTTGAAATCCTATTTCTTAGTAATTACATTTAATATTTCTTGCTGTAATTTGACACTTTAACTTATTAAAGGCATAAGATCATAGAGTCTGGTTTAATAACATTGTTTCAAGATGTTCTAAATAGAACAAGTGTTACCAGGAAACACAGCTAAATATTGATTCTATACAGTTTTAGGAAAAAAAAAAGGTGTTTTCTTTTTTTTTTTTTTTTGAGACGGAGTCTCGCCCTTTCACTGAGGCTGGAGTGCAATGGCGTGATCTTGGCACACTGCATCCTCCGCCTCCCGGGTTCAAGCAATTCTCCTGCCTCAGCCTCCTGAGTAGCTGGGATTACAGGCATGCATCACCACGCCCAGCTAATTTTTTGTATCTTTAGTAGAGACAGGGTTTCACCTTGTTGCCCAGGTTGGTCTCGAGCCCCTGGCTTCGTGATCCACCCACCTCGGCCTCCCAAGATCAGAAGCATAATTTTCGACAAAAAAACTCCCATTCTATTTTTTTCTTACAGATAAGTCTTTCACCTATTCTATCTATGCAATATCAGTAGAGATTCAGCTGGTTGTACTCAAATTACTTTAGAATTACTATATAATTCTATCAATAAAACCTATCAAAAATGACTTTACGGTGAATTGTATAATATATACTAACATACTTTAATTAACTGTTAAGGAAACTAATATCTTATCACTTCCTCTGTACACTTCCTCTGACATTTATCTGACTCTGTAGACAGTAAGCATAGTAAATTTATTAAGTGTTTTTAGGTGTTTAAACTATGCCTTCAATAAAAGAAAAGTTAAAATAGCCTAGATTATTTAGGACAAAATGCTAATTTTGTCCAATTTATTCAATGATGTGATATGCATTTTCCTAAAATAGCAAAGTATATGAGATTTTGCAAATATAGGTCCCAGAGAACAAAAAAAGGTTAGGAAAGAATTCTCAAAATCTCAGTCTCCAAAGTAACCTAATTAAAATACAATGCCATTGCAATTTTAGATATTTTAAATTTAGATATCTAAATGCAATACATTCTACAGTAACTATCACACATGAACTTGACAAAAGTCATGACATTTGCTTAGCGTCAGTCAGTCTAGTGCAGTGTGGGAGTTTTTGAGTGATGAAGAAGAGGTGGCAGAGTGCATCACCTTCTCGTGGCCATGACGCTTTCACAATAATAAGAAGGCTAATATGCCCTTTCCCTAGAAAAGTAACACACGCTGACACACAGGCACGTGCAAAATATTGCATATAATTTCAGTGACTTTACAGCTCCTGTGATGCCACAGATCTGAGGGTGAGGACCCTGCGTTAAAGAGAGGACATCTCATTCTTAGGGTAAAATAGAATGATACCAGAGTTGGTTCCTAGAGAGGTTCAAACATGGATGAAATTATTTTGAAACTAATGTTGGATATGTAGAGTGTGTTCTTTTGAGCATGACTCAGATCAGAATGTATAAACTTTAGACAGAGAAGAGATTGGAGTGAATAAGTAGAATCTCTAGGGTTGCTCCAGTTTCCATAATATATGAAAAGCTGACAAGATATTGTTTCTGAAATAAAAATGTTTTGGTGGGGGAGCTTTCATTCATGCACATATTTGGACTTGGCTGCCACAAGGTGGAAGGTGTGACCAAAGGTTGTGTGTAAGCTACGTCATAGGCAAAGCCCATGGGTGGTTGGACAAAATTTAATTCAAAATACCATTGCAATTTTAGATATTTTAATTTTAGATATCTAAATGCAATACATTCCACAGTAACTATTAGTAGTGTTGAAAGATATTATTTTTACCTTTGCTTAATTTTTGCTTAACATATGTGGTGGGTTGATATTGAACTTATGATTTAGTACGTGGCTCTTCTGAGGAATAAGACTGGGAATTTACAAAGAAAAAGAAAAGGCATAAGAATTAAATCTGTAGCAATTGAGGGGGGAAAATATAAGCTCCTAGTGTGAAAGTCATCTCTGAAAGAATCCAGTGAAAGTGGGCTGACTTTGATTTATAGAAAACACTGTAAGCTAATAAAGCAGAAAAGGAAGATTCATTAGACCACAGGACGGTTATCTATTCTAACTCACAGTTCTACGTAGAGATCATTTCTAAAGGTTTTCACCCACCGACTTCTGATCACTAAATAGTGTTAAGGAACTTCTTACTCCAGATGTGACCATATTGTGTAGTGACAATTAATTGTTTCTATTTTTAATATGAAGATAATTTTGTTTTTTTCAGATATGGAATGAGATGTTTTCTGATTAGAGGCAAGTCAAAGGGTAATTTTATTGTGCGTGGATTTTCTGTTCAGATATCATAAATTTGATACTCTGTTGAGGTAGTTCTGTGATATTTCGGCCTCTGCTGGTAGGAGTTCTCTTCACGTGCCTGATTAAATCTGAATCCTTCTTATTTTGGAGATTTGACCCCCGCATGTGTAGGCTGTGCTAGTGGAGTGGTGATAGTGGTGAGTGGAACCTCTCCTGAGGCGATTAGCCGTGGTCAGGGCTAATGAAGACTCATGTGCCTCATATGAGGCAAGTACAAAATTATTTAGGGGCAGATAACAAGTTTGAATACTTTTTGTGTAAACAGTTCATAGAACTCTGAAAATGTTGCATGATTATTTTGTGATTTTATCTTTCTGATAAATATTGTGGTGTGAGTTACTTGAGAATAAAGACTGATATAATCACGATTATTTATTTTTACCTAATTTCCTGAGACAGGAAAAATTACTCAATATCTTGTGAAGGTCTGAAGGTCTATAAAGCAGAATCTGAGCAAAGGCCTCCTAGAAGAGTGGTCCATCACATTTGTGGACATCTCAAGTTGTTGGAAAGTTTATCCTTATGGTGAAGGATTATATGTATGTTAAATAGTCACCCATGGTATATTGGAATGTAATGTTGTGAAGATAGGAACTAAGTCTTGGCCATCTTTGCCTTTAAGTATTTGAAGGCTATTATCCTGTCACTTTTCTTGACATCTTCTTTCCAGGTTACTCACTCCCATTTAATTCTAAATGTAAAAGGGAAAAGGACCCCTTACATTCTTCCTCAATCAAATTATGTGTCAAATGTGTATTTGCTTTTCTGAAGTTACTGAGGTTTCTTTGAGCAAACAATCTCTTATCCCAATATTATGAGCTGTTTGTCTCCTGGGAATAAGAAATTTTTAATAATGCCTAGTGATTCTTTTGAATTTTTCTGAAATAATTTCTGATTGAATTTTATGTGAATAGGTCTTCAGGTGCATCACTGATGCTTTCAGCTGCTTTGCCAATCCTGCTGCTACTTTTGTGGGGTAAATGCTCTCTAAATTGATACTGCCTAAACCCATGTGTATGTCTTTCCACAATTTAATTTATTTTTCATTTAACTACTTTTTAATTGTCAAAATTATATGTATTTATGGTGTACAACATATTTTGATATATGTGAAATAATTAAAATCAAGCTAATTAAGATATCCTTCACCTCATGTACACATTTTTTAGTGAGAATGTTTAAAATCTACTCTCTGAGAAAGTTCAAGTGTATAATACATTGTTATTAACTATAGTCACAAGGCTGTACAATAGATCTCCAGAACTCATTCTTTCTGTCTAATTGAAACTTCTTACTTTTTGACCAACATGTCCCCAGCCTCAGCCCTGGCAAACACCATTTGCTTTGCTCCTCTGAGTTTGACTTTTTTAGACTCTACATAAAAATGAGATTCATACAACATTTGTCTTTCTCTGCCTGACTTATTTCACTTAGCATAATTCCTTCTAGATTCGTCCATGTTGCTGCAAATGACAGAATTTCTTTCTTTTTTAAGGCTTAATAGTATTCCACTGTGCGTATGTGCTTTGTGTGTGTGTATGTGTGTGTATTCTCTTATTCTATAGGTTCTCTCTACACTATGTTGTTTCATTGGCTGTGCAGAATCATATGTATATATCTCACATCTGCTTTATCTATTCATCTGTTGATGGACACTTAGATTGATTCTGTATCTTGACTATTGTGAATAGTGCTGCAATAAACATGGGAGTTCAGACATCTCTTCCACATACTGATTTCATATCTTTTCGATGTATAGCCAAAAAGATAATTGCTGTAGCATTTGGTAGTTCTATTTTTAATTTTTTGAGGAACAACCGCACTTTTCTTCATAACAACTGTACAAATTAACATTCCTACCAATAGTGTACAGGTTTCCCCCTTTCTCCACATCCTCAGAACACTTGTTATTCTTTTGTCTTTTTGATAATATCCATTCTAACAGATTTGAAATAATATCTCATTGTGGTTTTAATTTGCATTTCACTGTTGATTCGTGATATTAAACATTTAAACATATACCTCTTGGGCCATTTGTATGTTTTCCTTGGAGAAATGTCTATTCAGGCCCTCTGCTATGTTTAAGGTTATTTGTTTTATTGTTATTGAGTGTTTGAGTTCCTTATATATTTTGGCTATGAAGCCCTTGTCAGATGGATGGCTTGCAAATATTTTCCCTTATTCCATAGGTTGTCTCTTCACTCTGTTGATTGTTTCCTTGGATATGCATAGCATTTTAGCTTGAAGAAATCTCATTTGTCTATTTTCACTCTTGTGGCCTGTACTTTTGGGGTCATATCCAAAAAATCTTGCTAAGACTAATGTCAAGAACATTTTTTCCTATGTTTTCTACTAGTACTTTTACAGTTTCAGATCTTATGTTAGTCCAAAATCAATTAACTAGAGATGCATAAATTTATTTCTAGGATCTTAATTCTGTTCCAGTGGTCTGCATGTCTGTTTTTATACTCGTACCATGATATTTTGTTTATTATAACTTTGTAGTATATTTTGAAGTCAGGCAGTGTGATGCCTTCTTCTTATTGCACAATATTGCTTTAACTATTTGTAGTCTTTTGTGGTTCCATACAAATTTTAGGAATTTTTTCTCTATTTCTGTGAAAAATTTCATTGCTACTTTGATAGAGATTGCACTGAATCTATAGATGGCTTTAGGCACTGGCCATTTTAATAATATTAACTCTTCTAATTCAAGAACATGGATATCATTCTACTTATGTTTATCCTCTTCAATTTTTCATCAATTTTTATAGTTTTCAGTGTACATATCTTCAACTTCCTTTGTTAAACTTATTTTCTAAGTGATTTTTTGGTAGCTGTTGTAAATGGGATTGTTTTCTTGATTTCTTTTTCTGATAGCTTGCTGTTAATGTATGGAAGTGCTACAGATTTTATGTTTATTTTGATTGATGATATTAAGCATTTAAAATATACCTGTTTGTCATTTAATGAAGTTTATTATTTCTTTACCAAATTTGTTTATTATTTATCACATTTTTTTCTTGGAGTATTTAGGGTTTTCTATAAATAAGATCAAGTTATCTGAAAAGAGGCAATTTAACCGTTTCCTTTTTTATTTGGATGCCTTTTATTGAGTTTTCTTGCCTAATTCCTCTGGCAAGAAATTCAAGTACTATGTTGAATAGAAGTAGCAAGAGTGGACACTCTTGTCTTCTTCCTGATCTTAGAGGGAAAGGTTTCAACTTTTCACTATTGAGTATTAATGTTAGCTGTGGGATTGGGATGTATGGCCCTTATTGTATTGAGATAAATTCCTTCTATAACTTACTTGTTGAGAGTTTTTATCATGAAAGAATATTGAATTGTATCAAATACTTTTTTGTGTGTGTTTATTGAAATCATATTATTTTTGTCATTCATTCTGTTAAAGTGGTATATCATGTTTATGTATTTGTATATGGTGAATCATCCTTGCATCCCAGGGATAAATGTCACTGCTGTTGAGTATGGTTTGCCAGCATTTTGTTGAAGATTTTTGCATCTGTGTTCATAAGGGATAATGATATGTAATTTTATTTTCTTTTAGTGTCCTTATCTGGCTTTTGTATCAGGGTAATGCTGGCCTTATAAAATGAATTTGGCAGTGTATCTTCCTCTTTGACTTTTTAAAGAGCTTGAGAAGGATTGGTACTAGTTCCTTTAAATGTTTGGTGGAATTCAACAGTGGAGCCATTCATCTGGGATTTTATATAATGGGGAATTATTTTAAAATGTTTGATTCAATTTCCTTAATCCTTATTGGTCTGTTCAGATTCTCTATTTCTTCATGATTCAGTCTCGGTAGTTTGCATGTTTCTAGGCATTTTTCCATTTCTTCTAGGTTTTCCGATTTGTTTGCATACACTTATTCATTTTATTCTCTTATGACCCTTTGTATGGAATTATCTGTATATTTCTTTAAGGTCCATTTGGTCTCCAGTGTAGTTCAAATTTAATGTTTCCTTATTGATTTTCTTTCTGGATGATCTAGCCATTGTTGAAAGTAGAGTATTGAAGTCCTCTACTCTTTGCAATACTATTGTATTGCAGTCCATTTCTTGCTTTGTATCTATTAATATGTACCTTTTTATCCAGGTGCTTCAATGTTGGGTGCATACATATTTGCAACTCTTATAAAACATTTTAGATTTTGATCCTTTTGTCATTATATAATGCCCTTCTTTGTCTCTTTTTACAGTTTTGACATAAAGTCTATTTCACCTAAGTACTATCTCTATACTCTTTTGGTTTCCATTTGCATGGAATGAATATCCTTTTCTACCCCTTCACTTTCAGTTTTTATATGACTATAGAAGGCATGACACCCCCCTCCCCCGACCAGAACATTCCTAGGGGATCTGGGTCTGGGCTAAGCTCCCATGGCATTGCTGTCTCTGCTGGTCCTGCGGCCCCCAGGATCAGTATTACATATAGCATCATGGCAGTCATTGGACCTTCCATGACTTCCAAAGCCTCTGATGAGTCACCTCAAATTGCCAGAACTCCATGGCCACAGAAAACCACAGAATACCATTGTGAGCATCCTGCCTAAAACTCCTCAGGGCTTGAAAACCGGGGACAACCTCACTCAAGATGGGACAAGAAAAATGGTGCCTCTCAACTTTCTCCATGTCTTGACTACAAAGTCAATGGTCATATTACGTGATCCTTGGAGTAAGGACTAAGCTCTGTAGGCCAGAGTGGATAGCCAGGGCCTCTGGCTACCCTAACCCCTTCCTAACTGACTCAATAAATAAGAGGAAAATCTCTTTCCACATCTGTAATCATTCTTGGTGAATAGTTGGGAAGTTCTACAGTGGAGGAATGCAAGTCTGAAACACTGGCCACTGATCTTCTTTCTGTTTAATACAACTTTGCATTATTTGACCTTGGAGACCTAATCTATCTAGGGATGATCAGAGAAGACTCCAGCTGTCAGTTCCCTTCTTGGTTTTGTGTCTGGCTGGCTTCAGCTATGCATGGGAAGGGTGGTGTAAGAGGTGTGAGGATGGAGAAGGTTTATACTCCCTTCTCTGTTTTCATTTTTGACAACTAAGGAAGAAATAATAGAAATTTTCAAAGTCTTCACATTTCAGGAATGTGTAGTCTACCTGTGGGATATTTTGTTACACTCACATTTTTCCCCTTCACATTTATGATTCTGACTTCGTGAATCATAAAGGCTGGCTGCTAACATCTAACTCTTTAGCACCTATCTTTTGAGACAGGTAGTACCTCCCACTTTTAAAAATTTGGTCCTGCTATTCTCCTTATTCTATTTTCAGCCACTCTCTGTGTTCATTTGGACACTAGAATAAGCAGATGAGGCACTTTTTGTTGAAAGATTACCCAAGGAAAATGTCAATAGAAAGCATGGTAGGTTTTGATAGAGTCAGTATTAGGATGTATACTAAACTCTTCAGTGACATTTGTCTGTACAGTGGAGGCACAATATGTATAGTCTGATTTAGAGATGATCCAAACTCATTTCATCAGATCAGCAGTAGATGTTTGATGCTGGATATCATAGTTGGGGGAAGGATTTGTGCGTTTCAATGTTACCTTCAGGTTTTGGTGTAAGAATAGGAAACCTTATTCTCTTACTTGGAGGGAGAAGCACTCTAAAAACAACCCCCCCATATTTCCAAATGACATGTAGTTATAATTTCCAACAATAAAGTAGTAACTGTTAAGAAAAATTATCCAAAACCTTAAAAGAATGAAAAATATTTCTTATATTCCTCCAATTATTTAAGGTGAGCTCCTTGAGCTGTCTCTAGGTACATGTAATTTTTTTTTCTTTTTTTCTTTCTTTCTTTCTTTTTTTTTTTTTTTTTTTGAGATGGAGTTTTGCTCTTGTTGCCCAGGTTGGAGTGCAGTGGCACAATCTCGGCCCATTGCAACCTCCGCCTCCTGAGTTCAAGCGATTCTCCTGCCTCAGCTTACCCAGTAGCTGGGATTATAGGTGTGCGCCACCATCCACAGCTAATTTTTGTGTTTTTAGTAGAGACAGATTTTCACCATGTTGGCCAGGAGGATCTTGATCTCCTGACCTCATGATCCACCCACCTTGGCCTCCCAAAGTGTTGGGATTACAGGCATGAGCCACCGTACCCGGCCCTAGGTACATGTAATTTTTTTTTTTTTTTTTTTTTTTACTTACTATTTCATCATTTTATGGCCCATACTAAGATCTGTAAAGTTAGATTTAATTTACAGAAGATTGACAAGTAGCAAATAATTTTTGCCCCATAGAGTTATAAGTGATATTTGCATGATTGAGAAAACAAACCAAAAAGTTATTGTTTTATCTGGAAAGGGTCAACCATCTTGTAAATCTGACATTAATATTGCAGTGCTTCTTCTTGTAAGGATTATAATGCTAATCTCTGATATTCACCTTTCAAGCAGCTTTATTGTGCTGTTTCTTACCTCATTAAGAAATTAAGCAAAAAAATATTTCACAACTGCTCATTACATATTTTTTAGAGTCATATTTTTAATTTTTTTGGGAAATTATACTGTGACCTAACACATTGAGAAATAAAAGGTCTCAAGAAAATATGTTGCTTATGATGGATGGGACTTTTTTGTTGGGAAGTGTTAGAAACTTGAATTCATTTAGCTGTTCCCCAAGTAGGGGAGAAATCATTAAATCATGAGATAATTGAGCAGATGTAATATGCTGCAAATGTGGGAACTGAGAGTTGAAGAAGATGTTCCCACAGGATGAATAAAGGGCAAAAACAAAAAAGAAAATGAAAAACAAGAAATGAAAATATACACTTTGTAACAATAAAGAATGCAATCCATAGTGAATATCTAGTAGTTAGGAATGTGCCAAATAGCAACAATATACATGTAACAATAAATTAAGATAAAAACATCATAGAAATAAATATAAAAATTGAAGATGAAACATAATAGAAATAGAAAACTGGAAAAAAACTGTAGGCTTATATAATTCCAAGAGCACAGTGGAATTACTAGATGCATTTGCTTTAAAATCAAAAATAAGACATTACTGTCAATATATGACATGGTCTAAGTTAATGTTTATATTCAGGCACTAATTAATACAATTAGACAACTCTTACAACTCATCAATTAAAAATTAACCCAGGAGAAGATGGGCATACGCATTCTCCAAAGAATGCTGTACAAATGGCTGATAAGCAAATGAAAAGATGTTTAACATTGTTAGTCATTAGTGGCATATAAATCAAAACCACACTGAGACAATGAGATACCGCTTCACACTCAGTAGGTTGGCTATATTAAAAAAGATAAACAAGCTGGACATGATAGCTCAGCCTGTAATCCCAGTGCTTTGGGAGGCCAAGGTGGGAGGATTGCTTAAGCCTAGGAGGTCAAGACCAGCCTGAGCAACATAGCGAGACACCATCTCTACAAAAAAGATAAAGATTAGGTAGGCATGTTGGCACACCTGTGGTCCCAGCTGCCCAGGAAGCTTATGTGCGAGGATCCCATAAGCCTGGGACGTCCAGGCTGCACTGAGCCATGATCACACCACTGCACTCCAGCTTGGGTGACAGAGTGAGACCCTGTCTCAAAAAAAATAATAAAAACAAAGATAAATAGTAGCAAAGTGTTTGTGAGGCTGTGGAAAAAACTGAGCATGCAAACATTGCTGGAGGGAATGTAAAATGCTGCAGTCACTTTGGAAAACACTTTGGCAGTTCCTCAAAAAGTTAAATTGAGAGCTAGCATTTGACCCAGCTAATTTCATGCCAAGGTATATTCCCAAGATAACATAATATATATATCCACAAAAAACATATATAGATGATCATCACAGCATATTCCTAATAGTCAAAAACTGGAAACAACCTAAATGTCTATCAACTGATGAATGAACAAATAAAATGTTCTATATACATATAATGGAATATTTTTTGGCAATAAAAAGGAACGAAGTACTGATACATGCCACAATATTACTGGACCTTGATAAGTAAACTTAGGCATATTAAAATTTTAAAGTGTATAGATGAGCAGACAGGAGTTAATGAATTGGGCAGTGCCAGACCTCAAGCGATTGGGACCTCACCGAAGGTGTGTGAGGGAAAAGTGTTTATAAGGTATTCACAGAAACAAGACAAAGGCAATATTTGATTGATAAAGGGAGGACATAGTCTTAAAGCCCTAGATAGAGGCTCCTTGGCTATTTCTGGTTGGTTAAGTTTACGTTTTTTGTTTTTGTTTTTGTTTTTTGTGTTTCCCCTGGGATATGACTGTTTCCTCTGAGTTGGGTTTCCGTTTGTTTGTGTCAGAGCCCAGAAAGCTGATGCCACCTCAGCCTAATGGCCTCCTAATTAATTACTTTAACCGTCTGTGAAAGACGTCAGTCTCAAAAGACCACATATTGTAAGATCCTATTTATATGAGATGTCCAGGACAGCAAATTCATGGAGATAGAAAGTAGATTAATAGTTGCCAGGGGCTTAGAGGCGCAGGGGACTGGGGAGTTACTGCTAAGGCAATATGGGTTTTTTTGGAGGGGGTAACAAAAATATTGTAAAATTAGATAATGTTGATGGTTGCACTACTCTGTGAATATAATAAAATTCACTGAATTGTGCATTTCAAAAGGCCGAATTTTATGTTCTGTGAACTATATAACAATAAAGCTGTTATAAAAAAACTACAATGTATACTTTTGAAAATTTACTCATGCAAATAGAAAACCAGTATATGCCAGGAAGTAATTTCTATGTGTGGGTTTGTTCTTTCTGTTGGCATACTCTTTCTGAGGCTTTGGAGACTCAGAGGAATAATGTGTCATTTAATTTGTCATTCACTATGATATATTAAATATGTTTTTAGGAACATTTTGTCTTTAACACTACAAGGTCCTTCAGATAAAAAAAGTTCTCATATATCGAAAGTTTTGTTTGTTTTCCCCATGGATACTCAACTTTCAGATCCTGAAAAACTATTTTTGTTATTTGAGAAATTCATGAGTCTGATACTTTTAAGTAGGAGGATAATCTCAAACATTCATTCGAATATTCAAGTAATGTATATTGAGCGTTTGCAGTGTCCTAGGCACTGCTAGACATTGTGTGTTACCAGCTGGGCATGCAGCTACACTGTTGACACTCCAGTGGGTTAACTCACTTTCCCCTGGCCACTTTGACCTCCCTAGTCTACTCTCTACACAGAAGTCAGAATACTATTTTTAAAAGATAAAATGTATTATGCTTAAAATCTTCCAATGGTTTTTATTGACCTTAGAATGAAATTTAAAAGGCTTTATAGTGACCTTTAGTGCTTTGCACATTCTGGCCTTTACTGCCACTTTACCTTTGTCTGGCACCACTCGTAATACTCCCTTGCTCTAGCCGTGCTGGAGTTCGCTTGGTTCCTTTAGCATTCGGTCTTCTCTCATGACTCTTTGTCGGTGTTTTGAATGAAATAGGCTCTCCCCTGGCCGTCCTCCCAAGCACCTTTATCTAGCTAATGTTAATGCTACTCCTCATTTCTGTGTTACGAATAGATACCACTACATTATGGGAAGCTTTCCTCTGTAGAAAAGGATGGGTAACTTTGTAATGTAAACTGGCAACACTGTAACTTCTGTTTTACAGCATTTTGCATAAATGCAGTTATTTATTGTCTATATTTTATATTGATTTGCAGATGCCCAAAGGCAAAAGACCATTGGTTGTGCTCACTACTGTATGCCTGGAGTTGAAGTCTTGATTCATATATGATTCCCCAATGAATATCTGATCATCAACTTAAGAAATCTGGCCTTTATCATGCATTGCCTGGACCATAGCAATTATCTCCAAATCGATCTTTTTGCCTGTAGCTTGGCCTTCTTTGTATCTATCTGAAGAAAATACAGGCACCATAGCATGGTGTAAAGTTCCCTTTGCAGTGATACCACCCTTGTCACATATCAATCTCATTCCAAGTCTCCTGACTTGCCCTCCCTTCCTTTCATGTTCCAGGTCTATTAAAGTACATGCAGTACTTCAGCCATTCCTCTTAACCCCATGTTGTTTTGAACATTCTTCTATGTCCACCTCACCAGTAAAACTGGAAGCTTATACAGAAAATTCACTAGACTTTGTCATTTCTTTATCCCCAGTGATTATTAAAGTGTCTGGCAATATTTGTTAAACCGAAATGACCTCAAATGCCACAGCAGAAACTTCTTGATTTAATGCATTGAATTAGATTGAATTTCAGGCATTTATAATATTTTATTGAATCTTAAATTACTAACACTTCGTATTTTCCTTGAGAGCACAGCAAGACAACTGTGATAATCTATGATTCTTCTAATGAATGCACAGAATGCTTCCATTTAAACTTTTATGCAGATTAATACTCTGATATTATTAATGTTGTATCTGCATTTATCTTAAGTCCTGTCAAAAATCCTGCTTATCAAATTAGGTGATTGGAAATAAGGGCAAGAGAAAAATAATAAATATTAAAACCACATTTTGGTAGAGGTGTATATAATCTATTCTAAATAGCTCTGGGAGTGTTCCCACGCTACATCTTTCATCTTCCACTTCTCAGTTCAGGAATGCAAACATCAGGCGTTTGGGCTTCTCCACTGCATGTACTGTCTGGGTTCTAAGGCAACCTAACCTGCCCAGGGACTGGGGCAGGACTGAGGCTTCACTGTCAAGCCGGTGCCTTTAGATTGTATGAGTGTATTTCTCATTTATAGAATCCACATGGTTCATCTAAAGAAGTTTTTAAAACTGCTTTTTTTGTAGTTCACTACTGTTCATTTAGATGTTAATAGGTATTCTTTGAAGAAAAAAAAAAGTTGCATGCTCTTAATTAAGTTCAGGGAAAGCCTACACACAATAGTCATCTCCTAGAGGGAATTGTGGGTGGTTTCCACGCAGACCATGTCAAAGGCTCTAAGAAATCCTGCTGTTTAAAGGAACGCTTTTACACTGTTGGTGGGGGGGTAAATTAGTTCAACTACTGTGGAAGACGGTGTGGCAATTCCTCAAGGATCTAGAACTAGAATTACCACTTGACCCAGCATTCCCATTACTGGGTATATACCAAAAGGATTATGTAAATCATGCTACTGTAAAGACACATGCACGCGTATGTTTATTGCGGCACTATTCACAATAACAAAGACTTGAAACCAACTCAAATGTCCATCAATGATAGACTAGATTAAGAAAATGTGGCACATATACACCATGGAATACTGTGCAGCTATAAAAAAGAATGAGTTCATGTCCTTTGCAGGGACATGGATGAAGCTGGAAACCATCATTCTCAGCAAACTATGGCAAGAACAGAAAACCAAACACTGCATGTTCTCACCCATGGTGGGAATTGAACAATGAGATCACTTGGACACAGGGCAGGGAACATCACACACCGGGGCCTGTTGGGGGGTAGGGGACTGGGGGAGGGATAGCATTAGGAGAAATGCCTAATGCAAATGATTAGTTGATGGGTGCAGCAAATCAACATGGCACATGTAGACCTATGTGTCAAATCTGCACGTTGTGCACATGTACCCTAGAACTTAAAGTATAATAATAATAAAAAAAGAAATATTTCTATTTAAAAATACCCATTAACTGTATTAAGAAAAGCCTTTCCAGTATATATTTAACCAAGAAGCCCATTTTTGACTGAACAACTTACAGATTTTCTGCTAAAAACACTTTGAAAAATGCTACTCTAAGGTATGTTTCATTACTTCCCCAAGTGGTCATTTTAATAATTGTGCATAATTTGGGGTTTGGGCCACAGCAAATTTATTTTGGGGGATGTTGAAGGGAGTATGGCCTGGTATCTGGCTGGGTAGCTTCAAGTTTATAGCTAGGCCATTGGAAGCTGTGATCATCCTCAGATGAGTCCCCCACATTAAAGACGGATTGGTCACAATAAAATTTCCCAAGGACTCTAAGAACACAGTTCAGAAACTGAATCCCTTTGAAAAATCTATGTGCATTTGATTGAATTAGATTTTTTGCAGGTACAGCAAAGTGAAAATAGGACTAAACATTATCTTGACCTCCTAAAGGTGGTTTATTTCAGGAGAGATGAGAGTAAACATGTCTCAGACAAATATCTTTGTCTGGATGCTATGCTTCTAGCTTTATACCAAGCAACCATTTTATTCAATGATTTATCCATATGCACCGAGAATTATTATATTCACAAAGACCATTAAGATGGATTCTCTAGTTAAGAGCATACACCAAAAGCAAAGTTGTTTCCAGTTTAATGTGTGTATATATATATATATATTATTTGAATATATTGGTGTTTCTCACTAACTTAGGTGAAAGCATGAATCATAAATATTTTTAAAATCCATAATATGTAATATGGATTAGAATGTGATATCTTTGTCATTTGTTAATCAACGAACAATATAATCTATGTAATTAAAATGCACATCACAGTCATCAGTAATCTCTGATAGAGTGTCCTTCATTCACGTTGGAAAATCCGTAACCCAGAACAGAAGATAATACAAAAAGCTTTCCACCCCACTGCCTGGTGTCCTCTGACTTTGCTATTGGCTTTTTCATACACTGATCATCAGTCGAGTAGCCTTAGAACAAAGAGGTATTAGGGGTATCACAAAACCACTCTTACCCTGTTCAGAGACAATAAAGGACACTCCTGGCCATAGTTTACTAATCCACCATCTTAGATTTATTAAGGCTGTTAAAAAAAAAAAAAGAGATCATGTTAAATGTGAGATGGATGAATACAAACAAAAATAAAAAACAAGCGGCCAGGTGTGGTGGCTCACGCCTGTAATCCCAGCACTTTGGGAGGCCAAGGCGGGGAGATTACCTGAGGTCAGGAGTTTGAGACCAGCCTGGGAAACATGGTGAAACCCAGGCTGTACTAAAAATACAAAAATTAGCTGGGCATGGAGGTGCACACCTATAATCCCAGCTACTCAGGAGGCTGAGGCACGAGGATTGCTTGAACCCGGGAGACGGAGGGTGCAGTGAGCTGAGATCGTGCCACTGCACTCCAGCCTGGTTGACAGAGAGAGACTCTGTCATAAATAAATAAGCAAATAAATAAATAAATAAATCACAAGCCTTCATATTATACTACAAGCAAGCAAGATTTTAAAAATGAAGCCACTAAATTTATATTTATGAAAAAATTGAAATGAGTAAGAAAGTGCCCCCACACCCCTTTAAAATACTTTCTCCAATGCCTAAATAGTCAGACTTGGCCAGATGATGATAGTAACTGTATCTTCTTTTCATCATTTTCCATCGTTCCTAATATAAGACAGAACGTGGAGAGCAGTCATGTCTTTTCTCCTTTCTTTTCTCCTCCTTTTCTCTACCTCTGATGATTTCAGGCTTCTGGGACATAAAAAGTAGTTGGTTCCTAGAGTCACTTTAGAGACCCTTGTTACATCAGCCTGGTAGAAATTGATTTCTCAGGTTCAATTACCACCTTGTTTATATGTATCCAAGAAATCTCTGAGCACCAGCTTTCTACTTGACACTTTCTCTCAGAATGTCACAAAGACTCTTTAAAACCCAGAAATCCAGAACTGAACTCATGGTCTTGTCTCCTGAAACCGGTTACTCTTTAGTACATCCACTTAGAAACCTAAGAGTCACCCTTGACACTTACTTTACCTCCCACCAGATTTCCAATCCTGATTCCTATTGATTTTATAACCCAGATATGTCTCAAATAGGTTTGAATTACTCTTTTATGTAGCCAACTATCATATTCTTTCTTGGAGATGATTGCAGGTAGATGTGTCCTAGTGAGTCTAATCTCATCCAGTCTCTCTCTCTCCTCCACTCCGCTATCCCATCCCATTCCATCACCAGAATAACCATTGAACCTCAGAGCCTCAGAATAACCTTTCAAAAACTCAGTGGTAACCTGATTTTCTCAGGGTCTAATTCCTTCCATGGTAGGCTTGATTAATTTCTTTAATATAATCATCAAGACTCTGTTTATCTGCCTTTCAAATTCTCAGTCCTATTCTCTCACCAACAACTCCCCTCCTTCCTTGGTTAGCCTGGAGTTATTTTATAGATTTTAAGCCTACAGTCAAATTCTTGGAACTTTATTATATTAAAATAAAAGCACTAATACTTTTTAAAGATGCAGAACAAGGTTGTTTATATTTTCAGCAACATTCAGATCACAATACTGGAAAGAAGTAAATATCCAACTGGGGAATGTTGAATACATTAGGATACAATCACACACACACACCGTGGAAGATTATGCAAGGTTCATAGCTAACGCATTCAAGCTCTGTCCATTGATATGAAAAGATTTTGATGTTATGTTATGAGATTGAGAAAGTGAAACAAATCGAAGCACATATAATGCTCTATTTTTGTAAATGATTCCACTTTAAATATACTATCTTTATGTTTAGGAATAGATACATATATAAATGTGTGTAAATGTGCTTATGTGAAAAGTACACGAACATGTGAACATGGAGAAAACAGAAAAGAATGCGTAGTGATTTGCTGTACCTGATTATCTGGGAAGGACAAGCTGTGAGTGGAGCTAATAGGGAGGATAGGAGTTAGAGAAGCAAGCAAAATAATGGGAAAAGTCTATGGCATTAAAAAAAAAATGAGAACCCAGTGATGCAGGACAGGTGAGGCCCAAACTGGGGCTTAGGCTGGGAGGGTTTCTTGCTTTGCCCAGGAAAGAACCTAAGGGTCAACCCATGGTAGAAGAAACAGCTTTTTTGAAGCAGCAGTGTTCCAGGTCCGAGGGTGTTACAGCTCAGGCAGTGTTCCAGCTCTGTGACTGCTCCCGCAGAGCAGAGCTACTCCATAGGCAATGTGTTGAGAGTAGCAGCTCAGGGCAGTTCTGTATGTTGTGTTTATACCTACTTCTAATTACATGCAGATTAAGGGGTGGTTTGTGCAGAAATTTCTAGGAAAAGGGTAGCCATTTCTGGGTCATCTGGTCATGGCTGTGGAAAGAGGCAGTAGCTCCAGGGTGTTGCCATGGCAATGGTAAACTGACATGGCACATTGTAGGGGTGTCTCACAGAAAGCTGCTTCCGCCCCATCCCTGTTTTAGCTAGTTGTTAATTTGGTCTGGTGTCTGAACCTGGCCTCCAGAGACAAGTTCTGCCTCTTACTTCACCAGGATGTATGATATGATCCTGTGTATAAAACATATGAGTATGTATATGTGTGGATATCCACATGTACACATAGATAAATTATATTTGTATATATCTACTAATGGCTGGATATATTCTTGAAATAAGTGACATTTAAGTGACAAAAATCTGTTGTGGAGAAGTGTAGAGTATAATTCTAATTTGGTAAAATCAGACAAAAAAGAACAAAATGTAAATACATGTGTTTGTAAATGTGAGGATAAGGTTATAGAAGGTTGGGTCTTGGCTAGTTTGCTTTCCCTTCTCTGTCAGCATCCACCATTTGGGATTGCTTATGTATCCTTCCAGACATTTAAAATTCATTTATATGTATAAATAACTATAACAATAGAAATATGTGGTATTTTAATTTAAATACCACACATGATACCTTTTCATTTTCATTTTTTTATTCATAAATTATCTTGAAGTTTTTTTTTTTTTTTTTAAGATAGGGTCTCTCTCTCTCTCTCTCTGTCACCCAGGCTAGAGTGCAGTGGCTTGAACAGGGCTCACTATAGTTTCAATCTTCTAGGCTCAAGTGATCCTCTCACCTCAGCCTCCTGAATAGCTGGGACTACAGGTGCACAGCACTATGCTCATCTTGTTTTTTAAAAAATACTTTTTGAAGAGACGAGGTCTCACTCTGTATCCCAGGCTAATCTTGAACTCCTGACCTCAAGCAATTCTTCCACCTCAAATTCCAAAACTGTTGGGATTACAGTCATGAGCCACCACGCCTGGCCCATCTTGATTTTTTTTTTTTTTTTTAAAGATTACAAAGTACATAAAAACTATATAACATACTATCGATTTTATAGTCGTTGAAGAATGATGGGCATTAGTTTTCAATTTTTCATTATTCAAAATAAATGATCTATTGAGCATCCTTGTATATGCCTCCTTGTTCTTAAATGTAGTTGTTTTTTTAGGTGAGCTATGGTTAATGAGAATTACTGCCTGGTAGAAAGCATACACTTACAAACATTATAAGAACAGCCAGTACCCCATCTCCACCTCATTAGAGGATTTACCACTTTACATTCACAGTAACGTGAGAGACTGTTGGTTTCTCATACCTTGACAAACAATTGATACTGTGAATATTTAAATGTTTTTCTATTTGGTTGGATGAAATTATATTTTTAATTTCAAAGATAAATATTGAGGTTGATCAGCTTTTATGTTTATTGCCATCTGCATTATATCTGTGACTTATGTATTCATATCCTGTGTTCATTTATTTTTTATTTGGTTATCTTTTTCTTAGTTTTTCAAATATTCTGCATAATAAGCATTTGTCTATCAAATATGTTGAAACTCCAGTCAGCAGTCTGTTTTAACTGCCTTTCTCACTGTGCAATATATGACACATGAATGTGCATGGAATGTTATAGGTGAGTAGATGTGAGAAATGACAAAGGCAGAAAAACTTACAAGGTCTCCATGTGATCAGAAGGAAGGCATGATATTACATCTGAGTACTCTAGGAAAGGAGCATTTAAATCGTCTCCTGCATTGTCATGTGACCATTTCCAACAAATGAGGTATTGAGAACAAAAGTAGTAATTCATTTGCATAAATGGCTATTAGCTTTGTTCTGGGGACTGGGAGAGGGATTGGTAGTTACTGAGAACAACTGTAAACACGACCAAACAAAATACTTCCTCTGCTCTACTCCACATTGCTACAGGACAAATCCCACCTGGGATGTGCAAACCAAATGCTGGCAAGATTGATGAATAACCTCAAGTTGAGAGATCGGGAGCAATTTAATTTCATAGGTGATATTTTAAATGCATCTGAAAAAATGGAAACAGGCAAGGAGAAAAAAAGAAAAGTAGAGACTGAAAAGTACAGGGTGACTCCAGAGACTGTAACACAATTTAGCTGAAGTGTAGGATACTCAAAGTGGAGTGCTGGGAAATTTCCAGCTTCAGCTGTAAATTCACGTGAAACAATTTGGCTTGTCCTCATTAGGAGATGGGAAGAACCACCAAAGGCTTTGGTTCAGAGAAGCAGTTTGATAGTTTGATCAGAACTGTGCTTTAGGAGGATTAATCGGGGGACCTGGAGGGAAGGATCAGAGCTGAGAGAAAGTCAGCAAGGAAGCCCTTCCATCTATCTGAGAAGAGCTGGGGAAAGCTCACTCTTGAGTGAAGGAAATTCCAGTGCAGGAGAGGGGAAGTGAAAAGGTGAGATACCTGACGAAAGGAGAACAGCCTCTGCTTGCACATTTTGTTTTTTTTTTTTTTTTTTTTTAGATGGAGTTTCACTCTTGTCATCCAGGCTGGAGAGCAATGGCGGGATCTCAGCTCACTGTAACCTCCACCTCCGTGGTTCAAGTGATTTTCCTGTCTCAGCCTCCCGAGCAGCTGGGACTGCAGGCGCCTGCCACCATGCCGGGCTAATTTTTGTATTTTTAGTAGAGATGGGGTTTCACCATATTGGCCAGGCTGGTCTCGAACTCCTGACCTTGTGATCCGCTCACCTCGGCCTCCCAAAGTGCTGGGATTACAGGCGTGAGCCACCGTGCCTGGCCTGCCTGCACATTTTAAACCCCTAGCTGGTGCTGTTTCTAGAGCATCTTCATACATTTTCAGCTTTGGAAGAGTAGAGAAAATATGGTCATATCAATTTATTCTCCATTTTCCTTTTATCTAGTTATTATTTTAAAAATATTTGCTTTTTCAATTTAGGATTCTTACACCCACTGATAAATGAAATGGTCAAATTTTGATTTTACATGTCTAGAGATATTACTTAGCCTCTCACTTTCCCCTAATCTTTTTTTTTTTTTTTTTTTTTTTGGAGATGGAGTCTGTCTCTGTAGCCCAGTCTGGAGTGCGGTGGCGCGGTCTCGGCTCGCTGCAAGCTCCGCTTCCCGGGTTCACGCCATTCTCCTGTCTCAGCCTCCGGAGTAGCTGGGACTACAGGCGTCTGCCACCACGTGCGGCTAATTTTTCGTATTTTTAGTAGAGATGGAGTTTCACCATGTTAGCCAGGATGGTCTCAATCTCCTGACCTTGTGATCCGCCCGCTTTGGCCTCCCAAAGTGCTGGGATTACAGGCGTGAGCCACTGAGCCTGGCCACTTTCCCCTAATCTTAAACTTGCTTCCCAGTGGCTTTTTTTTCTCTTCTCTGTGGTTTCTTACAACCTCAATATTGATATTGTAGTAGCTGGCTTTCTTCTCTTGATGAAGAAGAGTCTAGTAGTTTGTGGTGCTACCTAACTCATGAGGGTTTAAAATATCACAGAGCTCAATGGTCATGTGAGGAAAATTACTGGACACCATATTTTAAAATGTGATTGAATCAAGCTTTCCTGAGTATAACCAAATTAATAGCACAGTTTGGAATTCTACCCCCATCTGCATACTCTTGCCCTCAGGGTAGAATTCCTCTCTTTTCTTTCCACTAATTATTCAGGGTTTATCTAAAGATTTCCCTGATGACCCTGGTTCCCGGTGATTTTCTGTGGTTCCTATACCACTCATGGCTTATAGCATTTCTTTGGCACATACTCTATACCCCATTGAGATGGTGTTTCTATTGTACTGAAGTTAACTTTATATAATTATCAATTCATTTCATACTTAGAAATTCTACCTCCTTAACTAGATTATAAACTCTCTGAAGATAAGAAATTAGAGAGCAAAATGTATTTTAGTTCTAGTTTTTATTGCCATTATCGATAATACTTCACACAGTTAAAGAGAAAAAAATCCTACATTTATTTATTTATTTACTTATTTATTTACCAAATCCTCACATCACAGCTGCGTGTGAATCAAGTGTGTCTATTTTGCAAATGTCAAAGAATGGACAGAGCTTGCAAGTGAATTGATTAAGGTCAATAGCACGTGTTCTAGAATCTGCAGTTGCCCGTTTGCTCTGGTGAGTCAGCATCCTGCTGACTGCTGCCAAAGTCTTGGCCTGCCTCCACAGATGTGCAAGCTGCAATGACCCTCCAGCCACTGCTAGGTCCTTGAATATGTGTGCTCTGACTGCTGGGATCAAGTCTTTGAAGCCTTACTTTCCTGTTTATACCAGTGACCATCAGGAGCTGAAGACTTTTGGATTATCCAAGATCATTATTCCAACCTGTGTGTCTGATTTCTCCTGCCTTCCCAAATCCAACACCAATACCTGCACTATCTCTGAAATCTGCAAGTCAGATATCTCACATTATGGTCATTATTTCCTACCATTCCAGCTGACTTACTCCATTATTTTTATTTTTATTCAGTTACATGATATTCACAAAATAGATCTATGGTTTAGGAAACTGTTTGCAATGCAATTTTAATTGAAAAAGAAGAATATAAAACTACCATGTAAAAATTCATAGGAAAAAGACAGTTAATATAAAAAGGGGTGATGGACTTATGGGTGTTTTTGCCAATTTTAGAATAAAATGTATTCTACTCCTTTATTTCTAATTCCAAAATCACTTTATCTTATGGAAATGTTCAATGTACTTACTCTTCTCCTTGATTTTTTTTTTTTTTTGCTCTTATTTCTCTTTAGTAAATCTCCATTTAGATGATCTAGTACCTTCAAAGCAGGTGAATACAATTCTAATCAGCCTTGGATAATGCTATAAAGAAAGGCATTTCAAATTCAGGTTATATGTTTAAACTACATGTCTCCCTGACACTTCCACACTATGGAAAATGTCTCAATTGTTTTGCGATAGAAGTATTTTGGATCAAATTATATGAAACGAGGTCTCTACATTAAAAATATAATCATGTGCTAATGGCTACTGTGCCCCCAAAAAACAAAACAAAACAGAATCTCACTAGATTCCATACCTTCTCTAGGCTATGTCCCATAAATCTGCCTTCTTTCTCCAAAATTCCATGAATGATTTGTGTATTTCTTATTTATCTTTATCTCTTGCACCCCCACTGATCACTGTGCTTTCTTACCTGCCTCTGTGCTGAAACTACACTTTCCACAAATCACTGATAGTCTTCTTCTGATTAGAGTCAATGATGAATTTTAGTCTTCATTTTACTTGAACTTTCAGTAGCTTTTGAAACATTTAATCATTTAATCTTTAAAAACGACAACAATAAATGCTTTCTGCATTTGCAGTTTGAGATAACTCACTCTTCTGAGATTGCCTTACTTCTCCTTGAGCTTCATCTCAGAATCATTTTCAACTTCCTTTGGTTTCCACATCTAAATGTTGGAATGCCCAAGAATCAGTCTCCAGCACTGTCTTTCCCCTGTGCTCATCCAACTGCCTGCTGCTGAAAACCACATTTTTGTACCTTGCCTGATCTCTCCCTTGAGCTTTCGGTTCAGGTAACTAACAGCATATTGGAGAGCTCCTCTTGGATGAGTGATTATCATAGGAAGCCAAATATGTCCAAGAGAGACTTAATTTCTTCCCAAATCTCTTCCTTTAGTCTTCTCTATCTCATTTAATGATACTTTCATGTGCCCAGTTGCTTCAGACAAAAGATACCAGAGATTCATGAATCTGTCCTTCTTTCACTGCTATGTTTAATCCACCCCTCAAGTTCTGCTGTCTCCTCCTTCAATAAATAGATCCAGATAGATAGACAGATCCAGATAGATAGACAGATCCAGATAGATAGACAGATCCAGATAGATAGATCTTCCAACTGGATCTCAGTCCGCATAGACCAAGCTTAGCAAAGGCATCTCTCCCCTGAAACACACTCAAAACTTCATAGCTGGATTCACTATTTTTATCTTGTCCATTTTCTTTCTTTCTTTCTTTCTTTTTTTTGAAACTGAGTTTCACTCTTGTTGCCCAGGCTGGAATGCAACAGTGCAATCTCAGCTCACTGCAGCTTCCACTTCCCAGGTTCAAGCGATTCTCCTGTCAACCCCCTGAGTAGCTGGACTTACAGGCGCCTGCCACCATGCTTGGCTAATTTTTGTGTTTTTAGTAGAGATAGGGTTTCACCGCGTTGGCCAGGCTGGTGTCAAACTCCTGACCTCATGCGATCTGCCTGCCTCGGCCTCCCAAAGTGTTGTGATTACAGGCGTGAGCCACCGTGCCCAGCCTCTTGTCCATTTTCTTATGCCCTGTGCATACATCTCTCCAAACGACAGCCAGTGTGATATTTTTTTTTGAAACATAAAAGAGATCATGTTACTGCCATGCTCAAAATTCTCCAGTTACTTCAGAGCCCACTTAGAACACAAACTTAGCCCTTGGCAGAGCATGTGGGAAACTACCCGATGATCTGGCCAGTCTGCCTCTTACCTCATCCCCCTACACTCCCCAGCACTATGTGGCATTTTTCAGTTGCAGTGGCCTTTCTTTCTCTTCTATTTTAGAGTTGTCCTCTCTGCATATAAAGTTTTTCCCTGTGATCTTCCCATGGCTGCTTCTTAACATTATTCAGAACATAACCTAAATACTACTTTCCAAACAAGTAGAAAATAGTATTTAAACCAATTGACCACCTGGCTGGAGCACCCCACCCCCACTCTATCCCATTCCACTACCAGTGATGCATTTTTAGCTAAGTAACATTCATCAAGACTTAAAGTTGTCTATTTAATGTCATAATTTTAGTTTTCTCACTGGAATATAAGCTCCTAGAGAGAAGGTTCCTTGCTCTATTCCCATCTACTAGGATAATGTCCTACCAATAATGAGGGCTCAGTGTATTGATTGACATTGTCATCTGTAGCTAAACAAGAAGAAAAATTGATTTGGCTTTCAGTCTTGGAACTTTCTAAACAAAGGCATCTTTAAAACTGGAAATAAGAAAGGAAAAAAAAAGAAAGAGAAAAAGGGGAAATAATTGAAATCCTTGGTCAATTCTCAGTATCTCTATTCCTGACTTTGAGACAGCTCAGTCTGGACAAATTAGCTTACAATTATGGTTTGGTTTTCCATTTCTTATTTGACTACACTGGCACTGCAGCCTCAGCCTGGTGGTTTTACATAAAAGACTAGATTTTTCTGAAGATTTCTTGTATCTAAACACTTGTCACTTGGGCCTACGAGTTGGATTTTCCTTTAAGAGCCCTGAACTAAATGCTTTAAGTGGACCCATACAGTAAGTTTAATTAATAATTATGAATAGGAATGAAATGCAGAAGCGCCCTCTGGTGGTTTAATATATAGGAATGCAAAAATAGCAACGTGGAATCAAGACTCTTCACAGTGGGGCCAATAGGAGGTTATTAAAATGTGCTTCTGCTTCTCCCTGTCTTTCCCTTCCTCTGCCTCTTCCTCCTTATTCTTTTCCTTAATTCGAAATACAATATGAGTTAGAATGGGAAAATTTATGACAATATCTAGCAGAAATCCATGTGGAGAAGCAACTTGTGGAAAACTGAAAGGATCCATGCCTCCAAGTAAACACTTCTAACAGAAGACCTTCTTTACTCCTTGCTAACCATAGCATAAACATACCTCTAATTCCTGCCAAGCAGAGATAGTATGTGTTTCCTCTCTTACTCAATCTTAACATTACTTTATTTGGTTTTCCCCAAGAACTGGGCACCTTGTACAAATTTAGAATTTTCCTTATGGGTAGCTTATTTAAAGGCAGTGCTTTATGGAGTCTTAATAATTTATAACTTCCTATAAATATTCCTTGTTGCAATACTAGAATGTACTAGTGTTTTAAAAGTGGTGTTATGGTTATAACTTTTATATGTTTTGCATACCTGGCTTAAGGAATTATTTGTACCTTGAATGTAGCATATCTACTATTTGGATGGCAGTTGTTCCATAGTTTTAGGGCATAATATTTTATAATCGCGTATTTTTTTTTTTCATTTCTATTGATACAAATGTAGCAACATAGTAAAAGCTCTTCTCCTCCTCCTTTTTTGTGGGGTGGGGACAGTATATGAGTTCTCTTTCTCCTGCATCTCCTCCTTCTAACATTTACATTTTATATACATTTTATATACGTTTTATGATTTCATCTGTTTGCATGGGTTTAACTATTGGCTCTATGCATGCGATTCTATTCATTAACTTGGTTTTGATCTCCAATCTATTATTTAGAGCTGTCTTTTAGAAATTACCTCACAATTAAAGCTCAAAATGAGAATTAATCTCTCCCTCCAAAAAAACAGGTACACCATAAACTAAACTTGTTCTACCTTCTAACTTCCATATATCAGTGTCTGGCTCTGTAATCATCCTGATTACTAGGTTTAAGACCACCAAGAGCTTTAACTTCTTCATTCTTACCTTATACAGGGAGTCAACCCTTGTCAAATACCATTCATTGCACTCATAAAGGAACTTCCCCTTTTCCTCTCTGATTTCTCTGGTTCTGAGTTTATTCCAATATTCTCTTACCTCATCTATTGGAATAGTCTCTTTATTGATTGCAATGACTATAGCAGATCTTTCTAAAACAGGGCTCTGATAATTCTGTTCCCTTGCCCATTAATTATTAATATAGTATAATAGTCTGAAAAATAAAATCCAAATCTAATGTATCTGGTGCATTACCTCTGCCTCCATAGTGACCTGGCCCAACTTACTACCTTCCTAAATTTGTTCTCATTGGAATAAAACTAACATCATGGATTTTCTCTCTGTGTTGAAGAATTAGCTTCTCCAACACAGAGAAGAACAGATTTGTGGGAACAGATTTTACCCCTAAAATCAGCCAGCAATTTTAGAATCTAGTTCTCAGAAACATAAGGGAACTGAACATGAGAAAATAAACTCAAATTTGTTGTTATAACAGAAAAAATTACCAATAGTATAGTTCCTCTGGATAGTTAAAATTAGCTTTTAATATAATAATATGAGTTATTTAATATAATGGAGCACAGCACATGTGTCCACAAACTACCTTGTTTCTTATTTTATTTATGTATCATTATTATTATCAAGGATACATGCAGACTCATGCCTTATGTAATCTCTTAACCGCCTCTCTTAACACCAAGCATCCTAGATGTGACCTGAAGCAAAGCAATCAGTTACCCTTTCATACAAGGGACTGTGAAGTGAGCCTGTGCCTCCTCCTCTAACCCAGGTTGCTTAATAATCACTCGAACTACCTCCTTTTTTTTTTTTTTTTCAATTTGTAATCTCCTTTTCAATTTATAATATTCTAAATATTTTTGCTTTTCAACTTGTATTATTATTAATAAACATTAAGGAAGTACTAATGCAAAAGAAATGGAGACTATGAGGTGGGCACGGTGTCTCATGCCTGTAATTCCAGCATTTTGGGAGGCTGAGGTGGGAGGATCACTTGAGGCCAGGAGTTTGAGACCAGCCCTGGCAACATAGTGAGATCCCATCTCTACAAAAAAATAAAAGGATAAAAAGTAAGCCAGGCATGGTGGCATGCGCCTATAGTCCAGCTACTCTGTAGGCCAAGGTGGGAGGATTGCTTGAGCCAGGGAGGTCAAGGCTGCAGTGAGTCATGATCATGGCACTGCACTCCAGCCTGGGGGACACAGTGAGATCCTGTCTGGGAAAAAAAAAAAGAAAGAAAGAAAACAAAAACAAAAAGAAACAGAAGCTCTGCTTTTTGAGTCAAATGAAAATAAACAATTGAAGTTATTCTTTACAAAGTTTTTTTGTAAAATGCTTTGAAAATCTGAACATTTGAATAAGACTGAGTGCACAGTCGGGGGAGGCTCTAAAGAAAAGTTTGTGCTTTTGCACGTAGTGCCAAGATTACAGTGAGAATGGGGAAAGTCAGCTAAGTGACAAGCAGTTGTTGAAACAAATACTTGATCAGAATGGTGGAAGTGATATGGGCTAGGACCAACTAAGAGAGTCATTTCAAGGTGAGATGGGAACTTGAAAATCAGTGGGAAGCCTGGGAAGGAACTGAAAGCCGGAGTAGATAAGCATTAGGGAGGAAAACAGTTTTTTCCAAGACACTTCAGACTGATTGCAGGGGAAAACGGTAGAGACCAGGGAGGAGAATTAAGAAGGAAATTGCAGTGTAAGTCAGAGACGAAAAATTGTCAACGTAAGTGTGAAGGTTTTTTCAATAGCAAGAAGCTACTAGTATTGAAAGGTGCCACCCAAATTGGCTCACCTCTAGGGATCTAAGGTGACAGGGTATTGTTCTGATAACAGATGGTTTTCCTTTTCTTTTCAATAAAGTATGAAGCTAATCTCCCTCATAGCAAGTCAACAAATATAAGGGCTTTGAAATTTACTTGCATTTATTAGAATCAGCTATATATGCTCGTATCTCTGGATACAATCAAAGAAAGATACCTTATAAGTCTATGGCGGGAGCATTTTCTTTTGTATTTGAAAAAATAATTGCAAAGATGATAATGGGGATAAAGGTGTTGCAAGGCTGGTATTTTTCAGCTCTCCATCTGCCTTCCTAGGAAACATGTTCAATAAATAGCAGTTACAATCTGAGGTCGGACGAGGGAGGGACAGGATGAGATAAGATTTCTCTGAACTCATAACTTCAAAGTAGTTTTATTTTCTTGAGTTTCAAAGATGAGAAAACTAAGATACATAGAAGTTCCATAACTTGCCTCAAACCCTATGGCAAGGCACACTGGCTCGTGATTGCAGATTCTGTTTCCCTTTCTCTTCGCTTCTTTATTTCAAACTGTTCTTTGCTATGGCCAAATAATCTTACTCTATCCACTTAAAACCACTGTCAACTTAGATCGTCTTCCTTGGGTTCTTGTTACTAGGAGTTGTTGATGAACATACAGCGAACATACTTCCTCATTTTTGTGAATAATTTAGTGTGTTTCTAATAGATTTATACTTCACTATCACTATTTTTCAAAGTGGAAATTCACTTTGAGCCTTTTACCACCTTATCCTTATGCTTCTTTTACTTCTCACTGTCAATCATTTGCCCAGCCCTGTTGACTTCGCTTCTCTTCTGTCTGTAACTCATGAACACTGTCACTACTGCAGTTCAGAATTAAAATTTCTTATTCAGAACTACTTGAAAAGTCTATTAACAGTTTACTTGCCTTGAATAGTTTTCTCTCTCTAGTCCAACTTCTACAGTGCGGCCTCATGCATTTACTCAACTTCAGCTGTGGCATTTTACATTTTGAGCAACCATCGGGAGCTTTTATCTAAAAAATAAAGCTCCTTAGCCTGGCATTTAAAGCCCTCCAAAATCTTTTCTCTGACTTACCCTTTAAATATAATTTCCTTTTATGATTACCATCCATGAACCCATCTTTCCAAGCAAAGCAAAATTTTGTCAATTGTCCATGTCAGCCTCATGTTTCCTGGCACCTACCCTCTGAGGACTTTTCCTCTGCCCATCATCACTGTTCTTTGTTCTGAGAAAATTCTCTATCAAATCCATACCCAAGTGTTACTCTTGTCCCCTCCGTGCGTCTCTGAAATCCACTCCTTCCATTTTACTGCTTCTCTGCCAACTTCCGGCCCTGACATTTTCCATGGGCCTGCTGAAGGACGTCCCTTCTTCCTCCGTCTGCACGGCTGCTGTGATGAGTTTTCTCATGTGGGAATCTGAAGCAGCGCTTTCCCTGCTTGGAAGCTTTTGCTTGCATTCCATTTGCTCTCACAAGTCCTTTTGCTCGGTATCCAAGTCACAGGATGGCATGTTTGTCTTTCACACCAGCCTTACCTCTTGCGACACCCACTTCTCACACCATGTACTTCTTGTTCCAAATGCACAGTGTAGTTGCTATAACCATGTGTTACAACGTTTTGACATCCTTGTAATGGGTTGCTCTTGTCATGTTATGTGACAATTGCTATTTTACCTGTGTAACTTTCATTTCTACTGTGTACATGAGGCCATGCCTTATTCATATTTGTATCTCTAGCATCTAACATAGTAGGGTGCAACAGATATTTATTTTTAATTTGATTGAACTGAAATAAACCTCAACATATCCAAGCTCAACAGATGCTCCAAGTCTCATCCCGATGGGTAGTAGCCTTTCCCTGGGTAGTCTTTGCTGATATCCTTCTTCACCCACCACCCCCACCGGGCAGGGATCCCACCTCTCTCGGACATCCATTGTCAGCCTCACTTTTTTGACACATACAACTTGCATTTTGATGATTGGAAGGATTCCTTTATTTCTTTCCTCTTAAATTACAAGCTCTATTAGGAGAAACTTTAGTTACTCATATTTTCCCTATTATAACATTTAATATATATGCTTTGCAAATACTAGAAGTAAAATAAATATGGGTAAAATAAATGAAATGGATGGATAGCTCCTTCAATACTCATTACATGGAAAATCAAAGAGATTTATAACTTTAAGGGAACTTTGCAATAATTTATTCTAACTTCTTCATTGTGCACATTAGGAAATCGCATTCAAAGAGGTTCTGTTATATTTTTAAGGTCTCAGTATGAATAAAGGAAAAATTAGGACAAGAACCAGTGTCTCCTGATTCCAGGCAATGCTTTTACATATTTCCAATTATATTACTCAGCCTTTTCAATGATACAAGGTATCATATAAATCTTTTTGATGCTTTATATGGTAAAATAATTACTTAATTTTTTCAATGATAATTATGTAAATTATACAGAGCTCTTTACTAGATAAGTATTAAAGAAACAATACATTTTTCAATGGGGATAAATTATTTTTTAAAAAATACAATAATAATGCCCTAAAATTACACCAGACTGAGAAAGAAGATGCAGAATTATTATAAAAGGAGATCTTCGTATTAAAAATATTCATTGTCATTTCTAAGAAAGGACGTTAGGAAGAAAACTACAAAGATATTTGCTTTTGGCCTTGGAATTCATTTAGAAAAGGATCACATATTCAATAGCAAGTAATTTCATTTTAAAATAGGACAAGTATGTGATTAGTTATACATATAAATCATAGATAACATCTATTTTGGTAAAGTAATGTTACACAAATAAGTCAGTTTGTTAATATAGTTGTCTGATTTTGCATATCTTACACATGTATACTGCATACCACATAAATGTCCATGACATCCATTTATCATAATTGCTGTATTCAGGTAATATACTTTCCTCTGTTAGAAAAATTGACAAACATTATATATATATATCATATTAAAGATTAATATTGAGGTGAAAGCAAGAACATGTCATTGTTTTGGGCCCTATGAAACATCACATTCTCAGAAAGGTGGAGTATGATTTCTAACTACCTTTTAATGTTTTCTATTTAAAAGGTAAATAGGATTTGTGGCCGCCCTGTAAGAACACCCACACAAAGCCCCCGTTGTTCTTTTGATCAGAGCAAGGAGAAGCATGGAATGAAGACCACCACAAGGAACAGTGAAGAGACGCTTGCCAGCAGAAGAAAGTAAGACATTTGTTTTACAACCAGAAAGAGAAAAGAAAGTAAGCCATTAATTTTACAACAGAATAGAACATATTCAATTAAATAGAATAAAATGCAATATGGACAAAAAAAAAGACCAATATTCATTAACTTTAAAAATCAGTGGCTGCACCTGTTCCATTAATTTGGAAGACAGGTTCAACTTATAAGACCAAGAAAACTTTCTGTGATAATGGAACATTTCCATAATATAACATGGAAGGTCATATCGGGGGCCCTGGGCACATGTGACATCATGCACTTAAAATGTGACCAGTGTGACTGAGGATTGAATTTTTAATTTTAGTTAATTTTAAACTGTAAATATGGCTAGTGGCTCCTGTATTGGACAGTGAAAGACAGAAAGATAATACATTTACATGATGTGATAGGCATTACTGAATGTTTAACATATATTTTTAAAAGTTGAGTTAAAAGAAGTTTTCATACTTTTTACATGAAATGCTAGAAATGGTTATCTGTTGATTCAAAATAATACACATTCCATAGGGCTTGCTAACTCTCATTTCTACCACCATGTCCGTCATTATTTCACAGGTTAAATTCAGGCCTTGTTTTGTGTTCCTTTGCTTGATAATTGTTGCTTAAAATGTAAAGCTCTTAAAACTAGAGGAAATTATTATTTGTATGTGTGTTTAGTTGACCAGTCAGTGTATGTCTTGGCAAACACTAGATTCTAAGTCAGTACTTTTTAAATTGGACTAAAATTCAGAATTTTATATTCATTTAGTAAATAATTATTTCTAATAATACTCTATGAATAACTCATATATAAGGTATTTCACATAACCTTTCTATAATCTAAAATCTGTTTCTTTCTTTTTTGGGATAGGACACCTAATTGTCACATTCTCTCATCAGATGGGCTGTACACATGGGATAAAGATCTGGGCTATTGCTGGCTATTTTCTACAGCTAAAAAGAATTAGCATTTTATTTTACATGTAAAGTAGCTGTTCTTTTTATCTAAACACCTACAATGATCAGCAATCATTTCTTGCACTTGAAAAATCAGTATATTTTGTCTAGGGTGTTTTTATAATAAACCCCATCTACAGAAGATCTGAAGTCCTTCAAGATGATGTATTTCACCACCAAAACAACCCAGTTGGAAAACAAAACAAAACCCAACCTGTAATATCATGTATTCACTAGCAAAACGAAACCAATGCAGGTGAAATGTTACAAACTGGTTCAGGAACAATAAGGGGCTCATACGAGTGAAAGGTTTTAAAAGTATTTATCCTGGCCACTGAATAGACCTTCTTGTCACCAATCTTGCAAACTCATTATTTTGATGTCCCTCACCATCCAGCCATGATTAGCCATTGTCCGTGAATCAGCATAGATCCATCACATGCTTGTTTCCTGCCACACGGAGTGAACAACCATAGGAACTGCACACGAGTCCACTTATGCATTTCAATTTTACACAATTTTTTATTACCAGTCTTTAGAGGGGCTTCATTGCCATGGCATTATATTTCTGCTTGTTGCCTATTTATTGTACAGGTTTCTCTATAAACTAACCCTGAATTTTATGTATCCCTCATCAACTGATTATTCCCCATGAGGTCATAAATTTCCATTGAAATAGGTGGGCAACGTAGCAGGAGTAGATGCTGGGTCTGGGCTACCTTTTCATGTGCCTTGTTCTTTCTCTACCTGCTTGGGCCTGATTTCCAATAGATGACTTCCACTTGGTTGTAATTACTTCTATTCGAGCCTAGTCTTATAGCCTGGCAGATCGGATAGTACTTAGTTCATCATGGCCATCTTAGGTTGCACAGTCACTTGCTAGGTCATGGTCAAGTGTGTAGTTTCTACCACAGCTCAATTGCAAAGCAACTAACCAAACAACCAACTAACCTACCCAGCCATGAAACTTCAGATACCACTGAATAAGTAAACAGGGTCATCTGGACTCACCGTCAGAGCATGTTGCAAATGAGTAAGCAGCAGAGCCTTTTCTTTCTCAGATTAAAGCTCTTTTGGGCTATTCTGTAAATGGGCTAGAGCAACACACCAAAGTGTATAATATGATTTTTTTCTAGTATGTAAAGGAATCTAAAAAGCACTGTATGTCTTCCTGAGTTTTAGGTTATCTTAGGTGCAGAAATTTTCCTTTCATGTAAGAAGAATATCCCAGTAACATCCAGGCCACATTTAGAAACATTGCTGAATTGTCAAGCACTTGAAATGTCAATATTTTTCACCACAGAGCCACAGATATGTCTACTAAGACATTTGGGATGATGTGATCCATATTTTATTGTCAGCATTATGTCCTACAGGATATCCAGACAATCAAGGCTCCTGTCTACCATGGACTGGGAAAGTTTTTGACATCTAACAGTGAAGGGGTCCTTGCCAGCTAAAAGTGAATTATTTCCAATTGTCCTTATTAATTGGTAAGGAGGTAAAAGAATTTGCCAAATCATTAGCTGCATAGCAGGTGTCAGGACATATTTGGATTTGCCCAAGTAGCCACCATGTATAAAGGAACATCTGTAATTGGAGTCACACTCTAACTCTGTTTCTGATAAGCCAACCTTCCCCAAGTCCATCTCAGTGTGCACAGACCAGCCAAATTGGTGAGGTAATAGTGAGGTGTTAGGAATCATCACCAATGTGTTTTTCATGTTTTTGAAGTGGCCCTAATCTCAGCAATTCCATAGGGATATTATACATTTTCGTTTTAGTATTTTTGTCAGGAGAGGAATTTCTTTTTTTTTATTGTGTTCAGCTCAACTTTTAGGTGGTTTATTTGATTTTTCTTTTCCTTTATTTTATTTTCTTTTACTTTAAGTTCTGGAATAAAAGTGCGGAAAGTGTAGGTTTCTTAAATGGGTGTGTGTGCCATGGTGGTTTGCTGCACCTATTAACCTGTCATCTAGGTTTTAAGCCCTGCATGCATTAGCTATTTGTCCTAATGCTCTCCCTCTCTTTGCCCCCCACCCCCTGACTGGCCCTGCTGTGTGTTGTTCCCCTCCCTATGTCCATGTGTTCTCATTATTCAATTCCCACTTAGAAGTGAGAACATGTGGTGTTTGGTTTTCTGTTCCTGTGTTAGCCTGCTGAGGATGATGGCTTCCAGCTTCACCCATGTGCCTTAAAAGGACATGGTCTCATTCCTTTTTATGGCTGCATAGTATTCCATGGTGTATATGTACCACATTTTCTTTATCCAGTCTATAATTGATGGACATTTGTATTGATTCCATGTCTTTGCTAAATAGTGCTGCAATAAACATACATGTGCATGTGTCTTTAGAGTAGAATGATTTATAATCCTTTGGGTATATACCCAGTAATGGGATTGCTGGGTCAAATGATATTTCTGGTTCTAGATCCTTGAGGAATCACTACACTGTCTTCCACAATGGTTGAGCTAATTTATGCTTTTACCAACTGTGTAAAAGCGTTCCTATTTCTCCACAGCCTCTCCAGCATCTGTTGTTTTCTGACTTTTTAATGATCACCATTCTGACTGGCGTGAGATAGTATCTCATTGTGGTTTTGAGTTGTATTTCTCTAATGATCAGCGATGTTGAGCTTTTTTTCATATGTTTGTTGGCTGCATAAATGTCTTCTCTTGAGAAGTGTCAGTTCATATCCTTTGCCCACTTTTTGATGGTTTTTTTTCTTGTAAACTTAAGTTTGTAGATTCTGGATATTAGAACTGTGTCAGATGGGTGGATTGCAAAAATTTCCTCCCATTCTGTAAGTTGCCTGTTCACTTTGATGATAGTTTCTTTTGCTGTGCAGAAAGCTTTTTAGTTTAATTAGATCTCATTTGTCAATTTTGGGTTTTGTTGCAATTGCTTTTGGTGTTTTCATCATGATGTCTTTGGCCATGCCTATGTCCTGAATGGTATTGCCTAGGTTTTCTTCTAGTGTTTCTATGGTTTGGGGTTTTACATTTAAGTTTTAATCTGTCTTGAGTTAATTTTTATATAGGGTGTAAGGAAGGGGTCTAGTTTCAGTTTTCTGCAAATTGTTAGCCAGTTTTCCCAGCACCTTTTATTAAATAGGGAATCCTTTCCCCATTGCTTGTTTTTATCAAGTTTGGTGAAGATCAGATGGTTGTAGATGTGAGGTGTTATATCCGAGGTCTCTGCTCTGTTCCCTTGGTCTATATATTTGTTTTGGTACCAGTACCATGTTGTTTTGGTTGCTGTAGCCTTGTACTATAGTTTGAGGTCAGGCGGTGTGATGCTTCCAGCTTTGTTCTTTTTGCTTAAGATTGTCTTGGCTACATGGGCTCTTTTTGGTTCTATATGAAATTTAAAGTAGTTTTTTCTAATTCTGTGAAGAATGTCAATGGTGGTTTGATGGGAATAACATTGAATCTATAAATTACTTTGGGCAGTATGGCCATTTTCACAATTTTTGTTTTGTTTTGTTTTGTTTTTGAGACAGAGTCTCGCTCTGTCGCCCAGGCTGGAGTGCAGTGGCACAATCTCGGCTCACTGCAACCTCTGCCTCCCAGGTTCAAGCAATTCTCCTGCCTCAGCTTCCGAGTAGCTGGGACTACAGCATGCACCACCACACCTGGCTAATTTTGGTATTTTTAGTAGAGATGGGGTTTCACCATGCTCACCAGGCTGGTCTCAAACTCCTGACCTTGTGATCCGCCCACCTCAGCCTCCCAAAGTGCAGGGATTACAGGAGTGAGCCACCGGGCATGGCCTGCTATATTGATTTTTCATATCCATGAGGATGGAATGTTTTTTCATTTGTTTTTGTCCTCTCTTATTTCCTTGAGCAGTGGTGTGTAGTTCTCCTTGAAGAGGTACTTCACATCCCTTGTTAGCTGTATTCCTAGGTGTTTTATTCTCTTTGTAGCAATTGTGAATGGGATTTCATTCATGATTTTGCTCTCTCCTTGTCTATTGTTGATGTATAGGAATGCTCGTGATTTTTGCACAATGATTTTTTTATCCTGAGACTTTGCTGAAGTTGCTTATCAGCTTAAGGAGTTTTAGGCTGAAATGATGGGGTTTTCTAAATATAGAATCATGTCATCTGAAAACAGAGACAAATTGACTACCTGTCTTCCTATCTGAATACCCTTTATTTCTTTCTCTTGTCTGATTGCCCTGGCCAGAACTTCCCATACTGTGTTGAATAAGAGTGTTGAGAAGGGGCATCCTTGTTTTATGCCCGTTTTCAAAGGGAATGCTTCCAGCTTTTGCCCATTCACTATGATATTGGCTGTGGGTTTGTCATAAATAGCTCTTATTATTTTGAGATATGTTCCATCAATACCTGGTTTATTGAGAGTTTTTAACATGAAGGGATGTTGAATTTTATTGAAGGCCTTTTCTGCATCTGTTGAGATGATCATGTGGTTTTTGTCATAGGTTCTTTTATGTGATGGATTATGTTTATTGATTTGCGTATGTTGAACCAGCCTTGCATCCCAGGGATGAAGGTGACTTAATTGTGGTAGATAAGCTTTTCAATGTGCTGCTGGATTCAATTTGCCAGTATTTTATTGAGGATTTTCATATCGATGTTCATCAGGGATATTGGCCCGAATTTCAGGAATTTCAATTTGGCGTTCACTCCGTGAGTTGGGGACTCAGTATGGGGATTGTACAATGGGTGAGTATGTGTAATTCAAATCTGTGTTCAGGAGTGTCAAATAACTACAGGGTGGGTCTGTGGACTGAATGTCCCGATGTGAGACAGACTGAGCCTAAAACTCGATTTTCATTTGACCTCTGTAAGCCTCTATTTAGACTCACAGGATAATGGTATTCTGGGTCTTTGGGATAAAAGTCAGTACAGAGCTAGTGTCTAATAATTCCTGGAATCAAAATAGCCACAGGTCCCTGTACGGAATGGATGGAGGAAGATTTCTGTTACATAGTGGTTGTACTTATGCAAGGTTCTTTCTCAAGGGATCCCAGCCTTCAGTCAAGGTGCTTTGAAGCTGTGAACTGGGAACTGGGTGAAAGATTGAATTCCTTTGGTGGTGAATAATGTGATGTTTCTTTTCATATCTTTAATTTCCAAATATTCTTCATTGGTGTTTTTTTAAATTCACACCCCATTCTTGTTTCATGGATGAGTTTTTTTCTCTTATCACTCTTAACTAAAGTTTTTGAAAAATGCATTACCATATTTCTTTTTTCTTTCTGTTTTATCTGAGTTTCCTTTTCTGTTTTAGCTGGGTTTTCCACTAGATTTTTTTTCAAATTAAATGTATTTATTTGTAGAAGTTCCTTTTTATATTCCATATATTAATTTGTTCCTTTTAGACATTGAAAACATTTTTTTATCTAAGAAAATAGTTCATTTAATGTAAAATAAAATAAAAGTTAAGTGATTAGTAACTTAGTCTAAGATGACCTATGTTAAATATAAATTCTTAACTTTGATATCAAGTTTATCAAGATTTCTTTTTTGTTTAAAATTTCTTGCCTGCATCAACTCAAAAATAGATTCTACTATATTTTTTCTACTAGCTCTGTGGTTTTTTCACTTATTATGCATAATACATAAGGAATATATCTGTATATATGTTATAAGGTAAGGTTCCAAGTCAAATTTTCCATATTCTGATCCAATTTCCCCAAAAAAACCCTTAAACAATCCATTCTTTCCCCCTTTGTGTTCTTTTCTTTCACCTCATACTCATTCTAAGTTCGTGTAATTATACTGGCCTATCGTCTGTTAATAAGTCAGTAGTTGTTTTCTGCAGATTTTTACTGATTTCTGTTATTGCAATTGCTTTTGCTTTTAAGGATTTGATAAAATCTTGTAAGGTAAGTCACTATATTTACTCTCATTTTCAAAATTCTCTTACATATTTTGAAATTTAGTTTTCAAAATATAATATCTTTTTGTTGGATTTCAACTGGAGTTATATTGACTATATAGATTTGAACAAAGATATTAGGATAATGCTATAAATGGCTATTTTTCTGAACTCTGTTTCTAATGGTTGGTCTTTTGATCATATTAGGTTTTCTGTGTGGATGATCATTTTGTGCACTGGTACAGCTTCCTTCTGCTGCACCTGGCAAAACTCACATACCCTATGCACTAGAGTAGGATGCACTACTTAGGATGTGTCCTAAGGAAACTTGCTTATACCCAGAGGAGGCATTCTTGATTATTTGTGATAGCTGAGTGTTAGAAGCTAACTATCCATATCTAGGAAAAATGGAAAAGTAAAATTTAAGACTTTGGAACATTATGAAGCAGTCAGAAGCAATGAACACATTTTCATACAGCAAAAAATCTCATTGTGATTACAGAGAAAACAAATTGTGAAGAATGAGAACAATAGTACAATGCCATTATATGAATTAAAAACATTATTAAATAAAATCAGTATATATTATCAAGGGTAGGATATAGCAGAGTATATTATATACATTAGAATGAGTATTTATAGAAAAGAAAGGGGGTAAGGGATGAATTAAAAAATTAAGATAATAAAATAATAAAGCAGGAATGTTCAAGGGTAAATTGTGATAGTATGGCAGGAATTGAGGAATATGCTTAACTGAACCTTCTGTATCTGAGAAAATATAGGTATGTTTATATATGCATACATATTAACACACACAATTATTTTAAAGTTTAGATGAAAAGTGTTTTCTAAAATCATGTTCTTCTAATTAAGTAGTTCAAACTCCCTTGTCAAAATTTTCATGAAAGCTAATAATACTCAATTTTTCCACAATCTTTTTTTTGCCATCTCCTATGCTAAATGTAGATCATTTTTTATTATAGTGTATTGTAGATACAGTGACCATCCACATAGAGATAAAATATAAATGACTGAGTACAGTTGTTGACTTGTTTGGATTTCCTACTATAACCCATTAATTAAAATAAAAGGAAAGATTATTTTAAAAAATAGAAAAAGAAAACATCCAAATTATTAACAAAACCACTGCTTTGTGTAATTCATAAAAAAGGGAAGTACACTGCACTCCAGCCTGGGTGACAGAGCAAGACTCCGTCTCAAAAAAAAAAAAAAAAAAGGAAGTAAAAAAAGATTAATATTTTCTAAGTTAGTTTTATTAATTAGTTGTATATCCACAATAATGTTAAAAGAAAAAATTACAACAAATTTAGTTGTAGATCTAATTGGCTTTTATTTGTGATTCATGAATCAGAGAATCCTCTATTCCAGAAAATGGAACGATAACTCCCATTGGGCAAGTTCAGGACAGTGGGTTTTGTAAGGTGTAAGGTGGAAATGAGAAAACAGAACAATAGGAAAAAATAAAATAAAAAACTGATTGGTTAACATCAGGTTACTTCAGATTACTTTTTTTTTTTTTTTTTTTTTTTTTTTGAGACTAGTCCCAGCTACTCTGGAGGCTGAGGCAGTAGAATGGCATAAACCCGGAAGGTGGAGCTTTCCGTGAGCCGAGATCACTCCACTGCACTCCAGCCTGGGCAACAGAGTGAGACTCTGTCTCAGATTACTTTTTAAAAGGGTCAAGACAGAGGGGACTTCCTTATTACAGTGACTCAGATTTTCTAGAATCTCCTGTTTTTAGGAAAAACTGGTCTGTTTTGGGATCTGTTTCCTTAAAGCTTCAGTTTGATGATATGGCATTTAGCATGACTGATTCCATTTTGGTTTAGTCTGGTCTGTTGAGGCCTAGTGCAAGAATTCAGTTCAAAACAATGGCCTATAATATTTGTTTAACAATAGTTTTCCTCAGGCATCCCTTTATAAAATTTACTTTGAGTAATTCCCAAGAGAATACCTCTAGCAGAAACTACTTTCTATAAATTTAAACCAAGCCAAAACCATTAAAGGAAAGCTATGAAACAAAATAATTTAGCAGTTTCCATAGCTTAATTTAGTTTCTGTAATAGCTGAAAAAATAGGAATTGTAAAATCCATCAGTGGCTTTGCCAACATATATGAAAATAAACACTATTCCATATTTGCCAAAAATTAAAAATGCATTTTACATTATAAATAAGCCATAACCTTTTCAAATTATATTGTCATAGTTTATACTTTAGATTTAGTGTATTATGAAAATTTTGTTGTTTAAAATTATGTTAGAATTATGGCACCCTAATTTAGAAAAATTATTTCAGGTCTTTGTGACAGAGGAAGAATTTAATTTATATTTTAGTCTTCCAGTATTCAACCTATTCTTTTGAGGTTATGTTAATATAATTGTCAGGGAGGGGAAAATGGCTTCCTTCCACTCTCTGAAATTCTTTAGCTGGGGTACAAATTAATATAAGGCAGATTAATAGAAAAACGATTTTAATTACATATATAGGAATGGGAGTCCCACAAAAATATGGGGCTTAAGGAAAGGCCAGGTAATTGAAGCTTATATAGCATCCTGAGCTAAAGAAGGGAATACAGGGCTGGATCTTCTGGGGGGTAGTGAAGACAAACTATTGAGAGGGTGAGTGGAGGAAAGGGATGGGAAGTAAAATTTGCCTTGTTACACAGATAAAATTCGCGTTGGTGATAAAGACTAACTAGGTCTTCTAGAAGTTCTCTTCCTGATTCATATACCTTTACTAAGGAAAATTTTCTTTATAGATGTAAACTTCTTTTACAAAAGAGCAGGTTTTCAGAGCCTTTCCTGTGTCTTCAGTTTCTCAAAATAACCAGTTCAAAGTAATCAAAATGACAAGAAGTTATATTTTGGGGTGGCATATTCTGGTCTCCTACAGTTATATTTTGGGGTGTTGTGTCCTAAGCCTCAGTATAACCATGGTTGACATAACTAATTTAACTAGCTACCTTTTTTTGGGTGTAGGCCAACAGTAGTTATTAAGTGATGATAAATCAGTCTTTGTTTTATCATTGGAATGTTTAATCCTTTTGTATACAGAAATACACAATATCCTGAAGGTAGCTGGGCTTAAGACTGCTGTCTTGCTCTTTTTTTTCTCTTTACTGCATGTCTTTTTAAAAAATTCCTCCTTTCTTGCCTTCTTTTGAGTTTAACATATATTTATTATTTTTATCCTTTTACAACTTTTTAAATTTGTATTTCTTTATTCTCTTAATGGTTATTATAGAGATCACAATATGCATTTTTAATTTTTACTGTCTAAATTATAACTTTTACTACTTCATTGAACAATATAAGAAACTTAGGATAGTTTCACTCCATTACACTCTTCCCTTTTTTAATGCTATTTTATCAACAAATAGCTTACTCTTACCAATATTTTCGCAACCCCCAGGACTACTGCTGCTATATAGTCAGTACTTATAATTTCTCACACATTTTATCCTTGTTTTTTTCTCCAGTTTCATGTGTTTATCTAGAATCTTTTTGCTTTAGCCTTAGTATAGCTTTTGTTGTTTATTATGGGTGATGAATTTTTGCAGCTTTCATTTGTCTGCAGACATCCTCATTTTTGAAGAATGTTTTCACAAGGTCTTGAATTATACATTGCTGCCAATTAACATTTTAAAAATGAAAATGTCTAAGCCATTGTTAAGTTCATGACTGAGCCCTCATTAAGTTCATAACATTACACATTGTGTCTAAGTGGTATGGAAAGTGTAGTGGAACAAATATAATATGAGAAATAACCAAGGTTGTGGGTGCTGCTGTTGGCCCTGCTCACATCCTCTTCACCTGGCCCTTTTACCTGCCTCCTGGCTGCTGTGTTCCAACTCACAGCTGCTCTAGTCCCTGGGAAATTGCCTTCAACAAATAGGAGACATTGGTATTATTTCTTATCTATTGCTATCTAACAAATCATTCCAAAACGCAGTGGCTTAAACCAACAATAAGCATTTATTATACTATTTTCTGTTAGGAATTTGGGAGCTCATTAGTTGTGGGGTTCATGCTCAGGATCATTAGAGAGATTGCTGTCAAGAAGGCAGCTAGGGCTGTGGTCATCTGAAAGCTCAAGTGGGGCTGGAGTATCATGTCCCAAGATTGCTTGCTCACATGGTTGTTGGTGGGAGGCCTCTGTTTGTTGTCACAATGACCTCTCCATAGGACTGCTTGAGTGTCCTCACATTGTGGCTGACTTTCCTCAAGACAAGAAGTCTAAGAGACAACAAGGCAGAGGCTGCCGTCTTGTATGAGCTGGCCTCAGAAATCACATACTATTTTTTTTGCAACATTTCATAGGTTATACAGGTCATCCCTCTTCGGTGTAGAAGAGGACAATGCAAAGGCATGAGGGATAAAACTGTGGGGAGTTATCATGGAGACTGGCTCTCATCCATCTCATCCACCTGTGGAAAGGGATTAGACTGCCACCTACCTCAGGCTCTTGGCAGCAGCTCACAGGCAATGACTGACTGACACAGGGATAGAAGAGGCTTGCCCCTTGCTTCAAGGTGTGGGACCAAACCTGGTGAAATGCATGCTTCAGTGCTTCTTGTGGTATCTGGCTGAAGCTGAGCCCACATCCCCACTTAGCTCCTTCCGCCACACCTGCTCTTGCTTCCCTTGCTCCCTTTTACCTAAGAGCACTCCCTGATGAGTTGCCTGCATACTGATTACTGTCTTAGGCACTGCTTCTAGGGAATCTGACCTAGAAATACCTGAATTTTTAAAGGTACCTAAAATAAATGCAGGATGAGAGTAAGTGAAGGCAGAATTACAGTATCCTCTCCTTAGGATAGAGAAATCTCTTAATATTCCCAAGTTCCTAACCATTTTTTTCTCCCTGTTTTTCTATATTCATTTCACAGAGGTCCCTTCTGTTAAATACATTGCTTTTTCCTTGTTTTGCTTCTAACATTTGAAGAAGGAAAATTTCCTTATTCCTGGATAAGAGTTGTGCTAAGCTCCTTTGTGGACATTGTGAGTCTTCTTTTAGCTTGGAAAGAGGGGAGCTAAACCATAGAGTTGGATTCTTTAATTTTGGAGATGTAATTGTCCTGATTCAATTTCCCCAATTTATTTCTGTTTATATAGCATGCTAATAATGTGCACATCGAAGACCCTGAGTGATTGATACATACCAGTCACGGAGGTCTCCAAAGTTGAGCAAAGTAAGGAAGAGCTACTGCTCCTTTAAACAGCCAGCAAAGCATCACAATTTTGCTTTTTTGGGCAGACACCAAATCAACACAGCTGTAAAGGACATTGCACTCATATAGTCGTCTAAAGCAGGCCAGGCAGAGTGATTTCCCTGTGGCAGTTCCTACTCTCTGCTTGATTTCTTGAAGTTAGCTGGTAAGAATAAGCTATTAGCGAGCTTAAATCGGTGATAATTAGCTGTACATTATTATTTCAAAGTGGCATGGCTGTGCCAATTAAGTAGGTAATTAGGAAAACCCCAGGACAATAAATTAAGATAGAGTCTCAACACCAGTGCCCCATCTGTTCTCCAGCAAGCATTCCAATTAGCCAGGCCTCTCATTTCAGAATGCACGATTAAGGGGATTGGCTGCATGCATGAGTGTGTATTTGCATAATAGGGACCGTCCTAGGTGCTTAGTAAAAATAAGATATTTTTACTATCAGACAGGATTTTGATGTCAAGGTGGGGAATGCAGAATTTTTAGAAATATTGGATTTTTTTTGAAACAAAATATAAATTTTGAGTTTTTTTCAACTTTGTCTTCAGAACTTAATTGAAATATTATATCATTAGACATTTCCATTTCATTCTAATGCATTTATTAAATCGTGATTTGAGTGAGAATTTTATCACTTGGAACATTAACAGTTTTATTTATTAAGAACAGAAAGCAAAGAGGACACTTGAAATTGCAGTTTAATGAAAGAAATGAGTCAGGGCATGATTCTCATTCAGAATGTCACTGTCAACTAAAGTAAATTAATATCCTGTACATTACAGAGAAACACAGTGAAGTGTTCAAAATAATTAAACGTGGGAAAAAATTAGAAACGTCTATTCAGTGAAGAACACTTAATGTTATTTAAGATTATTGCCAAGGTAGATAGATTCATATTAAATGGGATCAGTTAGTTTAAAATGCATGGAGTTCATAATAAAAAAAATAGTTTATAGTTACATAGTCAAATCTTATCTAATACAACCCTTTATTAATGAATCCAAATTTAATTTAAAAGTTCTTGATATTACACACTGAGTATATATGTTTGTTGAGATGGTAAATCAGTATTGAGATATGCTGGACTTAATGATGAATTGTATATACAAATATTCAGTGGATGAAAATATTCATAGGTCTGAAAAAGTAGTCGATTCTTTCAGAAAAATTTAATATCATTTGTAGTAGCAGAGAAAGCAATTTACAATCTATTTCCTCATAAGTGAAAGTTAGGGCGTCTTTGAGGTGCCATCATTATTTATTACCTGTAAATTTAACTTGTGATAATAAAGGTCATGTTTTCAATGAAAAAAAAATCTGCTTAATGTAAAACAATGCCTGTTAGGTGGTGGTACTGAGGGCTTCCAGAGCAGGGCAGGCCAAGACAAAGCTTTGCATAGGAGGCCAGAGAAGGTATGGAGGGAACATGAGCTCATGAGCTGTAAGTCAGGCCAGAGTCAAGACCTACATGAATAATGAAGATCAGGACCTGCAGGGGGTCAAACTACAGGCACACAGGAAGAGCAAATGCCAGAAGGCAGAGCAAACATATGGCCAAAGTTCAGGCTAGTGGTTCTTAACCTTTGGGGATCATGTATCCCGCTGAGAATCCCATAAATGTTCCCAGAAAAAGAAAGTTCATAGACAAATCCATGCAGAATTTTGTTGCATTGAAAAGTACTTTGCTCCACCTAAAACTAATATTTAAAACAGAAAATGTTTTAAAAATGCTCTTACTTTCTACATGTTCATGAAAAAATTAATGGCCATTTCATGAATCATCTTAAATGAAATCCACATAGCAGGAAATTAAACTAATATTATGCACACTAGTCCTGAAAGAAGAGGCAGGTTCAACTGTTTGGCACGAACTAGAAGTTGACATTGCAATTGGTCTTGGATGTGCCTACGTGCCCATATGTTTGGTATTCAACAGATGCCCACTTTTTGTTTTGAGGGTAACAATTACTGGAAATTATAGAAAACGTATGCAACTATGATATCCAGTGGCTGCAATTGGAACTCTACTAGTTTGCTTTCTTAGATGAGGATAGGCTTAATTCAGGGAGCATGAGATTTATTCTAAACTCTTCAGGCTCCACTGGTGTCTCATAATGCTTACGTCCTTAAGTTGCATTATGATATTTGCTGTCAACCTTAGGTTAGTGTGTGTGGAAATAAATCTCTCCACATTTCTGACTACAGAAAGAATAGTAAGTATAATTTTATAGCCATAGACATGGCTAGAAATTGGACAGTTTTCAAACTGATCATCCAAAAACCTTCTGTTTCTATGTAGCAGCTTTGCCGGAAGAGCTAGAAGCTTTTAGTAATGTATGTAATTATTACTGTGGGGCTATCTCACTTATATGGCTGAAAACATCTTTTCCACCAAGAGAACCAAACTGTGAATAAATTATCCTTATCTAATGTATCTAAGAGTATGTTTTCTTTTTGCTTTTCTCCCAACAAGTGAATCTTCAACCCTTTTCCTTTGGAAAGTCAGTAAACGTCTACAGAGTTGGAAAGAACCTCAAGTTCAGCTCCTGTTGTTATAATTTTTTTCACTGAACTTCTAGAAGAGGTGAAGAAGATTCAAGTTCAAATTATGATGAAATTGATGATTTTATAGGATTGTATAAAATTATTTCAGAATTTTTGGCAGAATCTGTGGGGCATAATTTAAGATGATTGAAGTTTGTCTCTTACAAATTAATTGCATTTAGAAACAGGATGGGTCCTTCATCTATAGCATCTATAGCAACAGTATCAAGCACTATCTTCTACTTTGTTTTTCGTGGTAAAGAACATTTTCAACATTTAAAATCTATCAACGGCATTTAAAGTGTAGAAAGGATACATATGTATAATAGGGGAAAATGGGAAGCAGGAAGCATCAAGGAATACTCACATTTGTATCTAATGGCGTGGAATGGAAATGACAAACCTGCCAAATCCACCACAATTTGTCTTCAAACTAGTAGAAAAAATTGTCTCTAGAGTAGGTTACACATGTGATAGAGAGACACTTCCTTTCCCTTTTTCATTTTCAGTCCAAAACACAAATCAGATTAACCATTTCCAGGGCACACAGCTTCACCATGATCTGTAGAATCATATGTAGCTTCTTTTGCTTGGTGCAACAAATGAGAATATGAAGGAAGTTTCAAGGTATCTCTTTTTGTTTTTGTTTAGGCTCATATTTGTAGAGCTATCAACGTTTAGATTAAGCTTCCTTCTCGGAAATGTGATTCATTCTGGTCTGATGACTTTTGAAGTCAAGGAGTCTGAGGCTGTCTTTTGGCTCTATTGGTTTCACCCTCTTTCAGCAAGATTCTTGTTATATAAGGAACACTGTAACTTTGGGATCTTGTAAACTGAGTAAAACCAAAGGATTTATAGTCTTCAATGTATTTGGTTTGTCTACACTTTCCAATTTAAGCTAAGCCTTATATAAACAAACATGTATATGAATTATCATAATGGAAGGATGCATAACCTTAATCCTTATCACATAAACATATTTTAGATGGCATAATTAAGTAAAGGTAACTATGCATTAATTATTCCTGGTCAGTAATATTCTAGGCCACCCATCAGAAAAACTGGGAATAAAAGGATACCTAGGTGACATGTAACATTCCACAGCAATATTTTTCAAAATGGAAATTGCCAGAGTAACAGGAATACAATTGAAGACTAAAATAGCTTATTTTATCTGAGCATTGCTATTTATACTTTTCCTAGTGCTAATGCCTATCTTTATAAGAGAGTTCAGGGACACATGTATTTGGAATGAAAGATACAGAGTATGAAAATGCAAGCATGAACAATTTGTACTAAGTATATACCAGCCATTAGTTAGATAAATTTGTGGGTGGAGGTAAACAGGAATATCTGATTGTAATTGCAAAATGCAAAAGATAAAAGAAGGAAGAATAAAGAAGGCTTTTCATTGGCAGATTATTAAAGGGCAAGTATTTTATTAATGTTCTGCTAATGCTGAGAGAGGTTAATAATGTCTAGATTATATTCTTGTCCCTTAAGTCACAAAGTTTATTGTTAAAATGCTAGCAGCCACAGAAAATATCTTATTGCCAAAGAGGGGAAAATTCAAGATTTGACCTAAAATACTGAATCTCAAATGGGTACTCAATAATGATTGTGTGAATGGCATATATTAATATCATTAGATCTGAAAATTGAAAAATTAGTACCATGTTTCTTTAAACTAGTAGACTGAACAATTAATTGCATATTTTAATTAAAGTGACCAAAAAATTATAAGAGGTAGACACTGTATCACATCTGTTTTGGGATAGATGACCAATTTCCCTAATATTATCTGACTGGTTTTAAATCTTGAACACTTGGTCTAGTGTTTATTTTCATTAATGGGTTGAAGTCCTTGTTTAAAGTCCTTTTTAATGGAGAACAGAGGTAGTGTTTTTTTAAGGCACATTTTTACAACAGGGGAAAACGATGCTAGAACTAATTTTGAAAACCTAGTTTTGACAACGGGTTTAAATCACTCTTTTTAGAGGAGGATGCTTTCAGAAAGGGTGTTTTTTATGGGGACATTAAGTGGTAATGTGTTGGGTTTGGAAGGTCTTTGAAAAGTGAGGAATAGAAGCATCTATCCTAATTGCATAGATGGCTATGAACTTCCAGCTCAAGGCTAGAATCAAATTACAAGAGAGTGCTAAACATGAAACACCTGTTTGAAAAGAAGTCTCTGCGAAGGGTCTCTAAGGAAATCAGCCCACTCTCTGAGTTCCTTTCCATCTCTTTCCTATTACTTTCCCTGTTACTCCCCAATCTACCAACCCTTTAGTTTTGTTTTGAAATCACAGTAAATCCTCTAATAAAGGGGAATCGTGTCATGTGAGGGAGATGACTTCCTATGTGGAGGGGAAAACCTGGAATCACTTAGGGAAAAAAAATCCTCCTCTTTGAGAAAGGTGCCTATCTCTAGGTCACAGTTTCTGTAATGAGCAATGAGTTCAGGTGGGGTTCAGAGAGCAGACTTAACGACTTGCTCTTTTGGAAAAAATACTTTTTTTCTTTTGAATCAAATATGAACGTCATGTGCTTGAAACACATTTTCATTTGTGATAAATGTGCCATATATTGCATTGCTTCTCCGTGATGTATTCACCCTCTCTTCCCAGAATGGGCCAAGAAACGACACTTCCATTCTCCATCCGACTATACAAGTTTAATTATTTTCAAGCATTTGCAATGAGAGTGGTGTTTGCTTTTTCTATTCTATTAGAATAGAAATCTAATTTTTGTATTCTAAAGACTTCTGTAAATATTTTGTCAAATAGAATGACTTAGGTGAGCATAACGTTAAATGATTAAATATAGATTCAGAACAGCAAGAGAAAAGAGTTCTTATCTAGAAACATGTAGTTATATATTTCCTCTGCTGAGCAGGAGACTGACATTTAAACGTCTACTGTTTGGCAGCTGTGGTCAGACGTGTCTACAGGGTTGAGCCTGCTCATTAGTGCCACATTAACCTTCAGTTTGCCTCAGGCCATTAACTAGCAAACTGCACATTTGACCTTTGTTCTACAGATATTTTCAAACAGTGTGCTAGGCATTGCTTTTAATTTGGGTTCTGTATTATGTGTGGACTGACTTTACGGGTAAAAAAAAAAAATCAATATATATCATTAAGTAGAGAGACATGCGGTCTGAGACATTCCAGAAAGAAAACCTCCGTTTGAAAATAAGATTATTCTTGGATACTTTTCTAGATAATTAGCTTTGGTCAAAATTAGAAATAGTCTCTTCTGTGTTGTATTCAATGGAAAAAAAGAGGGGTGCAATATGTGACAATTTATAAATGTTTAAAATGAAACAAGTTCCTGTGAGAAGAGGACATAGGATTGAGAGGTATGCCTTTTGAACATAGTTTTGTTTCTAGCAAGGTCTAATTAAATGAAATGCAAGATCAAATGTAGATTAGAGCCATAGGCCTTAAGGCAAACAGCTTCCTAAAAGATCAACAAAGTTTGAAACTGTATGTCAGCCTTATAAATTAAAATATAAATTTGCTTAATGAAATATTTTCATAGACTATGCTAATGTTGCTATATCCAGTTTATGGAATATTATACAGCTAATTAAAAATAAGACTATTAACCGGAAAGGAGTTCATCATATACTGTCATGTGAGAAAGATCCCATTTCATGTATGTGTATAGCTTGGTACAGATTTTGTGAAACCAAACCATCTCCATATCCCTCTCTATTTTTCTATGTGGGTCTGTCTGTCTTTAGCTGCTTGTTAGTTTGCACATAGCAAAAGCTGAAGAATAAGATAAACACTAATCTGTTATATTGGTTCCCTCAGGTGGGAGGGGTGGAAAGACTATGGAAGGACAGAAATTAACTGGTTAGTCACGCATCTTTTTATTATTTTACACCTTACTAAAAGATATATTACTTTTATAATTAAACATGATTAAAGTCAATTATAACAGTATAGCCAGTTGGAAGTGTTACTCAATTTAACGGTAGTAACTGGCATTCCTTTGTCAACAGATTCAGAAACAACTACTTCAGGGTGGGTTGTATTCCCCTTTATATATATTTTGTACCATGTGATGTATCAGGAGACCTTTCTGGCACTGTTGGCCTCAAGGGCATGGGAAGCAATGAAGCAATAACTATGCTAGTCCATGTTTCTTCCCTGCCTTCAGTAAGCTCAGGGCAAACAAGGCTGCAGGCTATGAATGAGCAATTGTGCTACAGCCTTTTTCTACTTTACTGTGCTAGCACAGTGTACAAAGCTGGGCATTAGCCAGTGATTAGAATTTACCCCACTGCCTGCTTCCTGCTCCAGACATTTTAGACTGGTCAAAACATATAGATAACTCCTGTCTGAACATAATTGCATTCTCATTGTAGATTTTTGTCAAGAAGAAGCGATGTATCTGTTTTTTTTTTTTTCTAATCTAACAATCTACTAATGAGTGTGTTTTTAAAATGTGATAATTTCCATAAATGTTTGGAAACAGGTGGAAATACTCTTCTGTCTAAAGATGTATTCAACTTTGATTAATCAAATATCCACTGGCAGCCAGTTATTGCTAAGTAATGAGATTTTCAGTTAATTAATTAAACAAAATGTTGAAGTCTGTATCAACTAAATGCCTAACTAACTGATAACGTAGTGACTTTTCATGAGTCTTTTTATTTCTCTCAATTTCACTTTTGTTATTTATAAGAGGGTCAGACTAAGTCACTGGTTCTCAAACCTGGTTGCACATAAAGATCCTTTAGGAAGCTTGCAGAAAACCCCAAATGCTCAGTTCTCATCCCGGACCAATAAATCCGATTGTTTGAGGGAGAACTCCAGGTGTACAGTTTAAAATGTTTCCTTGGTGATGACAATGTATAGATAGGACAGGAGCTGTTTGAACAGATGATCTCTAAGGCTCTTTCTATCTCTGTCTTCATAATGCAGCATATCTGTGATATATTAATTATGATAGCTATCTTACACAGCAGTGCAACTAAATATTAACGTGTCACTACATATTAATTTTAACATTACATATAAGTAGGAGCTGTCTTGAGCCTCTTTAGTAGAGTCTGGCTCAGTTGTTGTCCTACCTTAGAGATTCCTTCTATTTTTTAATGCAACACACCAGAAAGGTCTCTCTGATATTTTGCCAGAATCTAGGAATAGGTCCCCTAATTTAAAGTTTCCTGATTTAAAGTTTCCCAAGCCACCTGTGCACTTAAAGAACTTTAAATTATCACTATCATTGTGTAAAACATATTCCTTGTAGGAGCTTCTAATTCTAGAAGTTGTTAAAAACTAAGACTTCATCTGGGGCTAATTCAAAGAGAATTTGTTAAGTGCCTGTTGGGTACCAAGCTATGGTCCAAATCCTGGAGACATGAGGAAGACTTGGCTCTTGTCTTTCGGAAGCACATTCACTAATTGGGAAGGTAGACGGGCATACAGGGGAATTATAATACTAGAGAGCAAGGGCTATAATATAACCATAGGCAGGTGCTAGATGAGAAATGAGGATTAACGAGTTGCTATACTGGTGGATCAGAGAAGGAGTTGGAGAGGATGTGAGGTTTAAGCAGGATCTTGAAGGATGGGTAGAAAGTTGAGAGTAAAGTAGAAGGAGAAGACAATTCTGGGTGGAGGAAACTGGATGTTCTAAGCCTGGAATCTTGTTCAGTAAATATTGAGTTGTTTGATGCAATGTGTGTATAGGTGTGTGGGCTTTGGCTGGTGTCTGTGAATAGAGAGAAGGGGGACTGTCATGGAATGAGGTTTAGGGGAAAGAGTCGAGCACTCTTATGCCATGGCAAGACATTTTATTGTTTCTTATTTTTTTAATTTTTTTTTAGATTTAGTGGGTAAAAGTGCAGTTGTATTACATGGATATGTTGTGTAGTGGTGAAGTCTGGGCTTTTAGTGTAACCATCATCCAAATAGTGTACATTGTACCCATTTTGCATACCTCACCCCACTTCTACCTCCCACCTTCCTGAGTCTCCAGTGTCTATGATTCCACTCTCTATGTCCATGAGTACCCACTGTTTAGCTCCCACTTATAAGTGAGAACATGTGATATTTGACTTTCTGTTTCTGATTAATTTCACTTAACATAATGTCCTCCAGTCCCATTGATGTTGCTGTAAAAGACATGATTTGATTCATTTTGATGGCTGAGTAGTATTCCATTGTGTATAATATAGACCACATTTTATCCGGTCTCCTATTGATAGACACTTAGGTTGATCCCATGCCTTTATTTTTGTGAATAGTGCTGCGACAAACATATGAGTACAGGTATCTTTTGATATAATGATTTATTTTCCTTTGGGTAAATACCAAATAGTGGAATTGCTGGGATAGTGGAATTTCCAAATACCAAGTGGGATTTCCTTTGGGCAATACCCAATAGTAGGATTGCTGGATCAAATGGTAGTTCTATTTTTAGTTCTTTCAGAAATCTCCATACCATTTTCCATAGAGGTTGATTTAATTTATATTTCTACCAACAGTGTATGAGTGTTCCCTTTTCTCCACATCTTTGCCAGCATCTGTTATTTTTTGACTTTTTAATAAAGACATTTTATATAAATGAGTTAGTATTTTAAAAGCAGGGAAGTGGTATTTTTTGGAGACAGAGTCTCGCTGCTCTATCGCCCAGGCTGGAGTGCAGTGGCACAATCTCAGCTCACTACAACCTCTGCCTCCCGGGTTCAAGCAATTCTCCTGCCTCAGCCTCCTGAATAGCTGGGATCACAGCATGTGCCACCAGGCCCGGCTAATTTTTGTATTTTAAGTAGAAACGGGGTTTTGCCATGTTGGCCGGGCTGAACTCAAACTCCTGACCTCAATTGATTCTATCCGCCTTGGTCTCCCAAAGTGCTGGGATTGCAGGTATGACCCACACTGCCTGGCCTATGTGGGGCTCATTTCTAATGTTGATTCTGCATTCAACTTGGAAAATAGTGGCACAGGAACAAATGCTATACTGTTACAAGCCCAAATTACAAATTATCCATTTTTATTGGTCCAGACATAGAGGCTTTGAATAAATATTCAGATGAGCAACATTTTTCTATTTTGTTTTAAATATGGTCAAACTGTTACACTTAATAATATTTCATTTCTGTGTACTAGAGATAGTTCAAGCACAAGATGAGCAACTGACATATGAAACATAGTCCCTGAAGGATAATTAGATGGGACTGTTAACATCTCCCTGCATTTATTATGATCCTAATTTTAATGTGAAATATTCTCATAACAGTAGAGAAATAATTGCATGGATGCAGTCACTCTCCCAGCAACTTAAATTTAGAATCTTTCTAAGAATATATTTTGTTCATTGAAATATTTCATGTAAAACTGGAAAAGCAGTTGTGTGGTAGCTTCAGCATTGAGCTGGTGACTGAGATTTGAATTCTGATAATAGGGCCAACATTAATTTGCTCTGTAGTAATAGGTAAGTCTTTTTTTTTTTCTTTTTTTTTTTTTTTTTGAGATGGAGTTTCGCTCTTGTTGCTCAGGCTGGAGTGCAATGGCGTGATCTCGGCTCACTGCAACCTCCACCTCCTGGCCTCAGCCTCCCGAGTAGCTGGGATCACAGGCATGCGCCACCACACCCGGCTAATTTTGTATTTTTAGTAAAGACGGGGTTTCTCCATGTTGGTCAGGCTGGTCTCGAACTCCCTACCTCAGGTGATTCACCCGCCTCGGCCTCCCAAAGTGCTGGGATTACAGGCATGAGCCATTGCACCTGGCTGGTAAGTCTTTTTGACCAGTTCACTATGCCTACGAGTGTTTCAATCCTCTCCTTTACCACCATATCAATTATTTTTGTTTAATATACCTACTGTAGATCCCTAGTTCTACTATTTATCAGTGCAACTGCATTTTGCAACACTTCTCTTGATTCCTGCCACCGAAACCCTGCCAAACACAGAATATAGTGTTCCAAAGTAGGGTCTCCCCCCAAATTTCTGTCTTTACAAACCAGAACCCATCTTCAAAATAACACAGACTTTCCTCCCTTATTTTAGCCTCAGAAAATTCAAAGCTAACCACTCTGTTTTTAGTAGCCTTTCCTCTCTCTCTCTTTTGCAGAATTTCTGATTAATGAATTATTAATTTTCTTTTCCTGTCATTGTATCAACCGAGAGAGACTAAGTTATGATGCGATAGCAAACTACCCCAACATACCATTGGTTGAGAACAATACCATTGTGTTTCTGTTTAGAACCTGTGCCATTTCAGATAGCAGCCATGACTGCTTACATTGCCTGGGCTTTAGGACTCAGAATGACAGGGCAGCCTTCCTCTGAAACATTGCCAGTCATCGTGCTAGAGGGAAACAGAAGCTGGCAAAGCCTCGTTAGTTCTTAAAGCTTCAGCCTAGAAGGAGCATACATAAATTCTGCCTACATTTATTCAAACCCCAAACAAGTCCAATGACCGAAGCCAACTTCCAAGCGCCTGTGTGCCCAGAAGGTAGATAATTAGACTCTCCAGAAACAAGCTCATTACCACAAACCCTTATCTCCTTCTTTTTATACCCAAATATTTTCAACTGTCTTCCACATTGAAATGAGCATACATATGAACAAATCTTTAATTTTTCTTTTTTGAAATCTCCACTTACGGTTTCTCTTTCTAATGCTCATTGTACAGCAAATGTGAAGTTTATTACTTTACTTCAAGTGCTTTAATTCCTATATGGGTTTGCTAGGGCTGTCATAACAAAATACCACAGACTGGGTGGCTTAAACAACACAAATGAATTTCCTCAATAGTTCTGGGGTTGAAAGGTTCAAGATAAAGGTGTCGGCAGGTTTGGTTTCTGCAGAGGCTTCTCTCCTTGGCTTGCAGATGGCTGCCTTCACCCGGTGTTTTCATGTGGCCTTTTCTCTGTGCCTGTGTGTCCCTGGTATCTCTTCCTCTTCTTACAAGGACACCAGTCATATTGGATTACCATCTACCCATATGAACTCATTTAATTCTAATTATTTTTTTTAATTTTTAAATTTTTATTTTATGTGTGTGTGTATGTATATATTTATGTATATATGTATGTATGTATAGACAGGGTCTCACTATGTTGTCCAGGCTGGTCTCCAACTCCTAGGCTGAAGCAATCCTCCTGCCTCAGCCTCTCAAAGTGCTGGGATTATAGGCGAGAACCACCACACCTGGCCCCTGATTAATTCTTTAAAGGCCCTGTCTCCAAATACAGTTAGGATTTCAACATATGAATTTTTTTGTGGTGGTGGCAGGAGGTGATACAATTTAGTACATAATAATTATGGTCACCACATATGAAGGACACTTTCAGTATTTTATTTAACCTCTCAGGATGGCATTTTATACTGTGAAGAATCTACCTTCAAACTCACTCATTCTTTAGTTTTCATAGTGCTTTAACTTTGAAGTTTTCTTCCTTCGCTCTTTCCACTTTCAGCTCTTTTTGGCTTTTTATTACTGCATATTACTGTCCTGAAAGATTTTCTCCATGTCCATTATTTTAGTCACTACCTGTATGGGTGGTGGGTCTCACATGTCCAGTCCACTAAGTTCCAAGGTCACATCTTTAACAGCAAATTTCCATGATATGCATAGTTCTTGAACCAGTAGCATCAACATCACCTGAGTGCTGCTTTGAAATGCAGCCTTGAGCCCTGCCCTGGAACTACTGAATCTGAATCTGCATTTTGGTAAAATCCCCAGATGAGATTTATACCTAGTAAGTTTGAAAGTGGCATTCTGTTTGATTTCTCTATCTAGACATTCCAAAGAAATCTCAAACTGAACATGCTGAGAATGAAACCATTAATTCCTTAGTCTTCGCTCATTTATTAATTTGATGACTATTTATTGGGGTTATTGTATGTAACACCACTGCTCTATGATTTATGGCAGTGAACAAAACAAACAAACAACAAAATTTCTGCCTGCCTGAATATTTTATTCTAGACCATGGAGACAGTTAAGAAATAATAAGGCCTGATTAATCAGTATATTACGTAAGTGGCTAGAAAGTGATGTGTGCCTTGGAAAGATGAAAATATTGAGCGAGATAATGATGACCATAAATATAGTGTGGGACACTGAGAAGGTGAGATTTCCCTTCCTTTATTTCTTAGCTCAGGGAATGATATGACCGTCCCCTCACATCAGCAGGGGGAAAACACAATTAGAAATTGTGTGTGTTATCTTAACACTCTTACTTTAACCTGTCAATTCTGGATTCCTAATGTCTTTCAGATCTTTCACTTGTTTTTCTGTTCACCGACAGGCTCCTTCTCACATCCTCACGGTTTCTCCTGCTCAGGTTATAGCCACCTAAGTGACCTCACTGCTTTTCTACTCCCAAGTTGCTGCCATGATCATGATGACAACTGCTTGCTGGAAAACTTAATGGTTCCAACTGCCTTTTGAATAAAACAGAAACGTCTTATGATGAGCAATAAGACTGATGATAAAATGGTTTCTTCTTACCATTTCACCATAATTCATTCCCATAAGCACAGTCCCCACTAATGAAACTGCATACTACCCGTATTTTCTTTCCTGTTACCCTTACTCATCCTGGCTTTTTGTTTGGTTTGCTTGTTTGTTTTGCATGGAACACTAAAATACTGCCTTGTTTTGTAAATATCTTCTGATTCCTCTGTGCACTAAAATTTGGCACTATTAACACTGTATTATCATTGTAGGTTTTCCCCAAAATGTGTGTTCTTAGAAGGCAGGGGCTCTCTTGCTTACCTGTGAATCCTTAGTACCAATAAAAAACATAGTGATCAATAGTGTTTATTACTTTTTGACCAATAATTTATAGATGATGGTTCATAGAATGACTGGAAATCTTCTAGGTTAAATCCTTTCAGAATAAATATAGGCAAAGGTATGACGGTGTGTTTGGGAAACAGAACCTCACTTTTGTGGGACCCTAAAGTATGGTTTGGGTTGTTGTTCAAATTGAAGTGAGAAGACACCTTGCACATCTTTCCAAGAAACTTGGATAAAATGCTGTAGAGAAGTCTTCGAAGGACTTTAAGTGAGTAACGTAATCTCTGGAATATCAAATTTGAATTTTAGAAAGTGACTGTCATTGAGAATGGGAAGAGATTGGAGGGGTGTAATCTTAGTGTAGTACATCCAGAGAAAGATGATAAAGGCTTGGACTAAGGCAATGACAGTATAGCCATGGGAAATAGGACTGGAAAAGAAAGACATAAAGCTTTGCCTATGAGGATCTATTGATTCTGAAGGGAGAAATGAACCTGGTGCTATCCACCAAGACTGAAGTAGGTGATTTAGGGTCCATAAAAATATATTCGATTTTACATCATCAATTTAAAAGTCTCAACATTCCATCAATTTGGGCCTGGTCTCTTCATTGCTAGAAGACTCTTTGATCCCAAACAAGTGATCATTTATAGTGAATAAAATTTAGGACAGGAGTCACACCTCCTGCCATTCATTAAACCCCACCTTTTTAAAAGAATTAGTCTGCTTCTCAATTATGTTTTAGTTTCTGCAACATATACATTGACATTTGTTCATGCATTCCAATTAGTAGAGATATAGCCAGCTTTGAGGGACTTATTTTCTGGCAAAGGAAACTGACTTAAAGTAGTAAATATGTAATATAATTACTGTGCTATCAAGAAAATAAAGCCTTTGTTGTAATCAATCTAAGTTACAGTTAAGTCAGAATCGTGCTTCTTGCAACCACTTTATCATTTATCTGGTCCAGCTTTGCTAAAAACTGGTTTAAATACTCACCAAATACTTACACTAAAAACTTCTGATTTTCTCTATGAGTTTTGATGTTACATATTTGAGAGTAATATTTATCTTTTTTACAAATCAACTCCAGCAATATTCACAAATAGCTATTTAAAAACCAATACGTTTGTGTCCAGCCTGGGCAGCATAGCAAGATACCATCTCTAAAACAAACAAACAAAAAATAATAGGAGAGAGAACTAAAAATTAATGAACTTGATAACAGAACTGACAAAATGAGATTTAATTTTTAAAAGATTAGTTACTCCAGGTATAATTTAGAATCACCCGTCTTCTTTGATCTCATTTTTAAACAAATTATATTTTTAATTTTAATGAGGGATGACATTTCATAATTGCTACATTTTAACTGCGTATTCCATGAATTTCTAAAGTTTACTTTCCGTCCAGCATGTCTTTCTTCTGCCCCTTCCTTCTGGTCTAGAGAGCATCTCCTATGATCAGCCTAGGGCTTTTCATTTCTTTTTCCAAAACAATTGTTTATGTCAAAAAAAATCATAATGAAGGCCTTTAGGACTCGGCCTTTTGAAATGTTAAAACTCAAGTCCTTGGTCCTCCAAAGCCTTGGTTTTAAAACTTAAAAGTTTTTGCTTTCTAAATTAAAACCAAACAAAAAACCTGCTTATTGTTGAATTTTTCCTCCCATAATTGATATGGGGAAGGAAAGTAGTGTGGGAGGAAAAAATCTTAGTTAATATATCAAATATTATTCCTTCCAATAACTTTTATTTTCGTGCTTCTGAAATATCTTAAATGTCTGGATTTTGGGTCATATTTAGTAAAGACATTACTTTATGTTCTTAGATACCAAGAAGACCCAGATAGGAAAATAACCTACTACACTTTTCATTAGTAAGCAATCACTTGGCATGTTGTAAGTCTCTGACATTTTCCACAGGGAAAAGAAAATTATTAGTACTCTCATGGTGGCTTAGATGATAGCAGGTAGTGAGGACTTTTAGGGAGGCTAAATGAAGTGATGTCTGTCTGTATGCATCAGTATATACTACTCCCAACTTCTTGGATGTGACGTTATACAAGATTCATACCCAGTGATCCCTTTTATTCCAAGAATAAACTAAAATACTAGCTTTTTTTGAAAAAAAAAAAAAAAAAAGATAATGTATTTCCATCTTGGTGGTTAGAGAAGTATTTAAAATATATGAAAACAAATGGAGAAAATTTAAAAAATTATATTCTAAACATTATGCATAACAATATAAAAATTATATCCTAAACATTATGTATAACGATATATATCATTTTTAATGGCCTTTATTGTGGATGTTTGGTTTTAATTGTTTTCTTTCTTCTTCCATTTAGAGAATTTATCAACAGCCTTCGACTGTACAGGTCATTCTATGGAGGTGTAGCTGATCAGCTTTGTGCTAATGAATTAGCTGCTGCAGATGGACTTCCCTGCTGGAATGGAGAAGATATAGTAAAAAGGTATTTTATGTGGTCTGTGAAAACCTACTGGTTACATCATCCTTGCTTTCTTTTTCTGAATCTTAAGGGGATTAATTCAGTCTTAACTTTGTCACACAGTTTACAGTCTACATTAAATACTTATCTTTAGTTTGTTAAAAAACAAAGAAAAGAACAACAAAACCTGTTCCTTTTAGGTATCCTAAAACTATAATAGCATTCTGTGGTATTTTGAAAGTCTTCTCTTTTACCTATCTATGACTTACCAACAATCCTACTTTTGAATTAAACACCATTTATTTTTTATCCAGTCTGTTGTTTACCAAATATTGTATTTCTTTTTAGTTTAAATTCATGAGTATGAGAAAGCGAGGAAATTCAGTGAAATGTGAATACCTATTCAAAGATTCATTGGTATATGGATATGTGTCCTAACGATCTTAATGCGTCCATCCTACAATGGTCTAATAGAAAGACAGCATGCGAGAGAGAGAGAGAGATTGAGAAAGAGAGGGAGAGACTATGTAATAGTGGGGGCACTTTTATATATATATATATATATCTGTTTGAGGCATTGTTCATTGGTATGTTGTCAATTATTCTCAAACTTAGAAGTGAAATTCCATGTTTACTTTTTTTCCTCCCTATCTAGAATTTCTTTGACAGTTTCTTTTCCTTTATTTCCTATAACTGATTGTACTTTCAAGCAATCTCCTGAGCTTGAGAAAGTCATAAATTCTCCCTCTGTGGTCAATTAAACTGGTTGGGGAAAAGTCTCTTGATTTGCCAATACTGGTGGTTATTATAGAATGTAGGATAATGAGGTTTTGCTTTTGGATCTGAATCTGTTAAACTATAAAATATATATATTTTTTATTTATACATTTTACGTTTTGGATTTGGATCCATTAAAAAGTATACTTTGGATTTGAATCTGTTAAGATATATTTCTGAGCAGTCTCCAAAATGAAAGATAGGGTGTTAAGCTTTCTGACAGATATGGTTTGGCTGTGTTCCCACCCAAGTCTCATCTCGAATTGTGGTTCCCAATATCCCCAGGTGACCTGGGAGGGACCTGGTAGGAGATAATTTAATCATAGGGATGGTTTCTCCGATCCTGTTCTTGGGATAGTGAGTTAATTCTCCCCAGATCTGGTGGTTTTATAAGGGGCTTCCCCTTTGCTGTGCACATATACTTCTCTTTGCTGTGGCCATGTGAAGAAGGACGTATTTGCTTCCCCTTATGCCACGATTATAAGTTTCCTGAGGCCTCTCTAGCCATGCTGAACTATGAGTCAATTAAACTTCTTTCCTTTATAAATCACCCAGTCTTGGGTATTTCTTCATAGCACTATGAAAATGGACTAATATAATGACTTACAAATAAACCTACTCTGTATGCAGATAGGTGGTTTAGTTACCACAAAAGTGATGAGTTCATTTAAAACATTATTTAGCAAATTAACTTTGCTATGATAAACATATCCTATAATCAATTTTTAATAGAAATTTATATGACAAAGCCACTTATATATTTCTGGGTGATCATTTTCATTATAGTTAAAAGCTACATTCCTGAAATATTAAATGATTATTTTATTAACATCCTGAATATCTGAATATCTCATAGAGACTTAGGGTTCACAGAAAAAACATTGAAGACAAAAACTGTATTTAAATTTAAATAAAATAATTGGTTGATGTGACTAGTGCTCTTTTTTCATTATGTACCTTGGATGTTGCAATGTAAGAATTTTGCAAATATTTCTTTATTGCTTTTACTGAGAGAAGTGATAGCATTCTTGTACTTTGAGTTCTTAGTATATTCATGTCAACATTTCTGCTTGTTAGATCTAGTAATTAAATTCTACTTCGACATAGTATTTTTTCAAACTGTTCAAACTGGAATTGAACTTTTGTATATTTCTACAAAGACTAATGAGAAACCCATAGTGATTAATGAAAATTTATTATATAATATAAATATATTTTATATACTACATTACATTATGTTGTATTATATGATCTGAATCTACAACTGCAAGAACCTTAATTTGAAATTATCCCATTCCTCTCTTGACCAGTTGGTCTGGGGTTTGTGTAATGGGAAATACTGTTAGAGAAATCAATGATTTGCGGAAACCTTTTAGAGTGATAGTATTTTCAGCTCAAAGAATATATTTTATTCTACATAATATATTTTTAAAGACCTCATTCATGGTTTATGAATTTGAAAAAGCACAGAGTTAGCAAGGACTCTCCATGAAAACCATCCACATTTCTGATCAGCGAAGTGTATGCTTCTTAGTATTCTCATTTGCTTCCAGCTAATGCCTTCCCTTTCCTGTACCACCACGGACTCCTGTCTATTAGCCACTTCCAAGTGCATAGAGACTCCAGTCTTTTGTGAACAAGCTTCACTGTGTCTTTAACTATCTTCAAATAATTCTTCCAACCTCATCACCTTAATGGACAATTTCCCTTTCTTGAGCACATTTTTCTCTTCCATTTCTCTCTCATGGGTCCCCAACCTATTCCTGTGCCCTTTGGTTCTCAGTGACAGCAGATGAGCCTCACACACTCCTACCACCTCTGAGGCTGCTTCCAAAATGAGCATGTTTCATCCCTGATTATTCTGTTGCCGTGAACTGAGGGTTTCAGGAACATTATTTAATTCCCCCAATACTTCACTTTTAATCCCCCAAGTAAGTTGATTGGACTCTATCTCTTTTCTATTTGATGATGAGAAAATTCTGTGTCTTTTAACTTAAAAAATAACTTAAAATTTTAATTTTAGTCATGACTCAGTCAATTCTTTTTTTTCATTTTTAATTTTTATGTGTACATAGCAGGTGTATATGGGGTACATGTGATATTTTGATACAGGCATGCAATGTGTAATAATCACATCAGGGTAAACGAGGTACCCATCAACTCAAGCACTTATCATTTCTTTATGTTATAAGCATTCCAATTATACTTTTAGTTACTTTAAAATGTGCAATAAATTATTGTTGACTGTAGTCACCCTGTTCTGCTATCCAATACTAGATTTTACTCATTCTGTCTAACTATATTTTTGTACCTATTAATTATCCCCATTACGCTCTTCCCACTACTCTACCCAGCCTCTGGTAACCATCCTTCTACTCTCCATCTCCATGAATTCAACTGTTTTAATTTTTAGCTCCCACAAATGATTGAGAATATGTGAAGTTTATCTTTCTGTGCCTGGCTTATTTCACTCAACATAATGGCCTCCATTTCCATCCCCTTGATGTAAATTTAGAATGAGATTTTTTTTTTTTCTCAATGCCAACTCAATGGTAAAATAGAAGTATCCATCAATTCTCATTGATTGATTATGGTATCATGAAATGTTACACAGCAGTCAAATTGATACATATTTATATCTGCTACTGTGGAATGGTGTCACATAATGAAACAAAATTAGCTAGAAACAGGATAGGATATATTTTACCAGCAGATTTCAAAAAAACATAGATATTAATATTGGTTCTGCATAGAGTATTTCTGGAAAGTTACAAGAAAATTGTTAATGTGCCTAAATTTAGGACAAAGTACTAGGGGGCAGGAAGGTCTTTTATTTTTAAATTTGTATTATACATACTTATTTTAAATGAAAACAGGTGTTAAAGTGATACAAGAATTATGGGCCATTATTGTTTTTCATGTTTTACAATTCTCAAAAAAAGTAAAAATTAACATTGTAAAAAGTGCTATTTATACATTTAATTTCTACTAATTCAGATTTTCCTAGTAATTTTGTGATACAGTTTTGTCAAAGAGTTAATACATATGCTTCAATATTGAACTGCTGAATTCATCTAGGAGAGTTTCTAAATAAAGTCAAGTCCTGATCACTGTTACAATCTTAAATTATTAACCACTTTCTCCTTGAGAAAAAAATGAAGTATAGCAGTGATCTGTGGTGAAAAGCTCTAAGCAATCCTCATATGTGAGATTCATTTCAGAGACCTGCAGTTAGTTGAAGTAAGTAATGCCATTCGGTTTTGAGGAAATGGACAACAAGTGAATGTATACTACATTTGGGGATGATAGAGTGTTTTCCTTTTTCATGGGAGATTATAATAACCATCAGGTTCATTCTAGAGGAATTAAGCCAAACACATCAATAGGTTAAATTGGTGGCCAAGATTAAGTCTATTCTTCATTATAAGAGTGAAGCAATTATTTTGGCAAGATTTCTTCTCCTGCAGGCATTTTTAAGGAGGTGATTGATATGATTATTTATGTGCACAGACATTTGGCTTCAAAGACTAGGAGAGCCGTACAGACTATTTTAATATCGTGACAGTCCTGTAAAACTGTGTGAAATCACCTATGTGCTGATCAAAAGAGGTGGAATTCCTTTGTGATTGTAGATGAAAATGTCTCAAATATCTGTAGTGTAAAAAGAGTTTGATTTTTGAAACAAAATCTATTTAACTCAAATGATTTTGAAGACTGTATTCATATCATATACTCTACTGCAACACTGAGGTCAACAGTTCAAACAATTTCTGATTTAAGAAGAAAATATTATTGAAATCCATGTAGTCTGTATCTCTTATAGTCTCTTTTATCTCCCCTTCCTGTCTCTTCATTAGAAAACATTGTTCTCTGAAAGGCATGTTAGTCTTTGTTCTCAGTTCTCTGTGATTGCAAATTGATTGTTTGATGATTCGTTCTTTTCTTTCTGGGCATTGAAGTTCAGGTGACAGCTCCTTAATTACCAGGGCTTCCTTTTGCCTTTTGATTAACAGATAATCCTGTAACTGTCCCTCACTCTCCAGGAATTGACCTCCACAGTGACTCTTAAACTAGCCAGTATCTGTTAAGTACCTTTTTGAAGAAAACTCTCAAACCATGTTTTTCCTCTGCTTTTATACCACCGCAACAATCATCAACACGGAACTTCTGTGACCAAAAGTGTGGGTTTTTTTTTTCCACCACATACCAAGCTTCCAAAACCAGACGAGTGTCCTCCAATTCAATTCCAACACTATCTACCTGGAGATCCCACAGGCTGGGAGCTCAGTCCCCAAGACTTCCCTGCCTTTCTGAGACCAGTTCCAAGTCCCAGCCTCCAGAACTTCTGACCAACTGGCTTCAAGTTGGGGGGTTTCTACAACCCCCTCTTTGGGTTCAGTGAATCTGATGGAGCAGCTCATGGAATTCAGAGAAACACTTATGTTTACCAGTTTTTTTTATCAAGGATATTACAAAGGATACAGATGAAGAGATGCCTAGGGCAAGGTATGGGGCAAGGGGTGAGGAGCTTCTGTGTCCTCTCTGGGCCACTGCCCTCCAAGAACTTCTTTGTGTTCAGCTATCCAGAAGCTCTTTCAACCTTGTCCTCTTGAATTTTTATGGAGGCTTCATTATGGAGACATGATTAATTTTGCCATTGGCCAAATTGGTGATCAACTTGACCTTCAGCCCCTCTCCCCTCCCTGGAGGTTGGTGGGAAGGGCTGAAAGTCCCAACCCTCTAATCATGCTTCTGTCTTTCTGAAGTGTCAGTCAACGTTAGCATACAAAAAGCACTTTGGAGATTCCAAGGATTTTAGCAAATGCCAAGAAACAGGGAAGAAGACCAAATATATATTTTGCAATATCATAGCACCCTGGTAAAATTAATATGCCACATTATGTCTACTTCATTTTGATTAAGTTAATGTTCCTGAATGCTTCTTTCATAATCCAGTTTTCTCTTTTCTAGCTCTTATGATAAGCTGACCCTTTTCCTCAACTGGTTGTGCATGAGTTTAAAATCAGATAAAATAGAAAACTTTATAAATCTCTGAGAGTTTGTACTCTACCAATTCTCACTTTTCTTTCCACCCAGGCAGTGACAGTTTTCCTGAGCATAATTTTGTTAACCTCAATTTTTTTTTCTTTTACCTATTATCTAGCTGGAAAGCCACTTCAATTTCAATCTTTTTTTTCTTCCTGACCTTACAGCATTCAATTATATTTTTCCTATTTAACATCTGTCCTAGTTTCCAAAAGTTTTGAACTTCATTTTAAAAACAATCAGGTCTCAGGATTGTCTGAATTTCTGAATTTTAGTAATGTAACAACTGGTTGCTTTTCCTATGCTTCTTGTGCAAAGGCAGTATGTTCTTTATGACTTAAATACCAGTTTGTTTTCTATTTCTTTTTTTTTTCCTGGCAAATTCTACCTATCCAATCAGTTTCTTATATCCTTAATCTATACCTTCCTGATAATTATTATTATCATATCTATAGCCTATCATATTTGGTTCAGAATTGGAGGTTGCTTAAAAAGTGTGATTTGAAGACTTCTTCCTCACTTCAGCGATCTACCATGGAGCTTGAAATGCCCACAATTAACTTAATAATTTTCAATTAAATCATTTTCTCCATGCAACTGTATATGCAGGTTTGCCAAACTCTCACTTTCATCTTGAATCTTAGGGGTATGAATCCCCTCATTTGTGTTTCATTTTAACCTCTAAATGCACTGTGACACCTATAATACTTTTTTTTTTTTGCGTTTATATGTCACACATCTTCTCTATTCTTCTCTATTGCAGTTTATTTTGGAATAGAGCTCCTGTATTATCTAAGAGTCTAAGAATGATTAATATCATTGAACATCAATGAGTAATTCTTTGAAGATAACAAGACTCTGAGGGAATGACATTTTTATAAGCATTAGTGAGAACTAAGAGATTTAGGACTTTGGACTTGGTGATAACGTTCTGATGGGTAATATGTGGGTCCAAAGTGAAGTTGATGCCTAAAAGGAAGATTAGATGAAGGGAAATGAATCGTACAAGTTACAATCTATGCTGACTCTGGATGCTGATTTTTTTTTTTTTTCCAGACAACTTTAAGACCATGTACGTCTCATGGTATGCACTTTCATGGACGTTTTTGTGAAATGGGAATCTAAAGAACCCCATGAATCTGAAATGTTTTGGGTTGGAGACATGTTGGGTGGGATTGTTCCTATCAAAAAGATGAGGCACTGGAATGAGGGGTAGATTCACGTGCAAAGACCCACCCAAGGTCAAAAGTCTGAGTTTGCATTCTTCATTAAGGGAAGAACTGAAACATTTCTGCTCATTTGTGACAAAAGTAAAAAGTGCAGTTTCAGATATAAGGGACTATAGAATTCATCACATTGCAGATTACACATTCTAGGTTCAATTAGACAAATCCAGGTATGGCTGATGGTTTGAAATCAACATAAAATAAATTTGCAGGATTCTTGGCTGTGTAATATCCCTATGCCACAGTCGGACTCTCCCTGCCTTCCTCTATTACACTTTCTTGTTAGGTAATTTTTATTTCAGTGATAGTCGTTAAGTAGTTATCTCATGGTTTGGGTCTATAACAAATATAGTCGCCCCTTGGTATTCATGGGGAATTGTGTCCAGGACCTCTCTCAGGTACCAGAACTCAAGGATGCTCAAGTCCCAGATATAAAATGGGGTAGTATTTGTGTATAACCTATGCACATCCTCCTGTTTACTTTAAATCATCTCTAGACTAAATATAGTACCTAATACAATGTAAATCCTGTGTAAATAGTTGTTATACTGTTTTTTAAAACTTGGTATTGTTTTTTATTTTCATTCTTTTTTCCTCAAATATTTTTGATTCGCGGTTTGTTGAATCCTTGAACACAGTTGAATCCTTGATCTGGAACTGGTGGATCCAGAGGGCCAACTGTAATACAGGAGATGTTTGCAAGGACATGCATATTTTATCAACTTGGCTCCAAGTCCTGACATTCCTAACTACCGTTAAAGCCTAGGAAAATATTCATCATTCTCAGGTCAATATACACATTTTGGTCTTTTCTAAAAATGTTCTATGAATGCGGCAATAATTGCGTGGTATCTCATCTTCTGAGCTGACACAGGTCTTCCGTAACTCTCTTTAATGACGTATTGGCTTGGTAATCAGTTGTCTCTTGTTAAGCGTGTGTAATCATTACTTTCAGAAAGCCAGACTCAGAAAGGTCTGAGTAGAAACATTAAATCCTCTAGGAATGCCATTTTTACCTTGTCACCAGGATAAAATCATGGCCAGCTGTCAGAACTTTTTTGCTCACTATTAGTGCCTGAAGGATCTTTCATTATGGATTAGTTCCATAAACAGTGTAAATTCAGTAATGAAAATGTCCAGTCCAACTAATAATCAAACGTGTGAAATTCTCTTACTCTTTGTTTTTCCCCTCCTCCAGTTAGGTTCTGCTTCAGTCTAAGAGTCCCTAGTGGGGTGTGTATGTGAACCGTTTCAGGTTCGTGTGCCAACCTTGCACTCGCCTCGTCCTTCAAACAATGTTTCTGACTCCCCCATGCTTGTAGTTGGGAGGTTTGGAGCTGGGGAGATGATGGATCAAAAGTGAGAAAGGAGGGGTGAGAGAAGAAAACATTCTTTGCGACTGGTAATTTTATGATCTCTCATTGGTGCTTTCTAGCCTGGCAGGTATTAACAGCTGATGCCCTAGGGCTTTTGTGTGCATAAGACAATGTCTCTCCCCTCTGTTTCTCCACGTGATGGTAATGTTTTGGCCTCTTTCTGCTGAGATCTTTTGGTGGGTTCCTTTTCTCCCATATCATCTATTCTAGCCCATAGAAACCTTCCCTCTCTTTTCTACTGTCGGTGGAAGTACAGCCTAATGCAGCTGCCCCTCTTTACTCTGCCACTAGACAGCCAACTTCTGCTACAAGAATGGGCTGCCTTCCATTTGCTTAGGCATAGGCCAACTGCCAACCCTTTTAGTCCTTCCAGCTCCAAGGATCCTTCAACACTTCTCTCACCTAGGACCAATGAATGAGGGAATGCCGTAGCAGTTCAATCAGCTTTCTTCAAACAAGTTCTCTGCTTTGGTCTCTTCAGCTTCAATCCTTTTATTCAGTTAAGGTGGATGTCAAGCTGTGGGACTGCAAACAAGGTTTCAGTCATCTGCTTTTCATGTCTAGCACCTCACTGAAAGTGAGGGGCGTATGCCATCTATTGTCCCTTGTTCTCAGCTGAAATGGAAACAGAAAGAGTACTATTTTAGCACCCTTTTCCATGTACTCGGAAGTGGTGCGGAGAAGACAGAAAACTAGTTTCCAAATTCAAGATACTGCAATAGACCTTGAATGGAATGCGAAGGTATATGAGATATTTTCCCAATCTTTAAGGGACTTGGAATCTAAAACTGGTAGAAAACATGTTCACAAAACATGTTCACAGCAAAACAGATTTTGAAATAAAAGAAGTGTACAATCCCACAGACTTTCAAATAGGGGAAAATTCTTTTCTGAGAGGATTCAACAGTATTTAATGAAAGAGGTAATATGTGATATGGGTTTTCATTCAATTAAAATAAATTCTTTAAAATATTAATGGATGAGAGGAGATAATGTCTGAGAATGCTTTAAAATAATTCAGTGGGTGGGAGAAGGAGGGTCATATTATATTTGAAGTGAAGTTTTCTGAGTGAGCAATCATTGAAGCTGTTTGATGGGAACGGAGTGTTATATTTTCTGTATATTTGTATTCATTTAAAATTCTATAATACATAAATACAAAAATATAGCAACAGAATAAAAATAACTTTGTCACTGTCTACTCTTTCACAAACACTGTTCTAGATGCTAGGGATACAGTGATGGACAAAATAGACATAAGCCCATCTCTCATGTAGATTAGGATATAGAAGAGAAGAACACAGAACACAATAAAAATAACTTTGTCACTTTCTACTCTTTCACAAACACTGCTAGGGATACAGTGATGGAAAAAATAGACATAAGCCCATCTCTCATGTAGATTAGGATATAGAAGAGAAGAACACAGAACAAATATTAACAAGTGGGAATACTTTACAAAATCTTTCAAGTTGGATGGAATTTTAATCAGCAGACTTGGAAGCAAGAAAGCGAGTGGGAACAAATGCATTCTTGAGTGAAATGCTCTGAGTTGAGTGGCCTCTACACTGCATTACTTTCATTTGTGTACAAACTTTTAGATTATGTTTTCTCCTTCTCACTATTCTCTTTCATTTCAGCTTCATGGGCATGTCATGAGTATTTAGTATTAGAAGCCTTCTCTCATTCATTATAATGCAACCATTCATTCATAAAGCCAATAAGGCTCAGTGGTTAGGAACAGGTTCAGGAGCCATACTACTAAGGTCATCAATAAAGATTAACCACTTACCAGTGATGTGAATTAAGACATATTCATTAATCTCTAAGTGCATCACTTTTCTTATCTTTAAAATGTGGGTAAGGCCGGACGCGGTGCCTCATGCCTGTAATCCCAGCACTTCGGGAGGCCAAGATGGGCAGAACATGAGGTCAGGAGTTCGAGACCAGCCTGACCAACATGGTTAAACTCTGTCTCTACTAAAAATACAAAATTAACTGGGTGTGGTGGCACATGCCTGTAATCTCAGCTACTTATGTGGCTGAGGCAGGAAAATTGCTTGAACCCCGGGGGTGGAGGTTGCAGTGAGCCAAGATTGCGCCACTGTACTCCAGCCTGGGTGACAGAGATTTTATCTCAAAAAAGAAAAAAGTAGGTGAAAGTAATACCTACCTAATATTTGAAAATTAAATTAGTTATTCACATAAACAGTTCAGAATCCTAGATATAACACAGTAAACAGTCAATAACTGTTAAATCATGTTATTATTAAATAAAATATGCTCATTTACTTCAATGGAAATGAAACCGTATTGTATTGACATTTTCTCTTCATTGGATGGGTTGGTTCTGTCTTGGATCAGAAGACTTCCGTTTGTAAGACAAAGGCATATGCATTCTTGAGTGAAATGCTCTGAGTTTAGTGGCCTCTAGTGAAGGTTCTTTTATGAGTTAATAAAAATTAGTATTCGGGATTTGGGTTTGGGAGCAGGAGATATTCCCTTATCAATACTTTAAATGGTTATTTTGTTGGATCTGAAAACTGAGAAATTATATCTTAATAGGCAGATCATCAGATACTCCAAACTGGAGAGTGATAGTCACTTGAACCCATGCACTATATTGGTGTTTTCAAGTGAGAACTGAAAGTTAAGATACAAAGATAAAGCACTATAGAGATAAAAGTAAAATGCTTATTTCTAACCAGTGGTTTGGGAATGTTCACTCACTGGTTAGTCTTAGAGCTGATCTTAATGAACTATCAGTTGATTGGAAATAAATTTCTGAAGCCAGGCTAAATTTCAGTATATCACACAACAGATTGTTTTGGGTGACACACTGCTACAATTCTAGTCTTCTCCCTTTATCCACTGAGTTCCCAAAGGAAATAGGTATTTTAAACAGAATCCCTAGGAAAAAATGAGGTTAAACATCCGCTTTTCCCATGTGTCAACTCAGTTTCTTGCCATGCCGACACAGTACGAGGATACTATTTTTAACTTGTTACATGCGTCCAGAGGTTGAATAGAGGAAGATAAAAAGATAAGAGATAGCAAGATAAAAGTTCACTGAAGTGGAAACCTAAAGGATCTTTTCCCATCTGTTTGGCACAGAAGTTGTTATCTCTTTGGGAGTACAGATTTCATCACAGTTCTATAGACTTGTGACTTCCAGATTGTGTAATTGCAAAACAGCAGCAGTCTTCAAGGGCTCCAGGATGCCTGTTCTTACTTTAGCCAGAGCAGTTTCTTATTCATCCTTCGTTTTCATAGTGAGGTTACACCTGAAAAGCTATTCCCTTTTCAGTAAAATGGATGTAAGTTTGCTAAACTACAAAAATGGAAAATATTGTTTATTAGTCTAGTTCCAGTATTTCCATATCATAGCATATAAATTCGTTGTTGAATAATTTATTATATTTTAAAGTAAAATGCTAGAAGGGAGATTGAAAAAGAACAGTCACCTATTCATAATTATTTTTCTTCAAATAGCTATAGTGTAGTCTAATTGAATTTATAAGAATAGCTCATCAGATAGCACATTTTATTGTCCAACCATCCAAATCCTTCTTTTCTGATGTATATTTCAAACCAAATAAAGGAAATTTGTTAGATATTATTGAAAAAACTTCTACAAAATTTGATTTGAAATTATTTTTACATTAATGCCACATTTTGGCTTACATGATTAATATTTTTTGTGGCTACAATTATGTATAAAACTGATTAAAGATCAAACTCTGAAAGTAGATTGTCTAAACACACACACAAAAATAATTCACATGCATCTACTTCTTCAGGAAAATAAAGAAATAAAAATATTTTCTTATTTCAGAGTAGTCATGAAGAAATGAAATATTCAGAAAAATGAAAAGTATAATTATATGTGTGAAATATTGTTCATTTTTGGATTATTCTAGACAGAATCTAGACCTTTTTAGTTATATTAGATCATTAAATCAACAACAGTTTAGAATAAATATGGTTAAATTATTTGGTACCAAATAAAACTAGGTTTTTAACAAGCAATGTATATTTAAATATAACAAGTATTGCTATTTACTAAAACATGTGTGGTACATTGGTTTGGAATTGAGTCATTGCCATCTAATATGAAATCATGCATCTCAAATTAGAATACAGTTCTACAGAGGTAAGTACTCATGCTCTGTAGGGTAGAGAGAGCCACAGCATAAACATCACACCTGCAGTCAGAGGGCTTACTGTGTGACTGCATGTAGTAGTGTATCAGTCATTGCTGTCCAGAAAACAAAAACAAAACCAATCTTTCTCTCTCTGAAAGCAACTTATTTTAAGGAATTGGCTTATGTGATCATGGGGACTGGTAAGTCCAAAATCTACAGGGAATGCTACTAGTCTGGAAATTCTGCAAGGAACCTGCCAGAAGTTGCAGTCTTGAGTCCAAAGGTGGTCTGAAGGTAGAATTCCATCCTCTTCTGGGGACCTTAGTATCTCTCCTAAGGCTTTCAATTGATTGAATGAGGACCGCCAACATTATGGAGGCAAAGATGCTTTACTCCAAGTCTACTGGTTTAAATATTAATAACATCTAAAAAATACATTCACAGCAATGTGTAGACTGGTACTTGGCCAAACCCACTGGGTACTACAGCTTAGCCAAGTTGCCATATAAAATTAATTATCACAGGTAGTATTTTCAGTGAGGAATAAGAAGGCAAGCCTATGCTCTCATGAAGCTGATGCCACAGAACTTGGGTTAAGGGCATGTTAGATTGAGTATCCAGGAAAACCTTCTCTGGAGAAATCACATTTAGGCTGAATATGTGGAAAGATCTGAATTTTCCAAATAGAGAGAATACCATGCTTCATGTGTCTAAGGAATAGAAGGGAAATCAGCGTGTGTGGCTCAGGCTGATGCAGATGATGCTGGAGGATTGTCTGGAATGAGACTGTAGATTGGACAAGTGTCAGGTCAAATAAGCCCAGGAAGAAGCTTGGATTTTATTCTATGTGCTTTGAGAAGTCATTGGTGGTTTCCACCTGGGATGGGGGTGGGGGGAATCTCTTTTCCTCTGTATTCACACTCAACACAGAACACTTCTGTGACCAGAAGTGTGGGAGTTTCTCCCACAAAAAGCAATTGGCCAGTTCTCTTTGAACACCAACTGTATGTCGTATAATTCAACTGAATTCCCACACTAACCTGAGTTACCACAGACCTCACATGTTAGGGGCTTAGTCCCACAAGATGCTCCCCACTTTAGATGCCAATCACAAGTAGTAGGTCCCCAGATTGTGCACAACTTCCATATGACTTGGCTACACATTGGAGATTTTCATGATTCCCTTCTTGGGTTTTGTCATTTGCTAGAATGGCTCACAGGACTCAGAGAAACACTTTGCCTGTGTTTACTCTTTTATTATAAAGGATGCAATTCATGAACAGCCAAAGGGAATAAATACACTGGGCAAGAAGCGGAAGAAGGAATGTGGAGCCTGCAAGTCCTCCCTGGGCATGCCATCCTCCCAGCATTTTCATATGTTCAGCAACCTGGAAGCTCTCAGAACACCCTACTTTTGGGATTTTTATTCAGGCTTCATCATGTAGACATGATCAAACAATCATTGAGTATTAACCATCATCAACTGATTAACTCCATTCCCAGCCCCTCTCCTCTCTGGAGAATGGAAAGGCAACCTGAAAATTCCAAGCTTCTAATCATGGTTTGGTATTTCTGGTGACCAGCCCCCATCCAAGAGGCCATCAGGAATTACCTCATTAGAAAAAAAGATGCTCCTATCACCCAGGAAACTCCAGAGGATTTAGGAGGAATGTGTTAGATGCTTGCTCCTATCACTCAGGAAATTACAAAGGTCTTAGACACTGTGTGTCAGGAAATGGGGTCAAAGACCAAATATTAGAACTGAAAATTATCCCAGTCGCCGCTTTAGGAGCTCTGCTTCAAAGACTGGGGAGATTGTGTGTGTGTGTGTGTGTGTGTGTGTGTGTGTGTACACATATTTCTTATTTCACACAAGCAAAGATTTACATAATTTGGATGCTTTATGGATAGTAATTGTGAATATAAAGTTTGAGGGAAAACAAACATCTTATTTCAAATTGGCCAATTTTTGTGTGGTATACATGAGAGGGAGAATATAAAAGAGAACAAAACCAGAAACGTACCTCTGAAGAATAAAAAGTTATTATTCATAGTGAATGAAAGTCTATCATGTTTGTGTTATCTGGAAAATATAAACCTTCTTTGCAGAGAAATGCATACCATAAAGAAACTACAAACACATAACCACACTGAGAATAAAGCATATACAACTTTTCTCACAAAAGATCACCCTGCCACTAAATAATGAATACTTCCTCAAATGAATTAGAAAAATGCCAAAAATCTGATAGAAAATTAGGCAAAGTGCATGAATCGATAATTTACAGAACATATCAGTGACTTTTAAACAAACAAGCAAAATTCTCACCCTCAATGTTAAAAATCAAATAAATACAAATCAAATAAGTATTTTTTCACTTATATTTGCTAAGATCATTAAATTTGATAATTCATAGCATTGACCAGCATGTAGAGAAAAAGGTATTTCAACATCCCAATAGAGGGGAAGCTATTCTTCTGTCTTTGAAGGGTAACTGGGCAACATGTATCAATATTGCAAATACACATGAAATTTGAATCATCTATATCATCCATGTAAACAAAAGAGCATGAATTGCACATATTTTATGCTAGCACAAGGTAGAACAACCAAAATCTCCATTAATAAGGAAATAATTAAATGGTTATGGCAGATTAAAATAAAGAATATAACTTTGATTTTTATAAAGAAGGAGGTAGCCTTACAGCTAGTGATATGAAAATGCTACAGAAGAAGAGGAGGGTTAAAGGACATGTGTAGGAGGAAAAGTTGATTGATTATATTTCTGTGTGCTTCCGTAATTTTTTTACCAAGTCCTTTTAGTTGTTTTCCAAAAAAGGAAAAAATTAAAAATATAATAATTCATAAAAATGTTATAATAGAATCATCATATATTTTTACAAAATACAGAAAGATATGATATTTTACTTCAGAACAATTGAAATGCCAGTGCATTTCAAATAAAATACAAGCACACATTGTCAAATAAAATAAGAGCAAATAAAAATTCGTTCAATAGTTCTTCAATGTCAGTTTTATAATTATTTGAGAAATGAATTGCATAAAGCAGAAAGAATACGGGTAGTTACTGCGCTGTTCTACCAGTGGATTGCAGATTAAACAGTGGAAGTGGACTGACTAGGACTAACCGAACGCTGCTTGCCAACCTGTGTAATTGGAACCCAGCCCAATCTGATTCTCACATCACACCCTGGATCAAGAGGCAGACAAGGACAAGAAGAGAACTTTATCTTTGGTGGTGACAATTTTTCTTCCCTATTTATTTCATTATAGTTCCTGTAGTTCCATATCAGAGCACAGAAGTTTATCAGTGAATGATTTACTGTATTTTAATGTAAAACATATCATAATCTTAGAAATTCACTGATACTATAGTATGTAGAGTGCATAAGAGTGGTACAATAAAAAAAAATTAAGTTAATCCCACATATTGAAACGGCATGTGATGACGTTTGGAAATTGGCTAGAAATCATTACTTTGTATCTAAATTTCTTTATATAAATCCATATATTCAGGAATGTTATTGTCAGTACATAATCATACATTTGGGCTTATTTTGAGAAATTTACATATTGGTTTGCCATATTTGGTTTTGATATAAGAACTCTACTCTTCCCTTATAATTTTTTTCATTTCATCTAATTAATTTGTCAAGAATATAGGTATTTCCTTCAATGTCACCTAATTTATTAGAGAAGAAGGAAGATATTTAAAAGAAATACCAATTACATTATGTAAAGATTAAGGAGAAATGCAATGCGACACTCCCGAAGGAGACAAGGAAGAATCTTTTAAGAACTTATGCTTATTGATTTCCCAAGCCTCAAGTGCAGTGGTCTCCAAAGTGTGGTCCCCAAATTCTCAGGTCTCCAACTCAGACCTCTAGTGAATAAGAAACCCTGAGAGTAGGGTCCCAGATTCTATGTTTTAAGGAGCTCTCCAGATGATTCTGATGAGCACATAAGTTTGGGAACCACTGCCTTTGGCCATCCAGTTACTTTTTTGGGTAATTTTTTTTCTAAGATTTTAGACTATTAAAAAAATAGGGAAGAACACATTTGTATTGCAAGGAAGTTTGGATTTCATGATATGACTAATCTTACTGTAGAAGTGATGTGAGATTCTTGACTATTTTAGAGCAGATTCGGTATCTAATGGGATTCCATCTTGGTGTACAGGGCACCTTCTACATAATGAATTTTGCATTTCAGATGGATGAAGCCTTTAACACAGACAGAATTTTAAGTACTGCATATTTCTGGAAGAAGAGCATTGATCACATCCTCCTTAGATATTTAGTAACACCGATAGAAATTAATTATTTAAGCCACATTCAGATCTGTAACATTGCTCAGGAGGTACAGCGTTTTAAAAATCACTGCTTTTTCATACAAATATACATAATACAATATAGAGAGTTTTGCATAATAATGGCTATTTTTGGATTTTTAAATACTGATGATAATAGACTGCTGAGTAACTGAAAGTAGACATAACGTAAATATCAGTCATATCTGTTCTTAGTCTAGCATCTCCAGAAAAACAATCTGGAAGGAAAATTCATGGTTTATTAATGATAATATTATTTCATTGGAAAGACATAAATTAGAAATAAATACCATCTGTAATGAAGGTTGAATTTTTATATACAATTTTGAGTGCAGATATTTTGGTTAAAGATTTCTCCACGTTTTGAATGTGATAGTTTCAATATGATCTGGTTCTACAATTTAAAAATATTATTTGACCAAAAGTTCTTGCCTAGTCCAGACCGATAGATCAAGCTATTTGTAGAATGTAAAAGCTTGCGGACTAAGCAGCTAATTAGGAATTTATTCATGCAGACATGCAAGTCAGCTTCTCTTTGGGACTCCATCCAAGTCAACACAGAAAGCCTCAAGACGCATACACAAACCTGATCCATTAGTCTATATAATGACATAATTTATCATTCTTTCTCATATGTGTCTTTTGGGAGCTATTCACCAACAAACTTTATTATTATTTTTATTATTTACTTATCTTAAAAAGTTCTCAATGCTATTCCTGGGAAAACACATTGTTGTTTTGGGATTCCTAATTAGCAATTTCCTGTTCATTTTACTTGCAAATGCATTGCTTTTCTCTCTAAAAGTTTTGTAACAGCCAGGATTACAAACTGTTCAGCTTCCTGAAGATTTCACCAAATAAACAAATGTTTAAATTTTAATTCAAAATAAACTGAAGAGCAATTGACAGGAGGTACAGTATAGAGAGAAATCACACCTGTTCAGAGGATTCTTACTAAAAGAATGTGAATATCAAGACTCCTTCTGTCTCTTGCCCATTGTGATGAAGCAGATGATTTTTAACTGCATACAAATGAGTACAAATAACTTGACATCTTGAAGAGTGTAAGCTGCTTCAAAAGAAATTCCCCACTGAAGAATTTCTATGTGATTTTAGCTTTCTCTGTTCATCATTAATGGATCTTTATTGGGTGCCTACTGTGTGTGAGGCTCTGGGCTACCACATTAAAAATACATAGCAGTAATTTTTGCTGCCGTGGAGATTATAGCACCTGTGATAGCCTGTGACGGATGGGCTGGTGCAGGGCAGGGTGCTATAGGAGTATATTGGAGAAGTGGCTGGAAATCAGTCAGTAAGGAATTATAGTGGATATTCCCATTGCAGCACACCCATCCCTCTACTGTTGGAAGTGTTGGTGACAGTGCCTTCTTCACAGAATTGCCACCTGGCCCAAAGTCCATGCTCCACTCCTCAGACCCCCTCCCTACACTCTAGTCATCAGTCCATGACTGAGGTTCAGAAGATGGGCCTGCTAGCCTGAAGATGAAATCAACTCTGTGCTGCAATTTGGCATTGCTTCCTGGTGGGATCAGAGGAGGCTAGACTCCAGCCCAGACCGCCGTTTTGCATAACTTTTATCTCCTGCTTTATCTTGCCTCCCTCACTCCTCTTTACTGAGAGCACTACCCCCAATAAATCTCTTGACCAAGCATCTTCTTCTAGGGAACCGAATTTAACAACATGATTTTCAGAGACATGCAGGGTAAGTAGGAGCTAGCTAGATGAAACGAGTAAGAGAAGAGAGAGTATCCCATACAGAGAAAACCCCAGCACATAAGGGAGAAAGGAGTTCTAGTTAAAGAACAGAGTGTGATATGAGGATGGGACAGAGTTTAAAGATTGTCAGGAGATGGGAGCAAAGGAGTCATCATGAGAGATGAGTGGAAGAGGTTTAAAAACATTGTAAGCAAAGTTACATCTACATTTGTTTAATGACAAAAAGTTATGAAAAATCCAGACTCTTACCTGTGTTTTAGCCTACATAATATTTGTAGTATTTGCAATAATTGCAGTTGTATTACTCCTCTATTTCTTGGGCTGGTATCTCCATTTTACCACCATTTCTACTGCACTTGGGCCTCATTTATCCCCCCTCTGGATTTTTATAACAGACTCCTAACCTATTGATCTGCTACTTCCCTTGCAAACTAATTCCCCACATAGATGATTGTTATCTTAAAAATCAACAATGCCATTTTTTTGTGTACAAATCCCTTCACTGTGCATTTTATCTGCACCTCTGTATTTCTCTTTTTTCCACTTTCCAACACATGGAAACACATCCAGGCATACAAAATGCCCTTTCATATCTCCATGGTTTGGGGCAGGCATTTCAGTTGGAGTTTTCTCTTTCCAATCTTTCAAAATCAAAAGTAAATGTTACTTCTTTATAAGACTTGATCAACTGACCATTTCTTTCTCTGGCATCCCTTACACTTGACGTATGCCCTGTGATAGCATTTGTCTAAGACATACTTTAATCAGTTGTTTAGATGTCTGTCTCTTTTACTAGTTTACTCCATGAATGAGTGTCCCAGGTTTCCTCTAAGTGAGAATCAGCTATATCTGGCTAAGTGAAACTGAGAGCTTAGGTGGCTAGAACTCTACTTATGGGAAGAATCATCCATATGTTAGAAAGAACAGGCACCATGAGCATCATGGGTACAAAAGGAGTCCAATTTCAAGTGCATCCTTGTGTCTGCCACTAAAATTTCTTTCCCATCTTAGTCCCCATTGCATCTGGTCAGTAGAAATATGGGAATGAGGGGCACTTCCACATGTTGCCTCAGACCACCAGAAAGTTTTTGGATGTCTGGGCATTCATATATCCATGACAGCACCTGGAAGATCATCAATGATGGACCCGAGACAGCTGAGATGATGGTCCCTGGGTAAGACCACAATTGTCGGGGCAGCAGCACTGTTGGTGCAGTGGCTTGGTGCCTCCCTCAGTAGAAGCACACTTCTGAGGGACATTCTAGGGATTCTCAGAAACACCCCATTTCAAGGGTTCTTGAGAGATCTGAGATCTAGGTTTTGCAGGCTATGATTATAAAGGTGGAAATTAAGTTAATGTGGCTTTGTTTGTTTATACATCCTTATAGGGTCAGAATAGACAGCCTATCCATCAATATTAGGATTATGTCTAGTTAATTAGAGTAGAGAACACTACTACTTACTTGAAGTCTGGCCACAGCTAAGTACTTCGTATTATCTCCTCATAGCAACTCTGTTAAAGAGGTGTCATTATTGTCACTATTTCCAGAAATAAAAAACTAAAGATTAGAGACATTATTTCAGGAACTCAAGATCCCATCAGCAGGAACTTGCAGAGCAAAAACTGGAAATCTAATGCCAGAGCTCATATGATTTCCATTGTTATGCTCTAGGGCCAGTCCCTAATAAATTGCCTGTGCCTCTGATGAGCAACTAAATGAATGGACGTCAAAATGACTAGTGTATTTTTTCATCCAAGAAACAGCACAGTCACTGTGTACACTATAAGTATGAATATTTTTCAAATGTCAGTGGTATGCTCATATGAGTAATAAGACAGTATTGAAGTCTAATTTACTGTTCACATTTCAATCCAGTGCCAACCATCATGCAACCATCAGAAAATAATTAAATCTCTCTCCACAATCCTTCAAAAGCTCTTTTAGCTCCTGCCAGCATACACCTACTTTAACCTTATAATGTGTAACTGCCCAATAAAAATGCTTTTAAAGCCCTTCCTGCTAACCTTTAACCCTAACGACTGTGCATAATTTATTATCCTATAAACAATCAAATCCTTTCCTTTCTCGGGTTTGAGAGATTTCCTTTCTTCTTCTTCCCCCACCAACGTTGCTTCATTTGCTGGATAATATTGAATACAGACATGTTTATTATTTGTCATTTTCATTTAAGAGGTATGTTCCCTGTTCTTATGTAGCATTCAATGAAAGTGGAATCTGTTATTTAGAATAAAATTGTTGCTTATATACTTTTTTCTTGTATTCTTTGTTGATTTCTTTCCCTTTTTTGAATTAGTAATTGTTGTAGGAAAAAGTTATCTGCTTCTGTTCTTAGTTATGCTATTATGCTTTGACAGTGTTATCTGAAGCAAAATGTGGTTAACTCCTTCCTCTTCTTATATGGGTTGGTTAGAGTTATTTAATGTGAAGTCACCTGAACATGTAAATCCACGCTATGTGGAAATGACAGAAGATTATAAAATAGCAGTGCCCAATTACAGAACTAATTCTGTTGACTCATTACATAAATATATAGAGATGAAAGTATGTTCCGTGAAGGCGCTGCAAAGTTGTTAATAGATTTCTTCAATTTCCAGGCTCTATACAAAATTTCTTGTATTTTAAATTAAGAAATTTCCTTGATGTAAAGATGGAACTTGATTTTGAGTAAGTTCAGACCTTAGATAGGAACCTGAAAACTTGATTTTTTTTTTCATTTAATCCCTGAACCTACACTTCTTGCTATTTTCTTTTCCTCAACATTCTGAGTTTTCCTTACCTAAAAATACTTCCTAAAATCCCATTTTCTTCAAAACAGTTTCAGAATATGGTCAGATGACTTCCTCTTCATAGTGACATCTTGCTGTGGCATATGTTTAGCTGTCGGGAGTTCAGAGGATATGCTTGGCACCGCAATAGACTCCCTTTCTTGAGCACCTCAGAAAGTCAGGTCATCTCTGCTCCTCACAGCACTTCCGGAAGCTCACCCTCATAAAACTTGTCTAAGTGCTCTTCAAATTCTAGGGATGGCTAAAAGGATCCTTTCAAATACACACCTCTTTAAAGCACAGTCCACAAACTCCTATAAGTAAAATTTTCAGAGAGGATTTTCAGAATTCTTAAAAGAAGAAAATGTGCCTTGGCTATGAAAAAAACTTAATAGGTGGCCAAATTTAGACCTTTGTTCTCTTTTCAACATCATGCAGGACAAACTAGAGCAAAATCTTCAGGAGTTCAGGCAGTGTTTTTATTATAAAAGTTTCAGCTGAGTGGCCAGTTGAAGGGAGTATACAAGCAAAAGTGAAACTAAGTATTCAAACCAAAGATTGTGGAGTTGGTCTCCATCTTCCTCACTTTCAGATTCAATGGTTATAAGTTTCATGTCCTGACAAATAATTTCCAGGGCTTTTCCTCCTCCTTCCATCTCCATTCTTTCTGTATGAGACTGGAATCTCATCTGTCTCTGGGCTCCTCGCCACCCATTTAGTTCTCTGTTCCATCCTGGCATAACTTATACAGTGGTTGTTCACAAATATCAATACAGTCATTAAACTACTCTGCTTAAAATTCTCAAGTGGCTTCCTGTGTAATTCCAGATCAACTTCAAGCTTCTGTGCTTGACTTCCAATGCCCTCCAAGGTCTAGCATCTACCTACGTGTCTCCAACCTTGACCCTTGTCCATTTTCATTTGCTGTGTATACTTTATTCTCAATCATCACGTAACTAATTACAGTCATGCATCACTAAATGATGAAGATAATTCTAAGAAATGCATTGTAAGATGATTTTGTCATTGTGGAATATTATAGAGTGTATACACTCTAGATGTATACAGCTTCCCACACACCTAGACTATATGCTCCTAGGCTAAGCCTATTGCTACTAGGCTACAAATCTGTGCAGCATGTGACTACACTGAATGGTGTAGGCAATTGTAACATAATGTTAATTATTTGTGTATCTAGACATAGAAAAGGCACAGTAAAAATACAGCATAAAAGCTAAAAAATTGTATTCCTGTATAGCATGGAGCTTACAAGACTGGAAGTTGCTCTGGGTGGGTCCAGTGAATGTGAAGGTCTAGGACATTACTGTACACTACTGTAGATGTATAAATACTGTACACTTAGGCTATACTAAATTTGTAACAAATTCTTTCTTCAATAATGAGTTAAATACTTAGCTCACTATCACTTTTTTACCTTATACACTTTTACATTTTTTTAACTTTTTGACTCTTATGTAATAACACTTAGCTTAAAACACAAACACATGGTAGAGCTGTACAAAAATATTTTCTCTATATTCTTAGTCTATAAACATTTTTCTTTTTTCTTTTTTTTTTTCCTTTTGTTTTGAAATAGGGTCTCATGTTTTTGCCCAGGCTGGAGTGCAGTGGCGCGGTCTTGGCTCACTGCGACCTCCGCCTGCCCAGCTCAGGTGATCCTCCCACCTCAGCCTCCTGAGTAGCTGGGATAATAGGCACAGACCACCACAACCAGCTAATGTTTGTATTTTTTGTAGAAGCGGAGTTTTGCCATGTTGTCCAGGCTGATCTCAAACTCCCGGGCTCAAGTGGTCTGCCTGGATCAACCTCCCAAAAGGCTGGGATTACAGGAGTGAGGAACTGCACCTAGCTATTTTTTACTTTTAAAAATTGTAATTAAAAACAAAGACTCAAACATACATATTAGCCTAGGCCTACAGGGTCAGAATAATCAATATCACTGTCTTCCGCTCTCACATCTTGTCCCATGGGAAAGTCTGCAGGGAAAGTCACACACACGACTCTGTCATCTCCTATGATAACAATGTCTTTTTCTGGAATACCTCCTTAAGGATGGGCCTGAGGTGGTTTTATAGTTAACTTAAAAAAAAAAAAATAATAAGTAGAAGGAGTATACTCTAAAATAAAGGTTAAATGTATAGTTTAGTAAATACATAAACCAGTAACATAGCTGTTTATTATCAGTATCATATACTGTATATAATTGCATGTGTTATATTTCTATCTGTTTGGCAGCACGGTAGGTTTGTTTATACCAGCATCACATAAACACCAAACATGTGAGTAACATTGCACTATGATGTTATAAAGGCTACAGTGTCACTAGGCTATAGGAATTTTTCAGCTCTATTGTAATCTTATGGGACCACTGTCATAAGCAGTTCCTTGTTGACCAAAACATTGTTATGCAGTGAGTGACTTTATAATTCCTTATATATATCGTTTGCCTTCCAGCCCCATGTCTTTGAGCTTTCTCCTTCCCGTTGTCAGGAATGTTCTTTACACTCTTGTCTATCTTAAAGATATCCTATTTCTCATTTAGCACCTACCTTGCAGGTACATTTCTCAGAGAATTCTCCCAGATTCCTCATGTATTCATTATCTTGCATGTTCTTCCATTTTTGAACTTTATATTTTTTAAATATTTATCTCTTTCCTCCTTCCTCACTCTCCCTTCCTTTCTTGCTTTCTTTTACGTTTCTCTCACCTCTACCCTTCTATAAGCTTTAAGCTTCTTGTTTTAGAAACAATTATCTGTCATTGTTTCCCCAACAGATTGGAAACTTGAAGTCAATGCATAATGTGGAGATTTGTTAAAATATCATAATTGCTATTTAGGGATGTTTCTAGTAAAGTTCAACTCTGGGGTTGAACAACAATAAATCAATCAAACATTTCTTTTGTAGTAAAATTTTTATTTGAACACTTGCATATAATTTCATTGTTTAATTTTATCCTCCAAATGTATTATGTTTATAATTCAACTTTGTTCAAGGTCAATGCCACAAGTAGAATGAGTGTTGGAAAAACATAATAACTTTGTTTTTCTTGATGAAAGAAACATATAAGCTTTCTTATTCTTAGTTCACATGTAGCCCCCCACTCCCTATAATTTACTATTCCCACATTTAAAGCAAGAATCACATTTTTGAAGTTGCAAGATAAGAGTATAGGAAGAAAAGCGAACGAAAAGTGAAGTATGGGTAAGTGGGAGAGGGCATTCTCTATTATTTGAGGCCGTATAACCTTTTCTTTTTCTCTCCAGCTGACTCGCTGTGGCCTACAAGCCGAGGTGCTTGTGCACAAATGCACAAGCTTAATAAAGGCAGAGTGAGGGTTTCATTTCCATAGCCATGGTTGGGATGACTTTGTCGTTCAGCTTGATCTGCCACTGCCTCACATAAGAATGTATCCTTACCCTGTTGCCATTTTGAAGCTGCATTTTCTTGTCCAACACTGGCTTCCAGTTTAAAAGAACTGTACTTAAAAAGTTAACTCAACAAAACACATGCTATACTTATGACAGTGCGTATGGTCTACTGAGAATAGTTGGGTGCTGTCGCATTTTATAGAAAAGATGTACTGATTTAGTTCAATACTGACTAACAAATCTAAACTTTTATTTATAAGATATTCTTCAGGACAGCATCAAACAGATGTAATAAGTAAAAGATCATATGTGGATCATTTCACTTTTGATCCAGTCAAATATAAACAAAACTTAAGCATTTTTACCACAGAATAAGTAATAGCTACCATTTGCTTTGTGTCTTCTATATGCCAAGCCTAACAATTGGCACCTTTGCCTAAATTAGTTCATTTTGTCCCTTTTACCAACCGCATGAAATAGGCATATCTTCCTCATTTTATGTATGAGAAAACCGCAGCACTGATAAGTCGAATCCACCCGAGTGCATTCTTAAGTTTAAAGTCTGTAGGTTAAAATTAATTCTACCTATTTCCAAAGCTTGTGACTTTTAATCTTGACAACCTCACTTCAGTAATCTACTATAAACAATAAGCTTCCACTGTTGCTCACCTCTCCTTTCTTCAAATGAACGTTCCATCAAAGAAACACCTTGGAAGCTGAACATTTAAAAATTTATTATACTCTGAGCTAGTCCTGAAGAATAAGAAAGAGACCATCTCTAGGTATTTTTTTCTCAAAACATATTAAAATATGACTTGTTGAAGGATAATATATTTTAAACAATTGCCCCTTAATTCACAGACTGTAATTATATATATTTTTACCTGCTGAATGCATTTTGTTTTTAGTCTGTTTTAGAATTCTTTTTGAAATGCTGAAGCTCTTTAGACTGTTTCTCAGGCATTCCAGGTCTTTCTGTGTCTTTGGTTGCCATCCAGTGGCAGCAGCCATATACTTCAGTTGAGTAACAGAAAAGAGAAACCCTCTACTTTCCAAGCTGTTTTCTCATTCAAAAGTGAACAGTAGGTGGATTAGTCCATTTTCACCCTGCTTTAAAGAAATACCCGAGACTGGCCCATTTATAAAAGAAAGAGGTTTAATTGACTTACAGTTCTGCATGGCTGGGGAGGCCTCAGGAAACTTACAATCATGGTGGAAGGCAAAAGGGAAGCAAGGACCTTCTTCACATGGTGCCAAGAAAGAGAGAGAAGAGTAGAGGCCGCCCCTTGTCAAACCATCAGATCCCATGAGAACTCACTCACTATCGCGAGAACAGCATGGGGGAACCGCCCCCACGATCCAGTCACCTCCCACCAAGTCCCTACCTTGACACGTGGGGATTACAATTCGAGATGAGATCTGGACGGGGACACAGAGCCAAACCAAATCAATAGGTATTAATTTTGTGTACCTAATTTATGAAACTTTTAGCCTAAAATTAGTTCAGTATTTTCCTTTTTACCAACCCCATGAAATAGGTGTATTTTCTTCATTTTATATGTGAGAAAACTGCAACACAGATAAATAAAAGAATCAACTCCAGTTCCTAGAATTATAAAGTTTCAGGGTTATGGGTTAAAATTAATTCTGTTTATTTCCAAAACAGATGCCTTTCTTAGGGAAAGCATCACACAGATAAAATAAGTAAAAGGTAATATGTCTTATGTTTTACTCATTAAGAAAAATGAAGGTTTTTTTCCTAACATTTATTCTGTTTGTGACATTGATTTTGAAAAAAAAAAAACTTGAATTATAAATATACTATTTTGGCCAGGCGCAGTGGCTCACACCTGTAATCCCAGCACTTTGGGAGGCCGAGGCGGGCGGATCACGAGGTCAGGAGATCGAGACCATCCTGGCTGACACGGTGAAACCCCGTCTCTACTAAAAATACAAAAAAAAAAAATTAGCCGGTCGAGGTGGCGGGCACCTGTAGTCCCAGCTATGCGGAGGCTGAGGCAGGAGAATGGCGTGAACCCTGGGGGGGCGGAGCCTGCAGTGAGCGGAGATCGCGCCACTGCACTCCAGCCTGGGCGACAGCGAGACTCCGTTTCAAAAATAAATAAATAAATAAATAAATAAATAAATAAATAAATAAATATACTATTTCGGATCACCTGAGGTCAAGAGTTCGAGACCACCCTGGCCAACATGATGAAACCCCATCTCTACTAAAAATACCAAAAATTAGCCAGATGTAGTGGTGGACACCTATAATCCCAGCTACTCAGAAGGCTGAGACAGGAGAATCACTTGAACCCGGGAGGCAGAGGTTGCAGTGAGCTGAGATCACTCCATTGCACTTCAGCCTGGGCAGCAACAGTGAAACTCCGTCTCAATAAATAAATAAATAAATACAATTTGAAGACAAAATTGAGAGATAAAAGGAAATTATATGCAACTGGTGAAGTAAAACTTTTGTCCCCCCTGAGTCCAGTGAAGATACACATGCATCTAGAAACTGACAAAAGACAGTTTTACCTAAATTTTAAAAAATAGTTTTTACTTTAGTTAATTAATTAATTAATTTATTTTGAGATGGAGTCTCACTCTGTCGCTCAGGCTGGAGTACAGTGGAACAACTTCGGCTCACTGCAACCTCCTTCTCCTGGGTTCAAGTGATTCTTATGCCTCAGCCTCCTGAGTAGCTGGGATTATAGGCACATGCCACCATGCCCGGCTAATTTTTGTACATATTTTTTTTTAGTAGAGATGGGGTTTCACCATGTTGGCCAGGCTAGTCTCGAACTCCTGATCTCAAGTGATCTGCCCGCCACAGCTTCCCAAAGTGCTGGGATTATAGGTATGAGCCACTGTGCCCAGCTATTTTTTTTATCAGAAAATACGTAACCAATATTTTCCCCTTCAGAAAATTATTAAAGTATTCCTGTTAAAAGTTCTGCTAAAGTCAATAATTAGCATGTCTCTATATCAGTGATTAATGCCATCAAATCAAATGCTAGCTTTTTCACATTTTTCTCAAATATGATTTCTTACCAATGAGGGACGGTTAGTATAAAGGTCCCAAAAGATAACTTATAATCATAAAATGTATTTAGATAATGCCTTCCCGGATGGACAAGTTGTAGTCTGTAGTGTGGATATAATTTTTAGGAAGTACTTTAAAACAGAGATATATTAGAAACTATGAGACATACTAAATCAGAGACAGATTAGAAACTCTGTGAACAGAGATGAGGAACATGTACTGCCATAAAAGAAAATGGGGTTTATTTAAGCCACTAAAAGTAAGGACATAAAATGGACAATTCTGATAGTTAAAAAGTGTTGTGTTCATCTATTCAAAATGTAGTATAATTTTATTTGAGATTGTCTTTTTTTAAGTTTGAAGATGAAAAAAATTTGTATCAAAAGAATTATTTGAAAAATATTCTTCATCTGAGTAAAAAGTCCTGTGTCTCTGGGTAGATATTAATTTTATTTCAGGTGATTTAACAAGTTGCAAATTGGAGAATGGGATGAATAAAGCAGGGAAAAGTCATCCCACTTAAAATTACATATTTAAGGCCAGGCGCAGTGGCTTATGCCTGTAATCCCAGCACTTCAGGAGGCCAAGGTGGGCAGATCACCTGAGGTCAGAAGTTGGAGACCAGCCTGACCAACATGGAAAAACCTCATCTCTACTAAAAATACAAAATTAGCCGGGCGTGGTGGCACATGCCTGTAATCCCAGCTACTTGGGAGGCTGAGGCACGAGAATCGCTTGAACCCGGGAGGCAGAGGTTGCTGTGAGCTGAGATCGCACCATTGAACTCCAGCCTGGGCAACAGGAGTGAAACTCCATCTCAGAAAAAAAAAAAAATAATAATTACCTATTTGATTAGGATGTCAGAAAGTAGTTCATTAACTATGCCATGGTTATAGCCATATATGATTTTTAGTTTAATTTTGAATTCAAAAGTTGGCAATAACTAGATTAGAAAATGTATCATATGTTGCCAAACATTCAGAAGTCGCTTTCACCTCACGCTGCTCTACCAAAACTTTGTTTAATGTCACCAGTGACCTCTGCATTGCTAAGCCTAGTGGTCGTTACTTGGGTATCTTTTTATTTGATCTAGCAGCAGCATATAACACTTTTTATTTTTCCCTGTTGTTTGGTATAGTTCTTCTTGTGGCTACACGGATTCCACATTCTCTTGGTTGTGATTCTTTCTCACTGGTCATCCTGCCTCACCTCCGTTGTTAATTTCTCCCCTTCTCTTCACCATCTTTAATATTGGTGCACCTGAGGGCTCAGGCTTTAGTTCTGTTCACTTCTCTTAGAAACCCTTTGAACTGGGCTTTCAAAACCATGGCCCTACTGACATTTTGGGTCAGACAATTCTTTATATGTGGGGCTATCCTGAGCATTGTAGGATGTTCGGCAGTATCCCTGGTCTCTAATAGCCTCTACCTATTAGATGCCACTAGTAATTCATTCTCCAATTGTGACAACCAAAAATGTCTCCAGACGTTGCCTGCTGTCCCCTGGGGAAAAACAATTGCCTTCAGTTGAAAACCACTGACGTACTCTTTGCAATCTTGGGGATATCATTGAGACTTACACCTTTAAATACATGAATACGATATTAATTAACATATTTATTTTACTAACCCAGTCTTTCACAAATTTCAGGCTTGTATATCCAACTGCTTACTTGGCACATTCAACTCAATGGCTATAAATATCTGAAACTTCAGATGTTCAAAACGAAACTGATCTTCCCTCCTAAACCCTTGATCTCAGTCATTAACACATTTTTATGCTAATTCCAGCTTTCAGTTTCACAGGCTTAAAATCTTGTCTTTAATCTTGACTTTTCACCTTATCCACATTCCACATTAATCCACATTCAGCCCATCTGCACAGATCTTCTAAATACATTCCAAGTGCAGTCATGTTTTACCCTGATGTGGTACACTATCAGCTCCCTCTGGGATTTCTGAACTTTTGTTGAGATTCCATTAATACCAACTGCTCTCCCTACTTCCACCCTTGCTCCTCCCACTGCCCTGGGTAATCTGTTTCTAACAAAGCAGAAATCTGCCTCAGGTCTGTCACCCTCTACTACAGTGATTCAAAGTTTTTCTTTCTTTTTTTTGAGACCCAGTCTCGCTCTGTCACCCAGACTGGACTGTAGTGGCGCGATCTCAGCTCACCACAACCTCTGCCTCCTGGGTTCAAGTGATTCTCCTGCCTCAGCCTCCTGAGTAGCTGGAATTACAGGCACCCACTACTACACCCGGCTAATTTTTGTATTTTTAATAGAGATGGGGGTTTCACCATGTTGGTCAGGTTGGTCTCAAACTCCTGACCTTGTGATCCACCTGCGTCAGCTTCCCAAAGTGCTGGGATTACAGGCGTGAGCCACCATGCCTGGCCCAAAGTTTTTCTATTTCTCAGAATAAACTTGAAAGCCTTCGGATGGCCTAACAAGTCCTGCATTACTTGGTCCCTAGTGACCTCTCTGATCAGCTTCCCTCCTGCTCTCCCTTCCTCACTCACTTTGCTTTTTTGTTACCTGTACATCTTTTTGACAGTGTCTATTTTTTTTTTTATTTTTTAAAAAGAGGTTGTTTTCATTGATTATTGAAAGGTTTTTATATACATTAAATTACATGTTTAAAAAAACATTTCTCTAGGTTTGTGGCTTGCCTTTTCACTTTCTGTATGTGTCGTGTTTTTCATATCGTGATTAAGAATTTTTACCAGACCAATGGTCATAAATATTTCTCCTATATCTTATTCTGGAAGTTTTTCTTCTTTGAACTATAATATTTATGTCAAGAATCCCTTTCAAATTATGTGTTATATACAATGTGAATTAAGGATTGAAGTTCATTTGTTTTTACATTTGATTTTTCTGTTGCTTGGGGAAGAATTGCTCCCTTAACAATATTGGATCTTTCAGTCTATAAATGTTTCTTCATTTATTTGGGCTCTTCATCCTTCTTTTTTAGCAATGTTTTGAAGTTTTCAGTACACAGGTCTGGCACATCTTTTGGTACATTTATCCATAAGTGTTCCCCACCCCCTTTTTTTGAGGCTATTGTAAATAGTACAATTATTTTTATTTTGATTTGCAATTGTTCAATACTGGTATATAGAAATATGACTAATGTGTTTATGTTGATCCTACAAAATTGCTAAAGTTTATAATTAGTTTTAATGTCTCATTTTTAGATTCCATAGGATTTTCTTTATAGACAATCATATTGTATGTAAATAAAGACAGTTTTGCATTTGCTGTCTACTCTGAATGTCATTTATTAATTTCTATTGTTATTTTGAACTGTTTAGAACATCAGATAAATGTTGAATAGAAGTGGTTAGAGTTGACATTTTTGTCTGACATTTGATTTTAAGGGGAAATCATTCAGTTTTTAATCTCTAGCTGCAATGCCATATATATGGTCTCATATGAGCCTTTTATGAGATTCTTAGTTTGCTTAGAGTTCTTATTATGAATAGATGTGGGATTTTTTCAAATGCTTTCTCTGTATCTGAGGTGATCATATGTTTTTAAAATTTGTTAATATGGTGAATTACATTGATTGGTTTATGAATAAACCAACTTTGCATTCTGAGGATAAACACCACTTGATTTTGATATCAACATTTAAATAATATACTCAGTGCTAAAGAAAGTAGGGGGAGAAATATGTTCTCCAACACTGCTGATTGGGATGTAAAGAGGCAAGACATTTTTGTAAGACAGTTTGCCTACGTATCAAATGGCTGACACATATTGGCATCATCTCATCCAGCAATTCTGTTTCAAGAAATTGTAAGGGGGAAAATCAACTATGAATAAATATTTATAAACATGTATATTTACCTAAAATTATGAAAAACATAGAGATGCAATTTTTCAATAACAGAAGAGGGCTTAAATAAGTGACAGAGCAATGTTATTAACATTCTGTCATTTTGTAATGATAAATTAAATGACAGTACTTACATTTAAAATCACATGTATAATATGATCCCCTTTATATAATAAGCATGCATATATTTATGCATGAAAGAAACACTGAAGAATTTACCAGCTAATTTTAACCATTTTTATCTCCTGAGGGTGAGAGCTTTTTTTTAAAGCTATAATTTCTAATTTGTATTTGTATGTTTCAATTCTTTCCAATAAAAATTCATGCCTCAGACTTCTTGGCCTGCTATAACAAAATATCATTGACTGGGTGACTTAAAACAACAAATATTTATTTCTTACAGTTTTGGAGGCAGGGCAGTCCAAGAACAAGGTGCTGACATGTTTAGTGTGTAGTGAAGGCCTTCTTCCTGGTTTGCAGAAGGCTGCCTTCTTGCTGTATCCTAACATGGGCATGATAGATTGATGTCTCATTTCTTCCTGTTTTTATAAGGACATTAATCCCATCATAAGGGACCCACTCTCATGACCTAATCTAACCCTAACTACTTCCCCAAGTCCTCACCTTTAAGTCCATCAATTTGGGGATTAGGACTTCAACATATGAATATTGGGGAGACATAAACATTCAATCTGCAGCAATGCATTTTTTTGCATTAGGAAAAAAATAAGAAACAGAAAAAATATTTTTTCAGTGTAGCTAATTTGGATCAGTTCATCTGCCATTTTGGTAACTGTTTTGCTGCATAATCCTTGGTGGGGAATCCAGAATTATCCTAACTTTATTTTACATTATTTTGCTACTTGTTAAACTGTGATATATATACTATTATTCAAAAGATATCATTTTTGAGGTCTTTCTGGGTTTTTTAAATTTGTCATAACTGGGAGAGGAAAATTTCTGGGAAAATGTTATTGAAGATCAAGTAATTGTGAAGTGTGTAGATGGAGGTGGCTGGGCCTTGTTTATTTTGTTTCAGAATATTGTGCCAGTGGTAACACTTAAATATTCAAAAAGATACATTTGGGGGGAATAAAAGAAAACTTTGTGTTACATGATGTGTTGTTAATTTTTAGATATTAATAGCTTTTATTCTATGATACAGCACATATTGAAATCTTACTTTTAGGCAGGGCATGGTGGCTCAGGTCTGTAATCCCAGCACTTTGGGAGGCCAAGGCAGGCGGATCACCTGAGGTCAGGAGTTCGTTACCAGCCTGGCCAACGTGGCTAAACCCCATCTCTACTAAAAATACCAAAATTAGCCGGATGTGGTGGCACAGCCTGTAGTCCCAGCTACTCGGGAGAATGAGGCAGGAGAATTGCTTGAACCCGGGAGGTGGAGGTTGCAGTGAGCCGAGATCGTGCCACTGCACTCCAGCCTGGGTGACAGACCTAAAGTCCATCTCAAAAAGGAAAAAAAAAAAAAAGAAGAAATCTTACTTTTAAGGAAATTTATGGATAATTAACTTATAAAGGTTAATAAGAAAAGTTAATATGTTTGAGTACTTTAATGCTTTCTAATTTATCAAAATAGAACTGTGCATTTACTCAAAATGCCCTTTGATAACATCTTAAAAAATAATATTGGTCTGGCTGCTCAGTAGGTCTGATCTTAAATAGTATTTACAATGTATCAAAGTGAGGTAGAAAATAAAAACAATTTTTCCATATAATTGGAACTCAAAACACACAGTTATTTAGCATTAATTTTTTTCCATTGTGAGAATTTTGGACAGAAATAAAATCTTTTTCTTTATCCCCCTGCTAAACTTGGCTTTATTCCCTAAGAAATAAGGAAAACACTAGCAAAACACTGAGGCAAAAATACACGCTGACTTTCTACTATACAAACAATGTAAAGGGCTTTAAATTTTTTATAAAAATTATGTGTACCTGTTTTAGTTCATTTGTGTTGCTATAACAGAATATTTGAGACTGGGTAATTTATAAACAAAAGAGGTGTATTTGGCACACTATCCTATAGTGAGATAGGATAGTGACTTCACACTACAGGCTGGGAAGTTTAAGCTTGGATAGCTGCATCTGGTAGCTTCTGGTAAGGGCTTCGTGCTGAGTCAAACAAAACACAACGGGGAAATAGAAGGGGAGCTAGGCACTTTCACAAAAGGGCAAAACACACAAGATGCAACCTCACTTTAAAACAACCTATTTTGGGGGAACTAATGTATTCCTGCTAGAATTAAGCCAGTCTTCAGAAAAATATATTAATTCCTCTTAAAGACTTAATCATCTTAAAGGCAGCACCTCCCAACCTTGCCACATTGGGGGCCAAGTCTCAATGTGAGTTGTGGTGAGGACAAACCAACATTCATCTTTTATATTTTTTATACATTTTTATATTTTTTACGGCAGCCATTATAACAAGTGTGAGGTGATATTTCATTGCGGTTTAATTTTCATTTCTCAGATTGTTAGTTATGTTGAAGATTTCTTTATATACCTGTTGACTATTTGTATGTCTTCTCTTGAGAAATAGCTATAAAGTTCATTTGCCCAAGGCATACACTCTTAATACTTTGTCTCAGAATAGTATTTTAGATGTAAGTTAGTGATGCTTTTCTTGCATATTCCACTTTTTCATTCATTTGCTACTCATTAGCTCTTGCATTCAGATATTTATTCATGCAGCCATGTTTATGTTTCTAGTACATGCTACACCTTCTACTAGTTGCTGAAGGTAATGGCTTTGAACAAAAGCAGCAATGCTCCTATCCTCATGAGCTATATTTTAGTTTATGTTAGTGGTATAATGTTAATGATGATTTCTATGGTGTAAATCAGGACTTTAAATTTTCTATGATATGTTCAGAACATTTATTATTTCTTTGATAATCAAATGAAAAGCATCTGATAGAGGGTGATAAACTGAGAACTTGTAATTACTTCTCCTCAACCTAAATATTTAATGTGTATTGTAAATGTAGTAGAACAGCCTCTTTGTGGTAGCAAGCTGGTTTTTGAATTCTTGAAATACAAATGTATGTTAATGTATTCTAAGTAGCTATTCATTTCTTTTTTACACATTTCCTGTGATGAATGGCGGTGCTAGCAACATAATTGAGATAACATTGTCTGAAATGCTGGTGTACTCCATACCCGTGTTTCTCTTCATTATTTGGTGCTTACATGAACTAAAAATCTCTGTGTGAATGAAAGTGTCTGATAAATTTTAGAAAAGAGTGATGCTCCTTTAGCCAGACTTTTAACAGAGACTGGATTATTGTTTTCTAGCCTCAGTGTCAAACACAAGGTACTCACTTGTTGACTGATTTTAAAATTAAAAGCCGTGAGACACAGAATAAACATGGTTCACAGAGACAAGGATCTCCATATTCCTAATACTTTCATTTCTCTCTAACACTAGAACTGGTGGAACAAAGAGGAGAGATAGCACTAGTAGAGCCAAGGGCCCTTCTGAGGAACCTGGGCTCATATTGGGTGCTGCCAAGTGGAAGGCAGGAAGGAATGCCGAGGTAGAGCCAATGCTATAGGAACTGAACTGTGGAGAAGGCACAGCCACTACCTAGATGCTCCCTGGAAAATAAGAAAAATAGAACTATCCTGGCTTCTCACATGCTGTGGCACTCCGGTATCCTCCAGAGTCTCTCATTGGCTACACCTACCTAGAAGCCAGCTTGTAAGGAAGCCTAGGAAATGTTGCTTGCATGGTGGAAATGAAAGTATTAGATCTGACATCAGGGCAGTAAAGGACTAGTGTGACCCAACCATATTGTAGCTAAGCTTCCATTCTCATATTTCTGCCCATATTTAATTGCTTTACATCAACAATTACACACCGATGTTTAATTACATCAACAATTACATGCTGATGTTTAATTACATCAACAATTACATGTTGATGTTTAATTACATCAACAATTACATGTTGGTGTTTAATTACATCAACAATTACATGTTGATGTTTAATTACATCAACAATTACATGTTGATGTTTAATTACATCAACAATTACATGTTGATGTTTAATTACATCAACAATTACATGTTGATGTTTAATTACATCAACAATTGTATGAGGCAAATCTCTGTTGTACAATTGAAAATACTCTCTTTCTTCCACTACTAAACAGGAGAGGTCCAGCATCCTGTCAGTCACCACATACATCTCAAAGTCCAGCATCTCTCTCTCTAGGTGGTTAAACAGATCTGAATATGGTTACTCAGGACTGGTGACCTATAAACTAAATCTTAAAATAGGGTGATATAAAATAGAAGAATGTCAAAGGGAAAAAAATAAATAATTGTTTAAAATATGTATGTATATTCATAATGCTTATATGAAGCTTGATTCTAATAGTACTTGGCTTTTATAATTGATTAAAGGTCATATTGACAACTATCACTTTCTTCTTTCATAACCAATTCCATGCTTTCAGACAGTATCTCAGAGAGTAAGAGTTTTTGCTTGGTTGGATAATTCAACCTTTATTCTTGAAGATTTCTCAGTGTTCTGGCTTTATTGAATTGCTTTAGTCTTTCATTATCTTTTACTTTTGAACATGGATGAAATCAGAGGTGTCCCTGTGAAACTCCTGGTTACAGAAACAGTCTTTCCTGACTTCACTGCATAGCAGCAACCCAGTCATTTCTTGATAACCAGAATCAACCAACACATCTAGTATAGTAACACGTTAACTATGACTATTGGTTTAGTAACATAGGAGGAAGACAAAAGAGCAAAATGTTAGTCTCAACTTGCAATTAATTAAAAGCTCTGTGTCTTCTGGTGGTAGCATTTCTCCCATAGGAATTAAGAAGTCCTAAACCAGCAGAACCCCTGATTATGGGATTACAATGTACAAATTCTACTGATGGGGCATTAATTATAATAGAGTGACCCATCTGACTTTCACCCTTTCATTCCTAGACCCATGTAGTTTGGCTATGAGTGAAATAGTATCATTTGTTGATGGCTCATTCAAAGTATATTTCTCTTCTCTATGACCACATCTTAGCCTAGCAGCATATTTTTTTCTAACCTGGAGCCACAGTTGTGTCTTCAATAGCTATTCCACTGTTAGGTTAGGTCAGCTGTTTCTAAGTAAGAGTTCATAGTAAAACCAGTGAATTCCATGGGCATGAGTTTTTCTGCATTTCTTTGGCTTTGAATGAATTCTTCAATCAAAAGCAATTCTGCATAAAATGCGTATGTTTGCTACATTTTATACAGCATGTGGTTGCAGTTGTGTTTTATGCAGCATGTGGTTGCAGCGTGAATCTCTCTGAATATCACTATACTAAGGACTCTAATGTGGACAGATGACCCTGAACAGTAGTGGGATCTAGAAGAGCTTTGAGGGAAAGTCCATCTTTTTGAGGCCATTCATGTTAAACCCTTCAAGTCGTTCCATTGAAACTCTTCTCACTAGGCTAACGATAAGGAGATGCATTAGTCTGTTCTCATTCTGCTGATGAAGACATACCCAAGACTGGATAATTTTTAAAGGAAAGAGATTGAATTGACTCACAGTTCCTTAGAGCAGGGGAGGCCTAAGGAAACTTACAATCATGGTGGAAGGGGAGGCGAACATGTTCTTCTTCACATGGCGGCAGCAAGGAGAAGTGCAGAGGAATTGCCCTTTATAAAATCATCAGATCTTGTGAGACTTATTCACTATCACAAGAACAGCACGGGAAAAAACTGCCCCCATGATTCAGTTACTGCCCATTCCGGGTCCCTCCCATGATGTGTGGGGATTATGGGGGCTTCAATTCAAGATGAGATTTGCTGGGGGCACAGCCAAACCATATCAGATGGTAACATTCAACTAGCAACATGTAGCTCTTTCCAAAGAAATCTTTCTTCTTAAATCTTTTGTTAGTCTTTCACATTATAGAAACTCTTTTATAACCACTGCACAGTGTGAGGGGTTCCAGAGTCCCTTCTAGAAAAGCATAGCACACTTAAAATAAATCCACTGAGCATTTGTTATCCCCTTGTATTAGTCCATTTTCACACTGCTATAAAGAAACTACCTGAGACTGCATAATTAATAAAGAAAGAGGTTTAATTGACTCACAGTTCTGCATGGCTGGGGAGGCCTCAGGAAACTTACAATCATGGCAGAAGGCAAAGGAGAAGTAGGCACCTTCTCCACAGGGCAATGGGACAGAATGAATGCAAGCAGGGGAAATGCCAGATGCTTATAAAACCATCAGATTTTGTGAGACTCATTCATTATCATGAGACCAGTATGGGGGAAAGCACCTCCATGATCCAATTGCCTCCACCTGGTTCCTCCCTCAACATGTTGGGATTACAATTCGAGATGAGATTTGGGTGGTGACACAGAGCCAAACCATATCACCCCTCTGGTGAGGGTTTGAGACTTTATGTGAAAAACTTTCATTTGAGTCTGGTACATTAATTTGGAATGTAGTATCTATTGTATTCCAGTGTCGAGTCAAAATTCTGTTATATAAAATTATTAGTAATGTAATAATGCCTCAGCATTATTCCTCTGTTTTATTTTCTGCCTTCTGATCCATTTTCCTCAAGAATAATTTCCTTAAAGTGTAAATCTCTATTCAAGACTCATTTAATTCCAACACCCCAAAGTTGAACTAAGGACTTTTTATCTTAGACTAGAGAGACAGGAGAGGGCTGATTTCAAGGGTTAGAAATTATAAGCCCCTGATCCAGAACTGTAGTAAACTAATTCTTTTTGTTTTAAATGAATCTTCCCTACTCTCCACAGACATACCCAATGGGCCCTTTGTGCCTTCGCTGTCAGCAGATACCATCTCAGCCTGTCACACGATTCTAACACCTATAAACCTCCAAAAGGGACAGGCTCTGGATCACCACCTTCCAGGAAGCTTTCCTCTTCTGGGTATTGGTTAGGGCTGTCTACAAATGTCTTCTGATTTTCTTAAAGATGTTTACATGTCTGGCTGCTAAGGAATTTTAGGAGAGATGGCTCTTGTTAATTTTGGAAAATATCCTATTCTATCAATTTGCTAATAAATAAGTGACTACTTGCTAAAATAAATATTTAAACAGCTACAATAAATTAGGTCTAGTGTCTAACATCTAGCAGGTGAGTCTTCCCTTCAGCTATAAACCCTGGTTCAAGGACAAATCCTGAGTCTGCTCAAACAGTGCAGTGGGCTACTTTTAAATGGCAGTTTTTAACATACTTACTGTGATTATTAGTTTATAGGTGTGTCTTCCCCATTATCCAGTGAGATAATTGAGTAAGTAGTTTTCATTATTCATCTTTGTGTTCTAGAACCTAATTTAAAGGTCAGCTACTGAATACAGAGTAAATTAATTACAGAATGCATGTAAGCATAAAGGAAGGGAGAGAGGAAGGAAGAAATGAAGGGAGGGAGGGAGGTAGGGAGGGAGGAAAGTTAATTTTATTTAATGAAGAAATTTGACAAGATCAAAAGTCACTGTCTCTTTATGGATGAACCACAGATGTCTGCTAAGATTAAATTAAAATAAGAATGAATTTATAATAGTTCTGCCACTGTATGAATACATATATATATATATATATATATATATAGTGTTTTTATGATCACAAAACAATGAATACTTATTGAATAGAAGTTTGGCTCAGGCATTAACTGTTGATATATCTTGAAATTTAGGGAACAGATTTTATTTCTTTAAAAATGTGTATATTGGTTCATAGTTTTTATTTTTTATTTTTATTAATTTCAAATAAGCCATGCACTTAAAAAGAGTGAAATCGCATTAAAGGATTTCTCATTGAAAGCAACAATTCCCCTGATTTACCTCAACCTAACCCAACAGGCAACAAACTATAGCTTTCTGTTTTGGGATCATTTTGTTGTATCTTCATATTATTAAATATATATTTTTATTGCTGTTTCTTGGTATATCTATTTTGGCCATGATTTTTTGATTGCTTTTGGATGGATGCCAAAGAAAAACACCTCCTTAGATACCCTTCTTACCTTTGCATGTTTGATTATAATATGTTGACTTCTTCTAGGATATCTTAGTTGCTTCATTTGCTTTCAATAAGGTGCTTACTTACACCTTTATTTTCTGGCTTGCCTACCATGGGTCATAGCTAGGGAGTATTCTTGGTGAATGAGGTGCTAACCCTGCCCTTCCCTCCCCTGCTCCTGCATCCTGTGTGTTGAACAGTCACCCCTCTTTGGCTGCAACCCATTCCATGAGCATTCCGGCCTTTCTCTACCTGCTTGACTGGGCACCACTGTTCCACATGCTGTCTTTATGAAACCTGTTACAGTTTTTCTCTTTGCTATTAGTGCATTCCTTATCCTTATTTGTGAGTTTAAAACATAATGATTTCTTTTTTTTTTTTTTATTTCTTATTATACTTTAAGTTTTAGGGTACATGTGCACAATGTGCAGGTTTGTTACATATGTATACATGTGCCATGTTGGTGTGCTGCACCCATTAACTCGTCATTTAGCATTAGGTGTATCTTCTAATGCTATCCCTCCCCCCTCCCCCCACCACACAACAGTCCCCGGAGTGTGATGTCACCCTCTTGTGTCCATGTGTTCTCATTGTTCAATTCCCACCTATGAGTGAGAATATGCGGTGTTTGGTTTTTTTGTCCTTGCGATAGTTTGCTGAGAATGATGGTTTCCAGAATGTTTCTTTACTTCCATAGTAATAAAGTATGAGAGGGAGAAGAAGTAAATGCCTTCCTTTTGTTACCAGGGGTCTTTGCTCCCAGAGCTCCCAAGATGGTGGCCGGCCACTCCCAAGATGGTGGCAAGCCTCTTGCTCTCTGACCTGGGGTACTTGGCCTCATGGATTCCAAGGAATGGAATCTGGGGCCATGTGGTGAGTGTTATAGCTCTATTAGAAGCTGTGGGTCACGGAAAGGAACCGTGGAACCCAGCGACAAGTGTTCAGCTAGATTAGGATGAACCCGGGAACTTAGCCGCATAGGAACAATGGTGAGCCTTCAGCCTGATTGGGAGCGGCAATGGGCGCCTTGCTGGATCAGAAGCGCAGTGGACACCCTGCCGGATCTGGAGGGGCGGAAGTCAATGGCAGGTCTGCAAGGGCAGCAATCAGCAGCGGTGGACAGCGAGCGAAAGCTCAGCTTGAGCCGGAACAAACAGACCAGAAGAGTGTGCAGTTGCAAGATTTAATAGAGTGAAAACAGAGCTCCCATACAACAGGAGGGGACCCAAAGGGGGTTGCCGCTGCCGGCTCCCTCCCCCTGTGCTCTCAGGCGATAGATGATTTGACTATTTCTCTCCCTCCTGCTTTTAGCCTAATTGGTATTTTAGTGAGCCCTCTTTACTACCTGATGGGTCGGGTGTGAGCTGAGTTACAAGCCCCATGTTTAAATGTGGGTGCAGTCACATTCCCTAGCTAGGCTTAGGAATTCTTAGTCGGCCTAGGAAATCCAGCTAGTCCTGTCTCTCACTTTGACTAGATTAAACCAGAGCTTTTTTTGTTTCTTTTGGCTTTTGTTCAATGTTGATTGGTTTGCTTTAGGTTTTGTTCTTTTTTCTGCTTTATTTGAATGATAAGAGTTTTACTTGATATTTTATCTTCTGCCAAGGATAAGAAGGCTTAATTTCTTTTGCAAGGGCGTATCTAGTTTTAAAATTAGTATTTTTCCTTTGTATTTGTTACCTGTGCTTGGTAAGTTTCAATTTCATCTCATATGTTATAGTATTACTCTACTTTATCTAATATATTGAGCTATACTATTTAACAATAATCATAATTTCTTCCCTTTACAAAATATTTTATGCCACAGAGTCACATAAATTATCTCACTTAAAAAAAGTCATTTTGTTAGTTGCCTAAAGAAAAACTTCAGACTAATCTTTCCCTCCCCAAAGTCAGCTTAAGTGTAGAAACATCACTGACCTCCAGAATCCTCAGTTTTGGATTACTTCCCCTTTCTGTGTACTCTCATTTTAATACTACATCATTTAGATAGTACTAGTTTAATTATACTGTGGCAAATACTGTGTTAAAGTTTACAGACATTGTTGCTACAAAAAGTAGTGGCATTTTTGTTGATGTTGAAAAACTTATTTTTAGCAGTTCGAAGAAAAAAAATTTAAAAAATTAATATAGAGAACACACCTCCCTTCCTAATAGTCTATATTAATAAACAAATGAAATTAAAATTCTGAATTTTTCCAAATGAATCATCTAAGACTATTTTGACAAATCCCTGATCTTCAGGATTTTCCTAACTAAGGCAGGTAACATTGATTTGGCCAAGATATTTAGTAAAAAAGATATTTAACGTATTTAACATCTAATTTAGATATTAGAAAGCAGGTTCTTGAAAGACGAAATTAAGAGCTCTACATCTGCCTCTGTGATCAGAGTCAGCGGTTTGAATGAGTTTCATCCACATTTGATGTAGACAGAGTGCTTTTTCTGCTAGATGAGCATCCAGGAACACAAGAAAAACTGTGATGGTGAGGCAGAGCAGGCGTCATGCTGACAGCTGAGATGCTTGATACCTTCGCTGGCCCGGTGGTCTTGTTATTTGGTTGGGTTGACATCAAAAGAGCACCCTGAGATTCATCAGATTGACAGCATGGTTGACACATAGCTACAGCTTTTGTAAATATTTATATTAGGCCTCAAGGAAAGGGATAAGTAAGTGCACATTGTTGGGTGCAGAGTAAATAGGAAAGTACAGGTTAGGGAGATTATCTTGCTTTTCTAAGTAACTGACATGGGATTTGTGTGAAAGGAGTGGTTCCAGAAGTGTAGGATAATCAGAAGAGTATGATGAACAAATTTGCCCAGGAAGGGAAATAAGATGTTGTTTTATCATCTTAACATTTTACTTTACATATGCATTTCATTTAAAAATTTCCTTCAACTTTTAATTTAAGTTCTGGGGCACATGTGTAGGAAGTGCAGGTTTGTTACATAGGTAAACGTGTGCCATGGTGGTTTGCAGCACAGACCAACCCATCACCTAGATATTAAGCCCAACATCCATTAGCTATTCTTCTTGATGCTGTCCCTTCCCCTGCCTCTCCCCGACAGCCCCCAATGTATGTTGTTCCCCACCATGTGTCCATGTGTTCTCATCATTCAGCTCCTGCTTATAAGTGAGAACATTCAGTGCTTGATTTTGTGTTCCCCCATTAGTTTGCCGAGGATAACAGCCTCCAGATCCATCCATGTCCCTGCAGAGGACATGATCTTGTTCCTTTTTATGGCTGCATAGCATTCCATGGTGTATATGTACCACATTGTCTTTATCCAGTCTATCATGGATGGCCATTTAGGTTGATTCCATGTCTTTGCAATTATGAATAGTGCTACAATGAATATACATGTATTTTTATAATAGAATGATTTATATTCCTTTTGGTATATACCCAGTAATGATTATATACCCAAAGAGATACCATTTGACCCAAATTGCTGGGTCCAATAGTATTTCTGCCTCTAGATCTTTTAGAAATTGCCACACTGTCTTCCATAATGATTGAACTAATTTACACTCCCACCAACAGTGTGGAAGTGTTCCTTTCTCTCTGCAACCTCGCTAGCATCTCTTGTTTCTGGAGTTTTTAATAATTGCCATTCTGACTGGCAAAACATGGTGTCTCACTGTGATTTTGTTTTGCATTTCTCTATCAGTGATGGTTTTTTTCATATGTTTATTGGCCACATGAATATCTTCTTTTGAGAAGTGTCACATACACTCATATGTTCCTTACCATACTATTCACAATAGCAAAGACATGGAAACAACCTAGGTGTTCATCAACAGCGGACTGGATAAGAAAATGTGGCACATATGCACCATGGAATACGATGCGGCCATAAAAAAGAATGACATCATGTCCTTTGCAGCAACATGGTTGCAGCTGGAAGACATTATCCTAAACAAATTAAGGCAAGAACGGAAAATCAAATATTGCATATTCTTTTTTTTTTTTTTTTTTTTTTTTGAGACGGAGTCTTTCTCTGTCCCCCAGGCTGGAGTGCAGTGGCGCGATCTCGGCTCACCACAACCTCCACCTCCTGGGTTCACGCCATTCTCCTGCCTCAGCCTCCCGAGTAGCTGGGACCACAGGCGCCCGCCAACACGCCCGGCTAATTAATTGCATATTCTTACTTATAAATGGGAGCTAAACATTGGGTACTCACGGGCATAAAGATGGGAACAATAGATGCTAGGGATTACTAGAAGGAGAAGGGAGGAAGAGGGGCAAACGTTGAAAACTAACTGTTGGGTTTTATGCTCACCACTCGGGCAGTGGGATCAATCATACCTCAAACCTCAGCATCACACAATATACCCATGTAACAAACTTGTACATGTGTTCCCTGATTCTAAAATAAAACTTGAGATTCTTTTTTAAAAAGAAAAATTTCAAAATTTATTTACCTCTCAATGCATATGATTTCTTTGTTTATGTCTCCTTCCCCCTATACTGTAAAATGTTTTATAGCAGGATCTATAATAATTAAGGCCTGGACAAATCATAGAATCTATATTAATTGTGATATCTTCTATATTCAATCTATATACAGCATAGGATGTAGTGTAGTGTTTTGAACATTATAGATCCTCCAACAGTATTTGTTGAATACATTTATTAAAGATAATAGGTTGTTTGCAATAGATTCTAGGTAACATGATTGCAGTTTGAGAACAAACTCAATTCTTTTATATTTCAGTGTTCTACTGAACACCAAACACAAAAATGAATATTATTGCTACCATAAAGGTTGACAACTTTTATTAATATTTAAGATTTTTTTAATGGTTCAAAGAACTATGGGAATGTTAATATTGGAAACACAGCTTCCTGACTCATATTTTTCATGAGTATTAAAATGAAAGTATCAACCCTAGTTTGTTTTCTTTTACATCTAAATAATTAAGATTCTTCCACAATCTTCTGAACTTAATTTATTAAATAACAAAGTCATTGCTTTGAAATTCAAGGAAATTGACATTTTAAGCTCTGATTTATGATTTTCTTGCAGACTATGTGAGTAATCTGATTATTTTTATATTGATGAAAAATAGTTCAATAAGAAATTTACTCAGACACTTGTACCTTGACGTTATATGTAGAAAAATAAAGATACAATATTTGTAAATTTATCTACCTGAAAAATATTTGCTTTGGATTAATGAGATATGAGATTGGTTCATTTAAATAGCTATTTAAATGTCTCTCTCATCTAGTTTTCCTACTGTGTATTTCCACATAAAGAAACATGCACCGAAATCTGAAAGGTCAGAAGTCTAAAATAGTAAACATATGTCACTCAAATTCATGATACATACTAAGACCCAGAGAAAGGAGTCTGTAGGAATCCTATAGAACATCTCCTATTACCCTCCTTTATTAACTCACTGCAATCCAATTTCATCTTATAATATCTTCACTGTTTATGTTTTCAATCCTCTAATCACGAGTGTGGCTATTTTTGTGCAGGGTACATAATATGCTTAATCTCTTTTGTTAATAGGGATTTTTTAAAAGACCTTTTAGAGGTGGGAGTCATTTTAAAAGCAGATTGTGCAATTTTTCTCCTTCATATATTTAAACATGTTTTAATAATGTTTCTTTCTACAGGTTTGGGTACACTTGGCAGATTTTTAGACATGGAAGTCTAGAGCCGTGTTTCTATTTAATATTTTCAGCTTTATGTGTAGTATGTATACTTTACACATTTCAAAGTTGTTCTCTCATCTGTCTCCATAGTGTCTTTATAAGATAAATGGCTGGTATATCCTGAGATCCTAACTATAATGCTAAATTTTGTTTCTTTTAATATTTTAAAATCACATTAACTTTTTATGTTGTTACATATTTATTATTCAAGGCTTAGACAATCTACATGCTTGTTAAGTTTCAGTCTAGGTGCCAATTTTTTCTGCCCTCTTCTCTTAGCTTTGAAATTCTCTTAAATAGAAATAATGTGGGAAGATTTTCATAGCCTAGTCATTACATAACAAATATCAAAGCCGTTAACAGTAAGAAAGCATTTGTTTAATTTCATCATCACTCTCTTTATGGTTTTATCTAAATCCAAACCAGATGTTGAGCAGAACTAACTCCCTATGACATCCATACTTTGTGTGTGTGTGCGTGTGTGTGTGTGTGTGTGTGTTTTCTTCAGAAATCAGAATTTTTGGTCTGTTTAATTTTGTTTTTTGAAAGCTCAGCCATCTGACATGATGAACACATTTCAGAATTTACAATTGTTTCTTGGCCTGAATAAGATCAAATTTTATAAGCATTCGTAATTTTTCTTGGCACAATTCTTCCTTGTGTTTCTTATACATGTTGTTCCCCTGTGAAAAAATTTTCTGGCAGTGTCAAAGAAATACATCTTTGAAATTATGGATTGGACCATGTAGCTGATGACAAAATCAAATTGATGGTTCACCAACAATAGAAACATAAGTGGTTAATTGCTATATATCTTCATGTCACAATTTTTAAAAGCTACATAGCTACATCTTGACGGTGGAAATATTTCTAATAACCAACATTTATTGAATGCTTCCTACGTACTTAGCATTGTGGTAACATTTTGTGGCAGGGAATATTATTGTTATCACTATTTGCTATTGCTAAGTTGATGTGGGCAAAGTCACATACCAAATAGTTCGTTATACCAGTATTTGAATTCAAGCAATTTCACCCCAATGTCCACATTCCAAGTCCCAGCATACCACAGTGCCACAGGGAGGTGACAGCTCTCTGTGGCTGGGCACTTCATCATACCACATTCCTAAACAAGAAGATTATCTTCTTTGTTGTGTTTTCTGCCTTGGATTTCTAGGCATGGTTAGAGCAGATGTCCCTATGTACTAAACATATAAGCATTCAATCACAGAACTATTTATTTGTGTATTTATATGTCAGATCTTATAGAGCAATATTTAAGTTATCAAAACACATAGTGTGTCTGGAATTGGTCCCTTCCGGTGGGTTCTTGGTCTCGCTGACTTCAAGAATGAAGCTGCGGACCCTCGTGGTGAGTGTTACAGTTCTCAAAGATGGTGTGTCCAGAGTTTCTTCCTTCAGATGTTCAAATGTGTCTGGAGTTTCTTCCTTCTGGTGGGTTCGTGGTCTCGCTGACTTCAGGAGTGCAGACGCAGACCTTCGCAGTGAGTGTTACAGCTCTTAAAGTTGGCGCGTGGGAGTTGTTTGTTCCTCCCCGTGGGTTTGTGGTCTCACTGACTTCAGGAATGAAGCTGCAGACCCTTGTGGTGAGTGTTACAGCTCATAAAGGTACTGCAGACCCAAAGTGAGCAGCAGCAAGATTTATTGTGAAGAGCAAAAAAACAAAGGGGACCTGAGCAGGTTGCTGCTGCTGGCTCGGGTGGCCGGCTTTTATTCCCTTATTTGGCCCCACCCATGTCCTGCTGATTGGTCCATTTTACAGAGCGCTGATTGGTCCATCTACAAACCTTTAGCTAGACACAGAGCACTAATTGGTGTGTTTACAATCCTTTAGCTAGACAGAAAAGTTCTCCAAGTCCCCAGCCGACCCAGAAGCCCAGCCAGCTTCACCTCTCAATAGCGTGTAGTAGTGAGTATTAGCATAATATTAAAGAAAGTACCTTGGACTTGCAATCAAAAGGCATGGACTCATTCTGTCTCTTCTACTTGAGAAATGAATGTTTTAAATAAGTTACCTGAGCATTGTTGGTTCTTAGCATCCTCACTCATAAAAGAAGATAATAATATTAATACTAATACTTTTCTCTGACTGGATTGTTACAAAGATTAAGGGGACTAATTAACACAAAAGTAAGAGTAAAGAATTTAGTAGAAAATAAATAGATGATCGTGTTTTTTGCTTCTTTCTTACCACGCAGCTGTTTTAAAAATAGTCAAAATAATCTGTTGCAAGTACCCAGAACTCAAACAATTTGAAGATGGGTTACTTAACTTTTAGTAATTATGATGGAAACCAAAAATTGTCATTAACTAAATGATTATATCATTTTATATTATTAGTGAGAACTCATTTTAGTACTATAAGTATTTAGATGTTAATTTAAATGATTCACGCTGTTCATAAAATTTCTAAAATGAAAATAGTTTAAAAAGTGATTTTCAGACTGTAAAGTTGTGGCCCGTTAGAAGGTGACGAAATCAGTTTACATCTCATTTTGGAGATCATCTTTGTATTTTAATACAAAAAGAGGAGTATATTACTCATAGTTAACCTAAGTATTATTTTTGTGAAACTTTCCATTTGATTTTATGCACACACAGACATACACACGTCTGTACCTGGTCACATGTATGTATGTGTGTATGTATTGGTTTATGATATGAATGTTATTTCTTACCATAAATTTCACTATTATAAAAAAGTTGCTCTCCACAATACTGGCTCTCAGTATCCCATACACAAGATGATGTGTTTAAAAGGTGTGCATGTTACCCAGGCTTGGCCAATCAGAATTTTTTGTAAGATTGTTACGTTAAGTTTAACAATTGTTAGACTGTTAAATTAATTTTTAAATTAATTGTTAAATTAAATTTCCTAACATTGTTAAGTTGCCTCTGGTAGACGTTCTAGAAACATATATAACAGAGACAGACAGACAGACACACACACACACACAGAGGGAAAGAGATGAGATAACATATGAGGTGATAAGAAAGAGAAATGCAGAAAAATAGAGAGATGCATAAAGAAATGCAGAGACAGAAAAATGCAGATAAATAGTGACAACAAATTAGAAAAATAGAGAGAAAGGCAATGCAGTGAAAGACACAAGGGGACAGAGACAGAAAATGCAGAAAGAACTATACTGGGGCAAAGAGACACGGAGAAAAGGAGACAGATGCCCAGATAGAGATACAACAGAAACAGAAGAGAGATGAAGACCTCATTGAATATCTGGAACTAGTCACTTCTGAAATCAACTCGACCCTAGGCTTCCTTGTACCATGAACAAAATATATTTGGGTTTCTATCATTTAGAACCCAAAATAGTACTTTTATTGCTGGTTACGGTTTCTTTACGATAAAAATTATTCTTGATTGAAAAAAAAAGTCACCCTTGTGAGGTCCTGTTAGTCTCTGATCAGGATGTTTGCTGCATGTTTTCTCCAGAAAGATGCAGTAGTATAGCTATAGGTATCATCTGTACTCACTCATGGTCCTTGCTCCCCCAACATCTTATCGCCACTTCAAAGTGCCAGCACATACTTTACAATCATGCATTGGTTTTTATCCCAGTGCTCACCAGCTTGCTATCATAACACATAATTTGGAAAAATTTCTTGACATCTTTTGCTTAAAGCTAATGTTTTATTTAACTGATGCACACTTTCTGCTACTAGTTGCTGTTAGCCATCAAACGGAGGCTTGGCAAATTTAAAACAGAGAGAGGGAGAGAGAGATGAATTATTCTTTTTTATTTGCTCATTTCCTGATAATTCTTGCTAATTTTAATAGGTTTTGATGTGTAAAAATGGTCTCCTGAGAACAGTTCAATCATTGCAGAGCACATTAAAATAACAAGGCATTATGCCATCTTGAGTCCCTAAGAGAGGCAAGTTTGGCAGGTCAAAAGTGCAAGAAAGACCTGCTCATTACAGTGAGATTTTACTGGAGATGTGTGCATGTGAACTTCACTCAGGCTCAGGCAGCTGAAGGGAAGGAGATGAAATCTCAATACCAGACCTGGCAGGCCAGGTTGACATGAGGGCCATCTGGTTCCTCTCAAGAATGTCAGGTAGCAGAATGAGCAGAGAGTGAAAGCGGATTGCTAAGTTCTGGTTCATTGTGAACTGATTTAGAGCTGCAGGAAAATTTTGCTTCTCTGAACCACGTGGCAGAACATAACCTTCACACATCTCCCTCTGCCTTTAGCAAACTGGGCAGAGGAGTGGGTGACTTGAAAACAATGACAGGATGGAGAGAGGGAGTGGTGTGGTTGATGTTTTACTTTTAAACACATTTTTAAAGAGTATAGCTTTACAAACTCCTCCACGGCCAACCCTCAAGTTCCACCCTCCACCCCTCTGTAAAACTGAGCTGGAAATAATTAAATCTAAAGCTAAAAATGAGAGGTGGGGAGACATGTTGCGTGTAAAAATATGGCTAAAGAAGCTTTGCTATTTCTTTGAATCCCTTGATACTTCTTTTATGCATATACTTACAAGTTGTTGGAAAGGAAAATATAATATTTTATTTTCTAAATTAAAGAGTGTATTTTGCTGCCATTAAGATACCATGGGCTTTGCTTTATTGGATCATTAATTTGACTTTGAATGGTCAAAGGGACTTATTCAGTAAGCATGTATCTTGCAACACACAAGAGGTGTATATTAATGAAAGACTAAAACATACCCAGGAGTCTCTTATTGCCTTATTAAAACATTTATAAATGGGACTTTAATTTAAAGTGCTGCTAAAATGAGAATGAAATGTTGTATTGATTCTCATGCCAGATGCTCTTTAGAAAATGCAGTGTGTGTGTTATTCCCACTTCAAATTATAACTTCAAATCTGACCTGGACATACTTAAAGATAATTCTCTGAAGACAAGATGTAGCATATAAGGCAATTAAACTAAGTCATTTAGATTTCTAGGATGGCTTTTGTACACTAGGTGGCAGAGGCTTCTAAGAATCTCTCTCTTATATAAAGTACCAGAGTTTTGTTTGGCTTTGCAAGCTCAAGCAAAACATTCATGAAAATGTTTTTTAGCAGAGGACTAAGATTCTCCTTTTTAAAAATATGTGGAAAAGTTTCTACTGAAATTTCAATAGCATGTTTTGTTCTATGTGAACCTTCAACAAACACAATAATTTTTTTTTTTTTTTTTTTTTTTTTGGAGACTGAGTCTTTCCTCTGTTGCCCAGGCTGGAGTGCAGTGGCATGATCTCGGCTCACTGCAATCTCCACCTCCCGGATTCAAGCAGTTCTTATGCCTCAGCCTCCCGAGTGGCTGGGACTACAGGCATCTGCCACCATGCTCAGCTAATTTTTTGTGTTTTAGTAGAGAGTGGGTTTCACTGTGTTGCCCAGGCTGGTCTTGAACTCGTGAGCTAGACAATCCACCCACCTTGGCCTCCCAAAGTGGTAGGATTACAGGCATGAGCCACTGCGCCTGGCCAAATGCAATGAATTTTTTGTTTAGGGAACTTATTTTTTCATAGAATAGCAGAATTTAATTTTTAATTTAATTTAACTTTACTTGGTTTAATTAAATTTTTTTTTTTTTACTTTAACGCAATAAAAAAAATTCTTAAATGGGAGGATTCAAATGAATGCATGGCAGGGGGTGATGCCTCACATTCTTACAACACCTCTTTATTTTTGAAAGACTTTTCACATGCATTTTAAAATTTGATCCTTAAAATAACACTGTACTGTGTTAGCACAATTTTACAGGACAGGAAATAAATTTCAGATAAGGTCGGTAACTTCTCCAAGATTAAGTAATAAAGCGCTACTGTGTTTTTCCTTTCTATTTGAGCACAAGGACATTCAATAGAATTTTCACTAAAGAGGAGCTGTAAGTAAATTAGAGTGGGAAGTGGAAGGGTGTCATCTAGTTTTTAAAAGGTGACAGATCAACAATATTTAGCGAGAAACGGGGAGGAGGAAAAGCCAAAACAAATGAACTCATTTATTTCAAAACATTATCAGCATTACCCTGAAAATTATCAAAATCTCATATACTATATCAATATATTTTTGGAACCATTTTATGGGAATATTCTTAATAGAGTTTAAATGCATTTAATGCATGCTCTTTTTTTCAGTTGTCCAAAGAAAAGTATGCCTTTTGCAATAGATCAATATTTCTCTAAGCCTGCTTCCCACACCAACTAATATCAGATTCACTAAAGTTTACTAAGAATAGGCTTCTAGCTCCTACTCCCAACCAGATTAATCATAGTTTTGGAGAACTAACCCAGGTATCTTCATTTTCAACCAGCATCTAAGATTTGGCTAGTAAGTTGTGAGAATCAACAGATTTTACTTTTTTTGATATAATACAGATGCAGGCAGAAATATCTAAATAGGGTTATAATCACCCCAAATCTTGTTTTTTCAGTTATCATAAATTACCACAAAAATTTTGTTCATATGAAAAGATGACCTAATGAATGATAAGTAACTTGGAACTTAAAGAAAATGGGCACACACTCATTCACACATGTAAGTAGAGGAGGCACATTGGAGTAGAAGAATTTCTTTTCTAGATTAATGGTTGTAAATGTCCCCAATCAAATGTTAGTTAATAAGGCAACATTGTCCTTTGAAAAATAACTTGAGGAGTGACAACAATTTTGTTTCTGCTACTTATTTTTACCTCTGATTGCTAAATAATCTAACAACTAGCCATTGTTCTCCTTGTGTTTGTTTTCTAGTGTAAATTTGGTAGACTTAATTATGGGTGATAATAGTAGCATTTTTGAGGAATGACAATCTGTTGTGCATTTTAATGCATAATTGTAAAAGCACTCTTGACAAACGAATTGATCGCCTGAACAAAATAGACATGGGTGTAAATGCAGGTCAATCAAATGGAAGATCAGTCATGTCAAACAATATTTTCCAACAGTTCTTTTGAGATATATTCAGAGAAACAACAAGGAAAATAAGTTTTAAATAATCTTGGAGATGCTATATTGTAAAACATACTAAGTACATTTTTTTGTTTTTAACCACAAGATTTCTTAAAGCAACGAACAGACCGATGTGCAGTGAATTTCTTGGAGGCAACTGTATAGTTCACTGTTGAATGTATTTGGCATACTATAATGTGGGATGGATTCAGAAAATCTGAGTTTAAGTGTATACAGCTGTGACGAACCACGTTATCTGTTACTTCTAGACTGTTTAAAATCTATCTAGGAAAAAAATGAATTTTAGATGATTTGTGTACTACATGTAGTATGGCCCATTGTAAAAGTTTAAAAATCTTCCCTTATCCTCCTTCTCCCCCAAAGCATATATAACTCTTTTGCCTTGAGAATGAATAATGGTTTTTCATCACTTCAGCCATGATTGAATAATTACAAAGACCCAAATACCATAGGAAAGACAGAAGAGAGTACCAATTAACTGGTTATTGATTGTGGCTCTGCTGATTTTGTGCCTTCCCATCTTGGTCATTTTTATGGGTTCTAACATTCCATCTGTTGAGCACCTATCTCTCTGCATCTTTGAACTGACACTGAACATGTGGGCTCTGATTAGTTATTTAACAATTTCCTGGAGTATGCTCTTACCTGTTTATTTGAAATCTCCTGGCCTCTTGACAGCTCTTAGTATCTGGGTTGTTATACATAATTCAAAGACAGAGAAAGCACAATGAACATTTAGATCAACTAACTCATGCTACAAAAGAGGAAATACAACGTATTATTTCTTGTCTACTCCTGCCCATGAGACTTTGCAATGTAATAATGATTCTTTGAAACCTCGCTGATTTCTACAGAGTCTCCAGACCTAAATTTTCCAAAGTGACACCTTCAAACTACTGCTTAGGACATGACTTGTCATTGGAGGAGACTGAGGTATTCCCCAATCCCTGCCACTCACATAGAAGCATTTATGGGGATAGGACTAAGCTAAAAATTTCATGAGGCAATAAACTATTTCTGAGCCAGTACTAGCATTGTTTCACATCTCTGTATTCCAGGACTTAGTTTTGCAGCTCTTGCCTAACACAGAGAAAGCCCTCAATATCTTTGTGTTAGAGGAATAATCAGAAAATATAGATAAATAAATTGAAAGCAATGGCTAAATTATATAATCAGAGCAAATTGTCAACAATATACACTATATAACTTGAAGGATGTGGTCTAAAATTTATTTTTAAGGTAGAAAAGGATTATCACCTTTACTGTATTTCCAAAAAGCATGATTAAGCCCTCATCAATTTCTGTACCTGTGAATGTGCTTTGGCATTATACTTACACAACATCAGATATTTTATACTCTGGATAATTAGCGGACAGTTATGTACCTTTGATTTGCTATTATACCATCAGTATTCAACAGTTATTTTAACCACTACTGAAATATTTTAAATCCACTGCCGTTTAATCATAGCAATTATCCTGTCTGCAGAAGTTTCCAGTGACAGAGAACTATCCTGTAACTGACAACCAATGATGAATAGTTTATTCTGACACTAAGTTTGACTAACAAGTAAGTGAGGATCCTTCACATTTGCTTTGCTTTGCCTTGCCAAGTGTCAAAACTGTAAGTCCTCTGGCTGACATTTGTCTTGGTGGAACTATAATTGTCTCGTTGGTGGTGGCTTTGTTAGAGAAAAGTTATATATATAATCAACTGTCAGCTCAGATGAATTTCTCAGCTATATTGCTTACTTTCGTTTGTTACAGAATTAACTGGAAATTAATTTTCCTCTCTTATCTCCCTTAGAATATAATAATAGAATTCATTTCCCATGCATAAAAATCCCATCTCCTGCTTCTTTTTTTTAGTAAAGAGAAATTTAGCACAGAATACATACGGCCCAAAGACATGTTGAAACATATACTGAATATACTCTACAAAATTTTAAATATATATGTGAAAAATTCTTGTGAATATGTGACATAAAAGGTAAAATTAAAATTGCCTTTTTGTAATATTAATCTGGTAAGAAGTGGACATTAGGAAATAGTTCATTCGTTTTTTTGATGCATATGCTAATAAGCCTTTAGGGAAGGTTATGGTTTGAAATCTAAGATTCAAGGATTCAGATTTTTCTCAGGGAATTATGTGCAATTAAAAAACAACACTTAATGAATGTGGTATAAAATTGTCTTACGTGGTTCTATTCCAAGGGAGGAAATCATATTTTTTTAATATAACTAAGAGAAATTTGGAGAGAATTCAGAAAATAAAAACAAAATTAGTTTCAGAGAATTAATTACTGTGATATCAGAATACTAAAACTGGAGTTCCAAGTGTGTTAAATATGACCAGGCCCTAAGATGTCATTTTTCTTATCTTTTGGAAGGATAGAAAATGACTATGAAAGCTTATTTGTTACATTCTAGAATTCTTATTAGATAATTATGTAAGTTGTATTATTTAATGCTTCCTACAAGTCAAAGGGACATTATTATATCTCTTATTTTGCAGATTAGGGCACAATATTTGAATATTAAGTCATAATACCTTATGTTATAGTGCCAGGGAATGGTTGAACTTAAAGTCCAATCTGAATGCAAAGACAGTGTTCTGTCTATAAACTCTTCAATTGTATAGTCTGCATAAGAGAACTCTCTCTTTTTGCTGAATGAATTAATCAATTTAGTTACTAGAGTAAAGCTGGTATAATTTAATTTCTCAAAGACCTTGGCTTAACACAGGAACATAATAAATTAAAATAGAGTAAAAATCTTTTGAAATAACTATGATGTGTCTCTCAGGATAATGAAAAAGGGAAGATAACTTCAAGGTCCAATAGTAGATGGATAATTGAACAAATTGTGCTATGTCCTTATAACAGGTTATACATATTTTAAATCATTACTTTAGTTGTACAATATAAACTTTTCCATATGTCACCAGATGTTATAGTAAAACATTAAGGAAAAATAATTAATACTAATGCAGGGAAATCTTAATCTAATATTTAATACTTTATCACTTAATAGGATTTTGAGGAACACCTTTCTTATTTCTTTGTTCCTTTTTATTTAGAATCACAAAGATTTTGTATAACCAAAAAAATAAAAAGAACCCAGGAAATATTTTACATATTCTAAAAGTTCTCACATTCTCAACATTATTTAGAAAATGAATGGAAAACATTGACATAACACTAACTTGTGTCTGCCTTCATTAAATTTCAAAATCTTTAAAACTGTCACAACTTCCTTAAAGGTAAAATGACCTATTTTACAATTTAAAAAATAGTCTGGGTGCTAACTGAATCTAGAATTAAAACTTGAATCTTTGAGTGCCTTGACCCTTAAAATAATTTTGTTTCAGAATACCAATTAGAATTTGACCTAAAGACATCTGATATATTAAGACTATTTAATTTTTAAAATTTGCATGAAAGTAATAGTAATCACACCAATTCTAGTTTTCTAACAGGGAAGACAGATTAGTGTTACTTATCTGTAAGGTGTTTCTCTAATTTTAATAATTTCATATAAAATATTCTTAAATGGATGTTTTAGGTTTATGTTCATTTGCATTTTTTTCTCAATTATGTTGTATAATGATAAACAATATATTAACAGCACATTAACAGAAATAATTCTTTAGAGACAATGGAAGGACCTATAAGCTCTATTGGTGATGTAATTTTTTAACAGGCGTAAAGTGTGTTATTACAACGTTCAGTTTCTATCCACTTTATTTAATTTTATTACCACTCCTATCCTAATAGCATGAACATAAAGCAACTTTATATTTAGAGTATTTTTGAGAGATCACTTCTTGTGGAAATTACATTAATAGGTCATTGATTTCTCTGGTACAAATGACCTTGAACAAAATACTGCCATGGGCAAAACAAAGTCATTATAACTATCCACTACACCGTGGACTGTGTTAAATAATCATAATCCAAATAAGAAGCTCCAAAATGTTGGTCTCTGGTATGAATCTGTAACTTAAAAGCAGTCACACATTGGTAACATCTTTCCTGAATTATGTTACTACATCACAGCAAAGATCTAAATACACTTCAACACTCAGAACATTTTCTCAGCATGCCTACAACGTGGAGCTGCAGTGTGAATGAGTCAGACCCATGCTCTGAAACAGGTTGCTGAGTCTAGTGAAACAAAATGTACAGACAGACTGAATAAAGTGGCGGGTAGTACCTGAAATACACTAGACTGACTGTGAATAAAGTGGCAGGTAGTACCTGTTGCTTTAGGCTGAAGTGGAAAGATCTGAACTTTCACTGAAGAAAATATTTATGAATGCATTAACTAAGATGAAATTAGCACAGATTCAGACTAACACTCACAGAAGTCCAGACTATAAATATAAAAATGTCTTTGTTTTTAAGTTGATTAAATCTTATTGTTCTATTTCTTAGAACTGTTAAGTTGTGCCCCTCTATATTTATGTGCCTGTTTTTTAAAACACATACATTTTTTGTTGCTTTGAAAGTATGGAATAAAGGAACACTGCTAGGAAAATGAAAAAGCAAGAAAACTGAAAATGTGGTTTATTAGAAAAATATTTATGAAGTACTTTAGCATACTAGCTGCTTTATGCTCTGCCGCACACTTATGAAGTGGTTAGAACATGTGTTATTGCTCATGGTTTCCAAATGGGGAAACAAGGACTTAGAAAGCTTAAATAACTTCCCAAATGTAGAGGAAGCTACGATAATGTCCAATTTGTCCTCTTCTAATTCCAATCCAGCATTTTTCTAGTACACATTCAATTTTGTTTGGTGTATTCTTCAGTATTCCACAGTTTCCTGTGCTGTTTGAGTTCTTATTCTGTACTTATTTCGCTCTCTCAGCACTTTTATCCTATTCACCAGCAGAGAAAGAGAGTAGCTTTCTCGATTTCTGTTAATCTATATCACCAATCACTTAACTGTTGGAATAACATAAACCTCAATAGCAGAAATGAAGACAACATTTGAAAAATCAGAAAGCTCTCACTTTTTCTACCTTCTGACCCAGTTTGCAAGAGTATATTGGTAAAAATATCTTGACATCTTTGGAATGCTGTCAAGAAACACAGAGCCCAAATGAAGTCTATATTCATTGTCTCTCACATACATTTTACCTGTTAAAAATACATTTTGTGCAGTTTAAGCCCGAAGTGTCACAGAAGTACTACATTTCTGTGACTTGAAATTCCAAAGTGAGACATTTCAATCTTTAAACTGGAAACAATTCTTATACTTGTCACCTCTTGTAGTTTATACAGGTCTCTTTTGATCCTTTTGCAGTTACTTGCTGAATATTGAAAGGGGCTTTTTTGACAAAGATAAAACAGGGTTTATGTGTGCATGTTTATTTTTATAATGTTTATTTGTTGCTAGGTCCAAGAAGCCTTTTTCTCCCCTTTGCATTACTTTGATGCACCTGTTATGATCCTGCTGAAAGCTCCCTTGCTTCTTTGGAGCTCCGAGAGGAGCTTTGTAGCTTTGAAATTTTCACGAGCTTTTGACTAGCTGCCAAGATTTCAGCTGCTGTGATGCAGTACAGAGGCAGCCATGCATTGGGCTGCCAAGTCTCAAACTCTTGTTTAGGATGACAGCGAGAACCTCCAGACCTCACTAAAGAGAATTTGCAGAACAGAACTGTATTCTTTCACAAGGTGGTTGGTGCCAAGGCCGGGCTGGTCTTTGACAGGGCAGAAACCAGGATGATCAATATCAGAAGCATCCTCACACATGGTTTTCAAATCAGGAGTGGGGGTTAGGAATGAAGTTTGCCAAGTATTGGATATAACGGGGGATATTTAGAAAAGGTGCCAGACATTGAACTGATTCAAATTTCTCCCAGTATCTACTCTTTTTGTAAAAGTAAGAAATTTTGAATTGGAAATAACCTAATAGTTTAGAAAAACAAATAAGAAAATAAGCATAGCATTTTTTAAAGGCTTAGCTATTTAAGCATTTAAAATAACATCTCTCACAAAAGTTAAATCTTGTTCATGTGTACACTGGTTTTGATAAGATAATATTTAGACTGTTGGATTATCTTAACAGATTTTTTTTTCTTTGTTTTTTTTTTTTGTTTTTTTTTTTTTTTTTTGAGACAGAGTGTTGCTCTGTCACCCAGGCTGGAGTGCAGTGCCACGATCTTGGCTCACTGCAACCTCTGCCTCCCGGGTTCAAGCCAGTCTCCTGCCTCAGCCTCCCAAGTAGCTGGGACTACAGGCACGTGCCACCACGCCTAGCTAATTTTTTGTATTTTTAGTAGAGATGGGGTTTCACCATCTTAGCCAAGATGGTCTTGATCTCCTGACCTTGTGATCTGCCTGCCTGGGCCTCCCAAAGTGTTGGAATTACAGGGGTGAGCCACCGTGCCCGGCTAACTGAAAGTTTTAGTATAGCTTTCAGGGATAACTTATGTACTCTTGAAACTATATCTGATATATTTGTATTTGTATGTATGTCTGTTGATGTCCCTCTCTGTATACATAGAAACATTTCCATATCTAGCTAGCTAGCTCCCATTTGCAGGTTTTGTATATCCAGTTACAACAGCATAGTAGGGGAAAAGGAACCTGACATAATATTCAGTATTTTTACAAGCAGAATATTAAAATTCATTTGCAAGTTCTTAGTGGAATGCAGTAGTTTTTGATTATATGTATTCTGCAACTTTTATTTATTTATTTATTTATTTATTTATTTATTTTGAGACAGAGTTTCACTCTTGTCACCCAGGCTGGAGTACAGTGGCACGATCTCAGCTCACTGCAACCTCCACCTCCTGGGTTCAGGTGATTCTCCTGTCTCAGCCTCCTGAGTAGCTTGGATTACAGGCACCCACCACCACGCCTGGCTAATTTTTATATTTTTTGTAGAGATAGGTTTTCACCATGTTGGCCAGGCTGGTCTCGAATTCCTGACCTCAGGTGATCTGCTCACCTCAGCCTCCCAAAGTACTGAGATTACAGGCATGAGCCACTGCACCGGGCCACAACTTTATTTTTTAACTGAATGCTGTTATACGTGAGAGTAGTAAACACCTATGGTTCAGTTTCTCTATGCCATTTGGAGTATTTCAAGAACATTATAGACATAACTTGCATTCCAATTGTTTAAAGAATTGTATAAGTCTGAATATGGAAATTAACCATTTTGTTTTCAATGCTAATTTTACGAGACCAGTAAGCCTGCAATAGAATGACTAGAAAGCTACTACCTTCATTAAGGAAAGAAGCTGGGTATGGTGGCTCACACCTGTAATCCCAGCACTTTGGGAGGACAAAGCAGGAGGATCACTTGAAGCCAGGAGTTTAAAATTAGCCTGGGCAATGCAGCAAATCCCCCTGTCTACAAAAAAAAAAAAAAAAAAAATCAAAAAATTAGCCAGGCCTGGTGGTATGCACCTGTAGCCCCAGCTACTCAGGAACACTGAGCCCAGGAGGCTGAGACTACAATGAGCCATGATTGCACCACTGCGCTCCAGCCTGGAAGACAAAGTAAAGTCAGAGACCACGGCCAACCAGAGCATGCATTGCTCTTGGTGGATAAGTGAGGCAAAGCAATTTATACTGTTTACTCCCCTATTTTCCTTTCCTTGAATTCTTCTAATATTTGTGTTTTTATAGCATTGTATCCACACACACAAAATGATATAGACGCTGTGATAGTCAGTGTGCTGCTCCCCAGGCACATTAATCATGTGACTCAAATAAATGAAAGTCTGGACATTATGGTTCCTTAGTGAGCACGATGTGATGTATCCTCCCTCCAGCTGCTGTCAGTGACACCGCCAGGCTCAGCTCTGCCTCCCGCTGTGCCTCCACACCCTGCATGAGACCCAGTTTCTCATTTAAGACTAAAACGGTGCTTCTGTCTAGATCCGTGTTTTTCTACCATTTCTGTTTAGTTTCCATGTACGTAGAATTCATTTTTTCATGAGTTAGACATATTTTATTTTCCTAAAAGCAAATAAGAATTCAAATGAAGTTGCCTCTTTCTCCACTTTCTTTGTTTATTCCTTCTTCCTTCCCTCATGCCACTCCTCCCTCTGCTACCCCAGCATATCATGAAATACTGTACTTGTTGATATATTGTATTTGATTATGTTAGGAGAGCAAAGGAGTATAACATATTGTTCTATTCCCTGGGAAGCTTACCTAGCTAAATAATATTATAAAATTTAAGTGCTCTGATCCTCAGAGAGATGAGAGAGGTCAGTAAGGCCTAGGTTAGCAAGGAGAGCCTTCATTTAATACATATTTAATGATGATTTACTGTGTGTAATTTAGTTGCCTGTTGACTGCCCCGCCTCCAAGCCCCTCACCCTTCTGCTACTGTAAGCTCTTTATGTGCAAGTATTGTGTTTGTTTTGTTCAAAATTGTATACTGTCTACCTGTGATACTCAAGGTGGGCATTGGAAAGTATTATTGAGTGAATGCTTAAAAGAATGGCAATTGGAGGATTCTAGGTTGTGCTTCTTTCTTTCAAGGAGATAGTACTACAGTAGGGAAGCATCACATGAAGAATGTGATGGATTTGCTTTCAGGGAGGGAAAGGATGCACTCAGTTGGGGTCACTCATTGCTGGTTCCTATTTTATCTAGTTTAAGAAGGGACAAATTCACCCACCATTGAAATCAAGTAGAAGGTAATTTACTACTTAGTCATTTATGTGTTTTCATCCCAGCAGCCAGCTGTTTCCTGGATCATTTTTTATTAAAATTTTTATTTATAGTATGTCTTTGCAGGAAAAACATCCGGTGCAGCAGAGCTTAGTAGTTAGTGTGTAATAATGCATATTTTAAAGCTACATAGAAGACACTGTTTGCAAGTTTCCCTAGAACAGTGAGAGTATCAAATCCCCTTCTCCCATTTTTAAAGCTGTGAAGGATTTCCCCTGAGATTTATGGCTTTGGTACAATGGAAAGTGGATTAGACTTGAGGTTAGCAATCATGTGTCTGAATCTTCACCCTATCACTTAGCAGTATGGACTTGGTAAATTGATTAACCTGGGTATGGCTCAGTTAAAACTTGCCTCACAAGTGAGAAGATGTGAGAGTTAAAGGGAAAAAAGATGTCAAGTGTCTGTACTAAGACCATGTATTTCTCTTTTTCCATCTCTCCAGTATAAAAAATGTTTGTTCTGGAAGTCTATTATTACAGCTTAGGAAGTAATTTAAATTATTCTATCTGTGTTAATTCTAAATTTTAGCTTCATTTTAAGCACTTTGTAGGAATGCCAATATCACATACCTAGTCCATTTTATTTTGTGATTTCCCCCAAAACACCAAAATGCAATGCCAGCTCTCGACATATTGTTCTGTCTTTCGACAGGGATTCGAACTCTCTTGGATTATAAATGCATGGATTGCCCAGAACATTTTCATGGTACATAATGGGAATGAATTGTTCTTCAAACTTATTTTAATCCAAAAAAGAACAAATGTTACAGAAGAATCAGGATAATAACTACATCTTTTGGAATCCTTCCTTATAACATTTATTTTGAATCCTTTCAGAGAAGCTCATGGAAATGCGCAGTCATGTCTGTAGATGGCATCCTTGTACCGGATGAAATAAAATGATAATTAAGTATGCGAGATCTTTCACAGAACAGTCAGCCTGTTTAGTGTAAAGTGTATACTTAAGAATCCATGATACCAGTTTTTGGAATTGGGAAATAATGCGTGGGAAGTTGATATGTATTTTTTGGGAAAAAGAAAGTAGGAGACCAAATACAAACTGATGGGTTCTATAATAATTGTGTTTTCTTCTTATAGTGTCTTAGAGGAGAAAAGTTGAAAAAGGGTCAAGATGAAAAGGCTTCACTTTTATTTTCTGGAAGCATTTAATCAAACCATAGAGGACAAGTAATAGGACTGTGGACTGGTCAATGTCAGCCCTAAGCCACCCCAAAATAAAATTCTACAATCTCCCCATTCTTTCAACCTATCTTATGTGCTAAAGAACTTTTCGTACATATATTTCATTTCTTTATGATTACCTTTTTCCTGGTTTATGTAAACTGTTCATGTATCTTTTCTTTCCTTTTTTTTCTTAAAAACAACTATAATTGGATTTTTGTGTTTCTAATGCTGGCCAGGGTACTAATATTTTATTGTTGTATATGTTTTTGTAGTTTATGAAACAGTAAGGAAAATTTCACCTAAAGGGTATTTTAATAGTCTGATTACTGGAATAAATTGTTGGGATAAATTGTGCACTCTTTTCCTGGAAACTGGCATCTAGGGAACAGCATTAACTACCACATATGATCTATGACATGTATAAGTTGTTTATTCTAAGTTGCAGTTGGTACAACGATATTTGAAAACAAGCACCATATTTTTTTCTCCTAAGAACTCTAATTCCATTGTTTGTTTTTGTTTACCAGAATGTCCAGCAGCCTGTATATCGCAACTGCTAGGTTATATCCACTTTCACCAAATCAGACTGGGACAAATATTTCATCAGCCTTCACTGATAGCAAATAACACCCAACTTTTTATCTCTATTTATTATGAACAATGATAATAATTGTTATATATAACTGACATTATTAAAAAGACCCTATATTACATAAATGTGATCATAGCTACAATTATGTAAATGTTCTAGCTCTCAGATTATTTAAATTTAGCTTTGCGTAGAGAAATCATGTTTATTTGCACAGTTTTCCTTTGGTATTCAATGGAGAAAAATATGATATAGAAAAATAATGAAATGCTGGGTCTCATTAGACTGATGGAGATAGCCATGGTAAGATTGAGCATTGATTAAAAGACATTCTAGCACCAGCAAGTACTAGCAAGTTCTGTGGTAGGCCCTCCAGAAACAAAACCGGGGAAGATGTAGTCCCAGCGCTTGAGGGTCAATAACTCAGTGCAGGGGAAAGTAACATGCAAAACCGTAATAAGACAAAGCCAGCATTATAAGATACATAAATACAAGATGTTTCAGAGACAAAGAGGATACAACTAAGTTTACTTGAATGAGTTGAGTCAGTCTTCATGTGTTGGAGCTAACTCTTGAAGACAGCCATTGGACGTTTTTTAATTTACATTTTTTTCAATGGTTAAATATGATACATAGTGTAAAACATATATGTGGCATTTAATGGATGCATATAAAGTGAACATCATGTAAACATCATCAAGTTAGAAGACAGAGTAATGAAACATACCCACCTAGAAATATGGACGTATTGCCAGACTGCAAACTCCTGTTTGCTGTCAGATGTAAGCAATATCCTGACTTAACTGAGAACTGAGAATTATTTCTTTTCATTAAAAAAAAAAAGATACGCGCTTTTTTTTTTTTTTTTTTTTTGAGACGGAGTCTCACACTCTCGCCCGGGCTGGAGTGCAGTGGCATGATCTCGGCTCACTGCAACCTCCGCCTTCCATGTTCAAGTGATTCTCCTGCTGTAGCTGGGATTACAGGTGCCCGCCATCACGCCCAGCTAATTTTTTGTATGTTTAGTACAGACGGGATTTCACCATGTTGACCAGGCTGGTCTCAAACTCCTGACCTCGTGATTCGTCTGCCTCAGCCTCCCAAAGTGCTAGGATTACAGATGTGAGCCACCGCACCCAGCCATATTTTTTCTTAAATAGCAGAGTTTTGCATAGTTTTGAACAGCTATCATACTGTATGGATTATTTTGTTTCTGGCATCTACTGCTCAATATTTTGTTTGTAAAATCCATCTATATTATTGCATACAGCTGTGGTTTATTCATTTTAATTGCTGAATATTTTAGGAATATGATAATTTATTGAGCTATTCTATTGCTGATGGATATTTGAGTGTTTTCACATTGGGGCTATTCAGAATAATATTACGTAGAGCTGCCTGTATATAATTGTTGCACGTGCCTATGTTTCTCTACAATGCATACTGAGGAGAGAAATTGCTGGATTATAAGTTTTGCATACTCTCAGATTTACTAGATAATGTCACACTGCCTTTTGATATGGTTGTACCAATTTATACTCTCATGATATGAGATGACATCTCCACATACTCCACAACACATAGTATTGTCAGACTGTAAATTTTTTAACCACTCAGTGAGTTTGAAGTTATATTTTACTTAATTTGTATTTCCCTTATTTCTAATATTTACTATTTGCCTTCCGTCTTTATAAAGCATTTTCTTGAATATTTTGCCCATTTTTCATTTATGTAGTCCTGTCTTTATCTTAATATTGGTAAGAGTTTGTCATTGTCATTGTTGGTGGTGATGGCGGTATTTTTGCTTTTATAGTCCCTATTTAGTTATTTTTTTAAAAAATATATTCTCTTACATTATGGTTTGCATTTGTACCATTTTCATGGTTTCTGTGATGCACTAATTGTCAATATTTATATAATGGAATTTATCAGTCACTTACTTTATTATTTGTGTTTTTTGGGGGGCTTTAAAATTTAGTCTTTACCCTAGGAAATAAAAATCTGTTGTTAATAATTTTTGCATAGGCTTATAGGCATGTTTTACAACAAAGAGACCTAGAAATGAATTTTATACACAGGACCATGCAAGTCCCATTTAGTTTGTTTTCTATTTAAGTTGATTTCCACTTGGCCCCTCATTTTCTGCAAAGCCTCCCCGACCACCGTCCCACTACTTTGCAGTGCTAAGTATCTCATTTGTCAAGTGTCCATAAATAAATTGGTCTATCTTTGAGCGTATTATTCTGTTCCTTTTGTGTATGGGCTTGTCATTGTGCTACTACCATAGTTTGCTAATTAGTAGAGCCTTATTATAAGTCTGCATGTTTAGTTGAGCTTTATTCTTCAAGAATATACTTCCAGAGCCAGGCGCGGTGGCTCACACCTGTAATCCCAGCACTTTGGGAGGCCTAGGTGGGTGGATCATGAGGTCAGGAGATCGAGACCATCCTGGCTAACATGGTGAAACGCCGTCTCTACTAAAAATATAAAAAATTAGCTGGGCGTGGTGGCAGGCGCCTGTAGTCCCAGCTACTTGGAAGGCTGAGGCAGGAGAATGGCACGAACCCGGGAGGCAGAGCTTGCAGTGAGCCAAGATCGCACCACTGCACTCCAGCCTGGTTGACAGAGTGAGACTCTGTCTCAAAAAACAAACGAACAAACAAACTAAAAAAAACAGTACTTCCAGATAAATTTTTAAATTTTGTTGTCAAATTATATGAAATTTGTTATGGTTTTGGGTGGGATAACATTCCATTCATATTGTTGTAATGTTTCAACTTTTAAACAATGACCATAGTATGCGGCTTCATTAGTTAACTGCCTTTTAATGCTTCTCAGTAATATTTTATATTTCTTGGAGATATCTCACACATCTATTTACAGTTATTCCCAGAATATCTAAATTGATATTCACTGTTACTATTGTAATTATTGAAACTTTGTTTTCTTGCTGTTGTTTGTAAATAGGAATGCAATTTAATATGTATGTCAAGTTTATATCCAGCAACCTTGCTAAACATCGTAATCAGTCCTAGATGTTTACTTTACATTCCTTTGCATATTATTGAATTGTCTAGGAAAAAGGCTCTTCCCCACTTTTTTCAATCCTTATACATTGATTTATTTTCTTGTTCCATTGCTTTGTTTAAAACTTCCTACAATGTTGAATAAAAGTGGAGATATTTCTTCTGATAATGATTCTAAATCAAAGTAATAGTTTTACTTATTCGTCAATAAATGTGAGGTTTTCTGTAGGTTTGGTATGTTATATCAGATAAAGGGGGTTTCCCTCTATTTTTAGTTTGCTAAGAATTTTTTAATGAATGGATATTGAATTTTATCATATGGATTTTCTCAATCTATTGGAAGACGTAATGTGATTTCTTCTAATCTATTCATATGATTATTAACTAATGGATGCTAACTAATCATCAAAACTCCAAATCCTACTTAGACATTACATGTGATCCTTTTTATATATTGATAAAATCAATTTATTAGTATTTTTATAGGATTTCTGTATCTGTAACTATGAATAGGTTTTTAAATGTGCAAAAAATTTGAACTGAAGAAGGTATAATGGGTCATACACATGCAAAATAGAACATATTTTTAATTGTAAAATTAATTAGCCTTAAAGGAAAGCCTTTATCTTATACTGCTTTTGTGCTTTTGGATTATTTGGAAAAAAATTAATTCATTGTCAGAGCTCTGACTACACTGTAGAGTTCAAGTGTAACTGAATTGGTAGAACATAGAGTGGGATTTCCTAGATGTCTTTCTCAAACCACAAGTGAAGAGCAAGCATATAGTATACAGACATCCCCAAACTAGAAGTTATTCATGTGACAGTCAACTGTAAGCCATCAGTCATCAACTTGAGCTCCTTGAGAGCACTTGAGTCCCTGATTCATTTGTCAGAAAAAGACAGACAGACAGACAATGAAACCTGGATGTTGATTAATTTCCATGGTCTCTCTTTGTTCTTTGGAAGGGTGGCGGGATGGAATTTAATTTGCTTCACTTTTGTCTGAAGCTATACACATAGAAAAGAGACACAAGATCAGGATGAGATAAGAGTGCATTAACCTTCACACTTGAACATACTTTGTGAACATCGTCAGTAAGCAAGTTAAATAAATATTTAGAATTTCAAGATAATATTAACATTCTTTGTGAAAGCTTTTTATTTTACTAGGCAAGAGAACTTGTGCAGGGGAACTGCCCTTTATAAAAACCATCAGATCTTGTGAGACCTATTCACTATCATGAAAACAGCACAGGAAAAACTACCCCTGTGCTGTTCTCATGATAGTGCATAAGGTTCCTCCCATGACACGTGGGGATTATGCGAGCTATATATAATTCAAGATCAGATTTGGATCATAGGGTCAAGCCATATCACATAAGAAAAGGAAAAGTTTGCTGTTGAAGGAGCATGAATATGATAATCACAGGTACCTCAAAACTATTATGTTCCTGCAGTCTATCAATATCACATGAGTTGGACTCTAAGTCTAGGTAGCTCTCTCTTCCTCTTTATAAAGTTTTGGAAACTTCATGTTAGACACATGTATTAAATTAATATTATTCTCCTGTACCTATGAATTTTGCTTAGTTTCATTAGTGATTATAAGCATCTCATAATCATCTATTTATACCCAAATAAAGTGTCTTAAATGTTTGGGTTCTGACATCTACTAAACCAATGTAGAGACCAAGTCAGTATCGCTATGGTATGATGGAATATACCGAGAAGGAAAAGGTTGAACCAACAAACTATGTATTAATAGTAAAGGTAATAGCATTTAACATGGTTTAAATTGCAGAACTATGAAAAAGTGGGAGTTCAGATAATGTATTCTATTGCTCAGTTTTGGCAGTGTATGTCGTTGAAAGCTTTATGTGTTATGCCACTATCCCCAAACTGCCAACACCTGGAAAAGATCTATAATATAGAGATTCCATAGATTTAGATGTTCGTTCACCACAGTCTGTGCCTGAGTACAAAAATATTTTTTAAAAAATATGTCTTTTTTTGTTTGTTTCATGCTCCATAGATGTGAAATATGGATCAACAGACCCCTCATGACCAATCATAAATTAGAGTAAAATTACCAAAGAGTATGTGAAATTAAATTAATGCTCCCACTTCAACTTAAAGAATTATTAAGTAATGTCTTAGCTTCATCTTATATATTTGAAGCAGAGCTGAGAAAATAACTAGTTTCTTCTCAATCTTGATCCAGGATTTACCTTCTTCACATCTCTTTTACTTTCTTGAACTTGAAATGGATATTTTATGTTTATTCTTAGTCTTTTATTAATCTCTTAAAAATTATGACGCAAACTAACATAAACTGCACAAAACCAATTTTTGCTATAAAAAAGTGAGTGTTTTTGAGTAAGATCCAATGTCATAATCACTCTTCGTCTATTATAATATATGTAACTGCATCTCCACCCCTTATTTGATTGCTATTTCATTTTTGCTTAATTAGTTCTTCCTGTATGTCTATAACTAATGTTTATAATTTATATGTAGCACCTGACATTTATAATTCTATTTCTAAGATCATTTTCCTAATGGCTGAACCACTTTGAAATATCAATATGGTTGGTGTTGTGCATTTTGCAAAGTTATCTAATCGAGACCATTCTTCAGGACTGCTTGAAATCATGGGCCAGTACAGAATGCGTTAGCTAAGTAAAGCAGTAAGTGGTCACATGTGATTTAATAAAACAAATGCAATTAAAGTCTTAAGAGAAAGAATAAGTCTGTATAAATCTATTTCATTCCTCTCAATGCGTAAGACAGTATAATATGTGATTATGTGCTATTTGAAAGGTTTTTGAGCATCATAAAACTAAGTTTTGGAACCAATTCAACAAAAGCGACATAATGGATAAAAAGAAAGACAGAAAGATGAGGTTATAATTGGATTATGATGGCATGAAATTTTGGAGGAAGAAAATTAGGGCACTAAATTAAGGAGGGTAGAAGGAGAGAGACTGAGGAAAGAAAGTCTAGAAAGCATTTAAACCCCAGACAGTGTTTTAATAAGAAGAGTTTTAAATGGCTCAGTATTCATTGTCGATTCATAGTAATCCAGTTTTGCAACATGGCAAAGTGAAATGTGAAAGGCAGATTAAAGTTCCAGTACTGACTGAGATGGTTAATGGTTTATGATTTTGGATAAGTTACTTTAAGTTTTTCAGCTTTAGTCTCTTCATCTGTAAATAAATAGGAGTTATTTACTTTTAAAAATGTGTGAAAGTAAAATAGAATCACGTATTCAAAAATGCCTATCTCAGCATTTGGTTCATAGCATACCTCCAATAAATGTTTCTTTGTCCCCTTCCTACTTAATATTATTGAGATTGTTTATCTAGATGTGATAGATCACGTCTGGCATAAGTATATCCTGGGACAATTTCTTTTCCAAGATTAAATCCTTAGTATATTTGAATGAAAGTTTATTAAATAGTTATTATAAAATCTAATCTCTACTGAACACTTTCTATGTACATCAGATATTCTGTATGAAATATTACATTTAATTCTCACTGCAATTTTATGTTATTTCTATCATTCTGTGTTGTAGATTTGGTCATTCATATAAAGAATAAATGGTTATGCAGAAATGAAAACTAAGTTTGTGTTACTCTAAAGCCTATGATCTCAACCATGACATTATACTGTTTAATTGATATTCATCAATGATGCTAACGTTTAGAGGTTTAACATATATTTGTTTTCCAGAGAGAGAGAGAGAGAGACAGAGAGGATGGGGTGGGGGAGGGAGAGAGAGAGAGGTAGAGAGAGAGAGAGAGAGAGAGAGTGGAAGAGAAAATAGAGAATATCAAAAGAGTATGACATGACTATAATTGATTTTTATTCTGTACCTAACTTTTTGAACTTGCCCAAGCAGCAATATCTCTCAGCCTTACTTTTTGCAATGTAAAACTGGATAAATATGTTTATCTCTAATGTTATCTTTAGGATTAAATGAAATTATACGTTTGTGTGTTGTGTCTAAGCACATGTTTATATGTAGTGTATAGCATTGCCCTATTCTTGGCAGAGTAAGAAAATGAGCTGTCCGTTTTTATAGACTGAAAATATTTGAATCATAATGCCTTATAATGGTTGAAATAAAAAGTGAACCATTTCATTCCAATTCCAGCAATAGCAACAGAGTTGGAGCTGAAAATTATAAACCCTGGGGAAAATATAAAAACAGCTATGTGAAATCACAGAAAAACGGCCAAAAGAAAGTAGAAACTGGAAGGGATTTGATCCCTGAAGAAAAGAACTATACTGGGTGAGATTCGTGTTCATGTGGCTTTTTGTCAGAGGACACTCCTGACTCATGTGATACCAGTTGGCTGGAACTGAAGCCAAAAGCTACAGACTTACTGGCTTGAGGAGTCAGACGATGAGGTTTGAGTCTACAAGACAGTCACGAAAAAGAAAGAGGAATTTAATAAAGGAGGGAACAACAAAGGGAAGAAGCCTCAACTCTGCATATCTGAACTGTTCCCAAATCTTTGGCTCACTCCTCAACAGTACTTACATGAGGGATGCTCCAAACCTTCCGAAACAACGTAACAACTGGCAGGCTAAAAGAACCTAGGAATAAGTCTAGCTGCTGTCCACCACAAGTGAGACAGATCGTGAAGTTAGTCTGGACAAGTTAACTAAAAATAACATTCTTCAGAGGAAGATAACAGAGTCCAGAGTTTAATACATGTCTACAAACTTCAGTTGAAAATAATAAAAAATATGCATGCAAGGAAATATGAGAAACAGGACCAAAAGTAAAATTAAAAGGCAGTTAATATTAAATAAATCATAAACTTGAGATGCCTACATGTTGCATTTAGCAGATAAAGACTTTAAAGCAGTCATATTAAATATGTTCAAGCACTTAAAGGTAAATATGTTTTCATTGGAAGAGCAGATGTGGAATATCAGCATCTGTCTCTATCTACCTAATAAATATCGGTCTATCATCTATCAAGAGTACCAAATGGAAATTTGAAGTACAGTTTCTATTGAAAGCATATTGCTTTTATACCATCATAAAATCATAAGTTGAGAAATCGTAAGTCGGGGGGCATATGTATTATTAAGAGGTCAATTCTCCCCTAAATTAATGTATGTTTTCAGTAAAATACCAAAGTCTCAAGAGGCTGTTTTATATTAAATTACAAAAAGTTTAAAAATCTATATGGACATATGGAAGACAGAATAAGCAAAACAGTCTTGAAAATGATGCCTATAATTGAAGCATTTACACTATTTGACATCAAAATTTAAATTAAAGTCAGAGTATTCAGTAGTGTATGGAACTGACACGAGAATAGACAAATAGATCACTAAAGCAAAAGAGTAAGTTCAATTAACTTTTAGCAAAGTTGCCAAAGCAATTCAATTGGTAAAGGAAAGCACTGTTAATAAATGATTTAAAAACACTGTTCAATTGAATGCGTGTTTGTGTGTGTGTGTATCTGCATGTCACACCATACAAATCAGTTCATGATGGATCATAGACTTAAACATAAATACAAAATCCAAGAGTGGGAAGATGGTTACCAGAGGCAGGAAAGGGGAGTGGGGAGGGGGAGATAAAGAGAAGTTGTTGAATGGGTAGAAAAAATGTAGTTAGACAAAGTAAGATCTAGTGTTTGGTAGCATGATAGGGTGAATTTAAGTAACAATAAGTCTATATTTAAAAATAACTAAAATAGTGAAATTGGAATGTTTCTAACACAAATAAATGATAAATACTTGTGGTGGTAGATATCCCAATTACCCTGATGTGATCATTACATATTGTGTGTTTATATCAACATATCAGGTGTATTCCATGAATATGTACAACTATTATGTATCAATAGAAATTATTTAAAAATGTATAAAACCTATAAAGCTTTTAAAAGAATACAAAAATAGATCTCCTTGACTTACAGCACAATGAAGAATAACCAAAGCATTAAAAATACCATGTAAACTGCATCCAAATGATAAGTATCCGCATGAAAAGACACTTATAATATGCACACAGGCATGAATTGGAATAAATATGCATAAAATCTATATTGGGTAAAGGCTGGTCTAGAATATATAAAGAGCTCCTACAATTTAATATTAAAAGACAAATGAATAGAAGAACAAAGGACATGAACAGACACTTAGATCATAAAGGAAGATATATGAAATGGCAATTAGCACGTACAGATTGCTCAGTTATTAGTCATCGTGGAAATGTAAATCAAGACCCCAGCTCAGTTATTAGTTATCATAGAAATGTAAATCAAGACCGCAATGAGATATCATACTACACAAATTAAATCGGCTGAATTTAAAGACTTAAACTGTTTCTTGCTGAGTGTATAGAATAACTCCTATATTGATTGAAGTTTAGAATGATATAATCACTTTGGAATGTGTTTTTGACACTTTCTTAGAGTTATACACACCCCTTACTCCTTAACTTGGCAATATGTCACTAGATATTTACCCAACAGAAATTAAAATATATCCATATAAAGACTTGTTTATACATACTCATAGCATCATTATTCAAAATAACCCAGCATGGTAAAATGGAAATATCCATCAACAGCAGAAAAGATAACCAAACTGGTGTATTTACGCAGTAAATTCTGAATATAATAAAAAGGAAAAAACTAGTGACAGATGCAACAACATGGCTGAATAGCAAAAGCATTATGCTGAGTGAAATAAGCCAACATACGATTTCATTTACATGAAGTACTTAATATTGAAGTCTAATGGTGCACAAATCAGAACATTGGTGCTTTGTGTAGAGTGGAAAGGTAACTTTCTCAGATTACCTTAATGTTTCTTATCTTTATAGGTTATGGGAGTGTGCATTTTCAAAAACTCATTGAATGGTACATTTAAGATTTGTGCATTTCACCATATGTCACTACTCACACTCACCCCTCATACACACACAATAACTGTATGTGAATGTCTTTCCAATATAGATAGGTAGGTAGGTAGGTAGGTAGATAGGTAGGAAGATAGATAGAGACACACACATACACACACACACAAATACTTCCTTGTTCTACTTGTTAAGAGTACCTCGCAGCAATGTCACATTGATTGCAATGATCATAACTATCTCGCAGATCCTGGTTTTCAAATATCAGTCTCCAATAAAAATAATGAGGACTCCTTGGATAAATGGATGGTTCCAGGGCCTGGGTAGGGAAACTACAACATCTGCCTAGAATATTTTTTTCCAGAAAGTAAATGCTTTATCAAAGAATGTTAGGTACAGGTGGAAAGCACCCAGGGGCCAAACTGAAGAAGCTCCAAATGTACACACCTGGCACAATTTGAGTATCAGAAATTAGTAAATACAGTAAAAGATCATAATGTGCTTAATAAACCTAAACTGATATAAGGAAATGAATCAATGAGAGAGAAGGGAAGTTCTTCCTTGCAATAACAAAAAAATGTACAAAAAAAGAAGAGGTTAGAAAGTCACTAAATTGTAGGTATAATAATAATAATTGCTTCAGCCAAAAATGATGAATATATGCTACCACTAATGGGTAGTATTTTGATAAGGGGCATCATAATGACATAGTGTCAAAGTGTTACCCACTAATTATTTATTAATTACCAAAAGAGAAAGCATGAATTTTATAGTGGATAAATGTTGTGTTCAGCACTTTAATCAAATTGTTAAAGTTATTATCAATATTGGGTTAAAATGACACCATGTGCTTCCTGACATGATACACCAAGAAGGCCACACATGACCTCTATGGCATTCTTGCCAAAAGGACATAAACTCCTCTAATTATGAGAAAACAATGGGAAACTCAATATGAAGGAGAGTCCAAAAAGAAATGGCCTTTCCTCTTTGAAAATTTTAAGAGGAAGAATGACAAATAAAAGCAGAAAAAAAACATACTACATATTAGAGACTAAAGCAATATGACAGTATGGCAACTAAATGCAGGAACATAGACCGGATTCAAGATTGGATCCTGTACTGGGAAAAACTATTGAGGACATAATGAGGACATAATGAGAATGATTTGTGTTAAGATTAAATTTTTTGATTTTGATTTTGATAATTATTGTGTGATTGAATATGAAAATTTCCTTATTCTTAGGAAAAAATATATACACTAGAGTATATGTGGGAGAGTGAGAAAGAATGAGTAAATAGAGCAAAGTAAATGGAGCAAAATGTAAATAATTAGTTTATCTTGGTGTATTAGTCAGGGTTCTCTTAGAGGTATCGGGGAACCTGCCCTGATAGTCACGTAAGTTCTTTTCTATTTTCCCTAAGTGTCGGCCGGCTTGAGAAATAAAGGGACAGAGTACAAAAGTGAGAAATTTTAAAGCTGGGTGTCCAGGGGAGACATCACATGTCAGTAGGTTCTGTGATGCCCCACAAGCCGTAAAACCAGCAAGTTTTTATTAGGGAGTTTCAAAAGGGGAGGGAGTGTACAAATAGGGTGTGGGTCACAGACAGCAAGTACTTCACAAGGTAATAGAATATCACAAGGCAAATGGAGGCAGGGTGAGATCACAGGACCACAGGACCGGGGTGAAATTAAAATTGCTAATGAATTTTCGGGTGCCATTGTCATTGATAACATCTTATCAGGAGACAGCGTTTTGAGAGCAACCTGTCTGACCAAAATTTATTAGGTGGGAATTTCTTCTTCCTAATAAGCCTGGGAGTGCTATGGAAGACTGGGGTCTATTTCACCCCTACAGTCTACAGATCATAAAAGACAGCCACACCCATGGGGGCCATCTATAGACCTACCCCCAGGCACATATTCTCTTTCCCTAGGATGTTCCTTGCTGAGAAAAAGAATTCAGTGATATTTCTCTCATTTGCTTTTGAAAGAAGAGAAATATGGCTCTGTTCCTCCCGGCTCACTGGTGGTCAGAGTTTAAGGTTATCTCTCTTGTTTCCCAAACATTGCTGTTATCCTGTTCTTTTTTCAAGGTGCCCAGATCTCATATTGTTTAAACACACATGCTCTACAATTTGTGCAGTTAAGGCAATTATCACAGGGTCCTGAGGTGACATACATCCTCCTCAGCTGACAGGATTAAGAGATTAAAGTAAAGACAGGCCTAGGAAATCACAAGGGTATTGATTGGGGAAGTGATAAGTGTCCATGAAATCTTTACAACTTTATGTTCAGAGATTGCAGTAAAGACAGGCATAAGAAATTATAAAAGTATTAATTTGGGGAACTAATAAATGTCATGAAATCTTCACAATCCACGTTCTTCTGCCATGGCTTCAGCCAGTCCCTCCGTTTGGGGTCCCTGACTTCCCACAACATAGAGGGACAGAACTAATAGGATATATATATATATGTGTGTATATATATATATATATATATATATATATATATATATCCTATTATATATAATATGTATGTATATATATATATGAGTTTATTAAGTATTAACTTACACAATCACAAAGTCCCACAATATGCTGTCTTTAAGCTGAGGAGCAAGGAGAGCCAGTCCGAGTGAGTCCCAAAACTTGGAGTCTGATGTTCGAGGGCAGGAAGCATCCAGCATGGGAGAAAGATGCAGGCTGGGAGGCTAGGACAATCTCTTATTTTTACATTTTTCTGTCTGCTTTATATTCCCTTGAAGCTGATTAGATTTTGCCCCCCAGATTAAGGGTGGATCTGCCTTCCCCAGCCCACTGATTCAAATGTTAATCTCTTTTGGCAACACCCACACAGAAACACCCAGGATTAATATTTTGTATCCCTCAATCCAATCAAGTTGACACTCAGTATTAACCATCACACTTGGCAAAAGTCATATTAGTGTCTACAGTCTGTACAATTTTTGCAAGTTTTCTATAAATTTGAAATTATATTGAAATACATAGGTAAAAATGCACACCTAACTTTTTCCATTGCTAATTATATAGTGCTGGTTCTGGAGAACGATGACTAATATATCATTAATCCTAAAACCTTGAAAATAAAAAGGCAGCTTACCTTCTTAGAAAACTAAAAATATATTAATTAAAGAAAATTAGCAGGTTTTTCAGTTTCCATGTAGTTGTGCTGTTTTGAGTGAGTTTCTTAATCCTGAGTTCTAATTTGATTGCACTGTGGTCTGAGAGAATGTTTGTTATGATTTCCGTTCTTTTGCATTTGCTGAGGAGTGCTTTACTTCCAATGATGTGGTCAATCTTAGAATAAGGGGGATGAGTTGCTGAGAAGAATGCATATTCTGTTGATTTGGAGTGGAGAGTTCTGTAGATGTCTATTAGGTCTGCTTGGTCCAGAGCTGGGTTCAAGTCCTGTATATCTTTGTTAACCTTCTGTCTCATTGATCTGTCTAATATTGACAGTGGAGTGTTAAAGTCTCCCACTATTATTGTGTGGGAGTTTAAGTCTCTTTGTAGGTCTCTAAGAACTTGCTTTTTGAATCTGGGTGCTCCTGTATTAGGTGCATATATATTTAGGATAGTTAGCTCTTCTTGTTGCATTGATCCGTTTACCATTGCAACTTCAATGTAATGCCCTTCTTTGTCTCTTTTAATCTTTGTTGGTTTAAAGTCTTATCAGAGGCTAGGATTGCAACTCTGATTTTTTTTTTTTTTTTTTTTTTTTTTTTGCTTTCCATTTACTTGGTAAATATTCCTCCATCCCTTTATTTTGAGCCTATGTGTGTTTTTGCATGTGAGATGGGCCTCCTGAATACAGTACACTGATGGGTCTTGACTATCCAATTTACCAGTCTGTGTCTTTTAATTGGGGCATTTAGCCCATTTACATTTAAGATTAATATTGTTATGTGTGAATTTGATCCTGTCATTATGATGCTAGCTGGTTATTTTGCCCATTAGTTGATGCAGTTTCTATCATAGCGTCAATGGTCTTTACAATTTGGTATGTTTTTGCAGTAGCCGGTACCGGTTGTTCCTTTCCTGAATGACTACTGGGTAAATAATGGAACTAAGGCATAAATAAAGATGTTCTTTGAAACCAATGAGAACAAAGACACAACGTACCAGAATCTCTGGGACACATTTGGAGCAGTGTTTAGAGGGAAATTTGTAGCACTAAATGCCCACAAAGAAAGCAGGAAAGATCTAAAATTGACACCCTAACATCACAATTAAAAGAACTAGAGAAGCAAGAGCAAACACATTCAAAAGCTACCAGGAGACAAGAAATAAATAAGATCAGAGCAGAACTGAAGGAGATAGAGACACGAAAAACCCTTCAAAAAAATCAATGAATCCAGGACCTGGTTTTTTGAAAAGATCAACAAAATAGACCACCAGCCAGACTAATAAAGAAGAAAAGAGAGAAGAATCAAATAGATGCAATAAAAAATGATAAAGGGGATATCACTACTGATCCCACAGAAATACAAACTACCATCAGCGAATACTATAAACACCTCTGCACAAATAAACTAGAAAATCAAGAAGAAATGGATAAATTCCTTGACACGTACACCCTCCCAAGACTAAACCAGGAAGAAGTCAAATTCCTGAATAGACCAATAACAAGTTCTGAAATTAAGGCAGCAATTAATAGCCTACCAACCAAAAAAAGTTCAAGACTAGATAGATTCACAGCCGAATTCTACCAGAGGTACAAAGAAGAGCTGGTACCATTATTTCTGAAACTATTCCAAACAATAGAAAGAGGGAATCCTCCCTAAGTCATTTTATGAGGCCAGCATCATCCTGATAACAAAACCTGGCAAAGGCACAACAATAACAACAAAAGAAAATTTCAAGGCCAATATCCCTGATGAACATCGATGCAAAAATCCTCAATAAAATGCTGGCAAACCAAATCCAGCAGCACATCAAAAAGCTCATCCACCATGATCAAGTCGGCTTGATCTCTGGGATGGTTCAACATATGCAAATCAATAAATGTAATCCATCACATAAACAGAACCAATGACAAAAACCACATGTTTATCTCAATAGATGCAGAAAAGATCTTTGACAAAATTCAATACCCCTTCATGCTAAAAACTCTCAATAAACTAGGTATTGATGGAACATATCTCAAAACAATAATAGCTATTTATAACAAACCCACAGCCAATATCATACTGAATGGGCAAAAACTGGAAGCATTCCCTCTGAAAACCAGCTCAAGACAAATATGTCCTCTGTCACCACTCTTATTCAACATTGTATTGGAAGTTCTGGCCAGGGCAATTAAGCAAGAGAAGTGTATTCAGATAGGAAAAGAGGAAGTCAGATTGTCTCTGACTGCAGATGACGTGAGTGTATATTTAAAAAACCCCATCATCTCAGCCCAAAATCTCCTTAAGCTGATAAGCAACTTCAGCAAAGTCTCAGGATACAAAATCAGTGTGCAAAATTCACAAGCATTCCTATACACCAAATAACAAACACACGGAGAGCCAAATCTTGGGTGAACTCCCATTCACAATTGCTACAAAGAGAATAAAATACCTAGGAATTCAACTTACAAGGGATGTGAAGGAACTCTTCAAGGAGAATTACAAACCACTGCTCAAGGCAATAAGAGAGGACACAAATAAATGGAAATATATTCCATGCTCATGGATAGAAAGAATTAATATCATGAAAAGGGCCATACTGCCCAAAGTAATTTATAGATTCAATGCTATCCCCATCAAGCTGCCATTGACTTTCTTCACAGAATCGGAAAAAAACTACTTTAAATTTCATATGGAACCAAAAAAGAGCCCACACAGCCAAGGCAATCCTAATCAAAAAGAACAAAGCTGGAGGCATCACACTGCCTGACTTCAAACTATACTACAAAGCTACAGTAACCAAAACAGTGTGGTGCTAAAACAGACATGTAGACCAATGGAACAGAACAGAGTTCTCAGAAATAACACCACACATATACAACCATCTGATCTTTGACAAAACTGACAAAAACAAGCAATGGAAAAAGGATTCCCTATTTAATTAATGGTGTTAGGAAAACTGGCTAGCCATATGCAGAAAACTGAAACTGGACCCCTTCCTTAGATCTTATACAAAAATTAACTCAAGGTGGATTGAAGACTTAAACCAAGGACCTAAAACCATAAAAACCTTAGAAGAAAACCTAGGCAATATTATTCAGGAAATAGGTATGGGCAAGGACTTCATGACTAAAACACCAAAAGCAATGGCAACAAAAGCCAAAATTGACAAATGGGATCTAATTAAACTAAAGAGCTTGTACGCAGCAAAAGAAACTTTCATCAGAGTGAACAGGCAACCTACAGAATGGTAGAAAATTTTTGCAATCTATCCATCTGACAAAGGGCTAATATCCAGAATCTACAAAGAACTTAAACAAATTTACAAGAAAACAACCCCATCAAAAAGTGGGTGAAGGATATGAACAGACACTTCTCAGAAGAAGACATTTATGCCACCAAGAAACATATGAAATCTCATCATCACTGGTCATTAGAGAAATGCATATCAAAACCACAATGAGACACAATCTCACGCCAGTTGGAATGGCAATCATTAAAATGTCAGGAAACAACAGACGCTGGAAAGCATGTGGAGAAATAGGAACACTTTTACACTGTTGGTGGGAGTGTAAGTTAGTTCAACCACTGTGGAAGACAGTGTGGTGATTTCTCAAGGATCTAGAACCAGAAATACCATTTAACTCAGAAATCGCATTACTGGGTATATACCCAAAGGTTTATAAATAATTCTACTATAAAGACACATGCACACATATGTTTATTGTGGCACTATTCACAATAGCAAAAACTTGGAACCAATCCAAATGCCCATCAATGATAGACTGGATAAAGACAATGTGGCACATATACACCATGGAATACTATGCAACCATTAAAAGGATGAGTTCATGTCCTTTGCAGGGACATGCATGAAGCTGGAAACCATCATTCTCAGCAAACTAACACAAGAACAGAAAACCAAACACCCCATGTCCTCACTCATAGTGGGAGTTGAACAATGAGAACACATGGACAGAGGGAGGGAACGTCATACATCAGGGCCTGTTGGGGGTTGGGGGGCTAGGGGAGGGATAGCATTAGGAGAAATACCTAATGTAGATGAAGGGTTGATGGGTGCAGCAAACCATCATGGCATGTGTATACCTATGTAACAAAACTGCACGTTTTGCACAGGTACCCTAGAACTTAAAGTAGAATAATAAAAAAAAGAAAATTAGCTAAATCCATTATGACAGAGGAAAACCGAGTCATTATGAATCTTTTATACCTAGAACTTTACAGTTCTTTAAGCACACCATTTACTAAAGTCTTGACCTGCCATGGTTACACTGTTTTGTAGTTTATTTAAAGATAAAAATAAATGCATTTAATGTGATGGTGTGGGGGAATGATCACAGAACAAAATACTGAGCACTAAGAAGAAATTTAAATATTGTATGTTACTATGTACTCAGAAAAATTTTGACAATAAATACTCTAAATGTAATTAAAAACTATTGAATATTGATATTATATAGGAGGTTGATATAAATATCAATATTAAAATAATTACTTTTCAGAAAATCACTACTTTTTAATACTTTTGACCTCCATTCCTTTTCATGTAAACTTTTCAGTTTTCATTTGCGGTTGTTTTATTTAAATTTATGAACACTTTCTTCATCTGCAGTACAGCAAATTTTCTTGCTGTATTTCAGGGACAGAAGCATACATTTAGATTTGGTGTCAGAGTTGGTTTACCTCTGGCCATATATGTAAAAAATATCTGTTCTGCTTACAACATAGCACTTCATATTACTGTTAATATTTCAATTATGAATATACTGAGTGATTTACAGATTAGCTCTTTTTGATATAAGTATATTGATAAAATCATGAGTGCTCAGTAATCATGTATTTATTTCATAATATAAATGTGAATTCAATCTTAAGGTAAATTTTAATGCACTTTTAAATATCATCTGACATATATTTTGAGGTTCATTTTATGTTTAAGGAAATACCTTTTCTGTTCATATTTGCCATCATATTTACACTCACATCCTTTAGAATCCTTAATTTTTGCTGACTGGGACAAATTAGTCTGACTCAAAATATTTTATTTACTACTTTAAATATGTTTAAATGTTTTTAAAAATATTTTTTAAAAACTTTAAAAGTATAATTATGCTCAAATAAGAAATCTGTTCTCATTCTATATGGCAGTTAAATTGTTTGGTTTCCTATAAAAATTTGGCCAAATTATTTGCTAAATTGTTTTTGCCAAATTGAATAATTTGGAGGTTTTGAATAATCAGAGGTTTTTGAAAATACTTATATCAGAAATTAAAACTAAGATATATGAAAATTTAATATTTTAATATATATGTTTATTGAGTCAAATTTATATTTAAATATATAAGAGAAATATATATATAACTCTCTTACTCCAAAGGCAAATTAAAATTTTCTAAATTGTGTTTGCCCGTAACTTTCCAATAAATCAAATTAATATCTAAATTACTATTAGAAACCCCTATTTTTAATTTTCTTTTATTAAAAATTTTGAGATCTTTGTTTTCAAAGGACCAAAAACTTTTTGATCTGATTGCCTTTCATCTGTGAAACTCAATTATGGTTCTGTTATTGGGAATCAGGAAAGTTATTCCCTGAATGACAATATGGGTCAAGATCACCTTTATGCTTGTTAGAGATGATGCTCATCCAGAGACCTTTAGCTTAATGACCCAGCTTCTTGTGCATAAGTTACAGTCTGGGACTGCTGCAGGAACTTAAGAAGCTTCATTATTCTTTTAGGCCACAGGGGAAACATTAAATTAACAAAAAAGGAAGGAAAAAAACAAAATATCATGTCAATAACCACAAAGAGGCTCTAGCCTGTTGCATTTCTAGTACCTTAGCTATGAAATACCACATGGAGTTGTGTTTTGGTAAATTTTGTGTAACTTCTGCTGTCATTTAACTTTTCAACATGTCTAAATCTATTACATAGTATTTCATAGTAATAACTTTTTTGAAGTTAGAAAATTATTATGTCATACTCATATTCTGAGCTCCAGTTGCCTTCACTGCAAAGTAGAAGCTGGCTGTAATATGGCTGAGGATGAATCCCAGGATTGAAAGTCTGAATCCCAAGAGAGAAATGAGAGATAAAGCCATGAATTTGGATGTCTTGGTGATTGGTAAAAAATGACATGGGTGAGGGTCATCCAGGGAGTGTTTTTAGAATCAGAAATCCAGAAAGCTGAAGATGAGGCCTTTGAATCACTGAAGCAGAGCAGCAGATGTCATAGATGAAAATTGAGAGAATAACATTCTGAATAGATAGAATGCGTTCAACAGTCAAGTGACAAATGGAGCAGAGAGCCCAATCATCAGGCATATTTAAGAGTTGATCGTTGTTTCTGCAATTAGAAGATCAGTGGATACTTCAAAAGAAAAACATTTCAGTGATAAACTGTGGATGAAACTGAAAGTTTGGGTATTAATTGCAATAGAAAACATGGTAGACAGCCACTGTCCCAAGTTTTCCCAGTGTCTCCTGCCATCCCAGCTGCCCTCTATGCTCCACAGAACTCAGTGACATCCCCAGGATCCAGTAACTAAAAGGACACTCTTAGCTCAGTAGGTGCTTCAGGCCCTTACTCAGGCCCTTGTACACGTGGTGCCATACTGATTATTCAATAATTTTCATAACAACCCTACAGAAGAACACAAGGTTAAAGGAAGTAATGTGTATGGTTTTGTTTTGTTTCTTGATCTTGTTTTTAAGAGGAGAAATATTATGCATGTTTACAGAGTGAAGGGAAGAGTTGAGTAGAGATGTAAATGTTAAAATCAAGGAGAAAAGGGATGGGAGAAGAACCCAGGGTGCACAGAAGTAGACAATAACTTTGAGTGGAGAGAAGACAGCCTGGAGTAGATGAAAAGATCGGAAATGAATATGGACAACTTTGTACATTGGTGGGTAGGAAGGTGATGAATTCCCTATGCTGGGGCTTTTATATTTTCTCTGAGTTAGGAGGCACTGTCGTCGCTATGCAAGGGACAGCAGCGGGTCAGAAGCTCAGGGAGAATGGTAAATATCTCCCATAAGGAATGTGAGACAATTGTTCTTTCTACTTCTGTTACAGAGTAGAGTTTAAGCTAGGAATAAAATTCTAGTGTATGTTTCATTTTCCTAGTTTTTAAAAATCTATCTCAAGAGCACTCAAAATAACATCATGAAATAGAGCCCTGAACCATGTTTCCCATGCTCCTACATACATATATACTCATAATAAGGTTTTTGTTAAAGATAGTATTTATAAAAATATGATTACTTTGTATACTACACACGTTAAACTCTACTTTCTTCTTCATCGGCATGTAGTAGTCATTCCAGTGAGCTAATGTGTAAATATCTAACTCACATTTTTCGGTAATTTCATAATATTCAATAATACGCTTTTGCCAAATTCATTCTGTCATTTCCGTCTTAATGAACACTTATTTATTTAGTCCCACATTACAATGCATAGTAAATAACAGCATCTATCTTTATAAACATATTGGGATTTCATGTAAGGATTGCTCAGATTTTAAAATTTATATTCATATTTCTTGGGATTTCAGTATGATAACAGACATTTTCCAAAGGATTCTAGTAATTTACACCCTCATTGGCAATCCATAAAAACCCATTTATCTGCATCCATATCAGCACTGAACAATATTACTTTCCAACTGCTTTGGAGTAGGGGGTAGAATAGTAGGGCTAGTACTCTCTTTTTATGTACATAACATCGAAAGTTAATCACCTGTAATTAACAGGTGGTTAATGTTATGTATTTTAAAAATGTAATATTTTACATGTAATATTAAAAAAATTATCAAGCAAATTGTTCAGAAAGAGTTTCCTGACTATAGAGAAAATAAGCTGGTTCAAACAATCCTTCATCCTGCAATGCTTTGGGAGGACAATCCAGTTTTTCTGTTTAGGAACCTTTGCATACCCATTATCCTACTGTGTTGGCCTGGGGCTGAAATAAGAGCTTTAGAAATGTGAGAAGACGTAATCATTTCAATTAATATGAATTATAAGTCATGAGAAGAAGGATGACTAATAATTTTTTTTTCAAATTGTATCATTCAGTATCATCTACAAGGTCTCAGAATTTACTAATACCAAGTTCATACACAATTCCATGGCAATGCTGTTAGACATCATGGCAACGAAGGCATCTATCATGGTCTGGAACTTGCTTTTTGTAATTACTTTTCTAGATTCTTCTTTCCTTATGCACTAGCAATGATGAATTAGTCCCAATTCCTAAGATCTACATATACATTCCTTTTTGTAATAATTCAAACTATATGAATGAATTAGATTTCGTTTCCCCCATTCCTGGCTGTGAAAACTCTATTTAAACTGACAGGGTCCAGCTTAATGGCAACTCTTTACTGAAGTGCTTCAACATTAAAAAAAAAAATTTCTACTTTTTTCAATGAGATATTGTATTTTTTATTATCACCATACTTACATATTTTTGTCTCTCCTACTAGATTTTAGAAGTTTTGAGATCCAGGACTTTGACTTACTCATCTTTCTCTTTAGCAACCATCTGTATTATCTGACACCTAGCTCAATGCCTGGTACACAGGAGATACTCAATAACGGTTGAATTAATGAAAGTATATGTGGATGATGTAGTAGGCTAGCTAAATCAGGTTAGGGAAGGTGCAGCTGTCAATGTCCATCTCTAGTTATAAATCCTGGGAAAAGTGTATTAACGGTTTGAGGATATAATGAAGCTTGCAGTCAGTCAGAACGCCCTTTCTTAAAACCTTCTGAGAATAAAACAGGCCGATTGATTACACAAACAAAATATGAGACTACAAGGGAAACTGGCCCTGTTTGTTTCCCTCCCCTGCAAGTTAATCACATTTGACCACGTAATTTCATATTTACAATGCATTTTCTATTTATGCCATACCAGATATGCTACTGGAGGCACTTTACTTAATTTTTAAAATTTCTAACGTTAGCACACAATGACATGAGTTCCTATTTTTATTTTTATTTTTTTAAAAAATACATGTTTAGATCTTTAAGTATTTACAAACATTCAGGTATCCATTGTAAACACTTGGGACATATTCCTGAATTACGATTAACTATTATATTGATTAGAAAAATGCTACTGGTAACAGTACAATGGGAGTCTAGAATAATATGTCTTATTTTTAATGCTTTGTTAGTACACTGTCTTTCATCTCATAACTGTGGATATATCCCTGAGAACCAGAAAAAATGAAATAATCATACTTTGAATTGATTGTTAGCTACTATTTCTGGAATTGTTAAATATATATTTTTTTATTTTTCGAAGAGTGTGAAAGCTAGTTTCACTGCAGATGCTAATACATAGAGAGCAATTTATATATGAATTCTGAAGGGGCCTGGAGGGAAGAGCTTTTTCACACAGACAGATGAATTAGGATACTTAGCTGACAGGGTCATCACTACATTTCTTATCAGAAAAATGGATTTCTACTGCAGGGCTAGAAAATATTTTTTAAAAATCCTCAAGTAGGGTGTAGCATTCAATGAATCATGTCATAAATTGAATGGAAAGAGAATCTGAGCATGTCTTGCAGAATATGGAGTGAGAAAGAGACCTGCAACATCAGGCATGCTAGATAAAGAAAAATATCTTAGGCCAGCGAAGAGGTCTTTTGGGCTTGAGGTAGAAAATTGAATGGTTACGTTTAAGTAAGTGCTTCAGTAGCATTTTACATAAAAAATTCATCTGTTTTTCAAAGTAATATACTGTGCTAAATGCTGTTTATGTCTTCTTAGTTCTGTTGCCCCACTTAATGATTATAGATAGAAATTCAATCATTGTAGAAGTAGTCAGCTTTACCAAGGTGGCCAATGAATAACACTAATTGTATTTGCTCTTTGTAAATAAATAAGAAGGCATTGGATTTATATTGGTAATTTAGAGTAGCTTAGAAAACCAACTGAAAAAAAAGGAAGAGAGGAAAAATGAAGGAAATAAGAACAGAAGAAAGGATGGGAGGAAGGAAGGAAAGAAAGCAAGTGGGCTATCTCAAGTAGAACAAACACAAGTACAACTGACAAACTATTTCAGTGAGTCTTGGAGCATATGGGCAGTTTGAGGTTCTATTTAATGTGTCAAGATGTACTGTGTTTTTGAGATATTTTAGTCAACTGGACTTAGTAGTGATTCATACTCTCCACAGCATCATATAAGTTTCAGTTTGTGCCAGTGAAGATAAACTATTTTGAAGTAAGTTTGAATTTCAATTCTACCTTTTCCCCGTATCTGCATAGACATGACCTTATTGTAGTACAGGAATTTTGACACTTTCTTTGATTTTGTCCATGCCATGCAACTCTTGAGTCTTACAGAATCAAACCATGTTCTACCATTCACGAAGGGTTTCTTTTCTAGTTCATAAATATTTGGGTTTAGAGCAAAGGAATGAGAACATATATTTAGAAACAAGGCAATTCATTTGACATTTATCTGATTGATGGCATAAAATAAATAAAGGAGAGGTAAAGAGTGAAAGAATGAAACATTTTATTTCAAAAGCTTATCATTAAAAATATGTTGTCCTTAAATGCTTAAAAATTCTATAATTTGAATTATGCTTCTCCAATGTTGAACACTGATATTTTTAAGGAAACTCACAGGGCAAACTTGATGCTTAAGAATGATATTTAATTTATATTCTAAGTAACAGCCTACATTTTAGTTTTATGCATGTTGTTTAAGATTTCTAAAACATCTGATCTGAGGCGAATATTGAAAATGAGACATTCTCTTTAAAGTTGAATTATCTGTCAGGATACATTTTATTTTATTATGCAGATAAATGGAATCCTCTTAATACCCTAAAATGAAAATAGCTTAACAATATGAATTGTCTTTTTTGTTACGAGTCATGTGATTTTAATTGGCAATATTTCAATGACTGTTTTACTTTTAGCATCTAATTATCTCCTTTTTTTCTATTTTTAATGGTTATTTGAATAATCTGCCATAGCCATGAGTGTTAATTGACTGTGTAACAAGTCACAATTTTAGAATTGTATTCTAAACTTTTGCTGAGCAACTATTTTGTCTGTGCTACACACCAGAAGAAACATAAAACTTGATTAATGATCCTCATGTTTCTAAGTATTTATAGTCACTGCTCTAAGAAAGACAAACATATGCACAAAATTACAAATAAGCCAAAATATAAACTTTCATAATGGAGATGTAAGCATGTATTACAGATTCATGAGGGAGGGAGAATATGTTGGATGAAATATCACATTAAAAGTGAGTCACTGGAATTTAGCCACAAAAGTAGTCAAGTTGGTCGGTATGTGAAGGGTCAGGGACCCTACAGGAAGAGGGAGAAACATGAACACAGATGCTGAAATGTACAAAGTTGTGATATATGTATGGAATGGCAAATAAACTAGTATTGTCTGGGGTCTTGGGAAGCTTGGCAAAAATAGAGGAAAAAATAAGATTTCCTTCACCTTGTAATAGTCTTCAGATACTGTTTTAAAACAACTGAGAAATTACTTATAGAAAATGTGTATACCTGCAAAGCTCTTAAATAGGGGTTCATAGAGCAAGAAGACATCTTTTGGGAAACAACTGTAGTGGCTATATGAAGAGTAGGTGGCTGGCCCAGCAGAATGGAGGAAGGGAGACACCTTTGGATATGTCTGAAATGTTTCTAGGGAAGCATAAGCTTTCCAGATGCAATGTTAAAGAAAAGGGGGAAACAGCTGCCCAAGTAAAATGTAGCTCCTATTGCCGTGACTTGATCACTAACTGGTATAAGAAATAAGGGAGCATATGAAGGATTAAAGATGAATGTGAACACCAAACCTTCAAGGTTCAGTGGCTTCAGGGATAGTTATGCCTTTAACAGATAAAGAACACAGGACGATGATTGGGTCTGTGAACAATACTATTTTAGGTATGGGAAAATAATGTACATTTGAGAGTTTTGCATTTATCTGATGTAAAGTCTCATGGTAGATGAGATTTTACCAGGACAGGAGGTAAAGGATAAGAGAATGGAACAGATGCTCCAGCAAAGTGCAGTGAGAAAGAATGAAAGGGATGTATGGAAAATGATATGAAAATCTTATTTTAGAGATTTTGTAAGAACAGAGTTTAAGGAAAAGGATTGGTAATCAACAAATTTGGAAATTACATAAAGTCGAAGAAGGATGAAGATTGAAAAGAGGTTGATGGATTTGAAAAGCAGATCATCATGAGTTTGTTTTTAGCTTTGATTCCCTGGAAGCTGAGATTGGAATTCTTATGCATGTGTGCTCTCTGCGGAAACTTCTAATGTTACTAGGGAATCAAGACAGGGAGGGGAACAAGATCAGATGGAGATGAGGTTCAGCCTGATTCCAGGGAGACCTCTAGAGTGTGAATTGCACCTGAGTCTTCTCTTGAGCTAAAGGCCTGGGCTGTAGAACCCTACAGCAACTAGGCAATGGCTATGAACAAACTCTGGAGTGGCCAGTGAGTGGGAATATAAACCTCAGAGAGGCAGTTCTCTGCATTCAAGGGTGAACATCCACTGAAGGGTGCAGATATGAATCAAAAAGTCCTGGAAATGTAACCATCACCTCTATTTTGGAATAACCTTTGATCATTGTGTGTTTTTTGTTTTGTTTGTTTTTGTTTTTATAGGCAGAGTCTCACTCACTCTGTCACCCTGGCTGGAGTGCAGTGGTGCTATCTCGGCTCACTGCAACCTCCACCTCCCAGGTTCAAGCAATTCTCCTTTCTCTGCCTCCTGAGTAGCTGGGATTACAGGTGCCCACCACCATGCCCAGCTAATTTTGCTGTGTGTAGTTTTAAATTAATTTGTGTAAGAAAAATATCAAGTGTAATTTTCTGGAAAACCATGTCTTTTAATATTGAAGAATTGTAATAAAACATTTCTGGGGAGAAGATTTGAAAAACATAGGACTTATTCATATAACCTACCAAAATATGGAATTATCATTTTAGAGTAGCTCTAATAATTACTATACAGTGATTCTCCACAACAAAAGAATGCTAGTAATAAGCTCATGGATTCCTTTTTTATACTGTAATAATTAATGCCTTTAAGTTTTGAACTCTGAGATTCTTTATTTATATTTTTGTTTTAAATATAGTGCAACTTTTAATTCATTGGCTTCTTAGTGTCGCATCTTGACACACAACTGTTAGATTTGCCTTTAACCTAAAAATCAGTGGGTTTTTTTAATCATTTAATCTTTTTTCAGCTTTATTAAAATATAATTGATAAAACTGTACATATTTAAAGTGTACTGCATAATGGCTTGATACATATATGCATTTCCATTGTGAAATGACTACCACAATCAAGTTAACTAACAAATCTTCCACCTCACAGTTACCTTTTTGTTGTTGTTAAGAACACTTAAGATGTGCTCTCTTAGCAAATTTGAAGCATACAGTACAGTATTATTAACTATAATCCACAGTTATTTAGTCATTTAACTTTAATGAGTAAATATAGTTTGCTATAACCAGGAAGTCACAGACAAGGGCTTTTGGCTCCTCTTCTGCAACTCCGTTCCAACTGCAAGAATTTATGGAGAAAAGAACCATTCCCTCAACAGTACCAAGCAGTAAAAAATATTAAATAGTATTACCGTGTCTGAGTACATTTCCTGTATTTTCTAACTTAACCTAACAACCCTTTTAAGTGTTGTTATCGTTCCTAAAGAGATAAAACTTGTTTAAAATTTAAGATTTGTCACTTACTAGCTGCATGATTTGAAAAGAGTTGTTTAAATTACCTAAGCTGTTGTTTTCTCATCAGTAAAATGGAGATAACAGTAGGTGCCTCATGGGGGATTATTAGATCACAGTTAAAATTGGATCATAGTTAATACTCTAACTGGGGCTTTAACCATCATCATTTACATCATGCCTATTCCATTTTCTTTCCTTTTGGCAGAAAGGCATATAGTGAAATCTATGTAAATTAAATGAACATATGGGAAACTCTTTCTTTGCAGAAGGAGTCGCGGGGCTCCCTCTACATGACCTGAAAAGTACCTATAAGGCTGTAAGACCCTAGTTTATCCCCTGGCCTGCCCATATGACTTACTAAACCATTGCAAACACACCAGGTTCTAATATACAGTCATATTCATTTTGCACTTCTCAATTAACAGATAATCCTAAACTACATGCTTTATGTTGAAGAAAAAAAACAGCAACTAATACACCATCATAGTAACGCCTTAAATTCTAGTTTAACCTGATTCACCCAGTGTAAGAATTTTGAGTTGTACATAAGGGTTTCATTGAACTTTTTATTCTTTTATTGGTTATGGTTTAGTAACTTAGTATTTCCTTAGAATTGATATAAGCATGTAAACTGAAGTTGATGGTCAAGTATACCTTTATAATAAGCTAAGCAGCTTTAGGGCACCTAGATCTTTTGTGAAGTGCAAGTTCACCGAGAGAAGTAAGTACTAGTATGATTAGGCTTGTCCATCATTGGATTTTAAATGGCTTTTTTACTGAAGACAAAAAAGAAGGAGGAACTAAGCGTAATTTCTAAATACTTGGATACCTCTGCAAGTATTGTCAATGGTTATTTCTCATTCAAGCACTCGCCTGTTTTCTTTAATCGGATTGGCCAGTCTCATTTCAAATCCTCTACAGAAAATGTTGAAGGTACTCTAGGGTGAGATAACAGTTTTCAGTGTTTATGGGAATTGAAGAGGTTTTGGAAAAATGGGTAATATTATTGGAAAAAAATTAGATTGTTGGAGTGAAGATTAAGTTCAAAGAGAGAATATATTATAATTTTGTGCAACTGAAATGGGTGTGGGCCAGGCGCGGTGGCTCACGCCTGTAATCCCAGCACGTTGGGAGGCCAAGGCGGGCGGATCACGAGGTCAGGAGATCGAGACCATCCTGGCTGAAATGGTGAAACCCCGTCTCTACTAAAAATACAAAAAATTAGCTGGGCACGGTGGCGGGCACCTGTAGTCCCAGCTACTTGGGAGGCTGAGGCAGGAGAATGGTGTGAACCCAGGAGGCGGAGCTTTCAGTAAGCCGAGATCGTACCACTGCACTCCAGCCTGGGCGACAGAGCAAGACTCCATCTCAAAAAAAAAAAAAAAGAAATGGGTGTGAAAATATCATTGATTATTAGTAATAATTTCTAGATGATTTCTAGATGTAGTGACTTTTAAGAGTCCTTTGAGGATGGCTGTTAAATAGGTTTCTATATGTACCTTTATTATAATTATGTATATGTGGGTGTGTGTATATGTATATGTACACATACACACAGATTGGAAAAATTATGGCCTTTACTGTAAGTACAGCACAGAGTTCAATTGAAAAAAATGCTATCAAAGAGCAACCATGTAGAATTAGGCATGGTTTGCTTCCTCTCAGCTGCTGAGTGTTACATTTCTGATTTAGAGGGGAGAAGTGTTCTTTTTCCATATGACTTGATGTAATATTTCTACTTTGGTTCCAAATTTCTAACCTAAGAATAAGAAGTAATTAAGATCAAAAGAATAATGAGAAACCTCATCCCTGTTTAAAATATATATTTAGTAAATATTACAGGAAAGAGATACCTGATTATTTATAAATAGAATAATAAAACAAAACTTTCCTTATTCTTCTTGGTTGTATAATCAGAAATTACATCTCCTGGTTACATGATCTCTGAGATTAGTTTCTAAAGTTAGATGTATTTTGACAGGAAATTTTAACTCATTTTATTTTCAAAATACATACCTTTTAGTTACCATAAATCTAATTTTTGAAGAATATTATTTATAGACTTATAGTAGAAAATACAGCCTCAAGTTCTGTACTCTCCATCACTTTGGAAAAGATCATTCTAGTTGAGCAAAACGCTTTTAATAGCGAGGTATTGATGTGGCTCTTGGCTGTTATTATGTAATCATGTCATGTAATTTTCTGTTCTTTCTAAAGTGATGAAATCAGTTCACAGTGATGGAATGGGCTGCTGCCTTTCAGTCCTAAACTTTTCACATAAAAATTACAATTATTAATTGGAACTAATTTCAGACCATGTGTTTAAATGCCGGTTTTCATTTGAATGTCAGTTTTGTCCCTTACTCTCACCTTGAAAACATATCTTGCTCTATTTTACTAGGAAGGAAGCACAAGGCTGTAGTGTATTCTCAGTTCCTATGTTGGATAAACCTGGCCAACCGTTGGTTTATTTAATTATTGATTGAAGGAATATTTATTGGGTGTTCTCGTATACCAAAAACCAGTAGTGGAAACTAGGAATTTAAAATGTAAGTGGGCTTAATCCTGTCCACAGAAACCTATGCTAGTGAGGGAAGAGTTGCAGTAAATGCAGTGAGAGAGACACACCTATGGGAACATGCCTGGACCTGCTAGGGGCTCCAGCCTAAAGGATGGTTTTCTGGGGGGAGGTGGGCCTATAAGAGTTAGAAGAACAGAAACTGGAAATGGAGGAGAAAGAGAAACTAGAAGGGAACAATGAAGAGGGTAGAAAAGAGGATGTTTTAAAGTGATTCAGCTTCTTTAATAAGTGAGGTAGATCTGTTGTTAACTATATTTGGGAAATATAATATTTGAATTAATCTCTTAGACCATAGTAGTAAAGCTTTCCAATAGAGTCTGAATAGTATCATCTTGCTTCTGAGCCAGAGACATTCTGATGATTGATTCATTAGGAGTTCTATGTACTTGAAAGTCAATTGTTATGCAAATAATTTACAAGATAGTACAACTTTAGCTTTGTATAATGAGTAACTGTAAAAAATCAGATATTCCTGAAAGATAATCAGATATTTTATGCAGTATGATTATTTCTAAAACTTAATATATATTACTCATATTTTATTTATTATCTTGAATCCCAGAATGCTTAAATATTAACTATTTTTTAGAGGTGAGAGGGCAGATCTACAACTGCCATGGAAAAATTAGTTTTGGCTTATTGCAAGGAGGTGGTCTGCCCCTTTAGCTTATCCTAGTATCTCTGCAACTCTTTCCTTCTACCTGTATGCTGCAAACCGTTTGCTCTTTTTTTGATCTAATAAAGAATGCATTTGCTTCTGCTGGATTTCCACATACATGCCTGTTTCAAAACCATGCAATTTTCAGTCCACTGCTACCTGCCCTTTTAGTATGATAACATGACGTATATTTCTACACCAAGAATTACCAGGGCTTTGTGTCTGACTTTCCAGGCTTGTTTATCCCAGACACTGCTCTATAGAGGCACTGCCCTCCCTCACGAGGCTGCCTTGGAAAGAATTAGTGAATTTCCATCCGTTGCCAATAAACCACACGTGGTTTAATAGCTCTATGAACATTTAAAAATATATTTTATACCTTCCAGTATTTTTTCATATCTAGCCAAATTCTATATTCAGAGATTTTTTTTGGCCAAACCTCAATAAATAACATTATTAAAGTTTGGGTATTCTGTTTGAATTATTGGAGGTTTAGAGTTTTACTGGCTTAATGCCCTTTAATGTATACTCTTGAGTATCCGTAGAACACAGTTTGAAAAGAGTTGCTTTAACTCAAAGAAATATGAGTTTCTGATAGAATTTCAGGTACCTTCAAATGGCTATTGAGCTTTTGATAGAGGGAAACCTCCAAAAATTACATGATCTATAAAAATCTTTTTATGCTTAATATCAGCTGTGGTACATTATGATGCGTGTATCAGAAGAGAGTGGTTATTTTTATTTTACTAACTCTGATATACACAAAATGATGTCACGTGACCGTGGAATATTAGAGCTATTATGGGACTAAGAAGTAATTCATACCTTCAATGTAAAGATGAGAAAAGTGAGGGGCAAAATTGTAAAGGATATTGTTTGCTGTCTCACAGACTAGAGGCAAAGATGAGTCAGGTGTTGAGATTTCTTTCTTCTCCCAGTGTATCAAACTGGCACTTAATTATAATCTTTTAAATGCTGATTACTTGTATCTTTCAATGGAGGTTTTTCAGATCAATAATTGTTTGAAAGTTACAACACTAGTATTTGGTTGAGATACCATGAATCTCACCTTGAAAGGTTAGCAATGCTTAACCTTTGATAACTGAAGTCAATTAATATAATTAACTGATGATAATTAGTATCATTAAATTAACAATAAAACCATCACTATATCTCTGACATCCATGCTTTTTGCCAAATCTGCCTGAAATTTATAATACAACCTGGGGCTATTTTACCCCTCAGGTGAACATTTGCTAATGTCTGGAGCCATTCCTGGTTGTCACAACAAAGAGTTTTCTGGTTCAAACTGTCAATAATATCAAGGTTGATAAACCCACTAAAGGGATTTAATGCTGCCCTCTGCCATTAATAAACCCACTAAAGGGATTTGATGTTGCCCTCTGCAACACCTATATGTAATAAAAGACATGTTTCCTATACTAGTTGAAAAGAAGTCTGATCTTCCCTATTCTATTGTATTTCAAACTTTTAGGAATGTCTCTAGATTACAGTATGTCATATTTTCATGAAGAGCTTCAAATATTCTCATCTATATTTTATAGAATTAGATCCTCTTCCTTTTTTTTCAAAGATCTATTTTTTAAAAGTCTAACCTCACACAAATGCCAGTGCTTTTCCTTTGTGACTTTTCAAGTTTCATTTGTTAGATATGTCTCTACATACATAGAAAAAAAGGTGATTGTTGTATTTTAGATTCCACCATTGATCTACACAAGAAAAAAGTTGTTTTGTGTTATTTGCATTTCCTGGTATTTATTTTTGTTTGGGGCTCTATCCTTATTAACTGTTAACAATTTCATGAAATGATGAATAGTCATTTTTTATACATTGAAGAAAGAAATATTGAGTCCAGGAAATACAAGCTAGACACATACCTGCCTCTTTGGCGTTGAGCCTTCTGCAGGATATAAGTGAATATGTAAACAAGATGCAATATGATGATAAAGAATATGGAAAGCACTACAAATGCACATAAAAGGGCCTATAATCGAGGCTTGAGCAATCAGAGAGGTGAGGTCTGAGCTGACACCTGACAAGTAACATGGAGATAAGTATTGTTTCTGACAGAAAAAAGACTTTAAACACATCTCATTTAGAGATGAGATAAAGCCAGTGCCCCAGAGGTACTGAATACTGTAGGCAATTGTAGCACAATGGTAGGTATTTGTGTAAGTAAACAGATCTAAACATGGAAAAATACAGTAAAAATAAAATCTAAAAGGTAAATAAAAAATACACTCATATAGGGAACTCCACCATGAGTGGAGCTTTCAAGCCTGGAAGTTGCTCTAGGCGAGTCAGTAAGTAGTGAGTGAATGTGAAGACAAAAGACATTACTGTACACTACTGTAGACTTTATAAACACTGTACACTTAGGCTACAATAAATTTAGAAAACGTTTTCTTACATAAAAAATTAACCTTAGCTCACTGTGACATTTTTACTTTACAAACATTAATTGTTTTAATTTTTTTCTTTATATTCTTACTTTAAAAGCTTTTTTTCTAATTAAAAAATTATTTTTTAATTACATTTTTATGTTATTTTGTTAAAAACTAAGACTCAAACACGCACATTAGCCTAGGCCTACACATGGTCAGGATCATCAATATCACCGTCTTTCACTTCCACATCTTATTCCATTGAAAGATTGTCAGGGCAAATGACATGTATAGAGCTTTCATTTCCTATGATAACAGTACCTTCTTTAAAAATACTTCCGGAAGATCCTAGGTGTCACTTTTTTAGAAATATGTCCATGGTGGTTTACTTGTTTTTTTTCTCTTCTTATAGATTTGCTTATAAGCAAATAATGCATCATGAACATTTCTCTCTATTAAGGAAAATCTTTTGGTGTTGGAGTCCAAGTTTTAAAACTTTTTAAGGAGCTTGTTGAGACCTGCAAAAGCTGCACACATCACTGCATTTTCTTGGGAGTACGTCTTCTCTTTTTAGGTTTATTTACACCAGCCTCACCATAAACATGTGAATAATGTTTGAACTGTAATGATACTGCAGCTAGGACCTCAACAAGTAATAGGAATTTTTCAGCTCAATTATAACTTTAAGGGACCCACTGTGGTATATGTGATCCACTGTTAGCCAAACATTGTTATGTGGAGCATGCCAATACTTTAATAAGATATTGCAGAACTGGGAGAGCTTCATTTCAGATATTTTCATTATGAAATATTTGCTGAGTGCCTACTCTAGGACAGGCACCATTCCAGGCTTCAGAACAACAGCACTGAACCAAACAACTGAAGTCTCTGCCCTTGTGTAGTTTACATTCTAGTGTGGTAGTTTATTAGTATTATTCATCTCTATATGCTACTTTTCATTAACAGTTTTCACCCTTGTATACAGTCCGAATGGTAAGTACAAGTGTTTCCATGGACTGACCAACGTATTGAATGGTAAATTATGGAATTTTTTAAAAATTATAGAAATAATAAGTTGATATTAAATTGAAAGATGTTAAAAATTTATTCAAGAAACTTTGATATTCGGTCTCTAACTTTTCAAGTTTTTTGGGGGGTTTCTCTTTCTCATCTGGGGGTATAATGCTTGATGTGGATGAGACTTTTTCTTGGAAGAATTTTATTCCTTTTTTCATTTAAAATATCATAGTTGATGTGGCAGATACATTGATCAGCAGCACTTACAGAAGGGTAATTTTTTTAAAGAAGCATGAGAAATTAAGGTACATCTTAGAAAAGCGATTACTCTGCCCTTATACCAAGACACAATAAGACTTTACACTGGCATTGCAGCGTGGAGAGATTTACAACAGCTTCCATTGGTTTAGATACAGCTAAAGAATTAACAGAGGATTGGTTGGCACTCTAAAGAATGGAAAATTTAACCAACTTCTAGAAAGGTAATCAGATTATTGTCTGTATTATTCTTCACACCTCTGAATGATGAGTGTGCTTTCCAACAACAACATTCATGAAGTTGACTTTGAAATATTTAACTTAAAAGGATCTTACAGTTCTTTGAATCCTTAAAGTGTCCTGATATCAGCTTAGTCATGTTAGAATAAAAAATAAAGTCATTCAAGACATTTATACTAGAGATAACCATTTCTAGGTCATAACATTTTATTGGATACAATCAGAAAATGTGGTGTGGTTGGCAAACCCTACATTGGGTTTTGAAATTACTGTGCTACCAGTATGTTCCAATCAATGAGAACCTTTCAGCCATGAACTTTTATTGATTTGTATTCCTCAGAGTAACATAAATAGCTTTCCTTAAGTCTTCCAATTTCACTATGGTTATTTTTTTCCTGAAATCTCTGCTGTTAGAAGGTTTATTTATGCACTTACTCTGTCGCTTTCCAACCCTTTCATGGTTTGAGTCAAGAATAGGTACCAGTGTTCTATGAGCAAGTAGGAAAAAAAGAGGTGCTATAACCAATTAAATTATTCTATAAACAGTTATAGTATGAATAGTTCTGTAATCAGAACAATACATTTTAGCATTTGCAGAACAAATAAATATACTGAAAATTTCTTCCTTTTTTATTTTTAGTTTTTGTGGGTACATAATAGGTATACATATTTATGGGGTATATGAGATATTTTGGTATAAGCATGAAATAGGTAATAATCACATCATGGAAAATTGGGTGTGCATCCCCTCAAGCATTTATCCTTTGTGTTACAAACAATCCAATTAAACTCTTAGTTATTTTAAAATATACAATTAAATGATTGACTCTAGTCCCCCTGCGGTGCTATCAAATACTATAATAGGTCTTATTCATTCTTTCTAGTTTTTTCTGTACCCATTAACCATTCCCACTTCCTCCCCTCTTCCCCCTCCCCAGACTACCCTTCCTGGTCTCTAGTAACTATCCTTCTATTCTCTATCTCCATGAGTTCAATAGTTTTGATGTTTAAAAGATACTGAAAATTTCAACCAAGAAAAGCAAAAACAAGCAAGTACTCTCTCATCCAATCACACTAGAAATTAAATTCATTATTAATAAATAACTTAATATTTCAATGCTTATTTTCACTTTTAAAACATATATGTAAAATTTAAGCCTCAAATTTATACTGTTAATAGACATGTTTTCAACATTTGCTTAAAAAATAGGAGTTTAGTTTCTAGACTTAACATATGATGGTTAAAATGAGAATTCAGCACTTTCAAGTCACACTTGATTTTTTTTCTATTCTCTAAGATGTTAACTATTTTATGTTGCCTGGAAATGTGAATACATGTATTAAATAGCAATCTCATTGCATATACCAATTGATGGTAATTAAATTGAAGCATCTCTGTTACTATTTTTAAAAGATACTCATTTGAATTTTTTAATCCTGTTTTTAGACTTTATAAGTCTAAATTTCAGAAAATGCAACAGTAAAATTTGATAAAGACAATAGCTAATAGATGTTGACAGACTTTACCTTCTGTACAGGTGAGTTTTAACATGCTTTTCTAACTAGCTCCTAGTAACCATGGAATGAAACCAAAGAACAGGCACAGCTTCAAACTTCATTGGCTTTTCAGCTCTTGAGAGAATAGTCATATCTAAGCAATGAAATTTTGCTTAATCTACCTTAAAGTATCTGTAAAATGTATACTTTCCCCCAGCCGTTACAACCATGGCAATCCACATTCAAACATGCATATAAAATTAGTCATCTTTTCCTGATATGATGGAGTTATGGAAAATTAGTCCTAATGCCTGTTTTAAACGAAGCATCGTACCTTCCTACCGTGAAAAAAAATAGTGAGATTCTAAATGGATATGTGAATGAGAAGCAAAATTGGCGATATTCTCTAATAATATAAAATTAACATGTAGAATCAAATCCTTGATTCATGCAACCAAACAGGTTACTGCCAGGACATAAGAAATAGAAAGCATGATGGTTTTTCATGATATAGGTCTCAAGTTTCATGGTATTTCAAAATGCCTTAACTCTGAAGACATCAATTCTGCAGATCTCTGATGCCTGCATGACCTATACCGTAAATATTATGCTTTTCTTGATGATTCAGTCTAGTACTGAGTTTTCAATTTTAGTTTTTTATTATTATGTATTGAGGGAATTTTTTATAAATGCATAGATTGTAGATACATAATTCAATGGCACACACACACACACAGATATATATATATATATATAAATTCATGTAGCCAAAACCTAAATCAAGATACAGAATATTTCTTCAGTCTAACACTCTCCCAACTGAGCTATTTCGGCAGCTGCTAGGATACAGAATATTTCTACCCACTAGAAAGTTCCCTTTGTCCCCTTTCAGTCATTTCCCAGCTCCAATACACAACATGCTTTCTGAAGTCTATATCTATGTAATAGTTTTGTCTGTTCTTGGACTTCATATATTTTGTGTCTTACTATTTTTGTTTTATATATATTCTTGAGATTCATTCATGTTGTGTGTATTGATATTTCATTGTTTTCATTGCTAAGTAGTATTCCATTGTGTGGTTCATTGTTTTCATTGCTAAGTAGTATTCTGTTGTGTAGATACACACATTTAAAAAAATATGTTTTCCTTTGGATGAATATTTGATTTTTTTTCAACGTTTCTGCTACTTTCAGTAATACTGCTATAAACATGTATGTAAAAGCCTTTTTGTGGGCATTCAATTGATCTTGCATAAAGGCCTAGGAGTGAAATTGATAAATGATGAAATATTTTTATGTTTAATTTTGTAAGAAACTGGATTAGTTTTCAAAAGTGTGTATTTATTTTAGTCTACCATCAGCAAATTATGAGAGGTTGAGTTGTTCATCATATATTCATCAATACTTAGTGTTGTCATTTTTTCCATTCTGCAAGTAGTACCTCTTTGTGGTTTTAATTTGTATTTACACAAAATTAAAGATGTTAGGTGTAGTTTCATGTGCATCTTGGCCATTCGTATATCTTTTTTTTTTTTTGAAGTATCTGTTCAAGTTAGAAATTAGGATAACTTTTTCTTATTGATGTGTAGGATTTCTTTACATACTCAAGCTCTTTTTCAGGATATGTATCTTGAATATCTTATCTAGTCTGAAGCTTGCTCTTTTATTTTCTTAATAGAGATTTATCATTATTTCTTTTTCATTTTTAAAGAAATCCTGTTAATATAAATTTATTGTTCTCTATGTCCTAAGAAATATTTCTTGAAGATGGGGCAGATTTTCTCCTATGCTTTATATCAGAATCTTTATAGCTTTAGACTATACACCTAAATCTATTATATACCTGAAATTAATTTGTGTGTTATGATATAGGGCTTAAGCTTTTTTTTTTTCCTTTGACTTATGAAGTGCTTCTGTCATTTATTGGAAAGATTTTTCTTTCCAATTTGAATTGCTTGGTGCCTTTGTTTAAAATTGAATGACCAAATATGTATTTGTGTATTTCTATTCTTCTCTATTAGTCTATGCATCTTCCCTTACACCAATACCACTTTGTCTTGTTCAGGATAGCTTTTCACCAGTATTCAGCCAAGAATAATAATTTCTCCCAATTCATGCTTCATCATGATTTTTATCTTTCTATTATAAGTCCTGTGCATTTCTATATAAATTTTTAAAACAACTTATCAGTTTCTTCAAAATAGAAGATGGGATTTGGTTTGAAATTAATCTAATAACCAAATTGAAAACTGGCATCTTAACATGATCGAGTCTTCTAATTTATGAACATGGATTTAGATCTTATGTAATTTTTCTCAGAAATGTTTGGTAGTTTTCAGGATAGTATTATTGTGTACATTTTATTATGTTTTGATGATAGCAAATATAATTTTAAAAGAAATATAATTTATTTTCACATATTGGTTTATGTCTTGTTTTATATAGTTCTTATGATTTTATACACAAATGATTGTGTTGTCTGTACATAAAGATTTCTATGGCTTTTTTTTTTTCCAAATTTGGGATTTCATTCTTTTTTCTTGCTTTTTAATACTGGCTCAAACCTCAGTACATTAAATATAAGATACTAGGACATACATATTTGCCTTGTTCCCAACTATATATTGAATGTGTTCCATTTAATGTATGACATTTGATGTATGATTATGTAGATGCTCTTCTCTAATGTAATAAAAACCTTTGCCTCTATTCTTAGTGTACTCTGAAGTTTTGGGGGAGGGACAGCATTAGGAGATACACCTAATGCTAAATGACAAGTTAATGGGTGCAGGAAATCAACATGGCACATGGATACATATGTAACAAACCTGCACATTGTGCACATGTACCCTAAAACCCTAAAGTATAATAAAAAAAAAAAAAAAGAATACTTCTATAATTTTGTCAATAGAATTTTCTACATCTATTCAGATCACTATATGGATTTGTCTTTTTAATGCTATTAATTCAAATATATTGGTTAATTTGGGGATGTTAAAATAACTTTTTATTACCACAGCAAACCCCAGTTAATTATTACATATATCTTATGTATTACTAGAATTTATTTGCTAATATATATTTTTAAATTTTGCATCTGTTTTCATAAGTTATGGTTGTTTATTATTGTTTTTAGTAACGTATTTGCTAATTTTTGCAAACAAGGATAATTTGACTACTTTATTTCCAATTTACATGTCCCTTTATTTCTTTGTTTTGACTGATTGCTTTAACTAGGACTTGCTTAGGACTTCTAGTACTATGTTGAACAGCAATGATGAAAGTGGGCATCCTTTTCTTGTTCCAGGTCTTAGAGGAAAGGCTTTCTGTTTCCCCCCATTTAGTATGATACTAACTGAGAGTTTGTTCTATACAGCTTTTATTATGTTGAGGTATGTTCCTTCTATACAGTTTTTTGAAGACTATGATCATGTATGGATGTTGAATTTTATCAAATGCTTTTTTAGCATCAACTGAAATGATCATATGGTTTTTGTCCTTCATTCTATTGATATGATGCATCACATTAATTGATTTGCATATGTTTAACCATCCTTGCATCCCTGGGAGAAATCCCACTTGGTCATGATGAATGATCTTTCTAATATGTTGTTGAATGCAGTTTGCTAGTATGTTGTTGAACATTTTTGCGTGAATGTTCACCAGGGATATTGGCCTGTAGTTTTATTTATGTGTCTTTGGTTTTGGTATTAGAGTAATACTGGCCTTGTAGAATGAGTTTGGAAACACTTCCTCCTCCTCTATTTTTCACAGTAGTTTGAGTAGGATTGGTATTAGTTCTTTTTAAAATATTTGGTAAAATTCAGGAGTAAAACCATCAGGTCCTGGATTTTTCTTTCCTGGGAAACTTTTTATTATGTTTCCATCTCATTACTTATTGGTCTTTACAGGTTTTGGATTTCTTCATAGTTCATTCTTGCTAGGTTGTATGTGTCTAGAAATGTATCCATTTTTTCTAGATTTTCTAATTTATTGGCCTATAGTTGCTCATAATAGCCTCTAATGATCCTTAGGATTTCTACAATATCAACTATAATGTCACCTTTTTCATCTCTGATTTTATTTATTTAGGTCTTTTTTTTTAGCGTGGCTAAAGGTTAGTAGGTTTGGTTTATCTTTTTAAAAAACAAATTTATCATTTTGTTGATATTTTGTATTTTTTCATTTCAATTTCACTAATTTCTGCTCTTCATTCTTTCCTTTCTTCTATACTTATTTTGCATCTGGTTTACTCATGCTTTTATAGTTCTTTAAGGTGTATCATCAGGTTATTTATTTGAGGTTTTTCACTTCTTTGATCTTGGAAATTATAGGTATAAATTTCCCTCTTACTACTGCTTTTTGCTGTATCCCACAGGTTTTGGTATGTTGTGTTTCCATTTTCAGTTGTTTCAATAAATTTTTCAAGTCATTTTTAATTTCTTTGTTGAAATTCTAAGGATCATTAGAGGCTACTATGAGCAAGCTTAGGCCAATAAATTAGAAAACCTAGAGTATATGGATACATATAGACATAGAAAAATCCACATTATCAATTTGTTCTTAAATAAGCTTTGGTAATTTTTCTCTTTTAAGAACTTTAAGCTGCCAAATTTGTGAGTATAGAATTGTTCATAATAGTTATTATCATTTAAATATATAGGTTCTGTAATGATATTTCTTCTTTTATCAGTCCTTTTTTCTTAATCTTCTAGTATGTAACAACTTCATTGATCTTTTCAAAGGAACTTTTCACTTTGTGAATTTGCTATTTACTTTCAATTTCATTTATTTCTTTCATTACCTCTATTATTTTACTTTTTTCAAATTATGTTTTGTTTCTTATTTTTTCATTGACTTTTAAACATATGTATTTTTCCAATATAAGAATTTAAAGTAATAAATTACCCTCTCGATTTAACTCTATACTACAAATATGTAACTGTGTTATTGTCACAATTTATTTTTTAATGGACACATAATAATTGTGCATATTTATGGGTACATAGTGATGTTTCCATACAAATAGTGTATATATGTAATTACCCTGATGAGATGATGGCAATTAGCATATCCATCATTGCAAACGTTTATCATTTCTTTGTTTTGGGAACATTCAATATCCTTTGCTAACTATTTGAAACTATATAATATATTATTATTAACTATTGTCATACCATAGTGGTATAGAGCATTAGAACTTATTCCTCCAATCTAGCTTTAATTTTGAATCTTTTAAAAAATCTCTTCCTATTCCTCCCTTCCTCTTACACTTCCCAGCCTCTAGCATTCTCTGTTTTACTTTTAACTTGTATAAGATCAAAATATTTTAGCTTCCACATATGAGTGAGAAGCTGTAATGTTTAACTTTCTTTTCTTGGCTCATTTCACTCACATAATATCCTCCATTTCTATGCATATTGCTGTGAAGGACACGATTTCCTTCTCTTTTATGGCCGAATAGTACTTCATTATGTATATATACATCCTTCCTTCCTTCCTTCCTTCCTTCCTTCCTTCCTTCTTTCCTTCCTTCTTTCCTTCTTTTCTTTCTCTTTCTTTTTCTTTCTTTCTTCCTTTCTTTCTTTCTTTCTCTCTTTCTTCTTTTCCTTTCTTTCTTTTTCTTTCTTTCTTTTTCTTTCTTTTTTTTTTGAGATGGAGTCTTGCTCTGGAGTGCAGTGGCGTGACTTGGCTCACTATAACCTCTGCCTCCCAGATTCAAGTGATTCTTCCACCTCAACCTCCCAAGTAGCTGGGGATGTGCCACCATGCCCAGCCAAATTTTATATTTTTAGTAGAGATGGTTTTTCACCATGTTGGCCAGGTTAGTCTTGAACTCCTGACCTCCAGTGATCCGCCTACCTTGGCCTTCCAAAGTCCTGGGATTACAGGCATGAGCCACCATGCCTGGCCTGTATACTATATTTTCTTTATCCATTCATCTGTTGTTGGACCCTTAGGTTGATTCCATATCTTGGGTATTGTGAATAGTGCTGCAATAAACATCGAGGTGCAGATGTTTATTCAATATACTGTTTTCCTTGATTATTTTATATTTTTTCTAAATTATCTTTTGATTTCTTTTATGAACTATGGGTTAGTTAAATGGTGTTTCATGTGATTTACAACTATTTGGGGGTTTCCTAGAAATCTCTTATGTCATTGATTTCAAATTAAATTTTATTGTGATCAGAGGATATATTTTATAAAATCTAAAACTTAAAATCCGTTTAAACTTACTCTTTGACTCAGCATTTGGCCTATGTTGGTGATGCTTTCAATACACAAGAAAACAATGTAAATTCAGCATTTTAAGTGTAGTTTTTATAAATGTCAATGAGATCAAAGTGATTTGTAATGAAGTTGAAATGTTCTATAGCCATACTAATGTTTTGTCTTCCTGTTCTATCAGTGATGAACAAAGGGATGTTAAAATCTTTAATTACGGCTGGGCGCGGTGGCTCACGCTTGTAATCCCAGCACTTTGGGAGGCCGAGGCGGGCGGATCACAAGGTCAGGAGATCTAGACCACGGTGAAACCACATCTCTACTAAAAATACAAAAAATTAGCTGGGCGTGGTGGCAGACGCCTGTAATCCCAGCTACTCGGAGAGGCTGAGGCAGTAGAATGGCGTGAACCCGGGAGGCGGAGCTTGCAGTGAGCCGAGATTGCGCCACTGCACTCCAGCCTGGGCGACAGAGCGAGACTCCGTCTCAAAAAAAAAAAAAAACTTTAATTATTACTGTCATTTATCTATTTCTCTCTTCAGTTCTGCTTACTTTCCATCATGAATTATGAGGGTTTATTATTAAGTCAGTTCCCCCTTTGCAATATTATTGTCCTCTCATGAATTATTTCATAATTATGAAATGCCCCCATTTTCTCTGATAATGCATCCACTTTTCCAGTTTACATTGTATTTTGCTGATACAGCCACATAAACTTCCTAATACTTGCTGTGTTTGTGGTTTATCTTTTCCTATAGGTTTACTTTTCACCTATCTGTGTCTTTATGTTGAATATATGTTTCTGGTAGACAACATTAGTTGGGTCTTGTTTTTTTGTCTAATATGACAATCTCTACCTTATAATTCGATAATTTAGTTCATAAATATGTTAAATGAAACATGTTGCTACTTTTTAAAACTGTACAATCTGTTTCTTGTTTCTCTTCTCTTATTTTTGTTTAATTGTGTTTTAAGTACTCTTTTTAAATAGCGTAGATGAGTTAGTTGCATAGCTTTTTTACTGAGTTATTTGTCTTACAGTAATTATCAATTTATAGTTAACTAATCTAAATTTTACTTAGAGGTTTTTTTTTACAACTTCATATATAATGTAAAAAACTGATGACAGTAACATTTCCTTTATTCCCTCTATGTCCTTTGTGATTTTTTTAGTATAAATTTTTCTATGCACATCGTAAACCCCACAATAAAGTGATATCTTTTAAAATTTTAATAGTTTCCCTTCAACGAAATTGAATGATAAAAAAAGTATTTTCTGTTACTCATATACTTATCACTTCTATGCTTTTCATTTTCTCTAATTTGGAGTTTTGATTTGATGTTATTTCCCTTCAGACTAAAAAATTTCTATTAGCATGTTTTGTAGTGCAGATTTGCTGGTGACAAATTAACCCATTTAATTTTTCTGAAAACGTCTTAATTTTATCTTCAACTTTGAAAGATATTTTAACAATATATAGAAACGAACCTGATGCTCTGTCATCTCCAAATACTTTAGTAGAGTGATTCTCAACCAGGGGCAGTTTTGCCCTCCAGGAAACATCTGATAATAGCTCAAGATATTTTTAGTTGTTAGCCTGGGGAATAGGGTGGGGAAGGTGCTATTGTCATTCAGTTATTAAAGGCAAGGCATGTTGCTAAACATCCTACAATTCACAGGAAATGCCCACAACAAAGAATTATATGGCCCAAATGTCAAAAGCGATAGTGCCAAGGTTGAAAAACCCTGCTTTTGTATATATTTTCTACAAACAAAATTATGTGTCTATATATGTATATACACATATGTAGATAATTCTATATATTACAAACCTATTACAGTAATATATGTGTGACATACACACACACACACACACACACACACACAATACATGCACAGTACAACAAACAAAACCAGAAAATTAATATTAATACGTTGCTACCATCTAATTCTCAAGCCCCCGTTAATATTTCACCAATAGTCCCAGTAATGTTTCATAGCAAAAGGATCAATTTCAGAATCATGCATTGACTTTGATTGTCATGTCTTTTTAATGCCCGTTTATTAAGAAGAGATCTTTAGACCTAACTTAGCCAAGATTTCTGGCCCATATTTTCTTCTTTGTTTTTTTCCTTTGCTTTGCTTGTCCTTCCTTTTTTCCTTTCCTTTCTCTTTCTCTCTCCCCTTCCTTTTTCTCTTCCTTCTCCCCTTCCCTTCTCCCACCCCTTCTTTCTCCTTCCCCTTCCCTTCCCCTTCCTTCTCCTTTCCTCTTTCCCTTACTTTTTCCCTTTCCCTTCCTTCTGCTTTGAATGCCTCCATTTAGGTTTTCTGAGGTTTCCTTGTGACTAGAGTCAGGCAATGCACTTTGACAAGAATATCACAGAATGGATGCTGCATTTTTTTGTCATTGCATCCTATCAGGTGGTACATAATTTCAATATGTCTCATTACTGACGATGCTTATTTTGACAGGTTGATCATGGTGGTATATATAAGGCTTCTGTCTTGTTATTCTCTTTCTAGATTCTGTTATTTTACTTTATGCTGCTTTTCCTAAAGGGCAATAGGAATTTTATCTGTTTCTTTATTCGTTTTTGTTTATTCCCTCAAATAGTTTTATTGCTTACTATATTTTTAGCACATAGTACCTAGTGCAAAACACTAATATATGTTGAACACTAACATTTGTTGAACAAATGTCTGAAACTGAATCTATCCTGCTACCACAAAATTGTCTCTCTCTCTCTCTGTATATATATATTTTGTTTTTCTTTTTTCCTATAGGGATACCATCAGCTACATAGTTGTCTAAGCCAAGATTTCCTGCTAGAACTGATTAAAGTCCATGCATCCTCATTATCCAGAGGCTGAGTTGCTCATCTAGAGCTATAGTCCAAGGCTAACCATTCCTTATGGTTAATATCTGAGAAGAAGAATCACGCAGCACGGAGATAACTGTGAGGGAATAAAAATAGAAACCCTTTTGGGCACAAACCCAGCCTGGATTTCTCTCTCCCCTTTTAATGATTAATGAATGAAAGAATTTCATCATTAGATGTAGTTAGTTTCCATTACATAAAAAGGAAGCTGATGAAATACATAATTGAGTTATATACACATATCCTGTTGGTTCTATTTCTCTGCAGAACTCTATTAAAGAACTTACTGAGTATTAGTTACATGTACACTGATAAATATGTCTAAAGACTATGTCTGAACACATATGAATTTATATCAATGATTATATTTAGTTCATTCTTATTACACTTGATTCTAATTGTTATGAAGTTGATGGTTGGTAGAATGAATGATAAAAGGAGATTCTGTCCCTTACTGAAGTATTTGTGTAGTTACATGCCAGAGTTTTGAAGATTGAGAGAAAGGTTGAGCTTAAATAATTTGATGGGCAAACTCAATGCTTGAATGTAAGATAGTACTTTTCTTCAAAAGATTTGGAGAATTTCATAATGACTTTTATTTTTGCTAATTATTGATAAATTCACATGTAAATAAGTTTTACTTAGGTAAACTCAAGGAAATCATGCTTTGTCTCAGGCTTATTTTAAATCTGAATTTTTTTACTGTCTTTGCTTTTACAGGAAAATAATCATTATTGTTTTTAAATTATGGAATCTATTGTGTGCTTTAGATGCAATAGAACTTTGTGAAATATTAAATGTAAATAGTATGTATTGTATAAAACTGGACCCATGTAGCAACTTTTGCCATATTATTTATAAGTGATAGTAATACAGTTATCTTTAGAAAAATAAATTTAGGGGCTATAAGCTGTGACTAAAAATGAGCAAAAGTTGTTTAAGTTTTACTGTTAAGTAATATTAAGTACCATTACAGCATTAAAAGAAAGTGCTTTTCAAATTAAGGACTTGCAAAACTTTGATTAAAAATAAAAGTCTATTTTAAAAGGAGATAGAATATCCAAAGTTTTCAAGTCGAGTAATTCTAAGCATATTCAGAAAAGGATATTTCAAACCAATATTTTGAATGTTGAATTTTGGGATCCTGAAACTGAAGCTATCCACGCATTATAGCAAACACATTTCTACAATTTGTTTTTGTCTTAATTTTCTTTTCTTTTTTTTTCTTTTATTTGAGAGAGTCTCGCCCTGTCACCCAGGCTGGAGTGCAGTGGTGGGATCTCGGCTCACTGCAACCTCTGCCTCCCAGGTTCAAGTGATTCTCCTGCCTCAGCCTCCCGAGTAGCTGGGACTACAGGCATGCGACACTACACCTGGCTAATTTTGTATTTTTAGTAGAGACAGGGTTTCACCATATCGGCCAGGCTGGTCTCGAACTCCTGACCTCATGATCTGCCTGCCTCAGCCTTCCAAAATGCTGGGATTACAGGCGTGAGCCACTGCACCCGGCCTGTTTTTGTCTTAGTTTTCAAAGTAAAATGTTAATTGATTTTGTGGGATTACTTTGGCAAACATGGGAGATCCCCAAACAAATTTTGAAAAGCTTTTTTCTGTTCTGTTTTGTTTTCTACTTTCTCTTTAAAAAAATGTATCTCATGTACAAATAAACACTATGAATTAAAAATAATAATAATAAATTATGATTTTCCTTGGTGAGGATCAGTTGTCAAAGACATTGGTTTAGCTAATGGCAACTATTTGATATAAAATTCTTTGGCAGTGGAGAGGTGAAGAAGAGCTAAAGGAAGAATAAGAAAGACAACAGCATCTTTAAGAAGGTCCTCTTAAAAGGAGTCACTTCTTGTTTTCTTACAAGTTAAAACCTCACTACACTAAAGTCACATTTTTTTTTAAACTTCTGAATTTTCCGACAGACACTTCAAATACCCCGTGACACCATGACAGAAACATCAGATAACATTTGCTACTCATTTAAACAATTTTTCTTTTCCTCTTTCTTCCTTGTTTTTCTTATTCTCTCTCCTCATTTCTCTCTTGTTCTCTCCTCCCATTTCTCTTTTTCTCTCTGTTTCTCTCTACCTCCCCTTGTGACTTTCTGTCTCTTTATCCCATCCCTTTACTACTTAGATGCCACATCAATTTGACTGGCCTCAAATTTACAATGAATACTTTTTTTTTTTTTTTTTTGAGACAGAGTTTCACTCTTGTTGCCCAGGCTGGAATGCAATGGCACAATCTCTGGTCACTGGAACCTCTGCCTCCTGGGTTAAAGTAATTCTCCTGCCTCAGCCTCCCAAGTAGCTGGGATTATAGGCATGCACCACCACGTATAGCTAATTTTGAATACTTTTAAAATTCATGCTTCTGAAAGTTTCAAAGAATGAAAAGGTATAAATGTCTCAAATAATAATTTGCTTGATGGCTGAAATGAATGGCATTTCTCAAAAAGGCCAAGGGACTGAATACAGAAATTTAAACAGTAAATTTCTGTTAGTGATATGGTTTGGATGTTTTGTCCCCTCCAAATCTCATGTTGAAATGCGACTTCCACTCTTGGAGGTGGGCCTAGTAAAAGGTGTTTTTTTTCCCAAAGGTGGATCCCTATGAATGGTTTTGTGCTGTCGTCCTGGTAATGAGTGAGTTCTCGCTCTATGAATTCATGAGAGATCTTGTTGTTTAAAAGAGCCTGGCATCTCCCTTGACCCTTCTCTCCTCATGTAATACGCCTGTTCCCCCTTTGCCTTAAGCCATGATTGACAGCTTCCTGGGCCTCAGGAGAAGCTGAGCAGATACCAATGCCATGTTTGTACAGCCTGCAAAACCATCAGCCAAATCCTCCTCTTTTCTTTATAAGTTACCCAGTCCCAGGTATTCCTTTATAGCAACGAGATGGACTAATATAGTCAGTTTTGACAATATGAACCTCTCATATTAAAATTTAATTTCTAAATTCACCCACTTATTGTGGTTGCCTTCTATCTTTTCTGTAATAATGAATTTTGCATGTGACTTTAAATGTGCTTTAATAATTGATTCACTGTTTAGCTCTATTTCTGGAAACTACCAACTTCCACTATTGAGGTAAAAGTATCATCATTGGCCAGATGTGGGGACATGGTGGCTCAGGCCTGTAATCCCAGCACTTTGGGAGGCCGAGGTGGGCAGATCACCTGAGGTCAGGAGTTCGAGACCAGCCTGGCCAACATGGAGAATCCCTGTCTCTACTAAAAACACAAAGTTAGCTGGGCATGGTGGTGCATGCCTGTAATCCCAGCTACTCGGGAGGCTGAGGCAGGAGAATCGCTTGAACCGGGGAGGCAGAGGTTGTGGCAAGCTGAGGTCGCACCATTGGGCTCCAGCCTGGGCAACAAGAGTGAAACTCTGTCTCAAAAAAAAAAAAAAAAAAGTATCATCATTGAGGCTCTACTGCTGAGGTAACTGTTGTCTGATTTCCCTTCAGTTCTACTGCTGTCCCAGTGGAAACAGGGACTCTTCACCACTTACATGACATGTTTGCCTGAACTCTAATCTTCCACACCTTTTGTAGAAAAGAGAGTAATGTGGCAGTCCAGGGCAGTTTACCAATTTAGAAATGGTGTCTGCTCAGTGTTTTTCTCTGTGTCACTTACTAAAACATAGAACAGAAATCATGGACATTAAAAGGAACAGAGAGATTTAATGTGATTATTTTAATTCTAACAAAGATTTATGGACACGTGAATCCTCAAATGTCATCTAAAGTATAAAGTGTGGTTTTCAGTGTTTTTGCCCCATCACAAAAAGACAATGCTTTCAGTTTCCTTGTGATGTAATCAAACGTTAAATCTACTAAAAAGTTGGTCCTTAGAATCAAACAAGAGTGCTTTGCTTTTGATTTAATAATGTAAATTCACGAGGGGTGGATGGTTTAGAAGTTCAAGTAAGTTATCTAAATAAGGAAAATTAATTCAAAAATTTAGATATTTCTGATCAAATATTATTAACTTTTATTATAAATGAACAAACAATTGTATAGCATTTCAAATAAAAGGGATTTTCCCACTGGAAATGCTGACTGATAAATATTGTTCATGTTTCCGTAATATTTGTGGTAAATTCAGAATTTTCAAAAGGGGACATGGTTACATTTCTGAGTGTGATTATCAGTAAATTGTAAGCTCTTAAATGAGCTGATTAAAGCCCTATGGGAAATATAGTTTTATAGATACAGGAAAATGGTGTGTTTAAACTGTTAAATTGAAATCATATTATTCAAGAAATTGTCTTTTTTCAAGGTCATATTGAAGAGTAGGCTACAAGGGATATTGAGAAAAAACAGCCACTAAGGAAGGAGTAAACCAAAATATAAGCTGTGTCATTCACTGGGGCAAAGAATTTAGTGAAGAATTTAGGAACTGGTCAACCATGTCAGAAACAGTAAGATTAGATGACAAGTAAGATGAAGCCAGAAAATGACCATATGGTTGGACAACATAAAGATTATTGGAGACTTTGGAAAGTGTCAATTTTAGAGTAATCATGTGATAGAAACCTAATCAGGGTAACTGAAAGTAATATGAGGTAAAGCATAGGAGACAAGGCTGGGCATGGTGCCTCATGCCTATAACCCCAACACTTTGGGAAGCCAAGATAGGGGGATTACTTGAGCCTGGGAGTTGAAGACCAGACTGGGTAATATAGCAAAAACCCCTGTCCATAAAGTATTAAAAAATTATCTGGGTCTGGTGGCACATGCCTGTAATCCCAGGTACTCAGGAGGCTGACAAGGGAGGATCTCCTGAGCCTGGGAGATTGAAGCTGCAATGAGCTGTGACTGTGCCACTGCACTCCAGCCTGGGTGACAGAATGAGACCTTGTCTCAAAAAAGAATTGGAGACAAGACGTTTAGCTGAAAAAGAACACAAAAAATGAGGTAGAGGTTAGACGAGAAGTGGGGGTATTTATGTATTTATGATTGTTTATTTTATGTGGGAGATATTAATGTTCTGGTCTGTATGGTCAGGAACAGAGGAATGGGTGACATAGTACAGAGACACTGTATGCAATGGAATGGTTTCCTTAGTTATGCAAGACAGATGGCCCAAGGAGAAGAGGAACATTTCACTTTTTGAAAAAGGAGGAAAGAAATAAAGGATCAATTTGACTATAGGTATATGGGGTGAAATTGTCCAGCAATGGTGTTGTTTTTTGTTTTGCTTTGTTTGTTTTGTTTTGTTTTTAGACGGAGTCTTGCCCTGTTGCCCAGGCTGGTGTGCATTGGCGTGGGAGTGCCTTGGCGCAATCTTGGTTATTGCAAGCTCTGCCCCCTGGGTTCAAGTGAGTCTCTTGCCTCAGCCTCCCTAGTAGCTGGGATTACAGGCACCTGCCACCACGACTGGCTAATTTTTTGTATCTTTAGTAGAGATGGGATTTCACCATGTTGGCCAGGCTGGTCTCGAACTCCTGACCTCATGATCCACCCACCTCAGCCTCCCAAAGTGCTGGGATTACAGGCGTGAACCACCTCGCCAGCAATCGTGTTTCTAACTCCTCTGTAGAGATTATTAATTGTATGCTTGGACAAAGCCAGGGTCCTAAAAGAAAAATATATGTACCACACTACTGCAGTATCTTCTGAAAATTACTTTTAATAAATTGGGTATAACTTTATTTGCTATTGAATATATTTTTCTCTCTTCTTATTGCTGCTGTTCTTTGAGTAACTTATACATTTTCTCCTACATTATTGTTGAGATTTTAATTTTGGTACCTCTATGGCCTCCTTATCTAAACAATGAAGTCCAAGTCCTTTTTTGATTTCATAATGTATTAGACCATTCTCACATTGCTATAAAGAGCTACCTGAGATTGATAGCTCTTATAAAGAAAAGAGGTTTAATTGATTCACATTTCTGCAGGCTGTACAGGAGGCATGGCTGGGGAGGCCTCAGGAAACTTATAATTGTAGCGGGAGGTGAGGGGAAGCAAGCACATCTTCACATGGTGACAGCAGAGGGAGGGAGAGCAAAGAGGAAAGTGCTACACACTTAAACAATCAGATTTCCTGAGAACTCACTGTCAAGAGAACAGCAAGGGGAAAATCTACCCCCATGATATGATCACCTCCCACCAGGTCCTTCCCCTAACACTGGGGATTACAGTTCAACATAAGGCTTGGGTGGGGACACAGAGCAAAACCATATCACATAATATTAGTATAACATGACTTTGTGAGAATGATTTCTCACTTTCTTGGAGACCGTTAATTGGTAAAGACTGTCCATTAAGAGTTATTTGGCCTAACACGCTACATCCGATTCTTACATTCACCAAGGTGAACTGAAAATCTGTTTTTTCTTTTTGATACTGTTACTATTCCTGCCTCTCTAAAGATGAAGAACTCCCTTATGCACCTTAGAGTATGAAATGCTTCAAGAACAAGAGAATGGTTCGTTAGAAAAGGAGTAGATAAAATTGCCTAAACAAATGACAGCAATTCTTGTCCTGAGCTTTGATTTATCACTCCTGAGGGTTGTCTGCAAGAGTGAAGCATGATAAGATAATATTTAAAATATTAGAATGTAAGGAAACTCAATCTCCCTAAGCTCTTATGAAATGATGGGAATACTTCACTTTAGGTGCCAGCCTTTATCCTTATGAATATAATTTTGATTAATTATATGCATGACTAATAAGCAGAAGCCATGACACTTACAGTGCAGTTCATTTCACCTGTATTAACAGGGCACTTACCATGAGTGAAGCACCTTCAGGGAAATAATGAGTAACATCCCTCATCAACTGGAGTCTTCACACTATAGATGCATATTCTGGAGAACTATGTAATAAAAATGTGATTAATGTGCTCAGGAAGAATTAAAAATTTATGTATTAAGCATAAAATGCAGAATGAATTAATATAGCTATCAGTATATTTGAGTTATTTTTTTCTGGTTTCTTGCTTAAACATTGACATGTTAGAAGAATACGGTCTTGATAAATTTATTCAAGTTGATCCATGTTTCATTTGGAAGGAAATACAGGTTGAATATTCCTTATCTGAAACGCTTGGTACCAGAAGTGATTAAGATTTTGGATCTTTTCAGAATTTGGAATATTTGCACATATGTAATGAGATATCTTGGGGATGGGACCCAAGTCTTACTATCAAATTTACTTATATTTCACATACATCAGATATACACAGCATAAAGGTAATTTTATTTTAGCCTTGTGGATACTGAATAAACTATGTGTTATGTGCCTGCATTTTTGCTGTAAATCATAAGAGGTTGAGTGTGGAGTTTTCAACTTTTGACAGCATGTCAGTACTCAAAAGTTTCAGATTTTGGAACATTTTCGATTTTAGATATTCTGATTAAAGATATTTATCCTGTATACATTTACCTATCCCTAGCAAACTAGTACAAGAACAGAAAACCAAATACCACATGTTCTCACATAAGTGGGAGCTAAAGGATAAGAACCTATGAAGTCAAAGAAGGAAACAGACCCTGGGGTCTACTTGAGAGGGGGTGGGAGGAGGGAGAGGAGCAGAAAAGATAACTATTGGGTACTGGGCTTAATGCCTGGGTGATGAAATGATATATACAACAAATCCCTGTGACATATGTTTATTTATGTAACAACCCTTCACATGTACCCCCAAAATCTAAAAGGTTAAAAAAGGGGAATCTATAGCCATAATGCATAGCACTACCTTTAAAATTGAACAATACAGTAAATATATAACTTCTAACTTATTTGTTGACTCAGATTCACAAATTACATTGGATCGCAATGTTCTAAAATTTTAGTATATTAATTGCATTGGTATTAGTACAGTCTTACGTCTTCAAATTAATTTTTTTTTCAGCCACTTTAGATTAGATTTTTCATCTCTGGAATGATTTGCTTTTGGAAATAACTTCGTTTTCCTTTACATAGTAATGGAGTGAGGGAGAGAAAATGCACTGCCATGACGCTAGATTAGTGCAGAGTCTACAACTGCTTTTTTCATGACAGCAACACAAGGCTGCTTCAGGTGTGTGACTGAAAGAAAGAAAGAGTTAAAGAAGAAATGCAAAATTCTAGAAAATAAAATACATAGGTCACAGAAGGCAAGATTGTGGTGGAAAGATGAAAAGAAATGACAGCTGGTGATGGTGAACCTCTGTCTGTGAAGGGAAAGCACTCTGAAAATACCCAAGCAGAGAGATTGCCAAGGTATGGATGGAATCCTTCATCTCTCTGGGAAAATGTCCTTCTTCTTAGAAACAGAAGAGGTAAACTAGAAGACGGTGACAGTGCCTCTTTTCCAGCTGTAAATGGCTGTTATCATATTAATACCCCAACTGTGTTTCCAGAGTGTAGGCTAAGGGGTACAGTAGCAAAGCATATATGAGATACCCCGTGACAGACTGACAGGGAGAAAAGAGCCCGAATAAGCATCTCACTAAAGTAAGAGTACTAAGAATTTCCACAATCAGGGTTATCACTCAAGTTCAAAAAAATAAAATATAACTTATAAGAGACTTGGAAGCATTTAGGAAGAAAGACATCAAACAATAAATAAGAAGTAAGCATTCTTTTTCTTTCTTTTTAAAAATTAGCACAAAAAGGAAACATATTCATATGTTGTTAATTTTGTTTGTCAGAAAGATGGTTATAGAACCTGAAAAATTTCATTCAAAATATTATAATCAAGAAAATTAAGGTGTTAATATGTGCATCCATATGCATATAGGCACATTATATGCATATATTTTATATGACATATAGGATGAATATATCAATATATTATTGAAGTTGACTTATTTCTCACAATAAGCATATAACATATATAGGATAACTTATAACATATATAGGATAACTTACCTAATGTCTATGCACATTGAAAGTGATAGAGAAGAAAACTTGATACATTTCCATTTTATATACATTGTGCTTTATCCATATTATTAGCATATATGCAGTACAGAAAATGAGTCAATATTAAATCTGGCAAATGATATTTGATTGGTACTGCAGTGGTGTTTTAAAAAACACTCATGGAAGAAAGAACAAAGAAAGAAACTTAATGATGGTTTTACTTATAAAAGCAGCAAATAAGAAAATAAGGCCGGGCGCGGTGGCTCACGCTTGTAATCCCAGCACTTTGGGAGGCCGAGGCGGGCGGATCACGAGGTCAGGAGATCGAGACCACGGTGAAACTCCGTCTCTACTAAAAATACAAAAAAAATTAGCCGGGCGTGGTGGCGGGCGCCTGTAGTCCCAGCTACTCGGAGAGGCTGAGGCAGGAGAATGGCATGAACCCGGGAGGCGGAGCTTGCAGTGAGCCGAGATCGCGCCACTGCACTCCAACCTGGGTGACAGAGTGAGACTCCGTCTCAAAAAAAAAAAAAAAAAAAAAAATAGAAAATAAAATGACAAGTCATTTAAAAATATTTTATTAATCCACCATCTCTGTATTTTTATAGTTTATCTTTCTTACACCAAAAGTGAATGCATAAATGCAGTATTTTTCTATCAGTAAATTATTGATTAATTTAAAATGTTTATCTTATAGAAAATGATATGCAATTGCCATTGAAAATCTAGAAAATATTGAACTGTTTTATAAGCATAAACATGTCTTCCAATCTAGTCTGCACTCTTAGTATTTTGGTATGTTTCTTTTAAGTGTTTCTGGGAAGTATTTTGCATAGTGATTAAGAGAATGGACTCTTTAGTCAGATTGTCTGGACTTAAAATTTCAACTCGCCAAACTGGGGCAGGTTTTTTGTTTTTGTTTTTATTTTTGATAGGGTGTCACTGATATGGTTTGGCTGTGTCCCCACCCAAATCTCATCTTGAATTGTAACCCCCCACAATTCCCACCCGTTGAGGGAGTAACCTGGTGGAAGTGATTGAATCATGGGGGCGGGCCTTTCCCATGCTGTTCTTATGATAGTGAATAAGTGTCACAAGATCTGGTGGTTTTAAAAACAAGAGCCTCCCTGCACAAGCTCTCTTGTCTGCCACCATGTGAGACATGTCTTTCACCTTCCCGCATGAGTGTGAGGCCTCCCCAGTCATGTGGAACTGTGAGTCCTTTAAACCTCTTTTTCTGTATAAATTACCCAGTGTTGGGTGTATCTTTAACAGCAGCATCAAAATGGATTAATACAGTCACTTTGTCACCCAGGCTGGAGTGCAATGGCCCATTCTCAGCTCACTGCAACCCCTGCCTCCCAGGCTCAAGGAATCCTCCTGTTAGCCTCCTGAGTAGCTGGGACCACAGAGGCGCACTACGATGCCCGGCTAATGTTTGGTTTTTGATGGAGATGAGGTTTCACCATGTTGCCCAGGCTGGTCTCAAACTCCTGAACTCAAGCTATCCTCCTGCCTCAGCTTCCCAACCTGCTGGGGTCACAGGCAGGATCCACATGCCCAGCCTGGGGCAAGTTATTGAATGTCTCTGTGCCTCAGTTTCCTGATCTCCAAAATGTGAATCCATATCTCCATGTTCTTGTATGAGTTAAATGAGATTAAAAATACATAGTATTTAAAGTCATGCCTGGAACGTAGTAAGCACAGCAGAGTTTGAGTGACACATGTTCTGTGCCTGCAAAAGAATCTCAGTTTAGGTCTCCTGTCCTAGACTATTAATATGAAGCCCTCTTTCACTCTCAGTAGTGCCCTTTTGTGGAAAATTAATTTTATAGTCACCCTGTATGTGAAAAATTGCTATTATTTTTTTAAGGCATATGCATAATTTTACATGGTTGAGGTAGTATTATATTAACAATGTCAATCTTGTTATCACCTTTATAGGGTGTAGTCAGAATTTTCCCATTTCAATCCATTTTTTATTAATACTTTTTAACATTTGTATATGATCCCCTGGAATTAATATTCCATAATTCATGTATATTTCTATGTATAGGTCTATTGTTTTTAATTTGGCCTACCAAAATAATGCTATGATGAACATCTTTGCCCATATATTTTGACTACCCTTCTGTTGAATTTCTTACAATGGTAAATTTAAATTATTCAGACAAAAGCAATGTACATTTGTTAGGATTTTGATAATGGTGTGTATCTTAAGCCATGGAGAATTCTGAAATACAGCTTAGGCAAGAAATAAGGCAACGAAACTACCTCTGCCCAGGCTTTTGCTGAAACTGCATTTCAGAGTTAAAATTACATAGAAACTTAGGTTGATTCTTTCATTTGACCTTTATTTGCTGAATGGCCTTTTTATCTTATGTTGGTAATGATATTCAAGTTTCTTTTCCACTTGGTATTCCTACACCATATCCTAGCTGTCATTTTGTGCTAATTTTCCATAAATTATCTATCAAAAACAAACCACTCAATAACAAAGAATGAATAGAGTGTATGCCCCTTTGACTTATGATTTCTGGAGCTAGAGATCTCCTGTGGCTAAAGGAAAATATTCAACACATCAGTGTGTGTCAAACATCAGTTCTGAAATTATCAGGTAATCTCAAATCTCCAAGGCTGTTGCTGTGGGTTTCAATAGATTTGCAGAGTTGTTTTAAAGGAAATAGGAAATGTCAGACTTGTGTCTCTAAGGTTTGGTCTCCTGAGTAATGGCTTGTATATGTCCTTTATTGGATGCCCTTTTGTCTACACAAAGCAGAAATGTTAGGTTGGCTTGGAATCTGTGCTCTCCTATTTGATTCTGATGAGGCTCGTCAATTTCATATCTTTCCTTTGTTTGCATCTTCCTTGTATTGTAACTTCTGCTTTTTAAAACACATTAGGTACTTTTAAACAGTAATTAATACTTAATGGGAACACTAGATTGAGATATGCTTAAGATGATAATCTTTTTGTTTTAATCAAGAGAATAAAAAACAAGAACTGAGATTTTAGAAAATTTCAGATTGTATTGGATTTATAATTTCAAAGAGAGAAACTATTTACTAGGATGTTTTGTGATAATAAGTGTGTTTATATTTCATTTCATCATGTTATTAAACATTTTTTTCCTCCAATAACATTTCTGTTTGTTCTCCATTTCTGTTTTATAGGATTGAAACTGCCATTTCTGAAACATTTCCTTTATTGTTTCTTGCAATTTTTTCTCTTCTTGAATCTTATTATTTAGAATTTAAATTTGGAATATTTATTTTTAACTTCTTATTTTGAAATAATTACAGACTCAAAAAATAAATTTCAAACTAAATACAGAGAAACTCCATGTATTTGTTAGCCAGCTTCCCCCAACAATATTTTACATAGCTACAGTGCATTGTCAAAACCAGAAAATTCATATTGGCACAATATAATTAACTAGTGATGTGGTTTGGCTTTGTCCCCACCCAAATCTCAACTTGAATTGTATCTCCCAGAATTCCCATATGTTGTGGGAGGGACCCAGGGAGAGGTAATTGAATCATTGGGGGGAGTCTTTCCTATGCTATTCTCATGACAGTGAATAAGTCTCACGAGATCTGATGGGTTTATCAGGGGTTTCCGCTTTTGCTTCTTTTCTCATTTTTCTCTTTCCCCTGCCATGTAAGAAGTGCCTTTCACCTTCTGCTGTGATTCTGAGGCTTCCCCAGCCTTGTGGAACTTTAAGTCCACTTAAACTTCCTTTACTTCCCAGTCTCAGGTGTGTCTTTATCAGCAGCATGAAAACCGATTAATACAGTTTTCAGTAAATGCAGTAAATTGGTACCAATAGAGTGGGGCATTGCTGAAGATACCCAAAAATGTGGAAGCAACTTTGGAACTGGGTAGCAGGCAGAGATTAGAACAGTTTGAAGGGCTCAGAAGAAGACAGGAAAATGTGGGAAAGTTTGGAACTTCCTAGAGTCTTGTTGAATGGCTTTGCCCAAAATGCTGATAGCAATACAGACAGTAAAATCCAGGCTGAGGTGGTCTCAGATGGAGATGAGGAACTAGTTGGGAACTGGAGCAAAGGTGACTGACTCTTGTTATGTTATAGCGAAGAAACTGGCAGCATTTTGCCCCTGCCTAGAGATTTGTGGAATTTTGAACTTGAGAGAAATGATTTAGGGTATCTGGTGGAAAAAATTTCTAAGCAGCAAAGCATTCAAGAGGTGACTTGGGTGCTGTTAAAGGCATTCAGTTTTGTAAGGAAAGTAGAACATAAATGTTTGGAAAATTTGCAGCCTAAATATGCTATAGAAAAGAAAAACCCATTTTCTGGGAAGAAATTCAAGCTGGCTGGAGAAATTTGCATAAGTAGCAGGGAGCCTAATGTTAATCCCCAAGACCATGGGGAATATGTCTCCAGGCCACGTCAGAGACCTTCACAGCAGCCCCTCCCATCATAGGCCCAGATGGCCCCAGAGGAAAAAGTAGTTTCGTGGGCCAGGCCCAGTGTCTCTGTGCTATGTGCAGCCTAAGGACTTGGTGCCCTGTGTCTCAGCCACTCCAGCCATGGTTGAAAGGGGCCAATGTACAGTTTGAAATGTGACTTCAGAGGGTGCAAGCCCCAAGCCTTGGCAGCTTCCAGGTGTTGAGCCTGTGGGTACACAAAAGTCAAGAACTGAGGTTTGGGGACCTCTGCCTAGATTTCAGAAGATGTATGGAAACTCCTGGATGCCCAGTCAAAAGTTTGCTGTAGGGGTGGGGCCCTCATGGAGAACCTCTGCCAGGGCAGTGTGGAAGGGAAATGTGGGGTCAGGGCCCCACAAAGAGTCCCTTCTGGGGCACTGCCTAGTGAAGCTGTGAGAAGAGGGCTGCTGTCCTCCAGAAGAATGGTAGATCCACCGACAGTTTGCACAGTGCACCTGGAAAAGCCACAGATATTCAATGCCAGTCTGTGAAAGCAGACGGGAGGGAGGCGGTACCCTGCAAAGCCACAGGGTCAGAGCTGCCCAAGAGCATGGGAACCTGCCCTTTGAATCAGTGTGACCAGGATGTGAGACCAGGAGTCAAAGGAGATCATTTTGGAGCTTTAAAATTTGACTGCCCTGCTGGATATCAGACTTGCATGGACCCTGTAACGTCTTTGTTTTGGCCAATTTCTCCCATTTGGAATGGCTGTATTCACCCAATAACTGTACCTCCACTGTATCTAGGAAGTAACTAGCTTGCTTTTGATTTTACAGGCTCAAAGGTGGAAGGAACTTGCCTTGTCTCAGATGAGACTTTGGACTGTGAATTTTTGGGTTAATCCTGCAATGAGTTAAGACTTTGTGGGACTGTTTGTAAAGGCATAGTTGGTTTTGAAACGTGAGGACATAAGATTTGGAGGGGCCAGAGGTGGAATGATATGGTTTGGCTGTGTCCCTACCTAAATCTCATTTTGAATTGTATCTCCCAGAATTTCCACGTGTTGTGGGAGGGACCCAGGGGTAGGTAATTGAATCATGGGGGCTGGTCTTTCCTGTGCTTTTCTTGTGACAGTGAATTAGTCTCATGAGATTTGATGGGTTTATCAGGAGTTTCCGCTTTTGCTTATTCTCTCATTTTTCTCTTGCCATTGCCATGTAAGAAGTGCCTTTCACCTCCCACTATGATTCTGAGGCCTCCCCAGCCTTGTGGAACTGTGAGTCCAATTAAACCTCTTTTTCTTCCCAGTCTCAGGTATGTCTTTATCAGCAGCATGAAAACAGACTAATACAACTAGACTAGTTAAGTGTCTGGGATTTTGGATTATTTTGAAGTAGTTTGTATAATAATATGAGTTTTCCACAGGTAATGTTCATATAAGGAGTAATTAACCCTCATAACACTATTTTCAATATTTTTTATTTGCTCTTCTACATATCTCCTTCATATTTATGATTGGAAAAAAATGAATCATCCTAAAATGAGTACTTTTGTATTCATTCTTTTGATCAAAATGGTAGTAAGTAGTATTTGTCAAACTGCCTAACCATTGGTGATACACAGGTATGATTTCACCTAGTACACACAGCTACACTGAAAATTAGAACATATTACAATTATTTTATACATAAGATAATTGAGTGATATGGTGTGGCTGTGTCTCCCACCCAAATCTCATCTTGAATTGTAGTTCCCATAATCTATGTGGTTGTTCGAGGGACTTGGTGGGAGGTAATTGAATCATGGGGGTGGTTATCCCTATGCTGCTGGTCTTGTGATAGTGAATGAGTTCTCATGAGACCAGATGGTTTTATGAGGGGCTTTTCTTTCTTTGCTCAGCCTGCCATCATGTGAAGAGGGACATCTTTGCTTCCTCTTTCCCCATGATTGTAAGTTTCCTGAGGCCTCCCCAGCCATGTGGAACTGTGAGTCAGTTAAGCCTCTTTCCTTTATAAATTACCCAGTCTTGGGCAGTTCTTTACAGCAGCTTGAGAATGGACTGATACATCAAGAATCGAGAAGACATATTGAATGACCAAATCTACATTGTAACTTAGAAGCTGAAATAGGACTCAGATCAATCTTTGTGATAAACAGCCTAAGATTTCTCTCTATAATCATATTGTCTCCTATAGAAGATTTGTCTCTCTCTAGTTCTTGCAACTATGCACATACCCCTTTAGTGTTTTTCATATGGCACATATCACACAGAACTTATAACTAAAGTATTAGTTTTTGAGAAAAACTATTATCATTTACTCTCTTTTTTCCTATATAAATGATTATTTTTTAAATATGATTTTAAGTTCTGGGATACATGCAGGAACGTGCAGGTTTGTTATATAGGTATACATGTGCCATGGTGGTTTCTTATTTGTGTTTTCATCTTATGGCTTTGGCTAGAACTAAATAGTAAAAGTATGCGTCAGTTTAAGATAGTTATTTTTAGTCATTTTAGTAAGGACATATCTATAACTACTTTGTTAAATTTTATCAGTCATGCATGTTAAATATCATTAAATAAATATCTGAAATTGGGCTGCTGTACCAGAGTACCATAGACTTTGTGGCTTACAAACAACAGAAAGGAATTTCTCACAATTCCAAGGGCTGGGAAATCTAAGACCAAGTCACTAGTCAATTTGGTGTCTGGTGAAAACCTGTGTTCTGGTTCAAAGAAGGCTGCCCTTTCTCTGTAACCTCAGTTGGGGAAGGAACAAGGGAGTTCTATGGAGCTGCTTTATAAGGTTGCTAATCCCATTAATGAGGCCTCCTCCTTCATGACCTAATTACTTCCCAAAAGCCCCATCTCCAAAAACCCTCACATTGGGGGTTAGCGTTTCAACCTATGAATTTGAGAGGGATATAAACTCTATGTCTGTAGTAGTAAATGTACAATATAAAGTAAATAAACAGCTTTATTGTTGTGTTGAATTATATTAATATATATTTCCTGGTATTAAATCTTTGTATGCCAAATCACTGGGGTGGGTGATTTCTCAAGAAATGTAGAATTCAGTTCCTTTTTCTTGTAGTTAAGAATATTTTAACTGTGTTTATAAGAGATACCATTTAGTAGTTTTATTCTTTTTATATTAACTTCATCAAGAGTTGGTAATAGTTATTTTTGCTTTGTAAAATGAACTGAAAGGAAGCCACTTTTTATAACTTTATACATATTTCATAGTTTGGGGTCCATTTTATAAGATTTTTTAAACAAATACTAAAAACACTGGTTATAGGGACTTAAAATTTTTTTAAAATAATGTTTTATGTTTCTTGCAAAAATTGATACATGCAACCTATTTACCATTTTTAAAATTAAATTAAGATTCATTTAACCAATACATGTTTATTTTAGTGAAACATGTATTTAACTTTCTAAGATAGTGTTTTTTGTCTTTAAAACAATTGCTGCATTTTTATGTCTTTCTCTTTAAATTTTATATTTTCTCAGTTTTTGATTTTATCACATTTGCCATATTTTTCCGTATTATGGGTTATTTGTTAAAGAATGAACTCATGTATGTTTATAAATTTTTACTGTTTTTGTTTATAATTTATTGCCTTTTAACTTAATATGTAATTAGCATTCCTTTTAATTTTGCTTGTATGTTTTGCTGTACCATTTTGAAGTTCTTGAGTTAAATTCTTAACTATTTTTTATTTTTATTTATAAAGTTTAAATATTAAATATGTCCCATCAGTTTAGTCATTTTAATATTCTCACTCATCAGACATTTTTTGGGAACACCATATGCCTTTTCATCAAGTCAGTTTCAAGAAAGTGAAAATTACTTTTTATATATTTATACTCGAAGCTTGGATAATTCTCCACTTCCTTAAGTTGGGGAAAAAGTGATTATTCCAGGCTATAGTCAAAAGAGATATAATTATAGTAACATTTTTTGTTTGTTTGGGGTTTTTTTTTGTTTGTTTGTTTGTTTGTGATGGAGTTTTGATCTTGTAGTCCAGGCTGGAGTGCAGTGGTGTGATCTCGGCTCACTGCAACCTCCGCCTTCCGGGTTCCAGCAATTCTCCTGTCTCAGTCTCTCTAGTAGCTGGGATTCAGGCGCCCGCCACCATACCGGGCTAATTTTTGTGTTTTTAGTAGAGATGGGGCTTTGCCATGTTGGCGAGGCTGGTCTGGAACTCCTGAACTCAGGTGATCTGCCCGCCTTGGCCTCCCAAAGTGCTGGGATTACAGGTGTATGCCACTGCACCCGGCCAATAGTAACTTTAATAGGTTGTGGTGGACAAAAGTCCCCAGAAATAATAAACAGAAAAATGCGTTTATTAACACTGTATATTTTATTCTCTAAACAAAAGGTCTCTCATTTTTTAAATTTAAATCATGATGGCCTGTAACAGAGGAAGCATCTACAAATTGAAATAAATATATAAATTTTTAACATAAAATATTTTAACATATTTTAACACAAAATTCTTTAAGATTCTAATTTATATCTTTTTATTTCCTTCCATATAGTCTCTTGATACATTACCCATTACATTAATTATTAATATACACTCAAGTCAAGATCTTTTATTATGTGAGATTATCAGTCAGTGATAACAGAGATATTGATGAAATAGTCTCCTCATCAGAAATTGAGCAACATTTTCATTCAAGATGATACATGGGTCTTTAAAACATATTCAATAATATCGAGTCTCAGACTTTTCATGCTTTTCTCTGAATGTGCATTTAGACCTTTATACATCTATCTATCTACCCACCCATTAATTAAATTTTCAGCATTAACTTGGAATATTAAACATGGTTCCAAGGACCAGAACCATGTTTGTCTTGTTCACTGCTGTACTCCTATTGCAAGGACCTAGTACATCGTAGAATCTTATTAAACTCTGAGGATTCAAAATAAGTGAATGGAGGTTGTAGCAGGAAGAATTCTAAGATAGCCCCTATGACCTTCATTTCCTCATGTTACTCTGTTGATACCTCACATGACAAAGGAGTCTCGCAGATGTAACTAAGGCTAATAATCTGTCAGCCTTAAGACAGGGAGAGCATCTGGGTAAACCTAATCTAATCACACAAAAACTTAAAAACCAGGGAGTTTTCTACAACTGAGAGTAGAATGGGAAGTCAGAGAGTTTCAAAGTACAAGAAGCATTTAAATCACCCTTATTGACTTTGAAGATGCTTTGTGTCTTCTTTTGAGTTCAGTTTGAGATTATCTTTCTAATAATTGATTAGATTTTATTCTTTTAAAAGAGAAATAATTTAAAGGAATCTATTTTTAAATACTCTGAGGAGGGTGATACGGGGGTGCTGGTTGTTCCGTTTTAACTTTCTCTTAATTTCTAATGTAACTGAATTTTGCATAGGTAATGTAACCTGTATGGTTTTTTTTTTTTTTTTTTTTTTTTTTTTGAGACGGAGTCTCGCTCTGTCGCCCAGGCTGGAGTGCAGTGGCGCAGTCTCGGCTCACTGCAAGCTCCGCCTCCTGGGTTCATGCCATTCTCCCGTCTCAGCCTCTCCGAGTAGCTGGGACTACAGGCGCCCACCACCACGCCCGGCTAATTTTTTGTAGTTTTAGTAGAGACGGGGTTTCACCGTGGTCTCGATCTCCTGACCTCGTGATCCGCCCGCCTCGGCCTCCCAAAGTGCTGGGATTACAAGCGTGAGCCACCGCGCCCGGCCACCTGTATGGTTTTTATTTTTAAAAATATATATTGAGGTTTTATATAATCTATTTTTAAAATTTTCAATGGAAGTTTGAAAAAATACTGCTTCACATATTCTTTTATATAAGTATTAAAAATCTTATATATTATAATGCTCAAATTTTATAATTTAATAAGTCATAACAGAGAGACATGCTAATGATTTCACAATTAACTGTGACATTCATTTAGTGTTTTGTTTTGTAACATTAAATATTTTATTGTTTTCCATGTGATTATTTTTCCTTTAAATTCTACTCTATGTGAAATCAATGATGTTATAAACAGTCTTTGATTTTTACTTTATTAACCTTTATACATTTTAATATTGTTAAACTTATAGGAACAGTTTCTACGCTTTCTGGAAATAGAATAGGGTAATAGGGTTTGATTTTTTTTCTTTTCAGCTGAGGTTTTTTTTGGTTTGTCTTTTGGGGTTTTTTTCTTGGTAATTTCAGTCTTAGAGTCTTTCTTTTAAGTAGTTAGTGGTATAGTTCATCTTTGCTTATCAAAGCTGATTTTTTTGTTTTAACTTTTGTGAACTTGCTTATAGTTTCTTTACAAATATTAAGCTGGTGCAAAAGTTATTGCGGTTTTTGCTAATTATTTGTTTTTTAAAAGGTGGTACATACAAGGAAATAAATCAGGAAAAGAAGATAGAGATTGGTGGCAGGAGAGGTGAGTCAGTGTTACAGTTACTATTGCTGCTTAAGAAACTACCCAAATTTAATAAGGTAAAACAGCAACCACTTCATTATATCTCATGGATTCTATAGGTAAGAAATGCCAGCAGGATTCATCTGAGTGATTCTCCTTCTCTCACATCATTAACTAGGATGACTCAGTGCTAGTCAGCTGGCAAACAAGCCAGTCTGGAAGGTGCAAGGTGCTTTTTTCTGTCTTCTTGTCTGGAAGGCAAGGCTCAGATGGGAGGGACTCTTAGTTATAGTACCTGCACACGGTAAACTTCTTATATGGTTGTGGGCTTTCCACAGATCAAGCATTCCAAGGGAACCAGGTGGAAAATGCCTGCTCTCTTATTATCTAACCTTAAAGTTCAGATAGAATTACTTGTCATACTCTATTGATTGTGGCAGTCACAGTCATGTCCAGATTCAGGGGAAGGAGACATGGACCTATTTTTTGATGAGAAGAATATCAACCTGCTTTTGGACTATGCTTAAAACTGCCACACATGACAATTACACATCAGGTAGAAGGCATTTGAGGAGAGACTTGAAGGAAATGAGGAAGAATCATGCTCTGCTGAAAAAAGAGCATTCCAAAGAAAAAACACAGCTTGGGCAAAAGCCCTGAGTCAGAATCATGTGGACTTATTCTTAGAACAGCATCGGGGAAGCCATTATAGCTGGAGCAGAATGAGGAAGGGGATGAGTATTAGTAGATAACGGCAGAGAAATAAACGTGAAAAGACAGATTATGGAATGAGGGCCGTGTATGCCATTTTAAGGACTTTGACTGTTTCTCAAACTGACATGGGACCATTGAAAGATTTTTTTTATTTTTTATTTTTTAAATTTAACTTGTAAGTTCAGTGGTACATGTGCAGGTTTGTTACGTAGGTAAACTCGTGTCATGGGGGTTTGTCGTACGGATTATTCTGTTACCCACATAGTAAACTTGTTACCCACTAGTTGTTTTTCCTGATCCTCTCCCTCCTCCCAGCTTTCACTCTCCTTTTCAGAAGATGACATACATGCAACCAATAAACATATGAAAAAAATGCTCAATGTCAGTGATCATTAAAGAAATGCAAATCAAAACTACAGTGAGATACCATCTCACACCATTCAGAATGGTTATTATTAAAAAGTCAAAAAATAACAGATGCTGGTAATGTTGTGGAGAAAAAGGAACACTTCTTCACTGTTGGTGGGAGTGTAAATTAGTTCAACCATTGTGGAAGACAGTGTGGTGATTCATCAAAGACCTAAAAAGAGAACTACCATTCGAACCAGCAATCTCATTACTGGGTATACACTCAAAGGAATATAAATTGTTCTGTCATAAAGACACATGCATACATATGTTTATTGCAGCACTATTCACAGTAGCAAAGGCATGCAATCAACATAAATGCCCATCAATGGTATACTGGATAAAGAAAATGTGGTACATATACACCATGGCATATTATGCAACCATAAAAAGTGAGATCATGCCCTTTGTAGGAACATGGATGGAGCTGGCAGCCATTATCCTTAGCAAACTAATGCAGGAACAGAAAACCAAATACTGCATGTTCTCACCTGTAACTGGGAGTCAAAGATGAGAATACATGAACACATACAGGGGAACAACATTGAAAGATTTTAAGCAGAGAAGAGATATGATCTGAATTGTATTTCTGAGATCTCTCTGGCACTTGTGTAATAAATAGCTGAAAGGAATCAATGGCAGAAGCTGGGAGACCAGTTAAGAGGCCTTTGCAATAATCACAAGAGGAAATAAGTGTGGCTTACACTAGGAACCATCAAGTTAGAAGTGCTCATATTCAAATGTGGTCAGAATCTGGACATTTTGAGTAAGCCTACAGAAAGTTTTAATACTATCTCAAAATAAAGGATATAGAAGGTTTTTCCTTTCTCTTGCCCTGAAACCTTCTGTATCCTTTATTTTGAGATAGTATTAAAATCCTTACTATCTTACTGACAATTCTTACTATCTTTTTTTATGACCTGGAACATGATTATAATTATAGTATTGTTAAATATTTATTTTATTTTTATTTTATAATTATACTTTCACAATATTATTGTGGTAAATAATCATAAAATATGAAAAATAAATCTTCCAATTAACTGAATCAATTGTCTCCTTGCAGGATTTTGGCTTCACAACATCCTAATCGTTGAAACATTAATTTTGATTATTTTTCTAATATGTACCCGTGTGTCTTTGTGTACATTTTTATTGGAAGGACAAATCAGTGCTGGATATACCATCTCTTCGTATTTGGGTAAAGGCAACCTGATATTTATGATTTTCTTGAATATATTCTTATTCTCTTAAAATCTTTATGTCTTCTAATAATGTTAACAGAGAAGAAGAAAAGTCTTATCTAAGCCTGACATTTTAGTTTTAAGGAATTTTTTTTCTTTATTTGTTAAATTCAGGAGTTTGGCTAGTTGCTATTTAAATATGGAGAACTCTTCCTTGTTTCTTCCCCCTCCTCGACTAGAATCTGGTTGGTGCTTTTGCTATTCATACTTCAGTGATAGCTTTGATCATTGTTTCAGATCTCATTGCCCTTGCATCTTTTCCCAGTACACAAACCATTCTCGAGGTGAAAACTGTGGTCTCTGGCATACCCATCTGACAGCTTCTCTGTCGTTAGTTCATCTCTTGCTTTGCCCTCCAGAGCCCTGATTCAATTACTGCTTGAACTTTTCAGTGTGTCAGTTTCCTTCTCCATGGATTTCCCTGTGGATGGAAAATCTGCCCTTACGCTTTAGTTTTCATAGAAGCCTCATCTCAGCTGTCTCCCATTTTGTGATTTGAGCCTCTTTTGTCATTGTAGCCTTCATCTCCTATTTCCTAAATGCCATGTGTTTCTACACACTGTTCATAGACAAATAGTTTAAAGCAATGTTCTATAGTTTCTTGTGGTTTGAAAGTCATATATTTTTAAACATGTTTTCTCCCCCTGAGACTTCAGCATGGAAGTTTCTTTTTCTTGTATACAAGATCATTTTTTAGGATTTTTTTCTGTTACATTTTCCCCATTCTGTTTACCTAGAAGATAGTGATATTTACCCCAAACCAGGGTTTGAGATTGTATTTGTCCATTTTCATACTCCTACGAAGAAATACCTGAGACTGGGTAGTTTATAAAGAAAAAAAGGTTTAATGGACTCACAGTTCCACATGACTGGGGAGGCCTCACAGTCATGGCAGAAGGTAAAGTAGGAGCAAAGACATGTCTTACATGGTGGCAGGCAAGAGAGAGGGCATGTGCAGGGGAACTCCCCTTTATGAAACCATCAGATCTTGTGAGACTTATTCACTATCATGAGAACAGCGCAGGGAAAAACCCATCCCCATGATTCAATTACCCTCCTGCTGGGCCTCTCCCATGACGTGGGGATTATGGGAACTACAATTCAAGATGAGATTTGGGTAGGAACATAGCCAAACCATATCATTCTTCCCATGGCACCTCCTGAATCTCATGTTTTCACATATCAAAATCAATCATGTCTTCCCAACGTCCCCCAAAGTCTTAACTCATTTCAGCATTAATTGAAAAGTCTACAGTCCAAAGTCTCATCTGAGACAAGTCCCTTCTAACTATAAGCCTGTAAAACTGAAAGCAAGTTAGTTTCTTTCTACATACAATGGGGTTACAGGCATTGGGTACTCCCAAGTTATTTACGTCTGTTCCAAATGGGAGAAATTGGTCAAAACAAAGGGGCTACAGGCTCCATGCAAGTCTGAAATCCAATAGAGCAGCCATTAAATGTTAGAGTTCAAAAATGATCTCCTTTGACTTTATGTCTCACATGCAGGTCACAGTGATCCAAGTGGTGATCTTCCACAGCCTTGGGCAGCTCTCCCCCTGTGGGTTTGCAGGGTACAGCCTCCCTCCTGGCTGCTTTCACTGGCTGGCATTGTTTGTGGCCTTTCCAGGTATACAGTGTAAGCTGTTGGTGGATCTACCATTCTAGGGTCTGGAGGATGGTGGCCCTCTTCTCACAGCTTCACTAGGCAGCGCCCCAGTAGGGATTCTGTGTGGGAGAGAGGCCACATTTCCCTTCTCTACTACCCTAGCAGAGGTTCCTCATGAGCCCTTGTGCCCCCCCCACAGCAAACTTCTGCCTGGACAACCAGGTGTTTCCATACATTCTCTGAAATCTAGGTGGAGGCTCCCAAACCTCAATTCTTGACTTCTGTGCACCTGCAGGCTCAACATCATGTGGAAACTGCCAAGGCTTGAGGCTTTCACCCTCCAAAGACATGGCCTGAGCTGTACCCTGGTGTCTCCCACCCAAGCCATGGGTGGAGCGGCTGGAATGGAGGGCACCAAGTTTCTAGGCTACACACAGCAGGGGGACCTGCACCTGGCCCAGGAAAACATTTTTCCCTCCTAGGCTTTTGAGCCGGTGATGGAAAGAGCTGCTGTGAAGGTGTGAAGGTCTAACATGTCCTGGAGACATTTTCTCATTGTCCTGGTGATTAACATTTGGATCCTTGTTATTTATGCAAATTTCTGCAGCTGGCTTTAATTTCTTCCCAGAAAGTGGATTTTTCTTTTCTATTGCATTGTGATGCTGCAAATTTTCCAAACCTTTATGCTCTGCTTCCTCTTGAACACTTTGCCCCTTAGAAATTTCTTTCACCAGATACCCTAAATCATCTCTCTCAAGTTCAAATTTCCATAGATCTCTGGGGCAAGAGCAAAATGCCACCAGTCTTTTTGCTAAAGCGTAACAAGAGTCACCTTTGGTCTACTTCCCAACAAGCTCCTCATCTCCATCTCCAGCCTGGACATCAGTGTTTATATCGCTATCAGCATTTTGGTCAAAGCCATTCAATATGTCTCTAGGAGGTTCCAAAATTTCCCACATCTTCCTGTCTTCTGAGCCGTCCAAGTCTCTAGGAAGTTCCAAACTTTCCCACATTTTTCTGTCTTCTTCTGAACCCTCCAAAGTGTTACAACCTCTGCTTGTTACCCAGTTCCAAAGTTGCTGCCACATTTTTGGGTATCTTAATGGCAGTACCCTACTCTACCAGTACCAATTACTGTCTTTGTGGATTTTTGTACTGCTATGAAGAAATATGCGAGAATGCGTAATTTACAGAGTAAAAGAGGTTTAATGGATGCACAGTTCCACATAGCTGGGGAGGCCTCACAATCATGGCAGAAGACGAAGGAGGAGCAAAGGCATGTCTCATATGGTGGCAGGCAACAGTGTGTGCAAGGGAACTGCCCTTTTTAAAACCATCAGACCTTGTGAAACTTATTCACGATCACAAGAACAGCACATGGAAAACCCACTCCTGTGATTCAATTACCTCCTACTGGGTTCCTCCCAGGACACATGGGGATTATGGGAGCTACAATTCAACATGAAATTTGGGTGGGGACACCGCCAAACCATATCATTAATATCTAACAGGAAGTGATCTTTTTTTAAATTAGTTTATTATTCTACCTTTGAGAAATTGCCTGAGGCCCTTTCTCTGATCTGCAGTGGAGATAATGTTGATATGCACAGCTTCTCTCAGTTGTGAGCAAGTATTTATTGGAATAGCTCAGCTAAGGTAAAGTAGAGACTTCTAGTATCTTGTCTGGCTTATTGTACAAGACATACGCAATACCTAGCATGCACATATAATGCAGGGTGCTGGTGGTGGCAAGAATGAGTGCTGGTTTACAGATTATTCATGTTACTGCTTTCTGGGTAGAGTTTCTAAAGGAAGGCTGTATTTTATTTGGAAGATAATCTTAAATGGCCAGTTGGTATGATGCAAGTTGCTTATCAGTAGTTTTCTGTTTTGCTTTATAATCCTTCTCTATTGTTCCTCAAACTTCTTAAAATCCCATTGTATGAAATAACAGTGTAACATAGGGATGGAAGGACAGAAAAGAGGCTGAGTTCATGCTTGGAGGGAAGCAAGAAGGGAGAGAAGAATGTCAGAGAGGTCATGTGGCTGAGACCTGGGCCACTGGAGTTACAAATTGCTAGACTGGCAATTCAGCTGCCTCCCCTCCGAGGGCTTTTCTTGAGTGAACTGTGTGCCCAGGCCAGACAGGCACCTGATACATCTGTTTGTTTGTTTGTTTTTATTGTATCCTGTATCTTCTAAGGAGCTTAGTATGTAAGATATTTAGTACCTGGCCCCTCAAATAGTAAGAATGGAGCTGTAAAGGAATAAGTGCCCATTTTCTGGGACACTCCAAGAGTCTGACTCAGGAGACAGGCTGGGGAGAGGTAACTACCATCTTACATGACTTTCATATTGAGGAAATTATTTCATTTCATAAAATAAACTATGGATGGGACAGTTTAACTTAATTGTTCTTATAGTTAGTAAAATTTCCTACTAGATTAGTCTGCATATTGGGTGTCAGTTTTAGTAATTAGTGCTGTTTTAAGTTTACATTGTTTGCTTTGTTTTACTGATTTTTTTTCTTTTTTAATTGGAATTTGGATGGGACTCCTTTACAAAGTATCATCCAGATGCTGTTTAAAATTGGGCCAAATCAGCATTAAAATGAAATTACACATTCATAGGATTTGTTACTAGAGTCGGTACTGTTTTGGAATGATTCATATAACACTTGTAAGGACCAATTCTGAGAAAGATAAATCATTACTATAAATCATTTTTTAGGGTACTTTAGTATCAGTCATATATTCACGCACATAACAAATATGCATTGAGCCCATATAGTTCAAGGAATTTGCCAACCCCTGGAACTAGAGGATGATTAAAACAGACATACTACCTGACCTCAACAAAAGTACAGTCAAGAAGGAAGTTACAAGCATTAAGCAAATGATTGCACAATTAATACTTAATTACAACAATGATAAGTGCATCCTGGAAAATAAAATGTTATCAATCAATAGGTGCAAGGTGTCAAGCTAAATAATGAACAGAGAGAAACTCTCTAATAGAACACTGGGTTGGGGATAGGGTATTTCAGTAGGAATACATGTGCCATAGTCAACTATGTATGCATTCAGGGAGGTAAAGGAAGACAAAGGTATTTAAAGAAAAAATGTGGAGGATTACACAATTGTTTTGACATAGTTATCCTTGATCACAAGGGTCAATAACAGGGGTGGTGCCATTCCAAGGTTGGACAGGCATTTGCAGGACGTATGTCCTTGCAGAAGTGTTTTTTTGTGTAAGGTTGCAATGGCAAGATTGTGGTTTTTGCAGTCTTTCGTGATAGTTCTTGTTATCAGGCTTATGTGCATGAGAATTCCCCCTTCGTGGCCTTCTCCAGCTGCATTTGGCAGGCTTTATTTTTATTTATAAAATAAATGACTCTATTTTAATTCTGAAAAATTTCACATTTTTCTATTTTGACCAAGATCTTTCCCTAAAAGTGTCACTGCTCAGTCATCCTGCAGTTAGGTTTCAGTTGTCTCTCACTGCTGGGATGAGTCTGTCCTGGGTTGTTGGTCTGATCTCACATTCGGGGCAGTAAATGGTTACCAGCGGTCAGTGTTAAAACTCTTTTAGCTATATTTGAGCAACAAGGGAAGTTTGTAGTGAGTGGCACTCAGGCTTCCTGGAGTCCATTATTAAGTTCAATTTTGTTTGTTTTGTAGTCTTTGGCTATCATTTAAAATTGCTGGGCCAGCATCATTCTGTTAGGATTTGTCCTCCAGAAATTTAACAAGTAAGAGATACAAAGTTTTGAAAGGTAAAATACAAAGCAAAATTAATAGTAATATTACAATCTCAGTTTGCATAACAGTTTTGAGTCATTAGTCTTAAGCTAATTGATAAATCAAATGATTTTTATCCTGTCATGCAAAAAGGAAGGCATTAAGAGGAGTAGAAGTCTCATTGTGATTTGGAGTTTTGTAACAGCATCTTGGGAAAAGCTATCTACAGTGTGTAAACATCAATTTCTCATCCCATTTTGTACTTTGAATGTCTCTGGTTATGGCATTGAGCAGTTTGGTGAAATTTTGTTTGGTCCATATACCATGTATGAAATTTGCTTTTTAAAATTAATCTAATTTCAACTTACAGGGTATCAAGAACAGAGCTGTTCCCATTTTTGGTAATTCTGTGGAAGAAAGTTAGATAGGAGGAATCTAAAATATTTCAGTATCTAATCTGGTCTATAGGTAGATAACAAGAACTTGAATATAGTTACAGAGCTACAATCTAATAACAGATGTATTAAATTTTTTTTAGAAACAACTTTTTCTCTCTACATTGATCACATAAGAATCTCATATTTAAAAACCTCTTGAGCCTAGGAAGCTTCGCCAAGGCAGATTTTATGTGCAGTCTTAAGGTTCCTAGGCTTGCCAGGAAGTGACAATTTTTACTTACTCGCTGTAAGGCTGGGAACCTTTGAAGCCAGATGTTCTTTACATGTTCTCGTATATTATATTCTGTTTAAAGCCTTGGTAATATAACTAATGTTTTCAATTGTATCCTTCTATAAAAAGATAGCAAATTTTTATTGAATTTATGCAAATAACCATATGGCCACAAAAAATAAGAATACTCCTGAATAGTTTCTGCATTTGGGGGGGATCAAGTAGGGAGAAAAAAACAAACATTTCCACCTTTGTTCATTAGAAGTATGTTTTGCCAGATTGCTATACACTACCAAAAGCTTATGAGAGAAAATTTCCATAAATCTGGAGAATTAAGTAAGAATCAACGTTTCAAATAAGTCATAAAACATTTATTTTCATCAGTTACTTTATCATGTGGTTAAATTTTGTTCAGCTTGACCTTGATTTGCAGTTTCATGAATTCATCAGTTTCTTCATTACAGTTTAAAGTGTTTTATTTAGTTCGTTTATCTTAAACTTCTTCGAAACTTCCATTTAAGAGGGCTTATTAGGGTATTTTCCATGAATCTGATTGCAGATGCCTCGAGAGAATTCAAAACAAAACTGTGGGTGACAAAAACTTAGAACAACTATGGATAAAAATATAGTAAAAGTTTATAATTGACAAGGAAATTTAGCTATTTAACAACCCAAATCATGACTGATAGCATCACATCAGGACTATCAGACTTTTATAAATTTCACATAATCTTTAGAATACTCACATTGATAATGTAGTCACAAATATAGCTATAAACAAGAGTTGACACAACAAAAAATATGACTGGTGACATATTACATTCTTATTAATTTATATGATTTTTGAAACAATAACATATCTAGTCATTTTACTTCAGGACAAACATTTGCCACATAGTATTTTTTCTCATAAAAAGTTATTCTCTTTTCTTTTCAAATATTCTTACCAAAAATACGTTTTCATACCCATAACTTTCTTCACATTTTTCTCTCTTACTTACTTGTTCCTTTTTACCATGTTTTTATATTTTTCTAAATATTTATAAACAACTTTTAAATAAACTCCAAATTAGAAAAAATTCTTTTTCTCAATAAAGAACACTTTTATGCTTTTCTTACAATTTTTCATTAAAAACATTTCATTTTTTATACACTTTATATACAAACTTATGTATATTAATTGTTATTTTACTCTTTAGTAACACTAATTTTTAGTGAAAACCTACTAAGCAAGCAATTTTTAACTCTGTTACAAATCAGTATTTTGCAGATAAAAATTATTATATAATTTTAGAAACATGATTCCAAAGAACATAACTTGTTATGTCTTAATAGACCCAAATATATTTAGACTTTCTATAAAATATAGGCAGCCAGTAACAAAATTATATTTATGTTTAGCAATTTATGTTTCAGTTTTGTATCTTATTCGAAAATGACCCTGACATTTAATGAGTATCTATCACTTAATTCAACACAACAAAACTTTAAGATTTTAAATTAAACAAAAAGTTTATTCATAAACATTTATCTTTTTTGTATTTCCCTGATTTATTTATCTTTAACAATTATAACTAGCTACTTATGAAAACTAAGATATTAGATAAAACGAGTCATCATTTGAAGTTTTTTCTCTGTTAACCATTTTTATAGCCTGTGAATGTCAAGTGTTTTTCCTAAATAAGAGACTTGAAGTTATTTGCGTGGACATTTTATTGATAACTCATAAGATGTAGCTGTTTTTATTAAACAAGCAACATTAAATTACTCTCACATATCAAACATTTACACAAACAAAGATCATTCTGTTTCTAGGCAGATTTTGTAGTTTTATAAACTTTGTGTCAAATCCTAACACCTTGAAACATCTAGCAGAGACAAATATAATCCTGTCTGACCAGTAAACCATAGCAAAAATGTATGCCAATGACTTTGTATTTTTGTATTTTTATTAGTATTTTTATTTCATCACCAAATATAAAACCAACTTATTTATTAAAGATTTACTTAATCCATGTAAACTAAAAGGCATTTAGGTTTATCACTATATATTTTATATGAGCAGGCATCTGTCTAAATCAATCTGAAGAGAATTTTCAAAGGGATTTCTGGCCCTCTACTCCAGATTTTATCATGTAGACACAACATATACCATAAAACATGTACATATGTATGAACATACCTAAGCCGCATACACACACAACAAAAGATCTTATAGCTTTCATTCTAGAATTTTGGTCATAAGATAGTAATACTAATTTATAAAAGACAGTTGGTTCCAAATTATATATCTGACAAAATAGGACCAGTTTACATGACTAAATTCTATTACCCCTATAGATAGTCTTACAAAATCTGTGGACCACCATTTTAGATACAACTTATTTTTGAATCTCATTTACCCTTTCTCTCCTACTTCCTTTTTTTCATTTTCAAGTGAGTTTAGGGTTATATATTCCATTGTTTACATTTTAGCTAGGAATAGCATAATTGTGTAAGAAAAACAAAATCTCCATGTGGCCTTGAAATCTTAGTAAAAAAATCTATCATTCTTTGCTGGTCTATTTTACTTAACTAGTCAATGAGGGCAGGGAAGCATTTTACCAGGTTATTTTTTTTCCAGCTTTTTTCTGGCCCCTGCATGGCATACAAAGCAATTTTTATGTTGGATATAAATATATTATTGCTCTGAGATCAAGATTTTGACCTTTTTGATTTAAGTGCCTTTTTTATAAACATTTATTTACATATTTTTCTTTTAGAAATCAATTATTCAATTATCTGTTCCATCACCCTAAGCAATTGTCAGATAAATGTAAATTTACATTTCCAGAAGGTGTCTAAGTTGCTGGTTGTCATGGAGCTATGATAATTCGTAAAACCGTCCATTTGATAGCCCTTCAGGACTTTATTTGTTTTTTTGTTTGTTTATTTGTTTTTTAATCTTGGCTTGCATGCCATAAGCAGTGAATTTTATTTCAACACTTGCAGTAAAGTCAATAGATTCAAAGTAGGTAGGAAAAAATTAGAGAACTTTTAAGGTTCTACATGTTAAGTGTATGGTTGTAGTCTCTTAATTTGGTACTAAGCAAAAACAGGCTTGGAGATTTCCCCATGATGACCATTGATCCAACAGTGTACGAGGAAAAGCCATGTGTCTGGCTGGGTCCCAGAAAGCTTGGCATGCCTTACTATTTAACAATCCCATTCCATTTTTTATAAATCTCTCGAGAGCAAAGACAATCCTATAAATCTTGTCAAGGAAGGTCATGAGTTTGGATTGGCATTTTAGATGGTTGTGACTTCTTTAGTGATTTTTAATTAGTTATTCCGCACCCACCATTTAGAATGTTTAGTTTTGTTCTCAGAAGATTTACAGAAACAAGCAGGGGGAAAGAATCAATCATTTGCAGACATGCATCACTAATAAAATGAAACCCAAATCAGAGTGTGTACAAAAATTTTAACCCAGGTGTGTAGATCAAACAAAATATTAAATTAGGCATGCAAAAATAACAAGGGTAAATTCACCAGCAAAACATGTCTCAGAGACGGAATGTAAATTTTGCAGAAACCAGAGTACTGAAACCAGAAGGACAGTTGTCTTTAAACCAGAAAGGAATTGCCAGGAAAGATAAAAAGTCTTTTATCATCCTAGGAGGGATGTTAAGGTGTTTTATTGAAGGTGGCCTTCTAACCAAACCAAATCCCTAATTTAAAAAAAAAAAAAAAAAAAAAAAAGGCCTCTACAAAAAAGAGAGAAGGTGTGCCTGAGAGAAGACTCAGCAGGGCAGGAAAGGCGAGCTTGGAAGCAGAGCTCTCAAGGGACTCAGGTGAGTCCCACATGCTGGTTCCTAGAACTGCCAATTCCTTCTCGAAGTGATCTGGCTTCAGGTTCTACTTCTGGACACCATTTATGACAAGCTTTAGAGAGAGGGTCTGTAAAATAAAATAATGTTTATTTGGGGACAGGGCATTGCCTTGGGAATACATGTGCCACAGTGAACTGTATGTGTATACAGGAAGTAAAGGAAGACAATGGCTTATAAAGAAAAAATGAGGAAGACTATATAATTGTTTTGAGATAATCACCCTTGACTACAAGGTGCTGAGGTTGGACAAGCGGTCTCTGGGAAGATATTATCACAGAAGTGTTTTTTTGTGTAAGGCTGCCAAGACCTTTTTGTAAGCTTGTAGTTTTTGTAGTCATTTATGATGGTTCTTATTACCAGGCATACTTGCATGAGAACCATTGCTTATGGCCTTCCTTGCTCTGTTGTCAGGTTTTATCTTTTTCTTTCTTTCTTTTTTCCTTTCTTTAATATGACTTTAAAGCTACTCCATTTCAATTCTGACAAACTGCACAAATGAGAGCAAGTAACCTAGAAAGGATGCTCCAGTTTGGGGGTGGTGTTAGTTTTCTGTGGCTGCTAGGACAAACGATCATGAATTGAGTGATTTCAATCTACAGAAATTTGTTCTGTTACTGTTGTGGAGATCAGAAATCTGAAATCAGTATAATTGGGCCGAAATTAAAGTGTCTGTAAAACCACCCTCCCTCTAATCGTTCTAGGAGATAATCTATTTCCCGCCTCTTTGAGCTCTGGCATTCCTGGGCTTGTGGCTGCATCACTCCAATCTCTGCCTCCGTGGTCCCATTGTCTTCTCCATTTTTGTCTTTAAAAAAATGACCTCTGCCTCAGTCTTACAGGAACACATGTGATTGTATTTAGGGCCTGCCCAGATAATCTTGGATAATCCCCCCATTTAAAAATTTTTTTTATTTTTTTATTTTTTATCTTTGAGACAGAGTCTCACTCTATTGTCCAGGCTGGAGTGCAGTGGCACAATCTCAGCTCACTGCAACCTCCACCCCCCGGGTTCAAGCAATTCTCCTGCCTCAGCCTCCAGAGTAGTTGGGACTACAGGCACATGCCACCAAGGCCTGCTAATTTTTTGTATTTTTAGTAGAAACGGGGTTTCACCGTGTTAGCCAGGATGGTCTGAATCTCCTGACCTCATTATCCAGTCACCTCCACCTCCCAGAGTGTTGGGATTACAGGCATGAGCCACCGCGCTGGCCCCCTATTTTAAGACCCTTAATTTAATCACATCTGTAAACCCCCTTTGTAAGCTTAGTACAGATGACTGAAGAAAGGTTCTGAAGGGATAGAACTTTCCAGACATGGGGGACAGAGTATGTAAACACTGACGGACCTGGCAGAAATCATGAAAGGACTGAGAGAGGAGAATGGGGGAAGTATAAAGGATGAAGGGGAGATTGGTTAAATGTCTTTGTAGGTGTGGAATCTCTAGGTCATCTAGACCGGAAACTTCCATTCTGTTTAGACTCCAGAGGTCTTCTGAAATCCTGTATATGCACATTTTTCCTATACTGAGTCAGCCAAATATGTTTGTTAGTAATTACCACTATTAGGAATCTAAAAGTCCGTAGGCACATGTAGTTTTATGGAACCAAGTCCTGCTGTTTTCTGTGTAACTGAGTTTGCCAAGACATAGCTGGAGGAGCAATTTTCTCATATATACAAGCGAACACAAATTAATTTCTGTTACATACGTAGATTGTTGTCTGAGGACTGCTTGGTAGTAGGAATTTGGCTGTAGTGTAGTTAAAGTGAGGCAAGAACAGGAATCCTAGTTATTTTCCCAACTCCTCCTCTTCCTCTTTTTCCTCCTCCTCCTCCTCTTCTTCCTCCTGCTCCTTCTCCTTTTTCATCAAATACTTTAAAATATATAAATTTTTATTTTATGATTCAACAGACCGTAAAATGGAACTGTTGGACAAGACTTTAAGTTGGAATAGAGACAAGATTGAAACTGTGTTATGCTCAAATTCCAATATATTTTTTAAAATAGTAATTACTACAGGGTTGTTTTCATTAAGGAAAAGTTATTTACAAATCTTTTCAAACTTCATATTTTTTCCACAGGCCCAGGAACACAGCTTTTTTGCTATTCAGAGTAGAAGTAAATATAGAGAATGCTGTGTGTTTGTGTTTATGTGTGTGTGTGTGCGTGCGTATGCATTTATTTTTTAAATTTATTTAGTTCTTATGTTAATATGCCTGGCACTTAAGAATCCTAAGTAATTTGTTTGGTAAAGTCAGAAAGAAGAGCAGTCAGAGAGGTGTTCATAATGAAAGCTACAAAAGTCAGCTTTTGACTTGTTGGATAGGCTCCCATCCCTGATTCAAAAATACCTGGACCACATATCAAGGCCACCCAATTCATAGAACGTTGGTGATGGGCCTGACTTAAAGTCTGAAAATTACATCTGTAAAACTGTGTTCTCTATACAAATATGCACATTTGCCAAAGTGAAGAAAGGAAAAAAATTCCATTAAATGTAGGTTCAATAAATGTATTAGAAAATATTTAATTAACTATCTCTCTGTTAAAACACATCTTGTGACTGCTGTTCCCACTCTCATTGGTGTTTATCTGCTGGTAAAGTGCTCACCCATATTTCTATTTGCTGTGTGGTGCAGTGCGACCACACAGTTCTTCAGACACAACCTCTGCTTTGTGATTTACCTCAACACTTTTAACTCTGAGCTTCTTTTTTTATTGTACTTCAGTGTATTTCCCAGAAAATATATTCTCTATGAGGGGTAAAATAAAATATCAATTAGAAACAAAAACAATTCAGAGAAATATTAACCATTCACTCTTCTAAGTTATCAAAGATTATATTCTTCACCAAGTCATATAACCAGGTCCCAGTAAAATACCATCATGCAGGCAATTTAACATCATGTAATTTAAAATACCATCATGCAGGCAGCTTTCAACAAAGCATCCTTTAAGAAAAGATTATTTGTACTTACATCTTTAAAAGTTTTGAAATTGCTATTGAAGATTATTTTATTATATTGTCCATTGTCTGTTGCTTAAAGACTTATAAATTTTGCTTAAGAGTTTAGAGTTACCAAAAAATAGCTGCTGACATATGCAGATACTATTTTATTAACTAAGGACACCTATTTGCATTCTGGTTTTCTTTTTGGCCTTCAATAACAAGAGGCTTAGGACTAAATATTAGGCTGAAGGGTAGTATTTCCTTCCCTAGGTCTTCCCGTATAATTGTCACCTCCTTCTCTTCATTATTCTGTCATTTTGCCCTTGTTTTATAGTGCTTGTGCCTTTTATTCTAAGCGGTCCCAAGGGCGTTTCTGGAAATACACAGTGTATAAGTACAAAATGATGAAATAAACATATTTATTTTGTTTTAAAAGATGCTTGGGTGGGACTAGATGACCTCTAAGTTCCTTTCCAGCTCTAAATTTATGTTACTGTCACCAAAGAGAGACAAAAAAAATTTATTAGGTTATAGGCCTAAAGATGAATGCCAAGTACTATATTCCTGCTCTAGGTGTATTTCTTGTTGAAGGCAGTGCTAGATTCTGTGACCTGTTACGGCCCCTTACAGTCTTATGGTGATAAAACAAGAGAACTGATTGCTAAGAAAAAAAAATTCAGTTAAAATATCTTTTTACTCTTAAGCATCAACAAAAAATAAGAAATAGAAAACAGAAGAGCTGAATTATTTCTTTTGAGCTATTTATAATAAATTTGGACAACTAAGCTAAGCCTGAGTGTAGCTAATTTAATGAAGTTGGTCATATTTGAATATTGTCACAACCTTACTATCACATTAGCATTAAGTGTGACTAAAATTTATTCTTTGTTTCTGTGTGAGTCTCCACAGAATCAGCTATCAACACCTTCATAATAAACTAGCCCTTCATTGCTTTCTGGAAACTTTTAGATTCAGAGCAGGTGGTTGGGCTTCTGCTTTAGAAGAGAACAAATCATTTTTGAAGTGCCTTTCCTGTTTGTGTGTGTGAATTTAGAACACAGAAATTGTCCATTGCATTAGTTTTGCTAGGAGGTAGAAGTTATTAAAAATGTAGGAAATACTAGATATCATGTACTGATAATTTCCAAAGCTAATTATTTTTCTTAAGGTCAACTGAATTAGAGTAAAAACCTAAAAGTTAAAAACCAAGCTACAATTTAAGAGGTGTACTTGTGAAATATAAATATTGTTTTACAGTAATAAAGTGTTTCTCATGTGAAAATAGAATATGATTTTTGTTGAAGTTCAAGGGAATATCTGTTTTCATTCAGGTAGTTTTCAGATTTTTGTCTTTACAATCTTCTGTGTAGTGATTTAAATACTGTACCTCCAAAATTTATGTCCACTAGGAACTTTAGAATGTGACTTATTTGGAAGTAGGTTCTTTGCAGACATAATTAACCCAAGGATTGAGATGAGGTCATCCTGGATGAAGGTAGGCCCTAAATCCAAAGCAAATGTCCTTATAAGACACAAGAAAAGACACGCACAGAGGAGGTCATGTGAAGATGGAGACAGAAATTGGAGTTATGCGATCACAAATCAAAGAAGGCCAAGGATTGCCAGGAGCAAGGGAGAATTCCTCCTGAGGGTCTTCAGAGGGAGTATGGCCCTGCCAACATCTTGATTTCAGAGGTCCAGGCTTCAGAACTGTGAGAGAATATATTTCTGTCCTCTTAACCCACCAAGTTTGTGATAATTAGGTATGATGGCTGTGGGCGACTACTACATTCTAATTCAGAAGTTCTTGATTTTGTTATATCATGTGTTGGTAGGAAGTACCTGGGTGTTTCATTTGCATGGTATGTTGGTAATCTTAGAATTATCATATCTTGCAAGTAATTTTAAAGTATATTTTAATGTTGCCAGAAGCTTTTTAAATATGAGATTTAATTTGTGCTTGTGTCAATTACATTTGAAAGAAATACAAAAAAGCTATATAAGATTCTAGGATCTTTCAGAATTTTATAATGCTTCTAATGAAAAGTTGGTTAAATAAAATTTGTACCCTAAATCATTTTGTTGTTGGCTTAAAATACCATTTAATTTATTAGTACTCAGATAATAGTTTTCCCCTAAATAGCATATTTACTTTCATATGTTGGTATCAAACAGTGAAGTGAGACAGCAAATCAGTACAAAGTGGTGATTATCTATCATCATAAATCCATGAAGGATAGCCTTGATCTTACAGAGAAGAGTTTAATTTTAAAATGCATTCCCGGAAAAGGCAAGTTAGTATAACATTTCAAACTCATATAGCATTATTTGTAATTGATTGTAGTTATAACTGGTCATTTTATATTTGGACAGTCACTTTCAATCAAATTAGGATAATTATAAATTAAAGATTTATTATCATTTGCTTTGAATTTTTAATTAAATAATTTAAAACCATAAAAACAGAGCTTTGACTATAATAAAGGTATTTATCCTTTCTTGGTAAGATTGGGGAGGGGTTTAAAAAAAGGCTAAGCAATGTTCTATTTTTTTACGTTGGCAAAAGTTCATTTGTGCTACTTTTTAATTAGGTAGGTAATTTTTTTTTGAAATGACAGCTTCCAAAGCACTACTGATTTTACATGTGCAGTCATTAGTTTTTCATGTGAAAATATTATCTTTCAAATTCACACGGCTGCTTATTTTATGAAATGCAATGGGACTACTTACCTGCCACCTGACTAAACTGGCGTGCATAGATTCACGCCTTGCCAAATGAGGAGTTAGGGTGAAGAGTGATTAATATCCATTCTTTAATGAGTTTCTAAGTCTTTCTGAACATGTTTTTATTCTATTTATTGCAGTGGTATGGTAAAATTTTCTTGTTGGTTGCTGTACAAAGCATGATAATATCTTTATTAATGTTAATGACATCCATAAGATATCATAAAATATTATATTCTTAATAGGAAATTTGTTATATATAAATAACAATAAAGATCATAATAAGCTCTCCTTAATTCCATTTATTTTGACTTCGTTATTGTTTAAAAACATAGGTGTCAAATTTAGACATTATTTATATGTAATTATAAAGCCAAATAAATGTTAGAGATTAACTTAAAAATAGTTTTGTGGCTCAACAATTGAAGTGACATAGTGGGATCGCAAAAGGCTTAATCATTTTGAATTGATTCCACAGATGTCTCCTTTCTCTAAATCCCCTGTAAGCCTCCTATCTTCCATGAAAGGTTATTCCCATAAACCTGGCACATAAAATCAATCATATAGTTCTTTTCCATTCTGAGATTTCAAGGATTAGGACTTTCAACATAGAGAAAAAGTGCTGTGTACAAGTTGAATGTACAAAAGTCAACACTCGGCAATGGAATCCAATATTTCCCAAGTATTTGAGGAAACTTACAAAAACCAAATCTCTAGTCCTTGCTTTCACATTTGCTATCAGAACCAGGAAGGGAGGCCTAGAAATGGTTTGAATGGAAAATTTGTTCTTGTAGAAGCAGTTCACGTTCACTGATGAATAGATACAACGTATTTCCCAGACCTCCTTTTAAGCCAAGATAGCAACATTTTTACCAGAGCCAAAGATAAAACCAGTATTTAATCTCCTAGAAATTAGGAGATTTATGACTCTGGAAATGGAAAGAATTTTAATATCCAGCCACATAACCAAGTCATACAAGAACATAATAAGCAAACCAATCAAACAACAACAAGAATAATAACCACAACATGGTCCCCATTCTCTTTTTAACCCCTGATAGAAATAGCAATAAAGATAAAACAAGAAAGCTCTCATCAAGTGTTTTCTTCATCTACTTTAATGATTTATTCTTACATTCTGTCCCAGTCCAGTTATCAAAAAATTCCAAGACAGACCCCTGTAACTGATTTGTAATGAATTCCAGGGTCAGATTCCAGATATTGTTTCCCCTGAAATTGTGTAAGTGCACATCAGAATACTATACTTTTGGTGTGAATCTGAGCCAAACTCTATTGTATTCTAAATAAAGTGAAATTACTATCAGCCAATAGGGCACGGTATCAGTTTCAAATAGGACAAGCTGGTAAAGTCAGGAGAAATGACTTCCTCCTGATGTGCTGTATATAAATTTATTACAATGCCTTTTAATATTTTATATGTTCAACAGAGAGGGAACTAAGATCTTGTTATCATCATTTAAAAACAATTTTGTAGAATGTAAATATATCAGGGCTTGCCATTTTTCCTTGTTAATGAAAAACAAGTAGTGCTTGGGGAGCAAGTATTCCTATTCAACTGCTGTCACTCATTCCCAGCTCTGCTTAGAAGAAAGAAGCACAGATGGTGGGTCTATTACTTCCCCAACAAAAAATCTGCCTGTCTATCTTTTTTGGTTTTATTCCATCCTTCTCATTGTAATGTGAACAATATTTCAACTCAAGAAACTTCTGTAGGGATCTTTGAAATGTTTTATCCATTACTTGTACATTAAAAAGAAAAAGAAGGAATTAATGATTTATTAAAATGTCATGAGGGGAACTCAAAAATTATTTGTTACAAAAAAAATTTAATTTAGAAACCATGTTTTTTTGCCTGCAAATTAAAGCCTTCAGGGAAGTGAGGTTTTATATCAGACTTAGATCCTAAAGTACTCACTTAATGACCACAGAACCACTTAGTCCATGTTAAACATAACTGTGTGGGTGTTTTTTTATTTATACTGTGGCTTAATGAAAATTTGTCTATTGTAAACATATTAAGAAAAAGAGCATAAAGGCTTTTTAACATAATTTCATAAGACTGAAAATACATACAAACAGTAAAACACCCAAATCTTAACTGTACAGCTCAATACTTTTTTTTTTTTAACAAACTTAGCACTTCTGTGTATCCAGTACTAAAATCAGGAAGCTTGATATTATTTCTTCTAGACACTATCTCATAGGGTAGCTCTTGTGGTGATTTGGAACATTACTGATTAGTTTTAAAATTTTTAGTAAATTAGATCATAGAATATGTTCTGTATCTTGCTTCTTTCATTCAATATTTAGTTTATAAGATTTGTCAATCTTTTTGCATATAGTTGTAATTCATTAGTTCTCATTGTTATATACCATATCATTATACAAATATAATGTCCAATTTGTGTTTATTTTGAACAATGCTTCTCTAAGCATTCATGTATCTGTCTTTTGGTAAATATTGCGGGTATATGCCCAAGGTCATAGAATATGGTTAGATTTGGCATACATGGGAAATGGTGGTTTCCGCCAGTTTACGTTTCCATCCACAATGGGAGAGAGTTCCAGTTGCTCCACATCTTTGCCAACGCTTGGTATCATTTCTCTTTTTTGTTTGAACTGTTCTGATGTGTATGTATCACTATTTCAATTGTGGTTATTTTGAACATTACAAAACTGGAAGAGAATAACTGATTTTATTAAATCATATTTCATTTGAAGTAATGTGTGTCTACTTTGCAGTATTTTTCCTTATTTATATGACTCATAAAAAGTGATTCTGAAATATTCAATGATATAACAGCTTGGAATGAGATTTTTATCAGCTATAATTATAATAAATTTTATCAAATATTATTTTACTGTATTAGTAGCTGTGATAATTAAGAACAAAAACAAAGGTAGGCAATTCCCTAGATTAACATGAAACAACATTCCTGCCTTTTTAAAGAAAGTTTTCTGGCCTGTAAGTAAATGATGTAAATCAATTAAAACCTTAATTCAACTTAAGAGAAGAGTCTCAGTTTTCATTGCCTATAATATGTCTGTATTTCTGGAGAAACAGAAAAACTGTATGGCAAACCTACAGTCTGCTAGTTTCTTCTCACCCTGCAAACAACTGTTATATTACTGTTTAGCTGGTTATATGCAACCATTTGATGAGGATTGTTTTGTTTTGCTTAGTTTTACTTTCTTTTCTTTTTTTTTTTTTTTTTTTTTTTTTTTTTTAATGCAGGGTCTTACTCTGTTGCCCAGGCTTGAGGTCTATGAGTTTTATACTCATGGTCACATGGTCAGTGTAGTGTGATCACAGCTCACTGCAGCATTAATCTCCTGGGCTCACATGATTCCCTCTGCCTCCACTTCCTGAGTAGCTGGGACTACAGGTGCATGCCACTACACCTGGCTTGTTAAGGAGGGTTTTGAAGAAAATCATGCATCTCTTCTTAGTTATAAACAGTGAAACCTTAGAAAATGTAATTAGAGAAAAAAATAACATTTTGCACTAAGCTAATTATATCTTCACTTTTATTAGTTGGTTTCAGGATTGATACTTATTGGTGGTTGTATTTTGGAGTGCGTGTTCCTTGCAGCACACTTTATATATATGGTGTGGCCTTACTTGAGTGACTTAAGTTACTTAACCTATCCAGATCCCAGATTCTCAAGCTGTAGAATGGGAGTATTTATAATACAAATATTATATGGTGGGTTAGTCCAGGTCCTCCAAGAGGTAGATGTTGAAAAGGGGTTAAACACAAGAAGATTTTATTAAGGGAAATTCCTATGAGAGAAAATGGAGAGGAAGCTGAGTAAGCCTGGGAAAGCTCCAGCTGTGAGGAAAGTCTGACCTAGAGTGAAGGAAAGAGGAAACGAAGGTTGAGTGGAAGCATTGGAGCATGAAGTACAGTCTAAGGAAGGGTAAGAAAAGTCTTCAGGGAATCCTGAGCCAAGCCTGGTCCTCAGAGAAGCCCTGTGTCTCCTAATGAGGGATCTGCATTAGCAATCCTGCTGCCCTCAGTCATTGACTGAGGGACAAATGCAGACACAGATTTTAGAGTGAAGCAGCAAGTGGCCTTAGTCAGTCAGGCTTCCCGTACTTTGAGGTCTATGAGTTTCTTATTCATGGTCACCAAAAGATGTTCATCATGAATTGACAAACTCTAGAGTAAAGCAATGCCTAAATCATAATTATGCACTTATCAATTTATTTATTCATATTATTCACTATCATTATGAATATTCAACACATTAATAAAACAGCCACATATGCAATCTACTTGGGATATTGGGAGCATAAGGAATAACACAGCAGTGCTACAGATAATGTAAGAGATGGTTACTCTCTATCTCTCTCTCTCTCTATATATATATATATATATATATATATATGAGTACAAAATTTTATTTTTCTAAAATAAAGAATAATTGATTTCCTTCTACTATTTGTTATTGATGTATACTATTTGTTATTGATGTGTACATCAATCCCTATGATGTATACTGCCAAATCCCTAATCCATTAGAATATTCCAGTATTCTAATGGATACTGGAATACTTAACTCTAAACTCCCTCCATGCCTACAAAAAGAAGTGGGTTCAAGGTTATATTTTAAATCAAAAGGTTTATTAACATTATTATTTTAATCATGTCCAATGGATATTATCATTATCAAAAAGTTTAATCACTTATTATCACTTGAAGGACCTAGTTAGGAAATGTTCGATCCACTTCTTAAAACTGGTCACTGGAAGTACATCATCTCGGGAAGAACTGGATATTTCTTGAAACCCCTTTAATATAGCCATAGTCTCAAACATAGAACCTTCTTTTATTTTCTTCAAAGATTTTTCCATTTCTGTAAAAATTCAGAGGGTGTTTATGGATAGTGCAATACTCTGCTCAAATATAGGGAAGGAAAGTTACATTAAAATGAGAATATTTTTGCTGAAAAGTATTATGATATTTAATGTAAGCAAACAAATTACTCAGATGATAGTGTTTGTTTTCATTTTAAAATGTCTCTTTAATTTCAATAGTTTTGGGAGCACAAGTGGTTTTGGTAACATGGATGACTTGTATAGTGGGGAAGTCTGAGATTTTATTGAACCTGTCACCTGAGTAGTGTACATTGTAACAAACATGTAGTTTTTTATCCCTCACCCCCCTGCCAACTTCCCCGTTCTGAGTCTCCAGAGTCCATTATATCACTCAATGGAGAGTCTTAAACATTCAGGGTGGAATCTTTGCGGTGTGACCCTCTATCCATTGCTTTCCACCGTTTGTACTCTCTCCTTTGTGAATAGAGGCCCGTTCTCCCTGTCTGCTTTGTTCACATACCTTTGCCATTTTCCTTGCTGGAGTGACATCCTTTGTCCTGAAGTTCTCATTAACCATACCACAGCTGTCCTCTTCTTACCTCAATACATCTAAGGCTACCTCAAGTTACAATTTCTCCCTTAGTTTTTCCCTAGTCTGAGTCCACGTGGGCTTCTCCATATCCAGAATGTCTACTACTTGTCCTATCTTTCCTCACACTTGGCATGTGCAGTTCCTTCCAGCTACTTTAATAATGTTGTATTTTAACCGTTCAGTTGTGTTTATATTACACTATTCTGCCAGGCAAATAAGGGTATTTATATTGCTGAAATCTATGGGTTTTTTAAATGTAATAAAATGTAATGAATAAACATACAAATGAATGAGTTAATTACTATATTCCTGGTTAAGTCATGAACATTATGAGGACAAAAATTGAGTCTTACATCTTCTTATAATCCTAATCACCTAGTACAGGACTTGGAATATAGCATGCATTTAAGACATCTTTGTGACTAATGAATTTAAATATTTTTATTAATTCTAAGTTGACATTATATGATTGTAATTTGGGGAAGGTAGTGAAATTTCAAATGGCTTTCCCCACCTGTGAAATGACCCTTTTACATACCACATGATTTACCAGATCTTGGTTTAGGTGAACCTAGTGAAAGCGGGTTGTTTCCTCTACTTAGAAAATATTTTGCAAATTTTAGTTGCTTATAAATTTAATTATTTAAATTTGTACAGTTATGGTTTATGATAGTGACTTGCACAGTTATGTATTATATATGTATATATATATATATGCCACATGTGTGATCTTCTTGGAATACTGGAAGAGTAAAGAATGACATAACAGTGCCACAGAGGATTTAAGAGATGTGCTATATATATATATATATATAATTTTATTTTTCAAAAATAAAGAATATTATTATACATTAATAACATAGGTATAATTGTTTTCCTTCTACTGTTTGTTATTGATGTATACTGCCAAATCCCTAATGGATAATAGAATTCTTAACTCTAAGTCCCTCTATGCCTACAAAAAGAAATAGGTTCAAGGTTGTTTTAAAAATCAAAAGATTTATTAATAAAGTTATTTTTATCATGTCCAATTGATATTCTCATTATTAAAAAGTTTAATTACTTATTAATTGGAGGAATAATTAGGAAATATATATAATATATATTCGGCTAGGATATATGTACGTATATATATAATATATATTATATATACATATATACTACTATATAATATAGATATATTAGGCTACTCTCTATATTATATATACTACATATATACTATATATATTATATATACTACATATATACTATATATATTATATATACTACATATATACTATATATTATATATACTACGTATATACTATATATTATATATACTACGTATATACTATATATTATATATACTACATATATACTATATATATTATATATACTACATATATACTATATATACTATATATTATATATACTACATATATACTATATATACTATATATTATATATACTACATATATACTATATATACTATATATTATATATACTACATATATACTATATATACTATATATTATATATACTACATATATACTATATATACTATATATTGTATAAACTACATATATACTATATATACTATATATTATATATACTATATATACTATATATTATATATACTATATATACTATATATTATAGATACACTATATATATTATATATACTATATATAGTATATATACTATATAGTATATATAGTATATATAGTATATATAATATATAGTAGCCTAATACTTAAAAAATAATATAAAGACTGCATAAAATAAGCTGATTCAGCCAATATGGGTGCAGACATATGTATAATTCAGCAAGACCTGGTAACAAAGTGAGATATATATTAACTCTTTGTAGCATATTGTTAAGTAGTGTTAAAAAACAAGTAATTTTTGGTTGGGTCCATTGAGTGAATGCGATTATTTTTAGAATGATCTAATGGCACGATAAGCATTTTAGCATTTTACCTGGAAAAACATTACAACTGTGCCAGTTTCTGTTCCAAGAGAAAAATACATTGGTGTATTCTCTAAAGGAAGAAATTCTGACCTCAAAATGTTCAGATAGCTGTGACAGATAATACCCTGATCAGGTACTAAGTCATATCTTTCATATTTCCCTTGCTAGTTATACTCAGCGTGTGGCTGGAAATGGAATCAAAGCCCAGTCTGGAAATCCTGAAGTCAAAGTCAAAGGAACTGATCCTGTGATAAATCAGATTATTGATAAACTGAAGCATGTTATTCAGGTAAGTCCTGATCCTATATTTATTAGTATACTCAGTAATAAATAATAAGTTGTTACCTTCTGTTATATTTGATAAATTTGTTAATCCTGTCAGATAATCCTACCTAAAATATTGTAACACATTATTTGTATGAGGACATTTGGAAGTATTTAGTTTAATGATTTTTGGATGCAGTCAACATACAGTGGTATTTTAATGCTGGACAATCTGTATCTGTGAAAAGCAAGCCTCAGCTTCAGCATTTCAATAATGAGAATCTCAGGATATGCTTCGTCTTCAGTGAATAAGTTTGAACATGGGAATCACTGTGACCATTAAAGAAAACACACATAAGACCATAGAAGGTGCCAGAGTTATCTTTCAGGTAATTCTCTGAATGTTGCTGTGAAGGTTTTGCAGCATTTCAATATAAGTTAGGTCATAGATGAATAATATGTATTCCTAATATTTATTTCCTGTAACACCTTTTATATGCTATTTTATAATCTAGCTAATGGTTGTTTATGAAATACTTCTGTTTTATCTTCAATAATATTTTTCATCAAGTAGTGTGTATTGCTGTTTTTAATACATGGCAAATGAAGCATGAACATATTTATCAAAATAATAGTTCATTGAAATAGTCTATTAATTAGAACCAAACATTATGTTGCGTGTTGTAACTATTACCCTCCATTCTACATCTATTGATGTTTGGGGTAAGAAAGGCTATTTTTTTTAGTTATTAGTCATTTTTCAAAAATTTGTATTTGAACATACTTTCATTTTTCCTAAGCAAAACTTTGTATGGGTAGTTGATATTTATTTCTAGTATCATGGGTCAGAAACAATACCTGGATAGTACAGTTTTTATTGCATACAACATATTCAAGAGTCAGTAGTAGACTTCTCATAATTGTTCTGCAAAAACAAAGCTTAAGTTTATTCAGAGCCAGTTCTTAGGTTCCCATTTTCACAAGAGTCCCTATATCTCAAGGAAAGGATATGTAAGAAGGACATGGGGGTTGGTGTCCAATACCATAGATTTCTCCCTTCTGTGAGGCAACAATGCTTATTCTACCATTGATACCTATAGAAAACAGAGCTCTCGCCCTGGCTGGCAAAAGCAAAAATAAATTCTATTGGAAAAGTCTAAAAGAAAAGTGGTATCATGGCTACTGATGAGTTAAACCTCCCAGCCTCTGCTGAGCTGGTCCAGTTGGTACCTCACAGTATCATCCACTGTAGTACAATATGTACATCTAGATTATTTGAAAATTTGAGTGCATAATTGATAATACAACCAGAAGAGCTTTAATACTAATCAGCTCCTCTCACTGAGGAGTGAGTACAATCTCACTGTGAGGACATGGTGAAATCTCAGTGGTTTCTTAAGTGGGATAAGCATTTCACAGAGGGTGCAGGAAGGAAAAACAGACCTTAAGTGTATATTTATTCGGTCTCATTCTTTTATATTTCTTTGGTTGTAGTAAGGTATATAAAATATGTAATATATTAGTGCAATAGCACATGCATATAATTTATAAATACATACATATACATATTAACTGGGCATTTATTCGGATTGTTTTTATAAGATATGTACAAGATGAAAGCAGAACGGAAGCCCTATTACAGATAGGAAGGATGGTGCTGTTCCATAAGAAGTGCACAGTTATAAAAAAAACACATTCACAGAGGAACACATAGATACCCAAGATAAAAAGGATTATAGAAACTCTTAGGAGGAGGGTTCGCATATTTATTGCCCATTCAGCAAAACACCGCCCCCCTCCTCCGCCATTTCTGGTTTTGTAGGTTTCAAAGCCATAGCCTTTTCAAGGTGGCAGAGGGAAGTCATCCTACCTTTCTTTTTTAGCTTCTGTGTGAACTTGAGTCCCATTCTTTAATCTTTATGTGAAGATCGCCAATTATTCATGCTTAAGTTTCATTCTGGGGTTGCAAGAGAATATCAAATACAATGCTACCTTTGAGGTCTATCCTTTTAAGGTCTACTAGAATTATATGATTGAAATTTAGATTTTTATAGAGGAGAGCAGAAAGTTATATCTTGCACAGGTGTCACTGAAACATTCACCTTTAATGCCTAAGAATATGCTCTTTCATAAACTGCTCTCCTGGAGATGAAGAGAAATGTTTTACTTTGCCAAACTTTTGACTACTGATAATGTACACGTGCCCTGGCAGGGATGGCTATTGTACTGTCGATATCAAGGGATGGCTAACAGCACCTCCACAATATCAGCTATGAAAGGATTCAGAAAATAGCCTTCTGTAAGTGAGAATTTATTAATTTAGGAGTAGGGCCATGGAAGATGTCGATGTAGGAATGAGTTTCAGATCCTAATCTGTAGATTTAGATGATCACTTCTTAGTGTTTGTATAAAATTTACTTTATTTTTTATTATAATAGATATTAAATTTACTTTCCACCTTTGTGCTATGAAAAATGCCATCTCTCACCATAGGGACATACCTGTATTAAAGAATATGGAAGTCAGTCAGTCATAATAGCAAAAATTGCCTGCATTCACTCACCCAAAAATACCTTTCTTGGCCTGCCATTGATCTGAACCTTATTTCTACCCTGAATTTTCTGCAATTAGAGTCACTAAGGAAATAGATAAAGATTTTTACTTGGAAAATGTCACTTTTTAATGTTTTAAGAATTAATTCGTTGAAAATACTCACACATGCTCATTGAGTTTCTAGTATGGTCCTGGTTCTGTACAGGCACTGAGGTTAAAGTTGTGAATAAAGCAGACACAACTCTGTTGTCATGGGCTTTCTGTTGTAACAAAAAAGTAAATAAACAAACAAATAAAACCAGTATTGTAGCTGACACATGTTATAAACAAATCCAAACAGGATGAGGTAGGGAAAGATATTTAAGAAGAATGTGCTGGCGAAGGCCACTCGGTAGAGATGTTTGGGTTGATACCGAATAATAAGAAGAAAGGAATCATAGGAAAACCTGTGAGAACTGTGTCTGGGGCAGAAGGAAAAGTAGGCGCAAAGGCCTTGTGGCAGGAATAAGTTTATTTTATTCAGAGAACAGAAGGCCATGCAGCTAAAACAGAGTGAGTTAAAGGGGGGAGATAAACATACATCATGTTTTGGGAAGTCCATAGGCTCTGGTAAAGAGTTTATATTTTCTCCTAAGTGGGCTAAGAAGTCATTTAAAAACTGTAAGCAGAAGCTAGCTGGGCGCAGTGGCTCATGCCTGTAATCTCAGCACTTTGGGAGGCTGAGGAGTGTGTATCACCTGAAGTCAGGAGTTTGAGACCAGCCTGGCCAATATGGTGAAACCCTATCTCTACTAAAAATACGAAAATTCGCTGGGCATGGTGGCACACACCTGTAATCCCAGCTACTCAGGAGACTGAGGCAGGAGAATCGCTTGAACCCAGGGGTCGGAGCTTTCAGTGAGCCAAGATGGTGCCACTGCACTCCAGCCTGGGTTACAGAGCAAGACTCTATCTCAAAATAAATAAATAAATAAATAATAAATCAATCAATGAAAACTCAAGCAGAAGCTGATAAAATTTAATTTCTGTTTTATGAGGACTTCACTATGAAAAATGGACCCTGCATGCAAGAATGAAAAAAAAAAGTAATACAGACAGAAGACCACATAATTGGAACTAGAATAATAAGAGTGGATAAGCTGAGAAGTGCATAGATTTAGACAAATATTGGAAGCAGGGTTATTGGGATTTGTTAATGGATTGGAAATCTGGGAGATAGAAGAAAGATGATAGCAAGGTTTGGTGTGATGATAGTGTCACTAAGTGATAAAAGGAATTCTGAGAGAAGAGTAGGTCTGGCGGAGGGTCCCTGGGATTGATTAAAAATCAGTGGTTTTGTTAAATGTGAGATGCTTATTAGATACCCAAGAGGAATGTGCAGAACTCAGGGAGACCACACAACTGGAGGTGTATGTTTGTAAGCACAGTGTGTGGATAGTACGTAAGCCCTGAGATTGTGTAAGGTTGTCACCTTTCCTTTAGAGTATAAATTCACACCAGAACTATTAATGGAGACTATAAGACAATGGAATCATACAAAAAATTGTATTGTAAAAACCTATGAATGGATACAACATTTTATTAAATCTATTTGGCACCTTGTATATACTTAGACAGTTGATCTAGGACAGAGAAGATACTTCGTAACGTTAATTTTTTTCTTACTGTAAGAATAATGACTCAGGAGGCAGAGGCTGCAGTGAGCTGAGATCAGGCCACTGCATTCTAGCTCCAGGAGACAGAGTGAGACTCTGTCTCACAACAACAACAACAAACAACAACAACAACAACAACAAAAAACAACAACAACAACAAAGAATAATGAATGCTCATCAGAAGGAATTGAGTTTTATTATTCTGGGAAATCTGATGGAAAAAGTGAAAAATAAATATTGATACCATTTATAAAACAATGAAAAAGACTTACAAGAGAAGGCATCTAGGCTTTTTTCTATACTTAATTATACATATAAATACATCAGTACTTCACTTAAAAAATATAAGATCATAGGGTACATTCGATTTTGTAACATGAACTGCTCACCTGACCACACAAAACAAATACTTTTCCATGGCATTAAATATTCTGCTATCTGGTTGTTAGTGCTGGCATATTATCCTATGATATGGAAAGACTACAGTTTTACTTCACTCAGCCACCTAAAGTTGGATATTTAGGTTGTGACCAGTTGTTTATGATAATAAAGACTCATAGGAATATCAGTAGACATAAAATATTTTTGGCATCTTTTTTTTCCTTGTAATACATTCTACATATTGAAACTAACAATATGTTCCTTAACAATTGTATTTTGATACATATCGCCATGTTTTTCTCAAGGAAAATTGAAGCTAACAAGAACTGGCAGCTTTCTCTGCATGTTAAGGGTGTGGGTGGAAGCTTGGCAGACCCTGAGACATACTGGTATAAAACATCATTGGGATCTCTAGAGACCAAGGTAACCATCCTGTACAAATGTTAGCCTGAGCTGGGTGTCACCTGGGAGTACTCCAAGGACGGCCAAAAGAAATATTTTAATTAGAAGACAATTTATAAGAAAAGTTTTGGCCGGGCACGGTGGCTCACGCCTGTAATCCCAGCATTTTGAGAGGCCGAGGTGGGCAGATCACGAGGTCAGGAGCTCAAGACCAGCCTGGGCAATATAGTGAAACCCCATCCCTACTAAAAATACAAAAATTAGCAGGGCATTGTGGCGTGCACCTGTAGTCCCAGCTACTAGGGAGGCTGAGGCAGAAGAATCGCTTGAACCCGGGAGATGGAGGTTGCAGTGAGCCGAGATCATGCCACTGCACTCTAGCCTGGGTGACAGACCGAGACTCTGTCCAAAAAAAAAAAAAAAAGAAAAGAAAAGAAAAGGAGTTTTGAGACTTCCTAGAGACAGGCCATAGCACGCACAATCTTAATTTTATTTCATCATTTAGGACAAGCCCTATATTTATATTCTGCACACATCCCCTCTTCTCCACACTGCCTCAAAAAAAAGCTGGAATCTGATCTAGAGACCTGTGGGTTATAGCTTGGTCCTTAAGGAATATCTCAGAAACTTCAATGTTCCTTCATTCCCTCTGCAAATCCTTCTGAATTGAGAATGGGAACCTTGGCAACAGAGGGGAGTCATGCACCTCCCTTTTCCATCTGTGACTCTGACGTCTTTCTCCAGGTCAGCCATTGTGCAAATTCTCAGAGTTGCTTTCTGGCACTTTCCTGCATTCCTGTTTCTGAAATGGGCAATATTTGTCCTTTTGAAAATCATCCGTGATAAATGTGGTATATCCAATGGCCAGTGAAGATTTTCCTAAAGGGAGAACACTTATTCCTAAGTGTTAACATTGACTTTTTCAGTTGTTTGAGTCAGACTCAATTGCCCTTTAATATTATAGATTGAAAACAACACTTGGTTGATCTTAGTATATCTGATTGAGGAAATGTGAGAGCCTTTTTAATTTAGATTTGCTCACCTAGAAAACTTACTTTGAAATTTCTTGGTCATATTATGTTTGTTTATGGCAAAGTTGCCAGCAAAAAAGTCACAGTTATGCAGCAATTTGTCTTTAAGCACTAAATGACATCTATCATTTTTCAAAGAAAATAATGTCAGCAGTTAAAATCCTAACTGCTGAGCCCTGTTAGTTGAGAATTATAATGCCCCATTGCTTAGAAATTAATTTACCTACTTTCAGTATGAAACAAAAAGTAATATCACAGCAATTTTCTGGATTTATTTTATTGCAAAACCAATAAATGTTACAGTGTTGTTAAAAGTAGTAGATTTAAGAAACATTTTATTTCCTTAAACCTAACAATTCAAATAACATAAAAGAGTATTAAGTTTCTATTAAATATTCATTTTTATAGAGACCAAAGCTTCTTTACAAAATGTCTTCATGTGTAATATAAATTTGATTTTTAGATGTGAAGAAAGCAATAATCATAACCATTGCCTAAATCCACAAAATAAGTAGATATTCTATAATATGTATCCCAATAATAACAATGCAGTGGATTCCGGCAGAGATGAGAGACACTCTGATTTTAGTAGAAAAAGACAGTGCTAAATTATCTCTTAGTCTTTTTTTCACTGTGTTCTTAGGGATACCGATATAATAAATATAACTTTAGAACTGTGATACACTGAGAAAAGGTTCTAATTTAAATCTCAATAGATGGTTACACAGGTAGTGTTTACACACATACACATACACAACACAATCATAGGCGTTTCAAAAAATGTTAGTATCTCTGAATTTTTGAATTCCGAAAACTGTCCAAGCTTTTATCATTAAATCACTTGCTATAAAACAAATTTTGTAAACATCCTTTCCTATTGTTTATAGCCTATGATAGTCATACAGAATGAGTTAATCATAACTGATTGGTCAGTTGCTAATTGCAAATTCTTTGACCATAGCATGGCAGCTGATTCTGTGAACTTATTTCACTTCTATAGACTCTTTCCCTTGGTTGGAGAATTGCCACAACCCTCTGACTCCTTTCCCCGCAACTCCATTACATGACATTGTCACATCCCCAGGCTTATGATGCTAATATTCCAGAGAAACGAATAGTTCTTGATTTTGAATTAGCAATGCAGTAGTGATCAAAACAGATTTAGTCAGTTATCTTTTGGTTCAGAAGAAAGTGTTGGATGTGCACTCAATAACTTTCAGTGGTCATCTAATTTAGCAATTAGTTTGTCTGAGTAAATTCAATGGAAGGCTGCTTTCTGGAATGGGTGATGTAATGCACTGACTTCACTATTAGACATTTTATTTAAAAAAATCAATTGTCTGCATAAAACAATCATTTCAATCAGCGTACAATCAACTGGAAAGGAAAGTTTGAGAACGTTTTTTTTGAAAGTAATGGGATTGGGATTGGCCATTGGTAATTTCTGTTTGATTAAAGCATATGTAATAGTTTTGTGTTGGATAAAAATTTGACTTTTCATTTATGTGGATGCTGCTGATTTTACATGTTATCATTTCCATTAAGACTTGAGCTGTTTATCTGCCAGGTTTACTGTTCATAAAATGTTGAAAGAACATTCAAATGTAAAACTTTTATATTTTTTATTTAGGTGACTAGGACAAATTCTGGTAATTTATAGGCTAAAACTTTTATATATTTCTGCTTAAAATATTTTGAAATTGGTTTATTTCACAAAAGAGGTTCCAAATTATAACCAGCTCCCACTAAATTCATATTTCTCTTTAAAAATTGAAGTCACTGAAATTTAAATTGTCAAGAATTATAAAATCTAAAAGGTAAGTGTTCAGCATTTTAATTTAAACAACTAGGATAAGTGAGGAAAATAATATTTTTGACCATTACTAGACATAAGTGTTCATCCAGTAATTTCAAAGAATTAAAAAACCAAACAAAATAACTTTCCTTCAGTCTCAATAAAACATGCTTGCTACAATATAGTAATGTGCTAAAGAACATGACTTCTGAGTTAGCACAAGGCATGTAGCTAAATTCCAGCTTTTGTAGGCACTAACTGTATATCTGTAGTCACTTTACTTAATGTCTTAAGCCTCAATGTAATTTTAATGTATAATAAAAATGACAGGTAATAAGTGTTGTAGAGATGCAGAGAAAGTGGAACTCTCAAACATTGCTGATGGGAATGTAAAATTGTGCAACCACTATGGAAAAAAAATTGACAGTTTCTCAAAATGTTAACCATTGTGACCCAGCAATTCCATATCTAGGTATATACTCAAGAGAAAGGAAATAACGTGTCTACACAAAAACTTGTACGTGATTGTTCATAGCAATGTTGTTCATGATATCCAAAAAAAGAAACAACTCAAATGTTCCTCAATTGATGAGTATATAAATAAAATGAGATATGTCCATACAATGCAATATTATTTGCCAATAAAGATCAAAACAGTGGCATATGATACAATGTGGACAAACCTTAAAAATGTTATACTAGCTGAAAGAAGCCACTCCCAAAAGATAACATATTATATGACTGCATTTATTGATACACTACAATATTGATAAATATATTGTATTAGGTTTGTTCTCAGGCTGCTTTGAAGAAATACTTGAGACTGGGTAATTTATAAAGAAAAGAGTTTTAATTGACTGACAGTTCTGCATTGCTGGGCGGTCCTCAGGAACCTTACAATCATGACAGAAGCCACCTCTTCACAGAGCTGCAGGAGAGAGAATGAGTGCAAGCAGAGGAAATGCCAGACACTTATAAAACCATCAAATCTGTGAGACTCACTTACTACTAGGAAAATAGCATCAGAAACCACCCCCATGATTCAATTACTTCCACCTGGTCCCACCCTTGATATATGGGAGTTATGGGAATTATAATTCAAGATGAGATTTTGGGTGGAGACATAGCCAAACCATATGATTCTGCCCCTGGCTTCTTCCAAATCTCAAGTCCTCACATTTTGAAACACAATCATGCCTTTCCAATAGTTCCCCAAAATTTTAACTAATTCTAGCATTAACCCAGAAGTCCAAGTCCAAAGTCTCATTTAAGACAAGGCAAGTCCCTTCCACCTATGAGCCTGTAAAATCAAAAGCAAGTAGTTGCTTCCTAGATACAATGAGGGTACAGGCATTGGGTAAATACACCCGTTCCAAATGGGATAAATTGGCCAAAACTAAGAAGCTACAGGTCCCATGCAAGTCTGAAATCCAATAGGGCAGTTATTAAACCTTAAAGTTCCCAATGATCTCCTTTGACACGCTGTCTCATATCCAGGTCACAGTGATGCAAGAGTTGGGCTCCCATGGCCTTGGACAAGTCCGCCCCTGTGGCTTTGCAAGGTGCAGGCCCCCCACCCCCTCCCCAGCTGCTTTCGTGGGCTGGCATTGAGTGCCTGCACCTTTTTCAGGCGTAGGGTCCAAGCTGTTGGTGAATCTACAATTCTGGAGGCTGGAGGACAATGGCTGTCTTCTCACAGCTCCACTAGTCAGTGCTCCAGAGGAGATTCTGGGTGGGGGTCCAACCCCACATTTCCCTTCTGCACTTTTCTGCTCTGCTTCCTCTTGAATGCTTTACCAATTAGAAATTTCTGCTGCCCAATACCCTAAATCATCTCTCTCAAGTTCAAAGTTCCACAGATCTCTAGGGCAGGGGCAAAATTCTTTCTTTGCTAAAGCACAGAAAGAATCACCTTTACTCCAGTTCCCAACAAGTTCCTCATCTCCACATGAGACCACCTCAGGTTGGACTTCATTGTCCATATCACTATCAGTATTTTGGTCAAAACCATTCAACAAGTCTCTAGGAAGTTCCAAATTTTCCCACATCATCTGTCTTCTTCTGAGCCCTCCAAACTGTGTCAACCTCTGACTGTTACCGAGTTCCAAAGTCACTTCCACATTTTCGAGTATATCTTTACAGCAGCGCCTCACGACCTTGGTACCAATTTTACTGTATTAGTCTGTTCTTATGCTGCTATGAAGAAATTCGTGAGACTGGGTAATTTATAAAGAAAAGAGGTTTAATTGACTCACGGTTTTGCATTGCTGGGGAGACCTCAGGAAACTTACAATTATGACAAAAGGCACCTCTTCACAGGATGGCAGGAGAGAGAATGAGTAAACAGGGGAAATGTCAGACACTTTTAATGCCATCAGACCCATGAGACTCACTCACTATCACAAGAACAGCATAAGGGAAACCACCCCCATGATTCAATTACTTCTTCCTGGTCCTGCCCTTGACATGTGGGCATTATAGGGATTATAATTCAAGATGAGATTTTGGGTGAGGACACAGCCAAGCCATATCATATATTTTACTATTTTATTAGAACATCAGTTTTCATTTGTATATAGAACATCTCCTTAATAATGACATAAACTATTAATCAGTAAACTAATAATGGTTTATGTCAATATAACACAACTCTGATTCTGAGGGTTTTACAAATATTGTGCTAGATAATTATCTTTTTTTTATATCCCAATGTCTGCAAGTTTTAACAGTTTTGCTCTTTTTAATTCCTCACCCACTGTTAATTTCCCAACACACTTCTGCCTGATTGCTGCCTCCATCATTCCCCTGAAATACTTTTGCTAAGCTCACTGATTTTCTTTTTTCTTTTCAGAAACCAATAGCCTTTTTTTCAGTTCTTATCTCACTGGCTTGTTGAACAGCACTTATCCATGTTGCTTACCTCTTTCTCTTTGCTCTCACTCTCTTGATTTCTCACGAATATCTTTGATTTCTTTCATTCCAGAATCTTCGTGTATCTCTTTATTTCCTTTAAATGCTATGTTTTTTTCTGGGTTCCCATGCAGTGCCATTTATCTCCTCGTCTTCCCTCCTTCTCTGCATTTCCCTCTCTCATGGCTTCACGATAGCTGCCTAATTATCTTCCTCCAAGATGCTTCTCCTGAGTCTCAGATACTTCAGTCTACCATTGTATTGGGTTAGCAATCTGAAATGTCAAAATCAACACGGCCAGAACAGAATTCCATCCTAATTACTTCTCCCTTCCCCTAATTTGCCCCTCGTTCTGTTCTTTCCAGCTGCCTAAGCCTATTTCTTGGGTGTCATCTTTAATTCTTCTTTTTTACTTACTACTAATGAATTACTACAGTCTTAATTTTGTCTCCTGTTTATCCTGTCCACTTCCCTTTCTCTATGGCTACCGTGCTATTTGAGACTACTACCAATTCCTATCTAGATTAGAATAATAGTTTCCAAACCAATTTTACAATCACTCATCCAGAAAATGCCCCAAGAAAGTTTTCTACATGTGCCTCTCCATTTCCTCTCTTACAGTTGTTGAACCACACACTGCTGTCAAATACTATTGCCAAAGTAAAGTCACTAGTTATCATTTGCAGCAGAATCCAATAGAAAATTAGCAGGCTGTTGATGGACTGATCATGCCAATATCCATTTAAAACCATTTAGTTAATCACTATGCTGTTGTGATGAACTATAGTCTTTTAGGCTTTTGGTTAAATGTGAAAATTTAGCCCTATGTTACAATTCAATTATATTCATAGAAGTTTACTTATAATAAGTGAGACAATTCACCTGGCAACACCTAGGATACATGGAAATACGCAAAAGACGGATGTGTGTTGCTTAACTTCTCAGGCCAACATTGCACCCCAGATAACTCTCCTCCACTTTCTCCCTTACAGTCTTTCTGGGAAAAAAATGTGTACCAGGAAGACTCCTGGTTCAAAATTCCAGCCAGAATAGAGGGCAGAATGAGTCCTAGAGAAGGAAATAGAGAAACTAAATGACAGTTCACATACCGGCCTACCTATTTTCGGAATGCTGGCATGCCAGTACACACAGTCTACGCAGAAAATTAAATGACTCTTCTTTGAAGCAACTGATCAATTCTAGACGTAGTAATTCCATGTACTGACTGGATCTCTACCCAGTGGGAAGGTAACTCCCCATCTATGGTGAAATCCTTTACTATATCTACATACAACAATTTCCAGATAGCCTCTAATGCACAGTATCAATGGACAATCAATGATCACTGCACATTAAAGGACAATATGAAAAATGTAAATACAAAGGGAAAAAAGAAAGAAATGAGCAAATACAGAAAACAGACAATACTGAAGAAAATACCCTAAGCCTATATGAATATCCTCCAAAAAATGAGAAAATAGATTGCGTTCTTAAGATAATAAATTGCTTCCAAAGAATCTATAAGAAAATAAAAAAGAACTTTAGAAAATAAATATATTAAAAATTAAAAATTCAATAGAAGCATTGGAAGGTAAAGTCAAAGACATATTAAAGAATCGTAACACACAAAAACAGAAAATAATAGGAAGTAAAATGATGAGACATTTGAATTTCATTTTAGGGGATCCAAATAATAAGAATGTTGGAGAACAGAACTAAACTAATAAAGAGAATGAATTTATCAAGTAAATAATATATCAATCATTTTCAGAAATGAAGAGTCATGACCCCCTACTGAACCCACAGTGACCATCACAATGAATGAAAACACACATGCCTACACACACACAGGCATGCATAAACATACACACACAAAGTAATCATTGTGAAATTCCTGAATATTGGTGATGAACAAAAGATATTAAAATCTTCCAAAGAAATAAACCAAGAAACCCAAAATAGATTGCATAAAAAAACAGGCATCAGATTTGTAGCTGTATCTCAGCAGGAATACTAGAAGACAATGCATAAAAAATGCCTTCAAATTATGAGACAACTGATTTCTGATCTGAAAGCATATACTCAGTTAAATTATCAGCAATCAAGTGTTAGGGTAGATTCAATAGATTTCAGGGGAGGATATGCAACTTATACTACTTTATCCTTTTTTTAAATCTGTCTCTCTTTTTTTTTTTTTTTTTTTTTTTTTTTTTGAGATAGAGTTTCTCTCTGACGCCCAGGCTGGAGTACACTGGTGGGATCCTGACTCTCTGCAACTCTGTCTCCTGCGTTCAAGTGATTCTTATGGCTTAGCCTCCCCAGTAGCTGGGATTACAGAAGTGCACCATCATGCCTGGCTAATTTTTGTATTTTTAGTAGAGATGGGCTTTCACTGTGTTGGCCAGGCTGGTCTCCAACTCTTGACCTCAGGTGATTCATCTGCCTCGGCCTCCCAGAGTGTTGGGGTTATAGGCATGAGCCATCGCTCCCAGACCAACTTTATTTTCTGTAAACCTTTTGTATAGGGCTGCTGACAAAAGGAGTAACCAAGAAATGAGAAGATATGGGGTTCAGGAAACATAACATTGAATACATAAGAATGGGAAAAAGGATGACTGTGAGAGGAAATTTTCTAAGCCAAAAAAATTAATAACTTAAAGTGATGGGTTTGAACATATGGAAAAGATACTGCTAAGCATTTGACAGATCTGCTAGAGCACTTAAGAAAAAATGAAATAAATACTTAGAAAGATGTGACAGATACAAGAAAAACTATGCAAATGGATAGATACTATGACAATTATAAATTATAGGCTATCAAAAAGATTTCCATAAAAAAATCAGTATAGCATTACCCTAAAAATGAATACTGTTTTTGTAGAAACAACTATTACTTTAATAAAGAACTTTGCCAAAACTATGGCAGATGGGTGGCTCATGTCTATAATCCCAGCATGTTGGGAGCCTAACGTGGTAGGGTCACTTAAGGCCAAGAGTTTGAGAATAGCCTGGGCAACATAGCAAGACTGCCTCTAAAAAAAAAAAAAAAAAAAAAAAAGGAAAGAAAGAAAGAAGAAAGAAAGAAAGAAACGCAAGCCAGGCATGGTGATGTATGCCTGTAGTCCTATCCTAGCTACTCCAGAGGCTGAGGTGGGAGGATCTTTTGAGCCTAGTTCAAGGCTGCAGTGAGCTGTGATCACACCACTGCACTCCAGCCTGGGGGACAGAGTAACGACCCTGTCTCAAAACCAAACAAAAACCAAAATAAAACTTTGCCAAAACTATAATATGGGTGAGGAAAAGGAAAGTAGGGACTTGATGGTAAAACAGAAAATCAATAAGCATTGCCAAGAGTTGATAAACCAAAAACAGAAAATCTGCCAACTAAAGGCAAATGATTTAGACATGTAAAGTTAATTCCAGAGCAATTAATCAGGTTGATTATGATTATCTCCAGAAGCCGGAAACATAGTGTATAAAGAGCTTGTGGATAGGAATATTGTCTTTAAAAATATAAGTATTTTGGTACTTTTATTATTAACTAGGTATATTTAGTACTCTGATAAATATGAACTTTAAAAAAAAAAACTAAAGGCAAACTTTGCATCATGATTTCTATGGACCTATATAACCTGGTCTTCCATCTTTAGAGCCTCATCTGCTAATTGTTCCCTTGTCTGCACCAATCTGGTATATACTCTTTCTGCCACACACACTCCTCACTCAATTATTTCAATATTCCAGACTCTTTCTTAACTTCTGGGTGTTCCACTTTGTCTTTTTAAAAGAAAATTATTACTTTGACTTGAAAAACACCAATTATATCTTTTTCTCTGTAACTCTTAGTCATTCGTTATGTCTCAGTTTCTCCCAACATAGAACACATGTATTCTTATGTTCCTTGGCACTCTGTAACTGACTTATAAGAGCACTTCTCTAGAGATAAAAAAACAAAAATCAAAGCATTGAAACATTGGATTATTGAGTGAGATCTACAGTTAATGTTCTTTGTTTGCACCCATTTTCTGTACCCAGGTATCTAGGTTCTTCCACTGTTCTTGATTATTTCTGACTCTAAACTGTCTTTTCTATCTGAATGTTGAGCCATATCTCACAAATTTGTGTAATTTTTCAGTCTGAATTTGGCAGATCTTACTCTAACTAAATGCTCTAGAGAAACCTCTCTAGCTTTTTCTGGGTGTTCACTTAAATTCATAGTTCTACCACCCTCCATTGAATTCTGGGATCCTAAGGTCATAGTAGTTCATAAGGCTTTCCAGTAAACCAGATTTTCTATTCTTGTTATCTATTATTTTTAAAACCAGGTGCAGTCCTCTCTGGGAACCTCTCGCAACTTAACTCCAGTTACCCTAAAGTTGAGTATCCACAATCAATCAATCAGTCAATCAATCTCTCTATCTCTCTAATGATCTTATAGAGCACTCCTTTGCCATACACAGCTTTTGACTGGCTCATGCATATTCTTACCCTTCTGCAGGTATATATGAGTCCATAATGTTTTGCAGACTTAATAAATGTACTCTGTCATCACTTGAATGTCATTTTGTGAATGTGCTTTGACGACGTAGTTTGTCAGAGCAGAGCAATTCCTAGATATATTTCTTGCAGTTCAGCAGCACTTAACCAGATGGTCCCCTATAGTTTTGAAGCAGTTAATACACCTTGAAAGTAGGCTGACTTATGAGAGGAATATGCTTGTGGGGAATCAGTAGGAAAGTTTCTATAGCATAGAATATTGAAGAAGTGAAATAAATACTATATAGTTCCATCAAAAACCAAATTAAGTAAATTAAAATGTGCATTATAATAAACCTATGAAATATGATACACCTTATGAATGTTAGTTTTGCATTATATGTTTCACACTGATGTGATTGAAGCTTAATCAGTTTCATTAGCAATAAAACAAATCATGAGTTTTATAGTAATGAGTCTGAATGGGCATTTATATACCTATCTACTATCATGTCAATTACTAGTTCTGAAAAAGATCATTTTTAAATTGTATATCTGGGAATATGTTATCAAACCAGGCCTGAAACTTATTAAACAGATGGTAAAATATAATTTAACTTCATTTAATACTCCTTTTCTGTTAGTCTTATAAAAGCAAATGAGCTTGTCAGCTTTTAATTATGAAAATATAATTTTAATTTATAAGACATATATAACAAAGCAAGATAGTTGCTAAATTCACTCTGTCCTAGTAACTTCCTATTGTATACATTCATTTTTAATTTAATAAGAAAATTCTTTCAAAATTTTTAAATGAATCACATTATTCAGGAAGAGGCTCAATATTTCTAGAAAATAAATATATTCTTAAGACAATAATTATTGAATCACATTATTCAGGAAGAGGCTCAATATTTCTAGAAAATAAATATATTCTTAAGACAATAATTATTGAAATGAAGACCTAATTCTTCAGGATTTCAAAAATATTTGATGTGCACTCTTTACTTATATAGAGAGTTTAAATTTAATAATTTCCCTTCTTAAAAAATAAATGAAACATACCACAAACATATCAAAGCAAGTTATTCATACTTAATTCTGATTTAAGTTACTGTATCATCATTATTATTAATGAGAATTGAGTAGCAAAATTATTTTTCATCATCCAAAAGCACAAAAGCCTTATTAGAATACTAATTTCAATGCCTGTTTTACAGATTTGCTCATAATAGATTTTTTCATGCTTCTGCACTAATTCATTAAAGGACAATGTTTTACCTGTTCTTGGAAAAAATATCGTTATCTGGCCTAGAGTGGTGGCTCATGCCTGTAATGTCATCCTAACACTTTGGGAGGCCGAGGCTGGCAGATTGCTTGAGCCCAGGAGTTTGAGACCAGCCTGAGCAACATGGTGAAAACCTATCTCTACAAGAAAAAAAAAAAAAAAAAAAAAAAAAAAGCAAAGCATTAGCCAGGCATGGTGGCAGGCACCTGTAGTCCTAGCTACTCAGGAGGCTGAGGTAGGAGAATCACCTGGGCCTGGGAGGTTGATGTTGTGGTGAGCTGTGAATATGCCACTGCATTCCAGCCTGGGTGACATAGTGAGATCTTGTATCAAAAATAATGATAATAAAATGAAATAGAAAATAAAAATATCATTATCCGACATTTTAAAATGTATATTTCCCAACCTATAAATATACTTCATGGATTTTTTTTTTTTTTTTTTTTTTTTTTTGAGGCGGTGTCTCACTGTCTCCAAGGCTGGAGTGCAGTGGCTCACTGCAAGCTCTGCCTCCCGGGTTCACGCCATTCTCCTGCCTCAGCCTCCCGAGTAGCTGGGAGTACAGATGCCCGCCACCACATCCGGCTAATTTTTTGTATTTTTAGTAAAGACGAGATTTCACCATGTTAACCAGGATGGTCTCGATCTCCTGACCTCGTGATCCGCCTGCCTCGGCCTCCCAAAGTGCTGGGATTACAGGTGTGAGCCACTGCACCTGGCCACTTCGTGGATTTTTAACAAGAGAAAAATTTCAAGATATTGTAAATTTAAAAGAAAACTTTATGTGTAATACCATTGAAATGTCTTTAACCAGTGTCAATCACGTGATATAAAAATATTAAACATACATTTATTGAATAAATGAATGAAAATCATAATTACCTTGATCACTATATTTAAAATTTAAATGAAGCAGGAAAGTAAATCTTCCTAATTATCATATACTTAACTGTTTAAAATCACTCTAATGACAAGTAATACGCTTTCAATCTTGCATGATAATTTTAAAATTCCTGTATTGTTTCATTCACTCATACTTCCATTAATTCAGTGAACAAACATTGATTCCTTACCCACTAGGTGCCAGGTATTATGATAGATTCAGGTGGTACAAAAATGATTAAACGAGGGGATCAGCTGGAGTGATTGTTTTCTAGAAACAATGCCTATTTCAGTTATGAACTAGTCTGTTTTGAAGAAAGTGGTGAAGGAAAGCTGAAAATAATATTTTCACTTTATTAACAAATCTTATTGAGGTCTTATTATGAATCAGGGGCTCTCCTAGGTATGGGCATACAAAATTGATTAAGACCATACTTGCTTGCAAAAACAAACAAAAAAAATCTCTATAATAAAAAGGAAAAAGAGGAATCCCCTTTGTAGGCTTCATAGTTTATAGTGATATTTCTGATCTAGTCTCAGAGAATTAGTCACAATTACAGGAACTCAGAAGGCATTCCAATTTGAGATGGAATAGAGAATAAACTGGTTGAGATTACTTAGTGAAATATTGTGATACCATTTACTTCAATTAGAATATAATTATAGGCCGGGCGCTGTGGCTCACGATTGTAATCCCAGCACTTTGGGAGGCCGAGGCGGGCGGATCACGAGGTCAGGAGATCAAGACCACGGTGAAACCCCGTCTCTACTAAAAATACAAAAAATAAGCCAGGCATGGTGGCTTGCACCTGAGCCAAGATCGCACCACTGTACTCCAGGCTGGGTGACAGAGTGAGACTCCATCTAAAAAAATAAAAAAAATAAAAAATAAATAAAAAAATCTATGCAAAGCTTTGGAGTATATTGATATGCATTTTTTGTTGTTGTTCATGCACCTCTGGTCAGACACAATTCAGCTGATCTAGGCTGGGCTTGGCTAGCATTAGCTTGAAGCTGCAGCTGATATCCAGACCTGTTCCATGTATTTGTTATCCTCCTCAGTGCCCCCAGGTACTTGAAGCATCTTATTGTTATGGCAAAAGTCAGGAGTGCAACCTGCCTGTGCAAAAACATGCCGGCTTCTGGTGCCTTATATCCTCTAAGCTACCCCTTTAGCTTAAGCAAAGTCACACAACAAGGATCGAAGTCAAGGAGTGGGGAATTATATCTGTCCCTTAGAGATGGAGATAGGGGAGAGTGTGAACAAATGCAGGAAAATGATCTCATCTACCAAAGTGTCCTTAAAGATTTTAACGTAATAAATTCAGTATTGTTTTTGTTTGTTTGAATGAGGCTTTGCATGGACACAGTACAGTACAAAAGTACTATCTGAACTTTCTCTACATTCATAAAATTGCTACATAGTTTCTACCATGATTATATTTTTTATGATCCATCTTTGTGTACAGATCTGAAAACTTTGTTAGAATTTATTAGATGAGGAAAGGAACATCCACTGAAATAATCATATACAAATATTTCCCAATATTTTAATGCTTGCAGTATTGTTAATATTTCTGTGGAAAAATACTTAAAATCATAGAAGTGATTTCTAAGTCAGTTATTGATTTATTCTAATGAATTATAAAAATCAAACTAAATTACTAATAGAGAAATTACATTTGAAATACTAGTCTGAGCTACAAATGAGATGGATTTTTGTGATCACCATTTGTAGTCTAATTATTTTTGTTAAGATTGGGTTATTAAGACGTAATTATAACATTATCAGCAGAAAAGCCTGTTGTGCTATAATTAAATCATCTAAACAATCATTTTTGCGGTCTTAATATCCTGGATTTGTCAATTTATTGTAGTAGATAAGATTTCTCTTTAAATACTATTTATTATCAATAGTTTGCTTTTCTGTGAATGCTAGAAAATTTAGAATTCTGCATTAACATTTAATAACAATATATGCTATTCTAATACTGATGCTTTATATTTATCTACACAACATGCAACGAGAGAGAACTATTGTATAAATTAGAATATTTGCAGTCTATGGCAACTATCTGTAGCAACTTTTTTTTTGTCTTCAGAAAAATATAGATGATTTTGGAAATGGGTTAGTTCTACTTTCAATCTAGGAAGAACTACTTATGGAAGTTTTGCTTGCAGGATACTGGTGTTTTCAAATATAATGTATTATTATTCTAGTTTAGTTTCTTTTACTACATACTTAGAAATTGTTCAAGTGAACAGGCTATTAAAACTAATGGTGTAGCTACATGGTAGAGATAGGCATTGCAGACATCCCTCTCTTCCCAAGCCATGAATTCTATTACTGGGATAAGGAGATGAAAATGGAGTCACTGGGAAAATGGATTCTTTGCTAATAGTTATTTTTCTTCCTTTAAAAAGATTCTTCAAAGGGCGAGAATATGGAAGTATTTCAGGAGATATTCTTGAGGTATCTAAAATACATATTCTTCCTATCAAAATCAATACATAAGTTGATGTAAGTAAGATAAAGTCAGGGCAACTGATTTTGCATGTGGGTGTACACACAGACACATATCCACGTATTCTCCATGTGTTCTCGGTTACTGAGCTATTAGACTCAACTGAATGATCACTTGACTCTGTTTAACCTGATAAACAGACTCTTAGCAAGAACAGTATTTCTACTTCTCTGCATGCATCAGCCACTCTCTTTCCCCATCCTAATCTGCCAGATTGTTCTCTAAATATCTGTTCCACTTGGAGACACTAGTTGAAGTTGTTGTAAATGACTTTAATGAGTATTCTCTCAGCCTGCTTTCATATAAATTCAATTTTCATAGGAAGGTCTCCATGGGATGAAGCAAAAGGACTTAGTGGAATAACTCTATATGACTCCATAAAGTAAAGAGAGAATGTTGTGAGTTTAACAGAGTGCCCCTTCCTTTACTAAATGTGAGTGATGTTTCAGTATAGGAGGCCAGAGTGAAAAGTCCTGAAGTTTGTTTGTTTGGGCAGCCAACAATTGGTCACACTGCACATTTCATGGTACAAAGGAGCCTCATGGTAGTATAAATGAGGGACAGGAAAAGACACTTAACTGTGCTCAGGGCTTTAAAATGAGCCAGAGCAAGAATTCTAGAAGTTTACAATATCAGGAAGCTCAGGCACGTAGGGGACTCCAGAAATCCCTTCTCTGCCCCTACAACTCTGTACTTTCAGAAATATACACCCCATTCTCCTGTATTAAGACACAATTCATGTTCACAACAACATCAAAAAATCAATTTTAACATAGTAAACCTAAGGTAGACGGAAAGACATTATAGCCTCAGCATGCCTGAGATCTGAGGAGCAAAGCAGAAAGATGTGAAGGTGAAGAGAAAGGGACATTGTGATAACCAATCATTTAAAATTTTTACTCCAGAGAAATGGCAATATTTCACAGATTGTTTCTCATCACCAATCTCACAAGTGTAAGTATGTTTTGAAAATTTTCCTTTCAATTCTTTTCCTTGACAGTGAAGTCCAGAGTAGGTTTGTTTAGATCTAGCTCTTTCTCAGCTTCAGTACTCCATAATTACCTTGGCTTTTTGGATTATGACTGGATGGCATGTACTATTATTTTAATATTAAAGATTTAGTAAATAATTTTAAATGTTATTCTTAAATAACTACGGGCTTTATTCATTTACTGTACATATTTCTAAAACATTCATAAGAAAGTAAGGATTTTAATTCAAATGGTACCTAAAGTAGAAAATGCACTCACAGATTATGCATATGTCTTTTAAGAAACAGAAACGTGCCATTTGTTATTAAATTGAGTAGACTTTGTATCCTTTAGAATTTTGGCAGGGTTTTCTTAGAGGATCTATCAACCATATCTTAATTTTCTTCTTTTTGAGGTTTTCAAAATTAACATTGGCATTGATCCACTAATTCATTGTTTTCTATATTTGGATGAAATTGCATAGATTACCTCCATCTTAATTTTCAACATAAACTTTTAGCAGAATCTTTCATGTTTCATTGCCATGTAAGCAGATGTGATTTTTATTCTTTTTCCTTTTCATTGAACAGTTACTTCATTTGAAATTTTTCACTTGATTTAATTTAACTTGATTTGGTGGTAGATACATCTGTTGCTACCTGTGTTTGGTTATGATTTTAATGGATTGCCTAGAAGCTGTAACCACAATAGTGGTACATTTTCCTGCTGTTCCTTTATTCTTTGTTTCATGTATATCTATTTTCAAGAAATTGCATTGGTATATTATCATAGATTTTCTTTTTGTCTCTCAGATTTTATGTTATTATTTTTATTTATGTCTTTGGAAACATTTCATGATTGTTACATAGAACATCATAGCACTTTTAGAAATTTTGCATGGTTTTCCAAATGCACATTGAGATAGATTATTTAGTAGTTATTACAAAATGATCTTTGGAGCAATAAATGCTGTTATGTAAGAACAATTCCCAAATGTAATTTGGAAGTTATAAGCTAGCCTTTGATGGCCTAGAATTAATGTACCTTTATAATTGGGTGCACAATTTTCAGGGCCCAGTAAGAAGTGAAAATGTAGATCCCTTTGTTCAAAAATTACAAAGAATTTCAAGATGACCATAATAGGTCATGCACAAGGCCTTTCTAAATGGGTAGAACGACCACGAAGTCATGGGCATTGTTTTGTTTTGTTTAATCTTACTGTTTGGTTGTAAAGCAGCTCCTTAAATCAAGAGAAAAAAGAACACCAAAGAACATCTCTATCAGAATGTTTTAAAAATTGTAGAAGATTAGATCCATAAAAATGAAAGGAATAAAGAAAAAGCACATATCCAGCCTCAAATATAAAGCATGGAATTCTTATATGAACTCCATTATAGTGCTTGATATTTCAGCTATATTTTCATTTTTGAACAACTCTAGATATATCTATTTTATTTTAGTCTAAAATTTAATTTTTATGCATTCTAAGTACTGTCCCAAATTCTACCTTAGATCAACAATTCAGAGATAACTCTGTTTTCTGTTCTATTAGGTGGAACGATATGAAATTGTCAGTATTCAGCCTTTTTTGTCCTACAAAAAAATGACGGTTTTATGTTTCCACCTAACACATGGCAGCCCAATAAATATGTGAAGGTCAGGACCATACAGCTATCACCCTAAACAATACTAAATGCAAACACATACCCTTTCCAAAACCCCAGCAGGTCTTCTTTTCACCAAACTAATCATTCTTTGACTCTTCACCCATTATTCATGTGAGAAATTTTCCAGGCACTTCAACACATCAGCTGAGTGACTGTAACAATTAGATTTATTAATTGTCCTCTCACAATTTTACATTCTTTATTGAAAAGCGTGATCTAAGTGTTGACTAAGAGTCTACATAGTGAAACATGTTTACTAGTTCCCGTGACCTAAAACAGTATAAAACATGATTCAGAAATTTCTTTTCTTAAAAACTTCTAAACAGTATGTCTGCTAGCATAAACTGGTGCAATTTCTATGTGAAACCTAAAGAATTTCAATGACACATTTTCATCCTTACTGCCGTCAAATAATCCCTTTAATTGTGCCCCATCTTCCTTACTCCTTCATATGATTTTCTATCTTATTATTTTCCATCATTCTTTCTGTTAAAACTATAATAGTTTCTTTGGAGAAATTATGGATTTTTTCACTTCTGAGACATTCCTACATTGAGCTCTCAGAAACCTCTCTGACATGGTGGGCGATAGACTCAATAATATTTGTGTATGAATTCAGTTGTGAATTACGTAAGGCTCACGTATAACATCAAAAAGCAACTCGGAAAAACAATTCTATTGAAGATAGTATGATCTAAATGTATAATTTTAGGATGGTTTCAGCTGAGACAAAAATAGCATTGATACAGTGTGGAGCAATGAATTTCTAAAATTTTTATCTGCTTAACATTTTTCATCAGCACAATTTACACAGAAGCCCAACATCCTTGTTCACATGGAATTTCTGTGCCTACTTGAGCCCTGTAGAAATCTCACTGTGTTGGTAAACAGCAACAGCAATAAGCAGATTCTAAGCTTGAATTCTCAGTGGCTCAACCAAACCTAAGTTTGTTGGTTGCTCACGTAAAGTCGAATGTCGGTCAGAATAAACTCCTCTATCCTTAACCTGTGACACGCATTGCACACAACCTTCAAAGTACTGGAAGCGGAAAAAGGGAGAACTTGAGAATGAGGCAGGGGCTTTTTATTGAGTCAGCCCCAAATTCATGAATGAGGTGATTCGTGGCACTTCACCTCAGAGTCTCTTAGATCTTTCCACGTGATCCCACATGACTGGAAGTCTCTGAAATATCTGGGAGTGCGTGAATACTTGCTGAGCATTCATTACATCTCTGTTTACAGACTCCGTTTTGCTTTCTAAGATGCTGCCTGACTCTTCTCAGAAGCTTTACGTAACATGCTATAAAACACTGATCTAATCAAAATATCACCCTATACCCTATAAATATGTACAATGATGTGTCAATTAAAAATTAAAGCAAAAATGTCCACTGATCTAAAGGGATGATTTCCTCATGCTTCAGATAATTCTTTATGGAATATTAGTCTCCAATACCAAACTTTTCTTAAGAATTTGGCTGCAAAGAATCCAATGTTGTATTTTCAGAAAGAGACTGGAATGCCAAAATATTGTGCATCAACAAAAGAATGTGTCCCTTTTTGACATTTGGGTCTCTCCATGACTTCTGACAGAAAGGCTCACAGGACACATGGGCATGTCCAAAATTTCGTTTCTAAATGATTTCTGGATCTGCCCTAACCAGGGCATGAGTCTAGAAAATTTCTGACCTCCAGAGTGCAGACAGTGCTTTTTTCGTATTTCAGTCCTTCACATTTAGCTCTGAATTTAGTACTTGCTGGGTTTTAAATTAAGTTTCTTTGACATGAAATGAAATCTTCAGCTGCCTGTTAGTTCCAAAGCAGGCCCTCAAGCTCAACACATACAAAATTAGTCTTTTCCTCAGAATCTTGTTCTTCCTTCAGAGTTTCCAATTTTCATTACAGATACCACCTGTCAGACAGTCATTTGGGCTTAACATTTTAAAGTCTGTTCTGGGTCTTCCATATTCATTATTCTCTATAGTCAATCACGTTCCAAGGATTGTTGCCTCCAATGCATGCCTTTTTCTCAATTTTATTTTCTCCCGTCAGAGTCATGCACAGATTAGCTCTCAAATGAGCTATTGTAATGGCCTCCTAGCATCTAAACTCTCCTTTTTCCAATTGATGTTTCTGCCAGAGTTGTCTTCTTAAAGCAGAGGTTAGACCGCATTTCTCTAATTATATTCCAACGACACCAAAATAGTAATTCTTAATAAGTATTACAAGTAGGGAAATACAGATGGGAGAGTTTGCTTAGTAAATAAGTTCATAAAATCTAGGTTAAACAAATTTAAATGGGGTTTGCTTTTTGCTGTTGCTTTGTTAATATGCATTTGAAATTTTTAAAGTGGCATTATATATCCATAATTTCCCTTATCTGACAAAGGAATCTAGTTTGTTTAGAAGCATTTTTTCAGAACGGCTATAGGTCAAACTTGCAGAAATTCCTCATTATCAACAGTCAAATCCAGATGGATTTTCTCTGGCTCTCACAACAGGCTTAGAGGAATTTCTAGTCTGTTCTCCTGACATTTCATTATGTGCTTCTTTTGCTCAGGCCTGTTTAACCTACTCAACATGTGTATCTTCTACTCCATGTCTTTATTCTTACTGTTGTTTTAACATGAAATCCTTGCAACCCAATTCATAGTTTTTGTTCCTTGGAAAAACCCAAATCATGTATCATGAATACATATTTTTTCTCTATTGAGATTTTTCTGTTTTTGTGTATCGTAGCGAGAAGTAATCACTGCATAGAGTATTTCTGTAGAAAGATAGAAGAGTTCTATTTTAACACAATATTTCCTATACACCCAGCAGAGGTCTGGGTATTTAAACATACTATTTTATGTATTCATCTCATCCATGCAATGAAGAAATATTAATAAACCCATTATATATGCTAAAAGGTACCGAAACATATATGCCACATGTCCAAGTTTTCTCAGGTATTAGCTAGGGAAGCTGTGTTGTAACAATCTTCAAAACCTTCCTTTCATTTTTTGCACACTATCCCACATCATTTTGTTTTCATTTCATTTGTAATATCTAATGTATTCTACTGTGTATCATAGTGATTTGTAGTTAGAAGTCATTCCCATTGGAAGGTAAGTTCTCTGAAGGCAGACACTGTGTATCATTAGATGTATAACTACCATGATAATTTGCATGTCTTGCCGAATACACGTTAATTTAAACTTGATCAATTGTGTTATATTAGCTGCCCTGGTAGTGTTTTATTTGCTTGTATATGATGCATCATAGTTTGTCTTCATTAAATATCTCTGGAAACAAGACCATATTGTGTCACTTGTAGTAGATATGTCCTCCCAAATACCTGAGCTATGCTTCCCTGGGACCCTCTTTTTGACACTGCTGCTTTAAGATAAGTTTTAGGATTTAAAAGTTATTAAAGAATTTATTTTTAAAAGTGACAAAAGCCACTTTTATGAAGTGGCTATAAAACTTCATAGCCTATGTCAGTATACAAAAGAATAAAAATTTCTAGGTCTGTACCAAAATGGGAAAAATCAGAAGTTAAAAGAGAGGTTGGCAATGATTTAGAGGCAGAACTTGTAAAAATAATTAATTGAAAGCATTTTTACATCTGCCTTGCTTAGGTATCAGAAGTGAAGTATTATAAAACATGAGTTAAGTATCAAGAAAAGTTCACAAACACTTTTTTGGGGGTAGGTTCAGTCATGACCCTGGGCAGTTACACATTGTAGATTGCTCTCTAAATTATTGAGAGTAATATTTGCTTTTAAATATGTATTGTAACATAATTGCTTTCTGTGACTGATGTTAGCTGTCTGACAGTCACTGAAAATAGGAATGCTTCATTTTTATCTTAAAAAACTGGGTGTCTTCCAAGAGCAAACTTGGGATTTAAGTTTTGTTTCAAAACAGAATAGATAGCAGCTGAAGAATTTACACTGACTCCTGGACAAGCACTGCCCTTTTTTGGCTCATAAACATGAACAGCGTCCCAGAAATGACTTAGATTATTGAATGATGTGTTTGATACTGTTCCTTTACTAGGAATAATAAAGATAGATGGTTGAGAGTTCCCATATTCCTTGCAGAGGCAAAGGGACCCCAGATTATATCACTTCCTTCAAGTTTCAAGGGTCACACTTCACTTCAAGCTAACAGAGCAGTGTTCACAAACTTACCAACAGTGACCACAAGACATTCAGTCTTCTCTCAGTTTCTTATCTCCAGATCTTTTATGGAAAATAATAGATAGGCATAATAGATAAGTGATTTGCTGTTTATCCAAAATAAAAATTTATACAGGGTTTTAAGCTGAGGGGTATGTGAGCTAGATTTGCATTTGGAAAAAATAATTGCTCTGACTGCAGTAGGCATTATAGATTAAATGGGAGCTAAATAGATATGGGAAGATGACTTACTGAATCATGGCAGCAGGTCGTAACAGTACTGTAGATTAGGATAGTGAAAAAGAAAGGCAAGATAGGTGAATATGAAAGCCATGGATATCCTCTTATGGATAAGAATAATCCTATCTGAATTGCTAATTATTTGGCTCTGAGGAGAGTGGGACATATGGTATTATGGTCTAAATATTTGTGTCTTCCAAAATTCATAGGCTAAAATCCTAACCCCTAAAGCAATGTTATTAAGAAGTGGGACATTTGGGAGATGATTAAACCGTGACTGTAGAGCCCTCATAATTGGAATTAGTGCTCTTATAAAAGAGACACCAGAGAGCTACTAGTTCCTTCCACTATGTGAGGACACAGCAGTAAAGCATTGTATATGAAGCAGAAGGGTAGCCTTTTGCAAACATTGAATCTGCTGGTACCTTGAGCTTGGACTGTCAGCCTCTAGAATTGTAAAGAAATGATTTCTTTTGTGGTTTATCAGGCACCTGGATTTTGTGGATTTTGTTATAGGATCCTGAACAGACTAGGACACATTGTATCAGGAACAGCCTCTAGGTTTTTGGCTTATGTTTGATTGATGAGTGGTATAATTTCCCAAAATAGAAGTCACTGGAACAGAGCTAATGCATGGAAGGAGCATTCATTAATTTTAGATGTTAAATTTGAAATGTTTTTGAGAGTTAATGTCAAGTGCAAAATTGACTTTGCTTGTTTTGACCTTAAAGGATATGTTAGACCTATAAACTGTATGACAAATCACCAGAGGAAATAGATCTCATAGGTACAGATGAAATTGCCTAGGGAAATACTATAAAGTGACAAGGGAATTGGGTCTATGAATAAGCCTGGAGGAAGAAACCCAACATGTAATGTACCCAGGTAGGGAAGTATGAGTTCCTTACAAATATTACTCACTTTTGAAAAAGCTTCCTCCCTATTTCCCACTCCTATCTTCACTCTGTATACCAACAGATTTTAATTACCAAGGTATACATGTTTGCAACATAATGGTGATTATATTAACTAGGATAAGTAAACTGTTATAAAAGATGATACTCAAGTCTCTCTGTCTTGCCATGATAAGTTTATGTCTCACCAAACCAACCAGTAAAGCTAGATCACAAGGTTTGCACTGAAGAGTCCCTCAAGGATGCAGGCTTCTTCCATCATGTGGATCTTGCCTTCTTTGCCTTAGTGGAGTCCTCTTCATTCAGGTGGTGAGTAAGGAATGGGCAAGCTGAATCACACAGCAGGTTTTAGTAGGATTTGCTTGGGGGTAACCTATATCGTTTCTGCCTATTTTCCACTGACAAAAGCTCAACAACATGGCCATCTGAGTGCAAGAGAGGCTGGGAAAAGTAACAAATTAATTTCGATGACCACAAAGCATCATTTTTGCCACAGAAATCTAGCCAGAGTTAGAGAAACTTGTAATGAAAGTATACATATTTGGTTTTTTATAATTTTTCTTTCTTAAAGCATACAGTCTTGTTATTATTCAGTCTACCACGTAAGGGGATGTATCCAACATGTTCCATTGTTTAGAGAGAATAGGAAACAAATAGTCATCTCATTATTCTAGGATTTTCTTTGTTCCAGGATCTCAAATAGATGTCTCTTCTGAAATTGGCTCAGGTTTCTAAGAAAATAGATAGAAGGGAGGCTGGGTGTGGTGGCTCACGCTTGTAATCCCAGCACTTTGGGAGGCCGAGGCGGGTGGCTCACGAGGTCAGGAGATCGAAACCACGGTGAAACCCCGTCTCTACTAAAAATACAAAAAATTAGCCGGGCGTGGTGGCGGGCGCCTGTAGTCCCAGCTACTCAGAGAGGCTGAGGCAGGAGAATGGCGGAAACCCGGGAGGCGGAGCTTGCAGTGAGCCGAGATCGCGCCACTGCACTCCAGCCTGGGCGACAGAGCGAGACTCTGTCTCAAAAAAAAAAAAAAAAAAAAAAAAAAGAAAATAGATAGAAGGGAACAAATTTAAGTATGGGAGTTAATTTGTTTGAGAGTCTACATGCTCTCCTGATGGGGCCTTGGGAGCCATCTACTAAGCAGCTGGAGATGAATTCCACTGCAGCTTTGACATTTTCCAAGCCAGTCATCCATTCTTCCCTGCTTACCACTGGGGCTCTCAAAATTATGCATATCTAAGTACTACATATGAGCTGTTGCTCTGCTGCTGACGGCTCATCTCATATGCACAGTGGTGGAGAGCTGCACCACAGGGTCTTCCATTAAACAGATCTGAATGCATTCTGGCTTATTTGTTGTTCAAGATTTTACCCAGATATACCCACAACAGGCAAACACAGTACATCTTATCTTCTCTAATTTAAATGACAAATATTTGATTTCTCTATGCCTTCTCAAACAAAGAAGGCAGTTTCGTCAACTATCATGTGACAACCACTCATGTAAACGTGTCCTATTAGCTTGGGAGTTTCTCTTTCTCCTGAGTTATTTTCATTCAAATATCTTAACTCTGATGAACATAAACACATTATGTTTGATGAGAGAGAAAAAGGATGGCAACTATTTCTTTGAAAACATTAAAAATACATTGGACAATATAGGTCTCTTTTTATGTGATGTTTCTTATTAGATTTAGCTGAGCTTTTACAGAAGAGCGAGTTGGAGGTGGGAAATTGGGCCAGCAAGTTACCATCTGTGGCACAATATTGAAATCCTCACAGGTAAATGCCTTAATATTGATCTTTTATATGGGTTTGAAGAACTGTCATGAAGATCTATTGACTTATATGGCTACAGCTGAAGCTTGCAGATACTGTTTTCTAGATTGTATTTTTCCACACTAGGTTTTTACAAAAATATAGTTGGGCTTGTTTTGAAAGATGCATTAGGAGAGAGAAAATGTATTTCTAAGATTGGATAGACAGAAACACCAGGTTCAATTTATGACTTCATTCTGAATTGTATATAGGTTTATTTAGACCGGATAAGACAAGCAAATATAAGTGGAAGCTAGAAAGATAAACCTTAGGGTGTAAAATAGCAATGGCTCAAATATCTAAGACATTTTGTTATCTAGAGGGGCGCAGAAGTCTAAGCACCCTTCATTTTCCTGTATGAGAAGTGAGAAAATACCTGTATGAACCCAAAACCTGACCCCCTTATATTGGTAACACATCTGATGTGTAAATATGTTGATATTCCCCTATATGTATTTGAATAATATTTTATGAACTGAGAATTCATGAGACCATTTTCAAGTACAATGGGAAACTTTGGAGATTTCTGGAGCAAGTTCAGCTGAGATTTGTGGCAGCCTAGAGCTCAGAGATCTATACTAAGTGTGTTAGTCTGTTTTCATTGCTATAAAGGAATATCTGAGACTGGGTAATTTATACAGAAAAGAGGTTTATGGTCTCATGGTTCTGCAAGCTGTACAGGAAGCATATTGCCATCTGCTCCACTGCTGATGAAGCCTCAGGGAGATTTTACTCATGGTGGAAGGTGACGAAGGAGCAGGCATGTCACATGGCAAGAGACAGAGCAAGAGAGAAAGAGGGGAAGTGCAATACTCCTTTAAACAATCAGAACTTGTATGAACACAGAGTGAGAACTCACTCATTACCACAAGGTAGGCACCATGCCATTCATGAAGGATCCACCCTCATGATCCAAACACTTCACACCCGGCCCCAACTCCAGCATTGGGGATTACATTTCAACATGAGATTTGGAGAGGAAAGACATCCAAACCATATCACTAAGATTGATTCCTTTGAACTAAGAGTTCTAGTGATGCTCTACCAGTTTACAGAATAGATGTCAAGGCCGCTGCCTACTGGCCAGTGTTTAAAGAGCATCCTGTACCCAGAAGATTCAGGGATGGAAAGTAAAAATGTAAGCATTTAATTTCTTCCTATAAGAAAGGTACTTAATTCTTCCATGGTATATTTTATCTGTCCTTATGAAGCTTGCCTCCTACTTACATCACTGTTTGCTATTAAAAAATTGACAAATGTAGATATGTTAAAGTGTTTATATAAAAATTAAATACATATTGGTATACATTGGCCAAAAGACAGATGATTTAAAATTATGTGAAATATCCTTGAATGATAGTTTTAGTTTTCTGTTTTCTTAGTGATAATGAAAAAGAATATCTTTATACTGAGTTTTCAATTTTTATAAATATGCAAAAATGTAGTACCTGTGGCAATTGAACCCTTTGTGATTTTTAAATGACTACTGTCATTACTTAGATACTGTAACATTTTAGGAGTTAAGTAAAAATATTACTACTAGAAAAACCCCTGTTTTTTGTTCTTGCCTTTCTCGTAGTGCCAATCAATATATATTTATATAATTATTAAGTGAATGATAGAAAAAAATTACAAATAGAAGTTTTAGGAATGCTATCATGTAAAAAAAATTATCCATCTTCCTCTTTTATGCAGGTTAACTTGCTATGGGATTTTATCTACATATGATTGGCTACTAATCTGATGGCAAATTAAGAAATCATAGCATTTATGAACTAAAGGCTGCTTAAAACAAATTAATTTTAATTCTTTACATATGAACAAGCAAGATTCAGAGTAGTTTTACTTACTCTGAGAGTATTGGTTAATATATGACATAGCCAAGGAGACTAGAACTCTAATCTCTAGGTTGAATTCTCTTTCTACCATACACAGCATCAGCAAGGGTGTATCTTGTTGGGTGTGACAGAGACCACTGTAAGCATCTCAGAAATATTAACACTTTGAATTCTCTAAGCAGCTCTTGACTTACATGTATAGAGTTTTCCCAAGCATAGAGTTCATGTAACTTATTTTAACATGGATTTAAGTAGTTAAGTGATCTCATCAGATTTACACCTTAGGAAACTTGTTCCAAGGTGTTAAAGGATTTATTGGTTTGAGGGTAAGTGAAGTTGGAGAAGAAAGCCTCTTTAGATGACTTCAGAAGATTAGACCACATATGAGAGGATGAAGTCATCAACCAAGACTACCACGAGGGCTGAAGAAGGGGTTGATGGAGATGGAACTGACGTACTGAATTAATGATTTATAGGACACATGAGACAAGGAAGCCAGCAATGCTCTACCCCTGTAATCATATAGTCCAAAGTTTTCTATCCTCCTTACAACTCTTTTACCCCATTGGTTCCGACACATCTCTTTTGGGCCCTGTTTAGACCTCCCATCTTGTAATGCTTACATGGCCTCACACATTGGGTCTAGATTCCAGTCTCCATCACTTAACATTTCTTGATAATATTCTCAGCTCCCCTATTCTATTTTGTTTTAACTGGAAAAGCCTTCATGGATCAACCCAGTTGTCTTCCTTCTTTCTTAACCCTGTGCTGCTGGAAAATCCTAAGGAAAATCTCTAGTAGTCCATAGTGTCTGTTGTTTCCATCTTTATGTCTGTGAGTACCAATGTTTAGCTCCCACTTACAAGTGAGAACATGTGGTATTTGGTTTTCTGTTCCTGCATTAATTTGCTTAGGATTATGGCCTCAAGCTACACCTATGTTGCTGCAAAGGACATGATTTCATCCTTTTTTTATGGCTGCATAGTATTCTACATTATATATGTACTACATTTTCTTTATACAATCCATTGTTAATGGGCATCTAGGTTGATTTAATGTCTTTGCTATTGTGAATAGTGCTGCAATGAATGTATAAGTTCATGTGTCCTTTTAGTAGAATAATTAATTTTCTTTTGGTTGTATACCTAGTAATGGGATTGCTGAGTTGAATGATAGCTCCATTTTTAGTTCTTGAGAAAACTCCAAACTGCTTTCTACAGTGACTGAACTAATTTAGATTCCCACTAGCAGTGTATAAGCATTCCCTTTGCTCCACAACTTTGCCAGCATCTGTTGTTATTTGACTTTTTGGTAATAGCCACTCTGACTGGAATGAAATGGTATCTTGCTGTGGTTTTGATTTGCATTTCTCTGATGATTAGTGATAATGAGCATTTTTTCATGTGTTTATTGGCCTTTTGTATGTCTTCATTTGAGAAGTGTCTGTTCATGTCCTTAGCCCATTTTTTAATGGGGCTATTTGTTTTTTGCTTGTTTATTTAAGTTCTTTATAGATTCTGGATATTAGACTTTTGTTGGATGCATAGTATGTGAATATTTCTCCCATTCTCTAGGTTGTCTGTTTACTCTGTTGATAGCTTCGTTTGCTGTACAAAAGCTCTTTTGTTTAATTAGGTCCCACTTATTCATTTTTGTTTTTGTTGTAATTGCTTTTGGGAACTTAGCCAAAAGCAGTTCTTTGCCAAGGCCAATGTTAAGAAGGGTATCACGTACATTTTCTTTTATGATTTTTATGGCTTGTTTTTGTCAGTGTTATCAAAGATCAGATGGTTATAGGCATGTGGCTTTATTTCACTGCTCTCTATTTTGTTCTATTGGTCTATGTGTCTGCTTTTGTACTACTACCATGCTGTTTTGGTTACTGTAGCCTTATAGCATAGTTTGAAGTCAGGCAGTGTGGTGCATCTGGCTTTGTTCTTTTTGCTTAGGATTGTTTTGGCTATATAGGCTCTGGGCTTTTTTTTTTTTTTTTTTTTTGACATGATTAAATATTCAATCCAGTCCTTCAGTTATTTATTTCCCTTCAGGTATTACCCTGTCTCTATCTCCCCCTTCCTAGCCAAGCTGTTGAATCATCATGCTTATTAAATGTTCCTGGGGATTAGTTCCTAGGAACTCTCTCTTCAAAGTCTGTTTCACTTTTCTGGGCAACATTCTCCTCCATGTGGCCTCTTGGGTGGACTGAGAATCTTACATCTCTAGATCCCTCAAAATCATGGGTACAACCACAATTGAATGATCACATTGGTTCAGATTTCAATTTGTGGAGAGGGATCATGTTTTAGCCAGGTTTATCTCTACTGTCTACTACATAGCTCAAAGTGGGCACTTCACGTATGTTTCCTGAATCACTTCTGCAAAGTAAATAAATAAATTTCAGTGGCAAAGTGAAATAGTAGTATTTATTTGTAATTTGATTGGTAATAAATGTGATTTGCATACATGTTTCCTAGAACATCTCTTTGGTAAAGCAAGACAAAGTTATATTTCCTTCCCTCATGCTTTCTTTTGCAACATACTCCACAATAGAAATTGTGTATATTCAAGTTGTACTTCTTGATGGTGTGATATATGTGTATATCGTGAAATGATCACCACACTCAAGTGAATTAATGTATCCATCACCTCAAGTGAATTAATGTATCCATCACCTCTATAATTAATTTTTTTGGTGATAAGAACATTTAAGACCTAACTTCCTAACAAATTTCAAGTATACAATACCGTACTATTAACTATAGCCACTGTGCTGTCCAGTAGATCTCTACAAAGTTATATTGTTGGTCTTATTTATGTAAGCTTCAATTTACCCTTTTCTTTAAGGATCCTATATTTACCTGACTAAAAAAGCTACCATTTTTACTCAGAATTATATGAGTAAAAATCTGCCCTCTACCTTTAATTCCATAATAGACTTAATTCATATATAGCTTTACTTACTACATTTCTTGTTATAGTCATTTTATGATTCAAGCTGGTTCATACAGTCCATCAGGTCTCTAACAATGGAACAATGACACAACAAATGGAAATCTATACTATGAACAGGTCTTATATCAAACTTTTCTGATTAATTCTCCCTTTAGTCTCAACTTCTAACTCATCCTGACTGAATCAATCAAAAAGCTATTACTTTCATACTTGGAAGTGTTGCTTTCAAAATCAATAAAAACTCAGCTCATTTTTAATATGCAATATATTACAAAAATGAAAATTTCCATTTACTTGAGGTGGAAATTTATTAAAAAAGTAGAGTAGTTGGAAAACTCTTGTGAAAAAAATATAGATATACTGCTTTTATGACACTGAAAATTTTCATCATTATTAATATTTTGTATGTGTGTGTGTGTTAGATGTATAATTTAAAAGAAGACAATAAGTTGGTGCCTTTTGTCAAATTGTTGCTCAAGTCATGCATCTGAAACATAGGCCCTGAGTGAATCAGCATATTTGATAATCTTTTCACTACAATAGATAATTATACATGAAAAATACATTAACTATCCAAATACATATTTAAGAAAATTATATTTAAGCTCTTCATGGAGACATTAAAAACACCATGCTGCATAAATGATAAATAATTATGTTGTTCATTAGTAAGGAATAAATAGCTCTGTTTTCTATTTGAGAATTATTAATTGGATTGTCCATCTGTATGCAGGAACATCTGTTTTCTGACATGCTTTAATCACCATTTGTTTTGTACTTGTACCATAATTACACTTGTTGTAATATTGAACTCAAGACAATGATTAAAATCAACTTATGAACAAGATTCTGCTATGCTTTTTCATTTCATTAGAAAATGTGTAATTCTGGTATGACATTTATAAGTATATATAAAACAAAGTATTTGATTAACAAAATGCCTCAACAGATTATGTCAGTAAAATGAGTGTTAGATCATGTAGTGTATGTTATTATTTTGGCAATTTTAAGAAATGTTTATTGCTTCACTGAAGCTTTTTTTTAACTGACCGTCTATGATTTTTCTGTATTCTTTATTTCAGTGTGATCACATGGTTATGGAAGAGACGTTTTTAGATCATCGGAAGTTGATAGTTTTCAGTGTAGTGTATGTGCTTAGTATAAGATGGAATTGAGTTTGGTGTATGAGTGATTGATGAATTTTTACTGAATGATGGATAATGGCTGTTCTTTTAATGACATTTCATCAATCAACTTTTTGATAAGGTTGATCACAAAATGTTGCTGACTCAATTTTTATGGATTAACTGAGGTGAAAGTGATACCTGGTAGAAGTTTCACTAATACAAGTTTTCCTCTCTTCGGAGTAGGATGGATTATATTATTTGTCGAAATACCTTTCCATGTAAGTCTTAACTGTCAGCTTTCTTGTCCTGTGAACCATATCTTTTCTGTATTTGCTGAAATAGAGATGTAACATTGTTAAATATGGAAAATGAATGCCTCTAAATCTGCATTCCTTCCTACAAATTACAAGTTTGAAATGACTTTTTTTAAGAAAAAAAAAGATGGATTTCTGGTATTCTATGGCAGAATAAGCTCCTGCAGCCTATCTTTCATGTTGATTACAACTCAAAATATGAAAACTACCTAATGGTTCCCCACAATGAGTGGCAATTAAATTCGGGTCTATGCTATTTTTACTTTCTCAACTTCTCCTGAACTATTTGATTTTGATTTTTGTGGCAGGATATTTCATTCTCTTTTTCTTTCTTTCTTTCTTTCTTTTTTTTTTTCTTTTTTTTTTTTTTTCTTTTTTTTTTTTTTTGAGACTGAGTCTGGCTCTGTCACCCAGGCTCTGGAGTGCAGTGGTGCAAACTCAGCTCACTGCAAACTCCATCTCCTGGGTTCATGCCAATCTCCCGCCTCAGCCTCTTGAGTAGCTGGGACTACAGGCACCCGCCACCAGGCCCAGCTAATTATTTTGTATTTTTATTAGAGACGTGGTTTCACCGTGTTAGCCAGGATGGTCTCGATCTCCTGGCCTCGCAATCTGCCCGTTTCAGCCTCCCAAAGTTCTGGGATTACAGGCGTGAGCCACTGCACCGGGCCTGTGGCAGAATATTTCTTAATATTTGCCTTTGTGCCATTCAATGTGTTCATACTATTATGGGCAAATTTTGAGATTTAAAATTAACCCATTACTCTCAGCTATTCTAGATGAGGCAATCAGGGAGCTAATTCCTACTTTCCCCTTTCTTTTACTCTCTCCTCCTAGTTGTTACAGTTGAATTATTTGTACATTATGAGAATCATCAGTAAAAAGTCTATTTACATTTTCTATACCATATATCCCTTAAATCTATATATGATGCATTTAATGCTTACCTCTTGCCTTTCTGGTAGTATTTCACCTACTCAAAACTTGGTTGACTGAACTTTGTCATGTGGTAAATCTCTTAATAAGAAGTTTCTGTAAACAGCGTTCCCTGAAATTATGGGTGCTTATAACTGTACACTTTATAGCTGATAGATATGTTGCAAACATAAGGATAACCATTGGCTTCTCCTTTCTCTTCTTTCTCAATATTTCCCCCCATTTTCTGGTGTTAACTTTTGCTATGGAAAACTCTGATGCCAAAATGATTTTCTTTTTCTGTAAGTTAGTTGACTGTTTTTGCTTAAACCCCCAAATAATAATTTCTTAATCTTTAAAGTCCTAGTCCCACACAGAGATATATCTTGGAGTTGAACATTCTAAAAACATATATAATCATATAATACACAGTAATATAAATATATGTGCTTATGATGATCTGTCTTGGCTTAATATAGGCAATAACTTTTTTCTAATTCTATCCCATGGTTTACAGTTTTTGGATTTTAAGACAGGGGAAGGGATTCATTGCATATTCTTTTCTCACTTACACCCTTTACAACACTTACATTATTTGGGGTTCAGTCTCCCTTGTTCTTTTTACAATTTAGGTTTTTTTTTCTACAATGATTTTGTTTTTAAATCCCATTTCTTTCATGGATTCTGCCAGTTTCTATTGCACTTTCTGGCTATCTCTTCCCCATGCTCTTGTATTTCACTTCATGGTCCCTTTATCTTTTATTACGCTCTTAAAATTTATGTTGGAATGTATAAATGTTTATTCCTATTTTCATCTGTTTTGTAGCAACAGGTTTCTGGTGATTAAGAGAGTTGATATATTCCTTTTTATCTTTATTCTTATAGTATTTTTACATGAATGCTGAGAAAATTCCTTTAATGTTTCTCATATGTGAAAGTTGAATTTCCTTGACTGGTTAATAGCAGGAGTTTCCTCTAGGACGAAGGAAGGGGGTTGTAGAATGTGCCCTAGCCTAGTAGCCCAAGGGCCTGCTCATCATTTGCTACTGTTGACAGACTGTTGCCTCATTTTGGGGACATTATGGAGCCACTGCTGTTCTGCTTGGTAGTGCCCAAAATGGTTTGGGACAATTTCCATCTCGATCCTTATGCTCTCTCTGTTTGCCGCCAACCTGCCTTCAAGTGATACAACCCTTGCATTGCAAAGTGATTCACACACTTTTAGAAGTTATTATTTTGTAGTTATTTTTGGGAGAATTCGCCTTTGAGCCCCAGTGAGCACGTTTTAGAATATTCTTTCTCCACCTCCCTGAAGACTCCTATCTTGTTGGCACTTAACTCTGGTCCAGCATTTCTGACTCTGGTGGGGGGCGGGGGCTTCTACTTCTGGGTTCATGTATTTGCTTGTGCGTCTCTAATGATCTAACCCCACCAGGACTCCTACCCTCTGTTTTTATGCTACTAAAGTCTGATTTCCCAAAAGGTACTCCTTGCTCAGCTTAGTACTGTTCGTGACAGTCTGTTATATAATTTGAAATTTGGGGTCTTTCTTTGTCTCATGGTTTCTCTGAAAATAAAGCTTACTGTTTTGTGGGGATTTTTTTTCCTTCTGTTTTCTGGGAGAAGTAAGATGATTCAGAACTAAGTGCTGCCATGGAAATGTAAGAATCTTTGCATGTGTTTAAATTATAAAAAGGCAATATTTAAATTTACCATTACTCCATATGCTTCTCCATCTACCTCTTTTCAGAAAATTTAGTTTGCTGTTTTAGGTTTTACTCTCTAACATAATTATATATAAAACACAATTTCAAAAAAATGATAAGAATAATCTAGGCTGTTTTTGAAGGGAAGTAGTGAGGCCCAACATCTACAGAAGCTTTCTTTTTTGGTAATCAATTCTGTATTTTCTGTAATATATATTTACCTACGTAGGTGCAAATTATCACTAACACCTCAGATTGCATGTTACGTGACAGCTCCGGTAAGTCTAGTGAATGAACAGCAGATGTCACTGTTGGATGAAATGAGCTGGTCTGCTCATCCCACCTTCTCTCATCTGAAAGTGTCTTTCAGGGTCCAAATCCTGGGGTTTATAGATAACGAGAAAAAAAAAAATTAAAATTAAACTCAATACCTTGAGTCAGTTTCATAGCTTGGCCTGGTACCTTAGGACATAGGATATAAGCCAGCTTTGCAATTAACTAAACTTTTTCATTTGAAATTAAAGCACATTTTTTTTTCAGAGTGTATTCTGCATAGTGGAAAATGACCTGAGATGTTTGAATTCTGAATTCTTGTGTCTTACTTTGTGCTATTGTTTCCAGTTTTTCAACACATACCTGGAGGTTTAATTCCAGCAGCATTCCATCTGTTCACGCAGTGCTTTTAAGGCACACGTGACATTGGTAACCATTGCACACAGAAGAACCCTTTAGTATTAAAATGTAGAATTGAGCAAGGTCAGATTACTTTTAGTGTATTCATCTCCAAAAATTCACCTTCTAATATATTTTACTATACAATGTTACATTTTCAGGTACCCATTTTCAATCCTTATTCATACTGAGGATTCTAATTTGGATACTTGTAATTTTCAGATAGCATTCATTTTATGTAAAAAAACTAAAGAAAATGACAGCATTTCCTAGGTTTGGAATCTCACTACCTCTATTCTCCTGCTGGCTCCTCCTGCTAACTTTTGAGTAATTTCTCCCTTTCTGGGTCAGGAATTCTTCTGGGTTACAACTTATGTTCAACCAGTATATTGTTATTAATTAATTAAGTTTAATTTTGGTCTCCAATTTTCGACTTCATAATTTATTCCTACTCAACTATTCTTCATTTTGTTTCGCCACTCCATTGTAGAAGGAACACCAATCAAAGAAGCATGACATTTTAATCTTAATTTCATCAGCCCTTGATTGACAAGCTCATATAATTCTTGCTGCCTAATGTGCTAGTAGAGCAGTTGAGAGCATGCCTGAGGAAAAAGTGGCATAGAAGACACATTCAGTCTTTTGAAGCATTAAAGTTAAAATTATTTAGTAGATTTCTGTCACTATTTATTTTGCTTCCAATTCTGCAATTACATTTTCCTAGTTGGAAGTTGGGATGGGAAGGAGCAGAGTTTCCCGTCCCCCCAACCCCTGCAACAACAACAACTCAGAGCACAGTGCTTGGACCATAATAGGCATGTAGTAGTTGTTGAGTTAATGAAAGAATGATTGAGTTGATAGCACTTTGGGAGGCCAAGGCGGGTGGATCACGAGGTCGGGAGACTGAGATCATCCTGACCTTGCTCAAGTCTACATTTTAATACTAAAGGGTTCTTCTGTGTGTAGTGGTTACCAATGTCACGTGACCATCCTGGCTAACACGGTGAAACCCCGTCTCTACTAAAAATACAAAAAATTTGCCAGGTGTGGTGGCGGGCGCCTGTAGTCCCAGCTACTCGGGAGGCTGAGGTGGGGGAATGGCATGAACCCGGGAGGTGGGGCTTGCGGTGAGCCGAGATCGTGCCACTGCATTCCAGCCTGGGCAACAGAGTGAGACTCCGTCTCAAAAATAATAAATAAATAAATAAATATACTTATAATGCTTATTCATGACTTTACTAATTTTAGTCTAATAATGTACAGCAAGCACAAGTGAAATTTGAAAAAGAAATTGATATTGAGAACGAGCATATATATTCATTCATTCATTAAATTAATATTCATTGAATGTGTACTACTTTCTAGGCACTGTTTTGGGCTGGGGATACGTGAATGAATTCTCTCCTGTGGAACCTGTAGTCTAATCTGGGAAAGAATTTGGTGAATGTTTTAGTCATTTTGAACTTTTTTTAAAACAGAAAAATCAATCAACTAAGTTATTTGTTAAACATAGGTCACTTTTTAAATGATGTTTAAAAATACCCCATGAGTTCATAAAATATGTGTTGAGGACAAAACAAATGCAATTTTAATAATACAACCATTTATTCAACTTTATAATTTCTCTCTGATGGCTAGATTTTGGCACATGTGATATGTACTTAAATCCATTTTGTAACAAACTGGGTTATATTGGATTTCTAGCATATGTTAAATACAAGGCAAACTGTAATGCTGCAGAGTCAATTACCCATGCAATGGCACAAATGCAATTTTAGTATGCTTTGTTAGTGTACATGTCAGTCATGTTTTTGTTTTTTCTTTTGTGCATTTATTACCATCAAGAGAGACATATGGTATGTCGGTGGTACAGCTTACTAAGGTGTCTGAGAAGGAGATATTAAGAAAGTGCACCAGATGGTACTTAGCTCCATAAGAGCACAAATGATTACCGGGTAGTCGTTACTAGCTTCTCTCCCTGATACTCATACATAACTCATGGCACCTATGGAAGCGACCTTCTAAATACTGATGTTTTATCTTTGAAATGTTCTTTGTGTGTTGCTGCCCATTTGTTTCGTGCTAACTCACTGTCCTATTATGTTCAGTTGTAACCACCCATTTAAGGTAAAAACGAAGGACAGTCATCTCCATGTCTTTTCAGTATTCAAATGAAAAAATAAAAAGAGGCCGATGTCACTTCCGAGTTTAACCTAGGGGTTTTCTTTATGTATGTACACTCAATCAAACTATGACTATTACAAATGGTTTTACCACTACAATAAAGATAGTTAATTCATAACTCTATAAAAATGAACAGTGAAAGATTAAAAAAGGAAAGCAACAATTCTAAACTACAAAATCTACTTCAAAAACCTACATACAGCAAAAAGAAAATAATATGAGATAAGCTTTATGGTTCAGGAGATACCTTTCTATAGCATCCTAAAAGGATGCTAAAGGTATAGCTTGCTAGAGTATGTGGTAGGAGAAGTTAACAGGGATAAAATCAATAACACTCCCATTATTTGATGGTCTATAGCCAAAGAATAATAGAAAGCAAGTGAAATGCTTAGCATAGCCATTTAATCCACTAAATTAGGTTTGTGAAAATGGGAATGCCAAATGCCTTAAGGCTTACTGCAGGTACAAAAGCAAAAAATCCGAGGTCAACCTAAGGATATTTTTAATATAAAATTAATGTACCTGCATTGTAAGCATTATATTATTTTATATGGTAGAAAGGAAAAAAAATCTTGTATTATTCTACTGTAAATGTGTATTCTTTGCTCTACTACATTTGCATGTCATTGTCAGCCTTTCACTTTGTCTTTAGCTAACAGGAACCTCTTGGCTTCACCCTTTGGAGAATTTGATATCATGAAAAATGGACTGAACTAGGAGAAGAGCCTTTGTTTAGACCACATGCTGAGGTCTAGTGGCATCAATTAAAAATATATAAATGCTTAATTAAGCTTTGGAGGGAACAGCCTATCTACAGAAAAATTTAAAACTTGATCATGGCAGGTACAGAGTACATTAATTTTGTTGACGTTAGGGTCAACAGATTCTATTAATTTTCACTATACCTCTCTTATGATTTGCCACCACACCATTCATACTCTAACCTTATTTCTCCTCACACCAGTAACAGAATTTTTCCCTGAGTTTTACTAAAACTGCCAAGTTTTTTTTTTTTTTTTTCATGAATTAATATCTTTCGCATTCTCTTCCTTCAGCCTGGGATGAAATTCTCTGCTCCCCTCCCTCCTCCTCCCTCCCTGCCCCACCCTCCACTAATGCACATCTGTGTTTTGGTTTCTACACCAAATGCGCTACCTTCAATAAGCATCCCACAAATCCACAGGGAACTTTTATTACTCTACCTTCTGTGCTGTCTAAGCACTTGGCTCAGAATGAGAGATCTGTCTGAATTTCAGATCTACAAATTACTCATTGTGTGACCTTGGACATATCCATAATATTTTTGAGGTTCAGTTTTATCTTCCTTAAAATTAGAATAAAAATACCAAATTCCTATGTTTCATGAGAGTAAAATGAGATGACGTTTGTAAGAGACTCAGCGCAGTGTCAGCATCTACCATGTGCTATATACTCTGCGTTTTCTACTGTTGATGCTAGTGAAGATTTTTAGTATTTGCTTTATGCCAATAGCTCTTCTAAGTGAACTCTATGTGTAATAACTCATTTAATGGTAGCTATTATTATCCCTATTGTAAGAAATTGACATTGGGGCACAAAGAGGTTTAGAAACTAGCTCAAGATCCCATTCCAGTAAATAGCAGAGAGAGAATTTGAACCCAGGGACTGTGGCTACAGAGTCCTCATTCCCTCTGCTGCCCACCACACCTAATACTATTTCTACTGCTATCACTACTCCTCCAATGGACAAAACTGCTCACACACTGTTTTAGGGTGTGTACTTATCACATTGTTTTATAAAATTTATGTGTATCACCCTACAACTAGTTTAAGAGCTCCTTGAGAGTGATTGAATTATCTGTTTTGCCCATTTAGCATGCTTGGCCTGTACTAAAAGCTTATTAAATATTTACTGAAGAATGAATTAACCAAGTTCAATAAACATGCAACAATTTTAGTAATTATAAATTACCTAAAAGATCATTTTATTCAACCCTGTAGGATCTCTGTTTTCTATCCGAGATGTTGTAAATATACCATGAATATATAAAATTTGAGAATTACTAAAACCGACAAACATTTTGTGTGTGTATATGCATGTGTGTGTGAATATATGTATTATGTATATACAGAAAGAGAGAGAGAAAGCAGGAAGAACTGTTTGTTGACTCTCTTGATTGTGAATTCTAAATGGAAAATGCAAACAAGTCTTCAGTGTTAAAGTACATTCATACTTTTAATTCGTTTAGCTCAGTCAGTTTACTTAATTTCAGCATTGCTGAAAGTTGTGTCAGAAGAGACACACCTTCTGAATGCCTAAATAGAATTTTGGTGACATTTTTAAAGCATTTATTACAGAAAAGCAGAAGATGCTTTCGGATATTAGTTTTCTGCCTACTGGCCACATTTTTACAAACATTAGGACTGTTTTCATACAGAGACCATATGGTTGACTACAATAGAATTAAGGAATAAAATTAGAGGTGTGTCTCCAAGGTAGAAGAAAGGAAAACATCAACATTAGTTGTAATGGTAGAAAAGTAAGTCCGTTTTGGTCTAAAAAATGTATGTTGCTCAATGAACTGAGCCATGTCTCATCAAATCAATATTTCGTTTGTCTAATTAGAAGTCTATACAACATATTTACTACTTCCAACAAGAAAGTTTTCCACATAAAATCTTTCTCTTATGAAATTATAAGTGCTTGAAAATGAGTAAATGGGTAAAGCTGTTTTTCTTGAAGAAGAGAGCCTCATTAAAATGATGACTGAATTATTTGATTTGAATAATTTTAAGTATAATGTAGACAATTAAACAACTGAAAACAATAACGACTTTTGAATGTCTCTTATTTGGTATATGTTCTGCTAGGTATTACGAATACAGAAATCAGTCTTGTCATATTACCATTTTGGGTGATATCTCTCTCTCTCTCTCTCTCTCTGTGTGTGTGTGTGTGTGTGTGTGTGTGTATTTGTGCATACTTGTGCTCCAGGCACTGCAGTGGATACTTTAGATAGATTTCTTCTATTCTTCACAACAAATATTCATTAGATGTTAGCACCACTTCAAAGATTAAAAAGAAAAAACAAATGCAGGCTCAGTGATGTTAAGTAATGTACCTGTTCACCCTGCAATTAAACCTCAAAGCCAGAGTGTGATCCTGAATCTGTCTGTTTCCAAAGCCTGTGCTTTGCATATCAAATCAAAAGTTCTTCAGAACATGGCACTGCTCTCACAAATCTATATTGGCAGATAAATACAAATAGCAATAATACAGTATAATAAGCAGTACGTTTGTAGTGATATATAAACAAACCAGAAACCTTGAGTTACCAAAAAGAATCTCTGAGAATGAAGCAATAAGGATCCCCCTAATGAGAGTATATGCTTGAGGAGCATAGGAAAAGGTTTTAACAAATACAGAAGAGAATTTTTTCCAGGTCTACAGGTTCATGAGCAAAGGAGAGGCCTATTGTTTCAGGCGCATTCAAGAAAAAAAATACGTAGTTTGATAATCCCTGAACAAAAAGATACATTAGATAAATATATGGAAATAGAGAGGTTGGCTAAACTGAGACTATGAATGCCATGCTGGATGTATTGGACTCTTTCCTTTGGGAAATGGAGAAATTTTGATGATGCATTATTCTGTTTTGTATTTTCAAATTCATCTTCTAAATATCAGAATTTAGAGGATAAATTGGATCAGTGGGATTTAAAGCAGATAATTAGACAATTATTGGCTTAATTCAACAAAAAGATAACTTGGTGTCCTGGAGAGGACAATAAAAATGAATATTAGAGACTTTTAAAAGTAATATAATCTCAAAAGTTTGCCACTAAGTGCAAATTGGTTGAGGAAAATTAAATGCTCGAAGTTGATGTCAAGATTTACGGCTTACATGGCATAGTGTTACCAACAGAGAAAGGGAACAAGCTAGCAAGGAAACTTGGAGTAGGTCATTGGCTAATTTTGCCGATATGTTGAGTTTGATGTTTTTGAGCTGGACCTGATGAATATTTAGAAATCTGGGAATTTGAAGTTAGGAGTTATTCTTGAAATTGTTTTTTGGTACTTCATATTATCCTCCGTACTTCAGAGGCTGGAAGCCTGAGAACTATAATTCCAAGAATTCCTTGCCAGGAGAGTTTAGAAATTTAAACTGGTTCTTGCTGTGGGCTGGACTCCATGTCACCCCTCTGAGGATAAAGCTGAAAATGTAGTAGCTACCAAGTATGTACAAACCAAATTACAAAATAAAATTGGTAAATCTCTTCTAAAATCAATCAGGGGAAAAATGATAGAAGACACCAATTAACTTGTAAAGAATAAAAAAAGGGTACATTGCTAATAATAGAATGTAATTATAATAGGATTGCCCTAGTTCATTCGGGCTGCTATAATAAAATACAATAGATTGGTTAGCTTATAAACAAAATAACTTAATTTCTAATAGTTCTGGAGGCTAGGGAGGTCCAAGATCAATGTGCTGACAGATGCTAAATCTGTAAAGGTTCCATTTCTTGGTTTATAAATGGGCCCCTCTTGCTGTGCCTTCTCATGGCCAAAGGGCCTAGCTAGTGCACTGGACCTCTTTCATAAGGGCACTAACCACAATTATGAGAGCTCTGTCCTCATGACCTAATCACCTCCCAAAGACCACACCTCTTAATATCAACCCCTTGGTGGTTTGGATTTTACAATATGAGTTTTGGGAGAACACAGACATTTGGACAATGGCAAAGATATAAAGAATAACTCTATGCCAATGTGCATGAACAATTACAGACACATCAAGAAAATTTTAGGAAAAAAAACTTTCTTATGTTGACAAAAAATTATGAATGGTTCTATATTTGTTATAGTAATTGATTCTGTGATTTAAAATCTTTAAATCTTAAAAAGATACAGTTCCATAAGGCTTCACTAGTAAGGTTTTGCAACCATTTTAGGAAGGCATGACATCGTTCTTATACCAAGTATGCTAAAGATAAGAAAAAGGGATGGCTGGTCCCAACATATTTTATAAAGCCAGCATATAATTAAAATTAAAGAATGTTAAAGAGATTGCAAGAAAGAAAAATAACAGCCCATTTTCTCTATGAATAATTACTTCAGATCCTAAACAAAATATGTGTAACAGGAATCAGTGATATATTGAAATAATAACACATACAGACCAATATTGTTTTATTACAGAGATGCAAGCTTGGTTTGATATTCAAATAAAAAGTAGTATAGGCATCAAAATAAATACAAATAAGCAAAGTAGAGGAGAAAATGTATATACATAAGCAACTCAATAGAAACGTAACAATATTTGATAAAATTTAACTTCCACGTGATAAAAATTAGAAACTACTACTAAGGGGAAATCCCTTAACATGATACGTTTCTAAAAAGAAAATCCATGAACAAACTTCAAATGCTGTAATTAAATGTAAATAATTAAAAGATTTCTCTTGATATTTGAAATGCAAAAAACATACTTTAAGTACTAATTCTGTTCCATAATTACTGTAGTAGATAGCCAATAAAATAAGACTGATATCTAAACAACCCAAAAATGTAAGGATTAAAGAGAAATAAAATCACTCTTACTGACAAATGATATAATTGTGTATCTGTAAAATCCCTAAAATTTCTAAAGCTAATCATGATTATAATTAATAACTGATTTTAGCAAGACTATTGGATATAAGTTTAATTTCATAAAATCAATCATATTCCTCATTTCCAACAACATACTCTAGAAAATATTTTAAAATGTACCATTAAAATGCCATTAAAATATCAGATAATGAGGAATTAATCTAACTGAAGATATACAAGATGTATAGCATGAGACTATATGACATTGAGAGAAATTAAATGAGATCTGAATAAAGGCAGGAATAGATCATGTTCCTGGACTGGAAAACTCAATATTGTAATATTGTTTATCCTCCAAAAATTAATCTAGATATTCAGTAAAATTCCAGTAAAATCTAATCTATGTGTGTTTATGTATTTAAATTAGCAAGCAGATTCTAAATCAGTTGGAGGAGCGCAAATAGCCAAGAACACTCAAATAAATTTTAAGTACAAAGTTAGAAGACATTATGCTTCTGCATAGTAATATTTATTATAAAGCGGTATTACATGTTATATTGTGGAAGATGGCTGACTAGATTAACCTGGTACACGTCTCCTGCACAGCGAAGAAGCAAAATAGCAAGTAGATAATCACACTTTGAATAGACGATCTAGTCTATTCACATCTCTTGTGCTAGCTGGAATAAAACAGAGAAGTGACAGGAAACACCCAAATCAAGGAAGAAGAGGGAAGCAAGGCAGCCTGGTTAGCCACCTGGGATTTGTTGGGCGCCCACAGAGGCACCCCAACTTAGGGAAAGGGTAAGTGGGAGATCCCCAGTGGTCCACATTCCCACTCCTAGCCATGGGAAAGCCCCTCAACCCTCACGGGCCCTGAGACTAACACAGGGAACTTCTGAGAGACTGTACAACACCATTCCTCCAGAGAAGCATAATAGCTTGTCCTGCGTTCCACACACTCCCTGAATTTTAAGCAGCTGCAGCATGGTGCCATTTGAGAGCTCAGTCCCCAACAGACTGTATCCTGTCCTGTGGCTAAACACATCTCTGCAACTCTGGAGCCCCATTGATATCGCCTGCCTGCAGTCACAGTTGCAGCTGGTTACTACCAACAGGGTCAAAGCATGAGCAGTTTACAAGCACCCTGAGGACAGGCTATGCAGCCCACAGCTGCCACCTATGGCTGAAGTACACACTCTCCAGCTGCCTGCCTACAGTACATCTGCTGCCACTGAAAGACAACCACCCTCCCCAGCCACTGCTGCTCCAACCAGAACATTTCACCAGGAGCTTGGGAATCACCTCCCCCATGCCTACCACAGCCAGCACCTGCATGCGCCACTGGGGAGCCTGAAGACAGGCCCATCCAGCTCAGTTTTCTCCCACCCCCCAATACTCAAGCATGCCACCTGGTAGCATGCATCTTGCCCAGCCTTGTGCACAACCATTGGCTCCTGAGTGCTTTTTCCAGGAGCAGGAGGTTGGGCCCACTCAACCTGCCATTGTCATCACAGCTGGCACCCACCAGCATGCATGACTTATGGGCCTGGGTACTGGCCTGCCCAGCCCATTGCAGCTCCCGTCAACACCAATAAGGACCTCTTGGGAGGCACAGGGTTTTCCTGCCACTGCTGCTGCCATTGCTAATGCCATGCCATACTGCCTAGAAGCTTGAGGATCCACTACCTGCCTGGCCCACAGCTGCCACTGTAGCACCCAAGAAAGCCACCAGAAATGGCCTGCCTGTGCCCACTGAAACTGTATACACCATCCTGTGTCCCAAGGAAAGGCATGTTAGGCCCACTGTTTCCACCACTGGGGCCTGAAGACTGACCTACCTGGCATCCCTATCCCCAGCAAGACTTTACCACAGCCTCCTCTAACAACTGCAAGGCACTAAGGAAATCAGAGACAATACTACCCTGTTTACAGCTGAAGAAATCATGTGGAAACTACACTAATGTGCACACCCAGAATCAAAGCCAAAGTACCCTATCCAATTATTAATAACACCATAGATACATTATCAGGAAAAAGTCCTTCCCTGTGAAAGCAAATTTTGAAAATAGGAAGAAGGGGCTTGTACAAGAGATGTGAAGATACCAAAGTAAGGACACAAGAAACATGAAAAAGCAAGGAAATTCGACACCTCCAAAGGGGCACAATAATCCTTCAGCAACAGGTCGCAAGGAAAAATAAATTTTTGAAAACCAAGAAAAATAATTCAAAGTAATGATATTAAATAAGCACAGTGAGATGCAAGAGACCAGAGAAAGACATTACAAAGAAACCAGAAAAACAATTAAGGGTATAAATGAGAAATTTGCCAAAGAGGTACATATCATATTAAAAAATGGAAATTCTGGGACTGAGGAATTCATTGAATTAAATAAAAAAATACATTTGAAAGTTTCAACAATAAACTATATCAGACAGAAGAAAGAATTTGAGAACTTAAAGGCAAGTGTTTTTGAAATAAATCAGAAAAACATTTTGTAAAAACGTTTTTAAGTGAACAAACCCTATATGACATGTGGAACACCATAAAGCAACCAAATATTCACATTTTCGGTGTCCCAGGAGGTGAAGACAAAGGGAAATGAATAGAAAACCAATTTAATGAAATAATAGCTGAAAATTTCCCAAATCAGCCCGAGATTTAGATATCCAGATACAGGAAGCTCGGAGATCCCCAAATACATACAATTCAAAAAGGTCTTCTTTATGGCACATGTCAAAAATCAAATACAAAGAGAGATTGTAAAATAGCATGAGAAAAGCACTTAGTCACTTATAAAGGAACAATCAGCAGATTTCTCAGCAGAAACCTTACAGGTCAGGAGAGAATGGGGTGATATCTGCAAAGTGATGAAAGAAAAAACTATCAGCCAAGGATACAGCAAAGTTATCCCTTATAAATAAAGGAGAACCAAAGTCTTTCCCAGATATACAAAAGCTGAGGGGATTTTTTACCACTAGACTCGCCCTCTGAGAACTATTTAAGGCAGTCCCACACCTGGAAGCAAGAGGATGATAACTACCATCATAAAAACACATGAAAATTTAAACCCCCTGTTAGAGCAAACATACAAAAAAAGGAAGAGAAAAAACTCAAAAATTACCACTACAGAAGACTACCAAACCACAATGATAAAAAGTAAGAGAAAGAAATGAACAAAAGATAAACAAAACAACCAAAAATCAATTAATAAAATAACAAAAATAAGCCCTCACATATTGATAATAACCTTGAATATAAACATATTGAACTGTCCACTTAAATGATATACACTGGCTGATACTTTTTAAAGAAAGCATGACTCAACCATATACTGCCTACAAGAAACTCACCTCACCCCTAAAGACACATATAGACTGAAAGTAAAGTGGGGGAAACAGATACTCCATGCAAACAGAGACCAAAAAACTAGCAGAGGTAGCTATACCTGTGTTAGATAAAACAGATGTTAAGTCAAGAACTGTAAAAAGAAAAAAAAGATCATTATATAATGATAAAGGGATCAACTCAGCAAGAGGATATAATAATTCTAAACATATGTGCACCCAAGGTCAGAGCACCTAGATACATAAACTATTTATTATTAGTGCAAAGGGAGGGAGACTCCACTACAATAATAGTTGGGGACTTCTGCGCTCCATTCTCAGCATTAGACAGATCATCTAGACAGAAAATTAACAAAGAAACATTGGACTTAAATTGCACTTTAAACTTCATGAACCTAACAGACATTTACATTTCATTGAACAGCTACAGAATACTCATTCTTCTCATCGGCACATGGAACATTCTCCAGGATAGCTCATATGTTAGGACATGAAAGAAATCTCAACAAAAAAATTTTAAAAATCAAAATCCTACAGTATCTTTTCACAACATAATGAAATAACATTAGAAATCAATAACAAGAGGAACTCAGGAAACCGTACAAATACATGGAAATTAAACAACATGCTCCTGAATTACAACTGGGTCAAGGAAGAAATTAAGGAGGAAATAACAAAGTTTCTTGAAACAAATGAAAACCTAAACACAACATACTCAAATCTATGGAATACAGCAAAAACTGTGCTAAGAGGGAAGTTGATAGTAATCCACACCTACATCAGAAAAACCAGTAAGATTTCCAATAAATAATCTAATAATGCACCTTGAGGAACTGGAAAATCAAGAACAAACAAAACCCCAAATTGCTAGAAGGAAAGGAATAACAAAGATCTGAGCAGAACGAAACAGAATGGAGACAACACACACAAGCACACACACACACACACACACACACACATGAATCAATGAAACAGAAAGTTGGTTCTTTGAAAAAAGAAACTAAATCAATAACCTACTAGGAAGATTAACCAATAAAAAAAGAGAAAAGACACAAATAAACAAAATCAAAAATGAAATGGGAAACACTGCAGCTAATACTACAGAAATACAAAGATCATCAGAGATTATTATGAACAACTATACACTAACAAACTGGAAAACCTAGAAGAAATGGATAAATTACTATACACATACAAACTATTAACACTGAAGGACAAATAAATAGAAAATCTGAACAGACTAATAATGAGTGATGAGACTCAGTCAGGAGTAAGAAGCCTCCCAACAAAGAAAAGTCCAGGACTGAATGGCTTCACTGCCAAATTCTACCAAACAATCAAAGAAGAACTAACACCAGTTCTCAAACTGTTCCAAAAACATGAGGAGGAAGGAATTCTCCTTAACTAATTTTATAAGGCCAGCACTAGCCTGATACCAAAACCAGCTTAGGACACAACAAAAAGAAAAACTACAGGCCAATATCCCTGATGAACATAGACACAAAAATTCTCAACAAAATACTAGCAAACTAAATTCCTTAACACATCAAAAGGATAATATAGCGTGATTTCAAATAATATATCGTAAGATTTCATATCGTAATATGTAATGATATATCGTAAGATATCGTGATTGAGTGAGATTTTCCCAGGGATGCAAGAATGGTTCAACACATGCAAACCAACAAACCTCATGCATCACATCAACAGAATTAGGGACAAAAGCCAGATGCAGAAAAAGCAGTTGATAAAATTCAACATCTCTTTATGATAAAAACTTTAAGCAAGTTTTTAACTAGGCATAGAAGGAATATACTTCAACATCATAGAGGTAAACCCAAAACTAACATCATACTGAATGGGGAAAAGCTGAAAGCCTTTCCTCTAAGAACTGGACAAGAAAAGGATGCCCACTTTTAACACTGCTATTCAACACAGTACTGAAAATCCTAGCCAGAGAAATCAGGCAAGAAAAAGAAATAAATTTATCCAAATTGGAAAAGAGGAAGTCAAAGTGTCCCTCTTTACTGATAATATGATCTTATTCTAAAAATAAACTAAAAATTTCACCAAAATACTCTTTACAGCTGATAAATGAATTCAGTAAAGTTTCAGGATACAAAATAAATATGCAAAAATCAGTGGCATACCTATATATCAATAATGAACTCACTGAGAAAGAAATCAAGAAAACAATCTCATTTACAATGGCTATAAAAAAATAAAATACTTAGTAATAAATTTAACCAAGAAGGTGAAAGACCTTAACAGGTAAAACCACAAAACACTGATAAAGGAAATTAAACATGAACAAATGGAAAGACATCCCTTGCTTTCCATTCAATATTATTAAAATGACTGCGTTATCCAAAGCAATCTACAGATACAATGCCACCTCCATAAAAAGACCAATTTCATTTTACATAGAAATAGAAAAACAACTCTAAAGTTTGTGGAACCAAAAAGAGTCCAAATACTCAAAATAATCCTAGGCAAAAACAATAATGCTGGAGGCATCACACAACTTGATTTCAAAATATATTACAAGGCTATAGTAAAACAACATGGTATGTATACAAAAAGAGACGTGGATAAATGGGACAGAATGATGAACCCAGAAATAAATCTACATATGTACAGCTACACATTTATGTATTTTTGATAGAGGTATCAAGAACATACACTGGGAAAGAGACACCCTCTTCAATAAGTGGTGCTGGGAAAATTGGATATCCATATAAAGAGAATGAAAATAGACTCCTGTGTTTCACATATACAAAAACCAATTTAAGATAAAGACCTGACACTATAAAACTTCTAGAAGAAAACATAAGGGAAACACTCCAGGATATGAGTCTAGGCAAAGATTTTATGGTTGAGACCTCAAAAGCACTGGCAACAAAAAGAAAAATAGACAAATGGAGCTATATTAAACTTAAAAAAAATCTTCTCCATAGCAAAGGAAACAATGAACAGAGTGACGAGGCAAACTGTTGAAATGAAAAGAAAATATTTGCCAACTATTGATCTGACAAGTGACTAATGTCCAGAATATAAAGGAACTGAAGTAACCAAACAAGTAAATACTCACGGTAATGGAGACTAAATACTCTGACATAATCATTACACATTCTATGCATGTAATAAAGTGTCACATGTACCTTGTGTGTGTGTGTGCTACATAATTTAAATTATGTAGCAATTTAAAAAGATATTGTGGTTAGTGAAAGGATAGACAAATAGAATGATGGAACTGAATAGATCCCTGACTAGACACATTTAGTCACTTGATTGATGCCCCAGGTGACTGACAATACCAACTGTCATAGTATGTGGAGTAATTGGAACACTCATACACTGGCATTGGGAGTGTAAATATGTGTAACCTTATGATTCCATGAGGAATCCTGTTAGAATTCCAATTCTAACAGAAATGCACATGCGTAACAAAGGAATGTCTGCAGGAGTTAGGAATGAACAAAGGATTGCTATTCATAATAACTCACAACAGAAAACAAACTCAAATGTCCATCAAAAGTTGAATGGACAAATTATGGAATATTCATAAATTTTGTTCATACATATGATATGACAATAAGTAAAGATAACTACTGTGTCATGCATCAAAGATGGATCTCACTAGCGTAATACTGAGCCAAATAAGTAAAACACAGAGGCATTATCTATGGTCCCACAGAAGTTCAAAAGATCTAATATTAAGAGAAGGGAGTTTGTGATTGATGAGGAGGGAGACGTGGGTTCCTCTGATATGCAGGTTATATGCTATTTCTGGATCTGGTCAGAAGTTAACTTCTCATTTTAGGAAAATGTATAAATCTGTAACTTATTCTGTGTCTACATGTCAAAAACATTTTTACATCAAAGACAAAGTAAAAGTAGCAAGTGATTCATAAAAGAGATTACCTTTGAAAACTGTGGAGGATGTTCTTAATATGGTTAAATTCATTTGACAGTTAAATTTAGACCAAGATTAAGAAGGGTTTATTAAATTTCATACCTAGAAGGTCGTTGGCAATTTTCCTAAGAGTGTTTTCTATGGAGGAGTGGGGGTTGAAAACAGGCTGAAGTGTGCTGAAGAGCTCCTGGGTGGCATGGCAGTGTGGCAGTGTTAGAAAATGCCAAAATGATAAGACCTCTATTTGAAACTGAAATGAACATCCTTTTGCCATGAATACAGAATTTTATTGGAGAAATCCCAAAGTGTTTTCTCAATATCTATACTCTTCTTCAACTACTTTGTATTTAAATACCTAGAGAAATACATATTTCCTGACTTAAAGATAAATTAATTTCCTTTTAGTGTGGTCTGTGTGAGCTCTGGAGTAGATTGGCCAATAAAAATTAGAATGTTTTTATACATTTTTGGCATTTATCTAATAGACTTAATTGCTAAAAATTTTGGGGAGGGTTGTTGCACCGTCTTAGTATTAGTTTAATGTACCTTTTTATTCTCACCCATACCTTCAGACACACATTTTGAAATTTCCATTATGACTCAACCATGGCAAATAAAATGGACTCTCAGTAGTTGTAGCTATAACCTATGCTTAATAGACAGATCACATTGTGAAAAAAATGAGGTGGAGTTTTGCATCACAGTGGGAGTGGTCTATTAACCGTTAGTTATACCTACTGAAAGCAGGTTGAGAAGTTATTCTGCTGGTAATAAAATTATTATATATAGTAGAGGTCATATAACAGTGGCCTTCAGGGCAACTTAGCCTACTGGTGTATTTTGTTTGCTATATTCCTCAGTTATTGTTTTCATTGTTTTGATATATTTAAATGCCAGAAGGCAGTACCTATGTTCTCTAGTTTGTCACTATTCCATGTGCCTTATTATTTCTGCCTTCTGGGTGGAAGTATAGAATAGTGACTAAGTGTGGGCTCTGGGGTCAGCCCACTTGGGTCTGAATCCTGTTTCTACTAGTTACTATGCGTCTTTGGGCAGTTACTTAATATTTCTGTACCTCTGATTTCTCATCTTCAAACTGGGAATTGCATAATTTTGTAACTATTAGGTACAGGTATAAAGTCCAAAATTATAGAGCTGAGTAGTGCTTAGGAATGAAGCAATATGAAGGAATAGGAATGCTAATTCCCTGCTGCTGGGAGCACAGGGTTTGCAGAAACTATATGGAAAGCAAGGTGACAAAGTTTAGGTAAGTATTTCCACAGGTTTTGAATCCAATTTCACCCTTCTGTGTATACGTATTTCCCCCAAATTTTCAAAAATTTGCACATATTTCTACATGTTCTCTTATGTTCCCTATGTGTACATAAGGGAATGTGTAGCAGCACATTTAGTGAACATTTGTAACAGAGAACACATGAAGTCAAAATGGAAACATTTGTTTTGGAAGGCCTGAACGACCTAGATATCTATTGTTGGAGGTGTAGATTGGTCAAATGTAGCAGACACACATTATGGAATACTTCACAGCAGTTAGACACAATAAATTAGGTGCAACAGGGATGAAGCTTAATGTACAAAATGCACAGTTTGCAGGAACAGAGACAAAAAAATAAAGATTAAAATCATTAACTGATTGGGGGAGGTGGAAAGTAATGGCAGTCACGGTACAAGAATAGGGATAAATAAATAAAACACAGCGAATAATATTGATATGCCACAATCTAATGGGGTATTTTGAGCTGATACCACTGCCCCTGTAGTCCAAAATGAAATTAAATGGAAGAAGCATCAAACATAGAACACTTTCTTCATACAAGATGTGATGATAATTAAACAAGTTAATGCTTTTACACTGTTGGTGGGACTGTAAACTAATTCAGCCATTGTGGAAGACAGTGTGGCGATTCCTCAAAGATCTAGAACTAGAAATACCATTTTATGTCTGGAATTGGTGGGTTCTTGGTCTCGCTGACTTCAAGAATGAAGCCGTGGACCCTCGCAGTGAGTGTTACAGTTCTTAAAGATGGTATGTCCAGAGTTTGTTCCTTCTGATGTTTAGAGGTCTCTAGAGTTTCTTCCTTCTGGTGGGTTCGTGGTCTCGCTGACTTCAGGAGTGAAGCTGCAAACCTTCGCAGTGAGCGTTACAGCTCATAAAGGCAGTGCAGACCCAAAGAGTGAACAGCAGCAAGCTTTCTTGTGAAGAGCAAAAGAACAAAAAGAACAAAGCCTCCACAGCATGGAAAGGGACCCCAGCATGTTCCTGCTGTGGGCTCGGGTGGCCTGCTTTTATTCCCTTATTTGGCCCCACCCACATCCTGCTGATTGGTCCATTTTACAGAGAGTTGATTGGTCCATTATACAGAGTGCTGATTGGTCTGTTTTACAGAGTGCTGATTGGTCTGTTTTGACAGAGTGCTGATTGGTGCATTTATAAACCTTTATCTAGACACAGAGTGCTGATTGGTGTGTTTACAATCCTTTAGCTAAACAGAAATGTTTTCCAAGTCCCCTACCCGATTAGCTAGACATAGAGCACCAATTGGTGCGTTTACAAACCTTTAGCTAGACATAGAGCACTGATTGGTGCATTTATAATCCTTTAGTTAGACAGAAAAGTTCTCCAAATCCCCACCCCACCCAAAAGCCCAGCCAGCTTCACCTCTCAATTTGAGCCAGCCATGCCATTACTGGGTATATACCCAAAGGATTATAAATCATGCTGCTATAAAGACACACGCACTTGTGTGTTTATTGCGGCACTATTCACAATAGCAAAGACTTGGAACCAACCCAAATGTCCATCAATGATAGACTGGATTAAGAAAATGTGGCACATATACACCATGGAATACTATGCAGCCATAAAAAAGGATGAGTTCATGTCCTTTGTAGGGAGATGGATGAAGCTGGAAACCATCATTCTGAGCAAACTATCGCAAAGACAAAAAACCAAACAGCACATGTTCTCACTTGTAGGTGGGAATCGAGCAATGAGAACACTTAGACACAGGGTGGGGAACATCACACACCAGGGCCTGTCGTGGGGTGGGGGTGGGGGGAGGGGTAGCATTAGGAGATATACCTAATGTAAATGAGGAGTTAATGGGTGCAGCACACCAACATGGCACATGTATACATGTGTAAAAAACCTGCACTTTGTGCACATGTACCCTAGATCTTAAAGTATAATAATAAAAAAAAGCACCTAGAATATTGCCTAACTCATAAGTACTCAATAATTGTTAGTTATTCCCTCAGAAATGTAACTTGCTTAGCTCCAGAAGGCATTTTGGATGTGAAGTCAGGTATAAAGGAGTGCTCATTTGGAGAAGTGTTTTAACCTCAAATTGCTCATTTATCTGCTGTACCATGATATCAATCAATGAATGATTAGATATTTATAACATTTCTATTTCTTCTTACACCATCATTTACCCAGTTCTTCTCTCCGTATAGTTACGAGGAGTTCAGAGCCTCCCATGTAGTTGTACATATCTTCAGATTCATTTAAAGAAGAAAAGGACGCATTTGCTAAGAGCCTAAGGGATTTTAGCCAAAGTAAATGAATGAGAAGGTTTTAATTCACAAGGGTTCAAATTCATTTAGGCCTGTCATATCCTACAAAGGAAAATCAGCAACCAGAAAGGGGCAGTCAGGCATGATATTAAACAGCTGAGCGTGTCAAAATAATCACTTCGTCGTTATGGAATTCCATTCAGTACATCCGTGCTTGAGCTGTTGCCATTGTGTGGGATTTTCACACTTCTTGATAAATTGATCTGTTTTTCCTAATATAATTATCATGAAGTTTTCTCAGAAATGCATATTTAAACTGAATAAGTCCATTGGGTTATAATTCTTAGAATATTTGATTTAAACATCAAATACATTTAATTTGTAAAGTAGGTTTCCATATGGGAGGAATGCTATTTTTTACTATCTATTGGCACATGACAGAATTGGATGTACTTACTAGAAACCAGCAATTTTCTTCATATTCTTCAATTTCTTCCTGAACTTCTAAATAGAAATAATTAGACAACTAAAAGGTAAATTCCTCATACAGACACATGAAAGCCCGTGGTGTTTTTTAAGCTCAGCAATATGTTACCAGAAAAGTTCATTTTCAGGTCAGTCAGCAGGCCGACATCAGTGAATTGAAGAATTCACTAAATTATTAATACAGAACAACTTACTTTAACATTTCCCTTTAGACTTAGTACAGAAAAAGCATAGAAATAGGAATAAACTTCTTTTATACAATCAAAAGTGTATAATGGGAGCAGTAAATGGTCAGAAAAGAGATTCATTGTCAGTTTTTATGGGACATGGTTTTATCAAGAGACTTGGAGGTATTTTGTTGTATTTCAGAAAATTAGGAAGAACACAGACTATACAAGTAACAAATTGCTTTGTAGTAAAATATATTATTCTGAATATTAAACAAAAGATGTGCAGACAGAGATTGAGACAGGTGTATGTATTCAGTCTGTATCAGGTTTATGTGTAGGATATGTTTGCTTCAAAATATTTCCTTGCAACTTAGGCATGTTTATTCATTGTTTATTCTTACCGCATCAATCAAAACTTATCAGGAGTCTAATATCTCACTGACTCTTCTGGTCAAAAGTTTAGTTACCTTAAGTAGATATTTGAAGTTGATGAAATGCATTCATGCATTGATCATGAGCTGAACTATGATGTAAGTCATAAAAGGCCTGATTCACTTAAAAACTGACACTGATATTTTTTTAAAGGGGAAAAAAGCAAACAAAGAATGCACCTGTGCAGAAGTGTGCTGTTTACTACTGAGAGTTTAACAACAAAATATTGCAATCTGATTATAAACAAAATGACTCCAAAATATGTTATAAATACTTGAAGTTAAATATTTGAATAAATAGTATTTCCTATATGTTAAAGTAACATTTATTTGCTTTTCCATATTGTATTAGCGTACTCACGCTGCTGATAAAGATATACCTGAGACTGAGTAATTTATAAAGAAAAAGAAGTTTAATGGACTCACAGTTCTACGTGGCTGGGGAGGCCTCATAATCATGGCAGAAGGTGAAAGGCATGTCTTACATGGTGGCAGACAAGAGTGAATGAGAGAGAACCAAGTGAAGGGGGTTTCCCTTTATAAAACCATCAGATCTGGTGAGACTTATTCACTGCCATGAGAACAGTAAAGAGAAAACTGCCCCATGATTCAATTATCTCCTACCAGTTCCCTCCCACAACACATGGGAATTATGGAAGCGACAATTCAAGATAAGATTTGGGTGGTGACACAGCTAAACCATATTACATATTTATCTTGGTTATATTTATACTTTAAAAAATTTGTATTTTTAGTATTATAAAAGTAAAATACAGTCAGTTAGAAGAACTTAAAACATAAAAATTTTTAGAATATTATTTGCCAGGCGCGGTGGCTCACGCTTGTAATCCCAGCACTTTGGGAGGCCGAGACGGGCGGATCACGAGGTCAGGAGATCGAGACCACGGTGAAACCCCGTCTCTACTAAAAATACAAAAAATTAGCTGGGCGTGGTGGCGGGCGCCTGTAGTCCCAGCTACTCGGAGAGGCTGAGACAGGAGAATGGCGTGAACCTGGGAGGCGGAGCTTGCAGTGAGCCGAGATCGCACCACTGAACTCTAGCCTGGGTGGCAGAGTGAGACTCCCTCTCAAAAAAAAAAAAAAAAAAAAAGAATATTAAAATCACCTGTAATTTTAAAAAATATTAAATTTTAAAAAATTATTTTTCCCAGTCTTTGTCTTGCTTTTTGTTCAGATTTTCAAAAATTAAGTTAGATTTATACTTAAGAACTCATATGCTTTTCCTAATGATCATAAAGTTTCTAAAATTATAAATGCTTTTAAATACATCATTTCCATGGCTATGTAACACCCTGGTAGAAGAGTGATTCATAATTTAATCATTAGCAATATTTATATATTATTGTTAATTTTGTAAACACTTTCATACACAAAATCATTAGTGGAATAAAGAGGATGCTTTTTAAAAGTTTCTTAATATTTATTAGCATGTAATTTCAACTAAAGTTTACACAATTTATCTGGCCATATTAGAGAGCTCCATTTTTGTCACATGCTTGCCAACATTATTATTTTTAATTTTTATTGTTTTCATTTGCATTTCTGTAAATCCTAATGGAATTCAATATTTTTAAAATGTGTATTAGTTATAATTGTTCATTTTCTAAATTTTCTGTTGCTGTAACTGTGTATTCTTTGGGACCATTATACTTTTTATAATTCATTTGAATGAATTATCCCTATTAATGATATTAACTTTCATTTGCTATATTTGTAGAATACATATTTTAAATTTATTTGCTTTTTATTTTGTTAACAGTGTTTCTTAGTTTTAGAAATTTGTCCTTTGTTTAATTACATTCTTAATTTCTTGTATACACAGAAAATCTTTTCTCATTCCAAAAGCAAAATTATATTCCTCATGTATATTTTCCTATTTTAAAGTTTTTTTTTTATGTTGTACATTTAATCCATCCATTTTTCTAGATTTAATTGTGGTACATAGTATCAGATAAATATCTAAGAGTTTCTCCTAAATATTGATGGTATTGTCTGAGTATAACTTTCTAACACACTATTTAAATTGCAACACAAATGTGTGTGAAATTTAGTATTAATATATGTTTCAAAATGTGACAGTTTTTAATGATTCTTCTTTTTTTTCTTTTTTCTTTTTTTTTTTTTTGAGATGGAGTCTTGCTCTGTTGCCCAGGCTGGAGAGCAACGGTGCAATCTCAGCTCACTGCAACCTCCACCTCCCAGGTTCAAGCGATTCTTCTGCCTCAGCCTCCCAAGTAGCTGGGACTACAGGCATGTGCCACTATGCCTGGCTAATTTTGTATTTTTAGTAGAGGTGGGGTTTCACCACGTTAGCCAGGCTGGTCTTGAACTCCTGACCTCAGGAGATCCACCTGCCTCGGCCTCCCAAAGTGCTGGGATTACAGGCGTGAGCCACTGTGCCCGGCCAGTGATTCTTCTAAATATGCTTTTGACACTGCCATACCACTGTGCTGTTGAATCTCTGGGTATGTTCTATTAGATTGTTGAGCCAGCTCCCATCATCATCATCACTACTACTTATTTTCCTTATTTTTTGTCTTCCTTTTCTTGTGCTCTTTGTCCTCCTCTTTCCTTTCCCTTTATCTTTCTTCTTTCTCTTTTTTTTTTTTCTATTTCTTTTCCTGATTATTTTTCTTTTGAGACCTAGTCTCCACTGTGTCAACCAGGCTGGATTGCAGTGGTGTGATCTCAGCTCACTGCAGCCTCCACCTCCCGGGTTCAAGCAATTCTCCTGCCTCAGCCTCCTAAATTGCTGGGAGTACAGGTGCATGCCACCACCCTCAGCTAATTTTTGTATTTTTAGTAGAGGCAGGGTTTCCCCATGTTGGTCAGGCTGGTTTTGAACTCCTGACCTCATGATCTTCCCGCCTTGGCTTCCCAAAGTGCTGGGATTACAGGTGTGAACCACCATGCCTGACCTATTTTTCTTATACTTTAAGTTATTTCTTTGTTACATTTTAAAATTTGCTAATAGCATGGATATCTTACATCATCTTTTTACAAAATAAGTTATGAACACAAAAAAATTAACTCAAAATGGATTAAAGACTTACATGTAATACCTAGAAATGTAAATCTTCTAGAAAAAAATCATAGGTAGGAAAACTCTTTGGCACTGGTCTTGATAGTAATTTTTTTGGTATGACACTAAGAGCACAGATGAAAAAAATAAAACAAGGGGTACTATACCAATCTTAAAACCTTCTGTACATCAAAGAGAATAATCAACAAAATAAAGGACAACCTATGGAAGGGGAGAGAACATTTGCAAACCATATATCTGGGGACTCTCAATTTCAAAAATATTTAAATAACATACAACTAAATAGCAAAATCAAATAATGTGATAAAAAATTGGCAAAGGATCTGAGCAGAGATTTCACAAAATAAAACATCAAATGGCCAACAGGTTTATGAAAAGGTGCTCAACATCCATAATCATCAGAAAAATGCAGATCAAAACCACGATGATATATCACCACATTGGTTAGGATATCTGTTGTGCAAAAAAACAAAAAAGGATTACGAGTGTTGATGAGGATGTGGAGAAAAGAGACCTCTTATACACACTGTTCATGGAAATATAATTTGGTACAACCAGTATGGAAAACAGCATGCACTCCCATGTTGTTTTTGCAGCATTATTCCCAATAGTCAAGGAATCAACCTGAGGGTTCGCCAAGGAATAAATGGTAAAGAAAATGTACTAGATACATACAATGGAAAACTATTCAGTATTTAAAAAAGAGGGAAATTTTGCCTTCCATTTGCAATAACATGGATGAGCCCAGAGGGTATTTTGCCAACTGAAATAAGCCAGGCGCAGAGAGACAAATACCACATGATTTAATTTATATGTGGAACCTAAAAAAGGTGAACTTATAGAAGTAGAGGTAGAGAGTCGATTGCTGATTGCCAGGGCCTGGAGATGGAAGAGTGGGGAATGGGGAATGGGGAGATATTGGCAAAAAGATACAAACCCTCAGTTATAACATGAATAAGTTCTGGAGATCTAATGTACAATGTCATGATTAGAGTTAACAATGCTGTATTGTATGCTTTAAATTTGCTAGGAGTAGATTGCCCCCCCCCACACACACACACACATACACATACACACAAGCTATGTGAGATTATAGATATGTGAGTTAGTTTGAGTGTGATAGTCATTTCACAGTGTATATATCTGTAAATCATCACATTGTCCACATTAAGTAACACAGTTTGTATTTGTCAGTTGTACCTCAGTGAAGAAAAAAACTATGAGGAGTAATAAAAACAAAAAAATAGTGAAAACATCACGGCAATAATAAACTTAAAACTGTTACTGAAATGCCAGCAATTTGGTTTAGGTCCTGCTGCTCACTGCATAGAAAGCCAATTACTGAGACAATGAGTATTGCCAAGGAAGAAGGCTTTAATTGGGTGCCACTGCTGAGGAGTTGGGAGATCAGCCTCAAATCCATCTCTCTGCTGCGCTACAATTGGGAGTTTATATAGCAGAGAAGGAATGTAACTAAGTGTAGGAAAACAGGAATTAGAGAGGGATAAGGAAGAGGAGTTGGTCAACAGGAAACAGGAGGTTGGTTTGGCAATCATGACACTTGAAGAGTCTGGCATCTCATTGTCTGGATGCAGTGATCTGGCGAGTTTCAGTTCCTTGATACTATTTGGAAGGCCTGATGGTTTTCCTGAGGAAGAAACTCAGATAAGACAAATATAAAGTTTCAGGCTTTAAGACAAAGAGAGGCTAAGCGTGGTGGCTCACGCCTGTAATCCCAGCACTTTGGGAGGCTGTAGCAGGTGAATCACTTGAGGTCAGGAGTTTGAGATCAGCCTGGCCAACATGGTGAAACCCTGTCTCTACTAAAAACACAAAAATTAGCTTGCATGGTGGCACACACCTGTAGTCCCAGCTACTTGGGAAGCTGAGACAGGAGAGTCACTTGAACCTAGGAGATGGAGGTTTCGGTGAGCCGAGATCATGCCATTGCACTCCAGCCTGGGTGACAGAGCAAGATTCTGTCTCAATCAATCAATCAATCAATCAAATAGAGTAAAAAAAAAAAAAAAACCAAGGGTCAATTTTTATGTTTATCCAAAAAACAGTAAACATCAGTTCTATGGACCAATTGGGCCAATTTCAAAACTGTTAAAAATATGATATATAAATAAATATGCTATGTTTCTAAGGAGAATATAGGCAGATGTTTGATTTATTCAGAATATTCCTATATATTATACTATTTTCTTAGCTCATCATTTTAATTCCATACATAAGGATACATGAGTGAAAATCAATGCTTAGTAATGAGCACTGTGTGCAATACTAAATATTCTTTCAATGTGGGGAAAAGGAAGAAAGCAATTTATTATAATTAAGCAATTGAAGACACCCTTTTTAGACAGATTTTTTTTCAGCTCTGTATCTATTTTATGACTGTGCAACATGGCATTTAAGAAAAAATCCCATCTTCAATGATCGTACTTCACTCAACAGTAACAGAATACACCACCCAATATTATGCCACTTTGACATTAGGATTATTTTTAAGGATTATTTTGAGCTATACACATTTGGGAAATAGACAGTGAAAAAAAGGGCATTCTAAACCTCCCTTTTCTTCCTAAAATCAGGAGATTAAAAACTCCCTTGTGAAAGACACCTCCTTCCCCCATAAAAGTAGTCATAGCCAAGAGAATTCTATGCAAACATACTTTGTTAAAATAATTCTCATCTTCTTTTAGCCTCCCCACATAATTTAGTTACTGTTACACAATTGCCTCTTTTTGTTCAACCTGTTATAAAAGCTTTTAGTGCTGGGTGCAATGGATCATGCCTGTAGTCTTGGCACTTTGGGAGATGGAGGTGGGAGAATCCCTTGTGCCCAGGAGTTCAAGACCAGCCTGGGAAACATAACAAGACCTCCATCACTACAAAAAAAGAAAGAAAGAAAAAAAAAAAAACAAAAGAAAAAAATAAAAATTAAATTAGCTGGGCATGGTGGTGTACACCTGTAGTCCCAGCTACAGAGAAGGCTGAGGTGAGAGGATATAGCTTGAGCCCGGGAGGTCAAGGCTGCAGTGAGCCATGAGCCATGATCGTGCCACTGCATGTTCTCATGAAGGCTCTCATATCACATAAGACTTATATTAAATTTGTATTCTCAGGCCCAGCTGAAAGCTAAGGAGATAGAGGTAAAATTTTGCCTCCTCAACATCAGCATGTTCAGATTACTGCTATTTTTTTCCAAATCGCATTACCAGATAGTCACTATGCTCTGAATTTTCACTTGCCTGTTCATTTATTTACTCATTGTAGCAATATTTATTGAATGTTTCCTATGCACCTAGAATATAGGCTCTATTTTCATTGTACAGTATTTGATGGCAGAGGTAGATAAACCAACCACTGGCGACAAATATAGTCATATGGTTACTACCAGTTGTGGTGAGCATTGGACTAGCAATAACAAAGGCAAATATGTGTGAGAGAGACAGAGTTATGCGACTGAGGCTAGGCTACTGTGGATAAGGTTTGGAGGGAAGGCCTCTCTAGCTGACATTTGATTTGTTACCATGAGACACACAGGGAGACATGAGATTTCCCTAAGCAGAGATAGAGCCTTGGGAGCTAGAGACAGTTCAACCACAGCCAGTGGACCATGGAAAGGAGGGAGTCTTATTTTATTTTAAATGCATTAAAAAGTCATTGCCAGGTTTTAAGGAAAGGAAAGACATTACTTAATAAAAAGATTATCTGATGGCTTTGTGGAAAATGGGTAATATGAGGGCAGGATGATTGACTGAGTAATGTGGTAGTCCAGGTGAGCTATGATAATGGCTTGGAATAAGATTATGGCAGTAGAAATGAAGAGGACTTGGAAGATTTATGATCCATTTTGTAGAAAGTATTGACAGAACAGGTTGATAAGATGAATGCAGGGAATTAAAGAAATAAGCAAATTGGCATCTTAAGTAGTTTGCTTGAGCTATTGTCTGGATGGTTTTGCCGTTTACTGAGAAGGGATAGAATGAGAGAGGAATAGATTTGGGTGAGGGTGGAGATTAACAGATTAATTCTAATGCTTTTGTTATGAGATGTCTAAATAGCCATCCAAGCAGAGATACCAAACAGGCAGTTGGATATTATCTTAACTCAAAGAAATGGGAGAGCTAGAGGTAAGGGGAAATAAAAAGTCCACAGTGATTTTTTTTTTTTAAAGTCTCTGTTATTAACGTCATGGAGCTATTCAAAGCTATGTGTTCAGATAGGTCTCCCAGCCAAAGCAGTAGGTAGATAATAAGAACTAGAATAAAACTTCAATACATTACAAATTCATTTTTCATTAATTCAGCTTATATTTGAAGTTTACATTAAAGCATTCTAATTTTCCAAATGTCCTGCTGGTAATGTGTTATCACATGTATTAACTGTTTTGAAATGGTATTATTACCCTTATAAGCACATGACTATTCTTAGAAAATGAGCTATATCAAACTTTGATACAATTTCACAACTTTTGACAAAGACTCATATCTGCAGGTACTATGGGTGTAATGTTTTCTGGTGTGGAATAATGTGTGATAAAACTCCCCAAACTCTATAATAAGTTTATGCATATTAGCCATTGAGAAATTCAGACATGATCATATTCCTGCGGCTCCTCTGTGGGAGCTGGATTAAAACATATGTCAGCCCAAAGTCTCTGCATTCACTGTTCAGTTTCTATGTCACATATTCTTTACACTTAAAGAAATTCCTATAGGCATGAATGTAATAAGATTGCAGCAACAGTACTTATTATCCCTTGGTTCAACAGATTCCGGATGCCTGCTCTGTGTGATCAGAAACATCTATGCATAAAGGAGTTAGTATATATGACTATGTTGAACACTGATAATCACAAGTCACTTACACAACACTTTGCTACTTTCAAGAGACACCTCCGCCTTTTACTTTTAACCTTCATGATGAAGCAGTGGAGTAGATGAAGCAGAGATGTAGTAAATGAAGAAACTGAAGCAAACGAATACTATAGGCCTAGAGTCCCATATTTATTAAAGAGCAAAGCTGTGATTGGAGGGAAAAAAAACCTTCCAAAGTTTAGTCCATACCTTCTACAGAAACACAACACTGACAGAGAAAACAATGTGCATTAAAAGTATAAAAGTATGCATTTAAAAGTATAGCATATCTCCTAGAAAAAGTTCTAAAATAAGAATTAGTACATATGGTGTCTAGGCCACTTAGATTAGCTATATGTCACTGGAAAAGACACATGACATCCATAGGCTTCAGGATTTTTTTTAAGATCTATTCCCCACAGTAATTCAACTTCTTTTTATTGAGTTTCAAGTTAGAATAATACAGTGCACAGTCTTAACTTTACAATGCAATGACTTTTTAAAAATATATACACTCATGTAACCACCAAAGTCAAGATAAATTACTTCCACCACCCAGAAGCCCCTTTCTCCCAACTTCCAGTCAATACTTCCCATAAAATCAACACCATTATGACTTCTTTCACCGTAGATTCATTTTGTTTGTTTGCGAACTTTAAAGAATCACAAAATACCTATCCCTTGGTGTCTAGCTCTTTACTTTTTAAGAATCAAGGTTTTAAGTGAATTATAACATACAGTGAAGTGCACAAATAAGTATATAGCTACTTGAATTTTCACTAAATATATCCATCCAAGTAACCAGCACCCAGATCAAAAATTAAAACCTTACCAGCACTCCAGGATCCCCTGTCATGTCCCTTTCAATCAGGAACTGATTTCTAAGACTATAGGTTAGTTCACCTTTATGTAAGTGGGAACATAGAGTGTGCACACTTCTGTGTTTGATGTCTTTCACCCCAATTATATTTGGTAGATTTATCTATATTAATGTGTATAGTTCTAGTTTTATTCTTTTTCACTTCTGTTTAGTACTTCATTGAAAGACTATACCAACAGTTTTAGAAATCCACTTTATATTTTTGGACATGTGAATTGTTTGCAGTGTTGGTCTATTATGAATCGTGCTGCTGAGAGTATTATTGTTTGTGTATTTTTGTGAATATATGTGTGCATTTCTGTTGGATATATACCTAGTAGTGGAACCACATATGTTCATGTTTGGGAGATAGTGCCGAACAGTTTTGTAAAGTGATTACCAGCATTTTATGAAAATTTGAGCTATTCTACATCCATGTCTGCACTACACAGTGATGTGTTGATAAACTGGCTCTTTGGAGAAGAAAATTCGACCTCAAGAGTTCTTATCTTTTTTTTTTTTTTTTTTTTTTTTGAGACGTTGTCTGGCTCTGTCACCCAGGCTGGAGTGCAGTGGCGCAATCTCGGCTCACTACAAGCTCCGCCTCCCAGGTTCACGCCATTCTTCTGCCTCAGCCTCCTGAGTAGCTGGGACTACAGGCGCCCACCACCACACCCGGCCAATTTTTTGTATTTTTAGTACAGACGGGGTTTCACCGTGTTAGCCAGGATGGTCTCGATCTCCTGACCTCGTGATCCGCCTGCCTCGGCCTCCCAAAGTGCTGGGATTACAGGCGTGAGCCACCTCGCCCGGCCCTAAGAGTTCTTATCTTTAAATGAGGGTGAAGTTGACTTCATTCAAACATTTATTTATTCAGGAAACACTTGACATTGTGCTAGATATAATCCTTATCACCTAAACTAGTATAGAAGACAAATTGATTAAAATAAGGTGTTATTGGTGTGAAAGACATGTAACCAAGATGTTAATAATAATTCATAGTTGGGACATTTAATCTTGACTCACCCATTTATTGAAAATATTATGGACTGTTTTTTTATGTTCCATGAATTGTGCCAGATGCTAAAAACATAAAAGTGAATAATGAAGGATTTGAAGGATAAGAGTTAGCTCAGTAAACAGAGAATGATGAGAGGCTGGAACAGAACATATTAGGCAATAAAGGAAGCAAGTTGGAAAGAGATGAGACTGGAAAGGGAGGCAGGAGTCTGTTTATGAAGGTTCCTCGCTTGCTGTGGTTAAGTAGTAGATACGTAATCCAAAAATCCATGAAGAGCTGGAGAGGGAAGCAGGAAGATGACAGGGTCAGATCTGTGTTGTAAGCAATCACACTGGCAGCAATGTGAAGATGGGATTAGGGGAGCCATGGCCAGAGGCAGAGGTCATTCATGAGACTGTTGTAAGGGACTAATGACTTCATCCCTTGAAGGACAATGTGGCAACATCCATAACAATAGAAAATGTTCATTCTCTTTAATTCCGGTTCTAGGGGATGATCCCACAAATATATTCAAATGTGTGAGAGGTGTTCAGGATTATTTGACACAGTAAAAGACTGTTAAAACTGTTTTTCAGTGCTACACTAATGGTTAATTAAATGATATAACATCTATACCACATAGAGATGAAAAATAATATTGTAGATGTATGTATAATGAGACAAAATAATAAAAAAGCTATGTTGTTGAGTGAGAAAAAAGCAAAAAGGATTAGGGAAGGTATATATAATGAGTTGCTGCACAGTTAGCTGAAGATCATTAACATACAAAGAGTGAATGAAAGAAGAAAATGTAGGCAAGGGGACTTAAAATAAGTAAGCATAAAAATGGGAAGGAAGTCAAAGGAGAATTAGATACTATTAGTGACATAAAAGTGGGTTTTAAGAAGGAGAAAGTGATAAGTGGTGACAGATACCTCAGAGAGACCAGTCAAAGAAGAGCCGAAAAGTGTCCACAAGATTTAGTAATAGGAGGCCAGTCATAGGTGGCTTTGATAATTGACATCCTAGGTAGTTTTGAGAATTATTCCATTAGAGTTCCTGGCTTTTCATTTTTTTCAGCAACATAAGGAAGAGAAGAGCTTCTAAGTCAGGGTAACCTTTACTCACAGACACATACTACTAGCACAATATGGTATTAACATAAAATAAGTTTATTAATGAAAATGTTCAAATACAGAGCAATAATTCCCTAGGCTCTTATTATCTCATGGAAAGACTTATGCTTGGGTTAGCACAGCTGGACTAAGAGCAACATAAAAAGGACCCAAGGGAGGAAAAAGGAGCCTGCCAACATCTAGGTGACAGTGTAGCAAGAGCTTCCTGGTCAAGTAAGTCTCTTAGAAAGCAGAGGCTGATGCTGGAGAGCTGTATTTTTTCATTGAACTGACTCAGACTTGCTGAACCAGCTGTTTGCTGACTTCCTAAAAGAGGGAGGAACTAAAACTCCAGGACATCCACAATCGTCTCTCCAGGTCTACTTTACTATTCCTTAGAAGCTCACTAAATAGAATTCTCTCCAGACACTAGATTTGATGTCAAATTGCAGCATTTTCCAATGTGTAGTTCTGGAGTAGAATATTGATAAGGCCATTTGTAGCTTGGTCAAATGGCCAAACGGGAAGTGACATTTTCAAACTTATGATAAAATCATGTTACTACCTACTGTCTAGGGATGTCATGGATGATCTGAGGGGCTGCCATTTCATATTCGAAATTGGAATACAGGGAATTATTCCTTAATTCCCTACCTACATCCTGAGGTCAACGTATTTGTGCCCAACTAGTCTTTCATCCTTCCTTGAGAATAAATCAGACACTCTGCTCTTTATTTGCAGTTATAAATTTCATAAACATTCAATAGATTGCCAATTCGGCTTCATCCACATCTCTGTGTGGATGAGCGTGGTCAATTAACCACTGAAGTGAAAGTAAGTGTCCAACTTTATATTTCTAGATTTGTGCTCCACCTGAACAACATATTTGTCAAAGTAATTTCTCTTGAGTCAATTCTGAGTTGTTTTCGGTGGTCCTCATTGTTAAGTCAACGGTGAAGTTAAGTCAGCATTGTTTTAGCAACTATTATTGAGAAGTGATGGTTGCATTTTGTTGTTGTTATTACTATTCCATTATTATTCTGTATTGGCAGGTATTGTAGACAAGTTAAAAACTGAGTATGTGAATAAATTGTTTTGTCCGTTTCTATAATCGTCGTTCAATCTGGCACAATAATAAAAGAGCACACCATGAAGATGAACACATCTGATGGCATGCTACATCTGTCCACCATGATGATAACCTGCTGACAGCCAATGGCACTGAGTAGAACTTCAGGCTATAGTCCCTGATCTGCACTTCAAGTTGTACTCTTGATTGTAGAGCACATCATCCTAAGGTCTAATTAGGGTTGTACTACAAAGAGCACGCTCACGGGGACAACCCCTATGTGTAACATAAATATTGAATGTATGATTAAGTCATCATAGTTGTTTTCATGAGAGGGGTTTCTTTTAATACTAGTTATTTTTGTGGTCTGTAGTTGTATCTAGCTGTAGTTTTAATGTGCATTTCCTTGGTAACTAAAGTGTACCCTAGTAATTTCAATATTCACTTTTGTAAAGTGTTAGTTTAGTGTTGTTTTTTAGCCTTATTTTCTTTTTCATTAAAAAGCCTAAACATTATTTAACATTTAGCCATTTTTATTTATCTTGGCAGTACTGACTTCAAGTTTATTTTGTGAACAGAGAACATATTCTCTGTGATTTTAATAATTTGGAATTTTTGAGATTTGCTTTATGGTGTAAAATATAATCTACCTTGGTAAATGTTCAAATGTGCACCTAAAAGAATGTGTGTCATGCACTTATTTGCACAGTTTCAAAGATGACAAATTAAGCCAAATTGACGAATTGTACATTCTGTCATTAGTGATATTTTGTATGTTTTTTCTAATTAGAAAGTTATGGTAAATTATTCAGCTATGATTATGCATTTGCCTAAGTTTACATTTACTTTTTTCAACTTTTGTCTTTTATATTTTGAAGATACATTATTTGTTGTATGCACATTCAGGATTACTTTGTGTTTTTGTTAAACTGCCCCTTTTATCATTGTAAAGAGGCCAATTTATTTCTTGTAATATTTTTGCCTTAAAGTCTGCTTTGACTGGTACTGACATAGTAATTTTCCTTGCTTAATGTTTGCTTGGTATATGTTTTGTCATCATTTACTTTTATGTGTCTTATGTTCTTATATCTGATGTTTGTCTGTGTAATAAAATTAGTATTTTTTTTTTTTTTTACTAGTGTGACAATCTTTGCCTTTTAATTATTTGGTTCACTTCGATTTTTTAAATCTACTGTTTTGTTCTGTTTAAAGTCTATCATCTTTCTGTTTGTTTTTTACTTGTTTCATCTGTTCTTTTATTTCTTATTTATCATTTCTTGGCTTTTATTGCGTTAATTATTTTTATAATTGATTTTGTTCTTTACAATTGACTTTTCAGTTACACATGTTTATTCATTGTATAGTTAAATTTGTTTTCAATGTACCTTCTTGATTTGTTGTAGCCTATTTTAAGATAGCACTTTTATTACTTCCCAAACAATCCAAGAAACTGTTACTTTACTTTCTTATCCCTTCCGCCTTTTGTGCTATCTTGTCATATATTTTATTTCTACATATGTTATAAACCCTACAGGGGAAGCATAGCTTGCAATGACTAAAAAAACACCACATAGTATAACTTCTTCAAGATAACTGGTAAAGTTGCATTCTGAAAATTCTTAGGGGATACATGTAAAAAAGATGAAAACCAAAATACTCAGTGCCACTTTTCGGTGTTGTCATAGGCATCCAGGACTCTGATCTCAGCCAACTTCTCAATTGTAAAGATGAAATTTACTACACTAGTAGCCAAAAAGTTTATATATATTGTTTATATATATTATATATATTATTTATATATATTATATATATTATTTATATATATTATATAATATATATTATTTATATATGTATTTAAATTTACTCTTAGCCAATACTTTTTTTTTTTTTTTTTGAGACAGAGTCTTGCTGTGTGGCCCAGGCTGGAGTGCAGTGGCTCGATCTCGGCTCACTATAAGCTCCGCCTCCCAGGTTCACATCATTCTCCTGCCTCAGCCTCCAGAGTAGCTGGGACTACAGGCGCCCACCATCACGCCTGGTTAAGTTTTTGTATTTTTAGTAGAGATGGGATTTCATTGTGATAGCCAGGATGATGTGGATCTCCTGACTCGTGATCCACCCACCTCGGCTTCCCAAAGTGCTGGGATTACAGGCGTTAGCCACCGTGTCCGGCTGCCAATACAGTCTTTATTATTTTCTACTTTTTAAACACTTACCTTACTAGAAACTATGATTTAGATGAATCTTTTAGATGAAATTAATTTGTAACTTTTCTGCATTTGTTTGTAGCTATTTCCTGTTCCCAGCTTTACATTTTCATATAATTCAACCATATGTTTAAGTCCCAGACCTTCTACTCTCTCCAGCAAGCATGACATGACTCCTTCAGTGAGCACCTCACTTATTTCAAATTTATGAGTAGCTCTCTTACATTGTTTTCCCAACCATTACTTTGTATAACTGTAATTAGACATGTATGTCATCTTCCTCACTAGACCTAAGTTCCTTAATGTCAGATATTAAATATATTTTCTTTATATGTTCTCAATGAAATATTTTCTTTTATATTGTCTATGAAAACATAGAATAATCAATTGAAACATGGACATAGCCTTCATGGTATGCATTAGTAAAAACATTGGTATTTCTACAGCATGTTTAAGCCAGAGCTAATTTTGAAGCCTCTGCTTTGTCAATGGATTCTTGTGTAGATAGATACAAGGTGACTGTAGCTGAATGCTTCATTAAGCAGTGGGAGTTTTGAGCCAGGGGCAATATATCAGGGATTAATTGTCAGTTGGTAAGCAAATTATATAACGATCAAAGTTACACAAAGATTACACTGTCTTAAGAATAAAAGTTAGCCAGGATGGCATAAATGAACTGATAATCAGGTAGGAAGACGTTATGGCAAGGAATGTGTTTCCTTAAACAACCTTTAAAACTAACAGAATTTTAATAAGATATTGCCCCCAGTCAATAATATTCTACTGAAAAATAATGAAACCTGCAAGGGTGATGGTTGCAATTCTGCAGGCACCCAGAGACTCTGTAGGAGGCCTGCACATGCTTCTTCCCTGCCTCTCCTACTATTTACAAACATAATGAAAACGAAAATGAATATGCTGCTTGACTGCTACTCTAACAGCAAGGACTGTGAGAAGAATATTGTTTTAGTTTGTCTGTCAGGGTGACCTTTATGAATTTCACTGTTGCTAGAAAACTCAGGCTGATGGGACAACGTTCTCATTTCTTTGAGAAAGATTTGAAAGTTCACAGGAACTACTTTTAAAGTTACTTCTTGGAGAAGTTTTGCTTTTTTATTTGGATTTAGTTCACTTTGTTTTTATATTAAAACGTATGATTAATTTATGATTTTGACAAATGAAGATGAATAAAGGGAGATTGAGTATAACTTCTCAGTAATTGCTAAATGAAATTTGGGAATTGTCAGTCCATGTATTGCTTTGATCTTTTATGTGACCAGTAGGAATCACTTAGCCACTTTCTAGATTTCACAATAATACTATATATAGTATTTATATTATGTATAAGTAGTATATAGAATATTTATATTATATATAAATATAATATATAATTATATATTATTATATATTTAATATATATATTTACTTATATATAAACATACTATATATTATAGTAATTATTATAGTAAATATATTATATATAGTAATAATTACATGTAATTATATATTATATAAAATATATTATATAAAAATATACTATATATAGTATTTATATATAAATATATATATGAGGGATACTATATATAGTATTCTTCATAATACTATATAAACCAGATCTCAGAAGCTTTTAGGTACATATTTTTAATGCCATTATTATGCTAGCACTTGAAAGAGAAGCAGAAGCCTTCACATTTCAACCCAAGATCAAACATTGCTTTTTCTCTGAAATAAAGATTACAGAGGCATCAGGTTTTCTACACATGAAATGAACATGTGGTGTGAAATGTTATGAGTATCCTTGTATATGAGAAAGCCAGAAAGTCAAGGAGACACAGAGAGAAAATTCAGAATTGTTCTGGGTTGGAATTCTGGCTTTCTCTAAAGATCCCTGCATTTGGAAGTCAGAAAGCTTTGCAGCATGAAATCTTTGATCCAAAACCCTCTTTTGACTTTTCAGAAAGGCCTTCAGACACTTACTCAAACCTATTAACTACACAGGATTCTAAGTAGCCAGATGAGCTGATCTCAGACAAAAGCAGATTAGAAACAGCAATCGGAAAGACCAGTGCTGTGAAAGGCAGGCTGTTGGTAGCAGAGCAGTCATCTGATATCATGATGCTAAGAAAGACAAATCAAACCTCCTGTATGCCAAGCTAGCGCAATTTCTGATTGGTCACGATCTTAGCTATCATGGAAATTTAAGATTTGTATTATGGGGAAATAAACCTGGACCCATAAACAGTAATTCATTTTAGAGATCCATTTTCCATCAAGCTTTAAGCTCTGTTATCTGGCAATTTGTTATGTGGAATACTCTAATGATACTGAAATGATGGTCGCCTTCCTTCCTTGATTAGCACTTGGCCAAAACCTCAATTCTGGAGTGTTTTAGATTTGAAATAGTCTCACAGTGATTATCTTGTTTGAAATCTGCAGTCATCCTGGGAGGCAGGCAGGGCAAGTATTATTATTTTAATTGTGTAGATAGAACACTAGAAACCCAGAATAATCAGTGGCTTTCTCATTTCACATGACAGTAAAAATACAAAACACAACAAAAAGCAAAAATGCAGTCAAGTCATCTCCTGTTTACTCCTCATTACCCTCCACTGAACCACGTCCTTCATTTGGGAACTTGTTAGATTGGAGTCTCAGTGGCCACACTCCTTCTTGTCTGGGTAAGATGGGAAGTTCTTCCAGGCAGTTTTAGAAAGCAGACTTTTTACTGAGTTATTTTAGCATTATCATGTGTAAAGAAAAGTTAGAATTTGTTAAAGAAACATGATATAAATGAATTCAAATATAGTCTAAGTTCTTTAGACTTCTGTTTCTAAATCCCGCATGATTCCTACTACTCTAGACATGTAAGATGAATATGATGGCCTTTGACTTATACTGCAATGTTGTAAGCAAAAGAGGAAATTCAACTGATGCTACTTGCAAAAGACAATGCCAGGTTTTATGTAAAATAATCTCGTACTTACAAATGAATGGCTCTTTAAAACTGTATAACCACATGCTAAAACATTGAGATGTGTTTTTAATGAATGTATGGTTATTGCTTTGGTGTAAAATCTTGCATTCAAGGATTACATACAAATCGAGTGCCTTTGAGTACTGTTATATGATAGGTACTAGAAATAGTCAGGTAAATATAAAAGGCGTGTCATTTATTCTCTCAGAACTTTGAATCACAGTGTTCTGGTTCAATAAGCAAGTGTTTCAACAATGATTACAAACATGTAATAGCATGCAATTACTATTTTGCAAGAATCATATTATCACCAATACGCAATCATTACTATGAATGCTACACAAATATTATTGGTGTACTTTATTAAAATAAAATTTGTATACATATTAAATATACAGTTGTTACTATAATTTAATAACACATATATTGAATTGCATTAAAAGTGGATGCCAAAGAAAATGTAAGGATTAGTGAAGAGAATTAAAAAAAAACTTCACCTTTTTTGCTTTCTTTGTGTGACACATAAAGTTAAAACCTGCATGATTCATATTCATAACTATAGTAATTTTAAAATAGCTCAGCAATAAACAGCATTTCTTCTCTCACAGAGATACTAAGATAACCTCAGAGTTCCCATCTATGCTATAACTATATAAATAACAATATATTGCTATTGTGATTTTTAGTGTTCTGGAATAAGTCTATTTTTATAGCTATTTTCACAACAGTTATACTACAGGGACTACAAGTTAAACTCTTTGGTTGCAAAAATATTCACAATTCTTAAACTCAAGTAAAAGTGAGCAAAATGTAAGGAGAGACTATTTTGTGTCTTTGAAGTATCAGTGATCTGGGTTTGAAACAACCCAGAGATTCTCTGGCCATGTGACAAATAGGTAATTTAGTTATATTTTCTAAACCTCAGTTTTCTCATTGGTACAGGGATGGCTGTGAGGACTGAGAGTGGTATGTATGTGAAAATTGCAGCGTGGTGCCTGGAACATAGTAAGCACTCAGGAAATGGTAACACCGAGACAAAGGCATGTACAGTAGGAGATTGGTTTTCTTTTTTGTCTTGAAGATTTGTATCACCTAGTGATATTGTTCTTATAATTAACTTTTAATATGTTTAATACATTTCAAAATATATTTTTGTATCTTATTTTATACTGAGTTTTAGAGAATGGTGACTCAATCAACAAGCACTGATGAGTTGATGCTGTGCACAGTGTATCATGCACAATGCTGTGCAGAGATGAAGGGGCTTGTACATTGCTCCCACAGTCAGAGAACTGTCACCAGGAGGCATTTTTCTTACAGATCAGCAACGCAGATGTTTCCACTAGGGGTAAATGTTAGAACAAAATAAAAGAATAGACATAGATACAGCTATTGCAAATAAATGCATGATTTAAAATTCAAACATCTCTCTTATCAAGTGGTATTCATGAATTAATTAGATCTCCCCCAAGTGTAGCTTACTTAATAAGAATTGTGTTTATCAAAATTATGGTATTCTCATTCACTGTAGAGCTATGGTTATTAAAAATGGTAGAGGAAAGTGTGCTTTTGGGAAGGCAAATTTCACACACCTAAGTTGTGTGTGCATTCATAGTAAAAGCAATGGCACCAGCCCGAGGACACATTAGTCAATGGCAACTCAGCCTAATGAAGACACAACTATGATTATCATACACAATGGCTTCCACTTGCTATTTACCTCATAGAACCATTGTATTTATAAATTTCACTTACCACCTTTCACAGCCCTCCTTGTCATTGTGTTTTGCAGTTTCCTCATCTCTAGAGTGAAAGGACTAAACGAATGAATTTCTACAGTTTGATGACTCTGTCTTGCAAGAAAGATTGCAATTTCTTTGCTGTCAGAGACATAATCTGTTTTATTTATCTTTGCATATTTCATAATGCTCAGTAAATGATAAATAAATGACATTTAAAATATATCTTATTTTCCTTCTGAATGGTAGTTATACATACTTACTAGTAGTATCTTTCATATGGGCTCATTTGAATGAGTGGGTACTAGCTTTAATATTTTCATAAAGTGCAAAGCCAGAGATAAAAGACAAAGGGATAAAGGAAGAATTTTTTTCCTCTCTCTCTACATACACACACACACACACACACGCACACACACACACACGCACGCACACACACATTTTCCCTTAAACATCAAGTTGTAGAACTGGTGTGTGTGTTTACAGACTTTTTTTAAATTCCAAGAAGAATTACACTGTAAACATTTTTTAATAGGAAACATACTGTAAACAAAAATGCAAATGAGCTAGATAAAATGTTCTTTTTGGTTAGAATTGGTTCATGAATTCTATTTTTTGTCTTCATGCTCTGTGACTGGAACACAGGATAGTTAACAAGATAATTAATTTCTCTGCATCTTAGGATTCCTGCAAAATCATGCTAAGTTTTTATAAACATTGGTGTGTGGTTAGGAAATATGCTTTTTATTTCCAAATAAAAAATGTATTATTGATTTATATTCACACATGCAGTTAATGTGTTTATGATGTACACATATGTATATATAATTTTATGGTACATGTTAGGATAAAATCTAAGGACTATATTTCTTTTGATTGTTTAATTTTTATTTTTTGAGACAGGTCCTTGCTCTGTTGCTCAGGCTGGTGTGTGTAGTGGTCGTAGATTACAGCAACCTTGAACAGGACAAGTGATCCTCCTGCCTCCCAAGTAGCAGGTACTATAGGTGCACAACACTATTCCTGGCTAATTTTTTAAAATTTTTTCTAGAGAGAGGATCTCGCTCTGTTGCTCAGTCTGGTCTCCAGCTCCTGGCCTCAATCCATCCTCCCACCTCAGTCTCCAAAAATGCTGGGATTATAGGTGCAAGCCTCCGTGCTAGGTCTAAGGGTTATAGTTATTATTTTACCAGTGGCCAGTGGAAATCATAACCATTCTTTAAAGAGCTAATCCGTTTATTATGAAAAATAAATTTAGAAATTTAGTCTTTAAACATTCGTATGAAGCTATTTACTTTTTTTGTTTTGTTTTGAGATGGAGTCTCACTCTGTCGTCCAGGCTGGAGTGCAGTGGCGTGATCTTGGCTCACTGCAACCTTTGTCTTCCAGATTCAAGTGATTCCCCTGCCTCAGCCTTCCAAGAAGCTGGGACTGCAGGTGTCAGCCACCATGCCTGGCTAATTTTTGTATTTTTAGTAGAGATGGAGTTTCACTGTGTTGGCCAGGCTGGTTTTGAACACCTGACCTCATGATCTGCCCACCTCAGCCTCCCAAATTTCTGGGATTACAAGTATGAGCCACCATGCCTGGCTAAAGCTATTTACTTTTTAGGAAAATTCACTGCAATTACATATATATAAACCTCAATAAACATGCCACTGCTTGTGTTCAATGGTAACTACAGTAATATTTGCAAAACAGAAGACTCCTGATTGTAGTTCTAGGGAACTGTTTCATTCATGGTCACATGAAATGGAAAAGTTACCTCCACTTGTGGGAAAAAAATAAGATAGTTGTAACACAAAGGAATAGAGTTAACTGATATTAATCCATTTTAAATGAATGTGTCATTCTTAGTAAATTGTGTGTCATTTTTCTTAGTAAATTGTGTGTCATTTCTCTTAGTAAATTTCAAAATTTTCTGTAAAATAACTGGCGTTGATTTTTGCACTCTCTCTGAGACAGACACATTGTTCATGTACCTTTGCTCATTGCCGTTTGGGCTAAAATATATATTTGAAGTGAACAGTTTTTGCTAAAGAACACAGATCTGTTGGATGCCTTTTTTTCTATTTCTGAATTATCTTCAACCTCCCTTCCTCAGCCTTTTCAGGCCTCAAATCCTTCTTTTAACTTTAATTCAAATGAGCAAACTGCAATTCTACACTTTAAAATGTATCACGTTATATTTACCCTCATAACTTGAAACTATGTATACCTTTTTTTTTTTCCCTCCAGAAATCAGCCCTGAATTATGGTTCTTTTTTTGGTTTCCTCCATGATGATTTGAGAATACTGATTTGAAAGGGAGAATATAATATTAAAAATTTTGTATGAGCTCACGTGAAGCAATAAGACAACAGAATGATAATTTCATTCAAACTTATCAAAGTGTCAACAGAAACGTTTTTGTCAGATCAGTTGTCATGCGCGCACACTCACACACACACATTAAGGCTGTTTCAGGCTTTATTCAACATCCACACTGAACATTTCTTTCATGGAAATGAAATACTCTTTTTTATAGGTGAAAGACCGATTCCTTTCTCATTTATTGAATCTCAAAATATCTCATATGTCTAGTGGTAAGTCTTCATTCATGTTATTTGAGAGTGTCAGTTGTAGTGCAGAACCTCAGCTATCCAGTCACCTTAGCTTTAAGCTAGAAAATAAGAAAATGATCAGGATGTCTGTGACAATGATATATAATGTGACACTTGATACAGTACGAAGTCCAAGAGCACTCAGAGATGTGCAGAGAAAGTAAGCCAATTTAATAAAAGGGGACAAAGAATTGCAATGACATAAATCCCAAAAGCAATTTTATAGTCAGTATGTTGTTTACACAGAAACCAGGGAACTGCCTAAAGTTGAGATGTTTTACTGAATCTTTGAAGAGTATATGCCACTTTGGCTCTATTGCCAAGGTGTTGCCCAGGTATTAGTGGTGGGTTCGGAGGAATACAAGTAAGAAAAGGCCAGTCCTCAAAGAGGAAAACTGCAGGTGAATACGCATGTATACCTTAAAGGAGAGAAAGCTTTATCCAGTGAGCTAGCCCTGAAAAGGAAAATTTGTATTATAGCATCTAACACATGCACTTACCCCCTTCATTTTGTTTATCCATAATTGTGCCTGACACATTACTAATGCATCATCTAAGCTACAAATATATATGTTGTTGAAGTCATCAAAGAAGCCTGTATTGGGCCATCGTAGATTTTCCTTACATTCATTCAAAACCCACCAAATCTTTATAGAGTGCCTGTTACGTACTGAGATACAACAAAGAAGGAATCATGCAGCTTTAAGTGAGAATTATCAATTGTTAATGGTTCTTAATTAAACTTCGAGCAGAGTCTTTTAATCATATCGATTCACTTAATGATCTATCATCAAGCCTACATTGTCTTATCTATTCCAAAAAATACAGTGAGTTGCTTTGTCTTGCCTAAATTCTGATGCTTAGGGCCTTGCCTATAGGATTTCACTGAGATCACCAGAGCAACAGAACAGGGTACTTAGCCTGCTTCAGCTCACCACCTTCACTGATAATTACACGAAAGTCCTTTGTTACAATCTGTTATAGAATTTTGTCTGGCATCAACTCTGATCCCCATTTTAGCAACTATCTTCCTTATAATTAACAACAACAACAACAAAAATGAGGCTACTCTGTGTCTTCTGAAATTTATTTATTCCAGTGGAACTTCAGATTTATGCATTTATTCACTCGTTTGTTTGCTTGTTTATTTGACAATGTTTTACCTGAAAAATTATCTTCTTTTAAATGACTTGACTGACTTTGCAATTTCCTTAGCAATTTTGAATTTTTTTAGATTATTTTTTATCATTGACTGGCTATCTTCTGAAGTCTGAAGATAGTTCTTCTAGACCAAACTTTAAAAAAGGTTAAAAAGTAAGAGTTAACTTTGGGGCTGAGATTGAAATATGTTTCTAACACTTACAGGCAGCAAGACATTTGTAAGTTAAACAAGATCTAAGTGCTTCTGTTCTGTTCCCTTGTTGTAAAATGGGGAAAATAATAGCACTTTACCCACAGAATTGTGGTAAAATTTGAACTTGATTCTTGTAAAGTGCTCAAAATAATGCCTCGAATATAGTAAACATTCAAAACTATTAGATAATTTTTTTTAGTAACAACATTAGATACTAAACTCATGTTGTTTCTCTGTAAACAACTTAAAATCAATTTGTTTTGGTATTATCATTTTTATACATGTTAGCTCATTTGAAGTTATAAATCAGTCAGTAAGATCATATACATCTGGGCCACTGGTATATATTTGATTTTTATCATTCATAAAATTCTCAACTTGTTCTACAGTTTCTCGGGCAATAAGGCATTTTAGGTCTCCGATTGCAAGAGAGACACTGAGCTTTGTGGTGAAGAACCTAGGTTCCATGTGAGACTGATGGGCTCTACCACCTGCTAGAGGCTTGATCTTAGAGAAGTGCATGACTATTCAGACTGAATTATGGGCATAGTTCCCTCTTTGGGTCGTGGCACTTGAAGCCTTTTTAATCCGAAATGTTTTATTACATTTACATACTCAGGGGCAAGAGGTAAGAATTCCATTTATTCTCCTTTAGATCTTTCTTTGTTTTCTGAGGACAAGGAAGAAAATCTTCACATCCCTGAGCTCTAGATATTGATGTGGTTTATGTGTCCTATGTAGTCTAATGCTTTCTGGTCTATTTGGAGGCTGCTCTCCACGTTCTCACCTTTCCCTACAGGAAAAGTGTTAGATCAGTTATCTCCACTAGGACTCCAACAGGGTTCAAGGTCTGGTTGCAACCATCATCTCTCTAGCCCAGGTTATAGCTAAGACTTAAGGGCAAGGTGGCCATATTCTAGTTGCTACAATGCAAGAGAATCTGTGCAGAACAAAACATACTCATGAGGCACAAAGAAACCTGTTACATTATAGTCATCAGATATAGTAGAACGAGACTTTTATAAATATTTATTTCTGCAAATCCTACAGAACTAAGTTTTTAAAAACAAAAAATATTAAATATAACACATAGCAAAAAGTACAATAAACTAAAATATAGCTAAATTAATTGCCACAAAATATAAAGTTGTGTAGCTGCCACTTAGGTCATGAACTAGAACGTGGCAAGGACTTGAAAAAGCCCCCACTTTGTGTTCTCTTCAGATCCCTACCCCTCCCTCTAAGCAAATTCTGCTCTTACTTCTAACACTATAGTTTACTTTGATCTTTGTTAGTTTTAAAACACTGTATAAGTGGAATCATGCACCTTATATTCTTTTTTGTCTGTCTCCTTTCATTGAACATTATGTTTCATTGAGTATTATGTTTATGTTTGGGATTCATCCATGTTGTAGTATGTAGCAATTGTATGCATTTTTATTGTTATGTAGTATTGTGTCATACAAATATAATGCCACTTGTCTCTTCTATTAATTATATTACTATAATATAAAACATTATTATAAGTATCTTAATTATAATATATCCCATCTATTGTTAATGTCCGTTTTTTTGTTTATATTAGGAATATGGGTGATACACACATTTCTTTATTTTTGTTACATGTGAAGACACATTTCTATGGAGTATAGCTGTAAGCATAAACATTGGTTCATAGAGCTGAAATTTTTTTAAAGTAATTGTACTAACCCACAGAACCACTGGTATATATGATGGTTCTGTTTTGCCTCATATCTTCATTGATATGTGGTACTGTCAATTTATCTATGATACTGGATGAGGAGTGGTATCTCATTTTAAACATAATTTTTATTTCCTTGTCTTCTTATGAGGTGAAGCACTTCCTCACAAGTTTATTGTACATATGCAGTTCTTCTTTTGTACCATCCATCTTCAACCCTAAAGCTTATTTTCCATCAGGTTTTCTGCCTTCTCTTTGTTGGTTTGTAGCTATTCTTTCCATTCCAGACCCGTTCCCTCTATTTGTTAAATGTGGTACAGATATCTTCTTCCATGATGATTTGCCATTACACTCTCCATTTGTTTGTTTGTTTGTTTAAGATGGGGTCTCGCTCTGTCACCCAGACTGGAGTGCAGTGGTGTGATCTCGGCTCACTGCAACCTCTGCCTCCCAGGTTCCAGCGATTCTCCTGCCTCAGCCTCCCGAGTAGCTGGGATTACAGACGCAGGATACCATGCCCAGCTAATTTTTTGTGTTTTTAGTAGAGACAGGGTTTCTCCATGTTGGCCAGGTTGGTCTCAAACTCCTTACCTCAAATGATCTGCCCACCTCATCCTCCCAAAGTGCTGGGATTACAGGCGTGAGCTACAGCACCTGGCCCCTCTTGGTTGTTTTAATAATGAGAAGTTTTAATTTGAATTTGCTGAAATGTAGTAATTTTCTTTGTGGTTAAATTGTTTATACTATGTTTGGAAATAATTTCCCTAAAAATTCAAGAAATTCTTTCAAGATCATGAAGTTATTCTTCCATATCATTTTCTAAAAGCTTTGTTTTACACTCACATTTATTTTTATAGGAGTTTATAAATAGTATAAGATAGCAAATAGAATTGTTTTTCTATTGCCTAATCACAGTTTATTAGATATATGGATATTCAATTGCCCTATCACGATTTATTGAAGTTTTGTATTCCCTGTTGCTCTTCAGGAGAAATGTTGTCACAATTCACTTACTGCCCATGTAGGGCTGAATTTGCTTCTAGACTCAGCATTCCATTCCCTTCTTCTATTTTTCTCTGTCTGTACCAATACTATCCAGTACTAAATGCTGTAGGTATAGAATAACTTGTTACCTGATCCAACTCCTTCCACTTTGCTCTTCAAGATTATCTTGGCCTGATGGCATTTCTATATAACTTTCTGAAAACATGCCAATTTCACAAAGACAAACACACACACACACACCCTGTTAGAATCATGATTAATATCATATATAATTTCTGGATTAATTTTAAGAGAATCTGCATTTCATAATGTAAGACATTCCAATCCATAAACATGACCTCGTCTCCTATTTATTGAGATCTTTAACTTCTTAATGTCATCCCAACCTCCACACCAGTTTTCATCATAGAATCACCTGTTATTATAGATCCTGGAAGATGGTAAACACATTATCATAAATAAAATGGAACCCAATGTCTCTGCAAAGATACTATAATGAGAAAACTGAAAACGAGTGTGGCTTAATTGGCTTCCTAGTTCAAGAATATGTTCTTTTCTTGTTATAGCAAAATGCAGTTTAATTTAATAAATGGTATCTTTGCCAGGAGGTGGCAAGTCAGTCTGTGATTCACATTATGTAATGAAGGCTTATTATTTTTTGCTGGTCCTGGTATGAGAAAACCTAAACCATCCATCCAAGCCACACAGAACTGAGTTATATGACTGAACTGTCCATTCAAAGGGCCTTATTGACCTAATAGCACTGAATAGTTCAAAGATAGACAAACAGAATTTCCCTGAGTCTTTCTTAATAGAGCTAGCAGAACTTCAATAAAAAATATAATTCTAGCTCAATAGGCTTTGCAAATTTTAATGTTGGCCATGTTTAAATCCTTTCTCTTTAACCTGAACTTTACAGTCTGTGTCTCTGGCTGTGGTTTGTAGTTGCATTTTTCTCTGTGGAATCAGCTTTCCTCTCTGAACAAAGAGAAATTTAATCTCATTTTATGAAGAATTCTATCTTCCTTAAGTGCATCAAAATAACCCTTTTTTTTCTGTAATGCTATGAAACATACTCCAGTAAAGCTTAATGCAGGAAATTATCTTTTAATCCCATATTGCCTAATTTCACATGGCCTCTAAACACATTCAAATTCAGAATGTGAGAAGGTAAAACTCTCTCTTCAAAAGATGATGACCATAATTCCATTGTCAACTTCAACCCCAAGGATGGATAAATAAAAATATGGAATCATTTTGTTTAGGTATTCCCTATCTTGCTTAAAATTTTACATCATTATGTTTTGCTTAGTTGACTTGTTCACATATTGACTTTTCCCTTTGGGCTCAAAGATGTTATTTACTTGGGGATATGGGATGTTTTTCCATTTCAAATATATTAGATATAGACTCAAACCTTCACCAAGTAGCAAAATGAATACTCAAACAACATAATCAATAAATAGTCATTTTCTTTTATTCATTTCCTGTGAAAATCTCATGGCCACCTTATTCGAGTAATAATGACTTGTTTCTAGATGAACGATCTCATCATGTTTGTCAGAATTTACTTCTATTATTTTAATTATATTTTACATCTATGTATAAATGAAAATCCTAGTACCAAAAAATGTAGATGTAACTCCTGCACTATATTCTGTAGTGGCAACATTGGACACATAATTTTTCTAATTCCACTTTCTGCATCTGCAGATAAGAAATTTTAAGGAGTTACTTTGAAAATTAAATGATAAAGTCCATGAATATATATAATAAACTGAAAAGTTCTGTATCTAAATATAAGTTATTTTTGCTGAATTGAAATCTGGCCAGTGATCTTTATAAAACAGGCTTAATTCTCAAGAGCTTGTATTCTTGAAGACGAAATCAGACCTAGCATTTTCAAGAATGTAATCCATGAATAAAAATTGTAAAGGTAATAATAACAACCATCTGTTTCAATCTGGGAGATACATGCTTGGGTACCCTACTCCTGGGTAGCCATTTTCATTTCTGTCTTCCCCAAATTTTTAACAGCATATGCTTAGACCAAAAGAGTGGTTTCTCAGAGACACTGAGCACAAACACGGTGTGCATATTTTTTTTATTAAAAAATAGTGCTATATTTGGATAGAGGAAAATAGAAACAAAAGATATGGTTACTATCCATGTATTTTTGAGACTCAACTATTCTTCAGAAATAAATATATATTATTCTTAAACCTTTAGGTGAGACACATCTTCTAGAGTTTTGTCCAAACTGGAGTGTATTGTATTATAATTATATTACAATATAATAATGTCATTACTCATTAGTTTACCTAAAATCACAGTCAATGTTTGGAAGGTTGTAGGAATTTCCAGTATTTTTGTTGGCATTGTGTTTGTTTAGGCCTTAAATGACTTTAGATGTGGATGATTTTCCCAATAGAATGTTCAGTAATTCGTTTTTCTTGAAACACAAACAGATATGCTGTCTGCATGCCCTGTTGGATGGCCAGAATCCTCTGGAGAACACACTGATTGTAACTAGAGGCAGGCATTTAGCACATCCTCAGATGCTGGCAGGTAGCAGGCATAATAAGCTGTGGGATTTCTTGGTATTTAGCATGCCTCTGAAACTGAAAGGAACCATACCGTTTCTAATTTTGGAACTTTAGCAATATAGGACACTATATGTAAGGCTAGGCAATGCTACACACCATGCCATTTCAGAAGGGTTCCAGGCTATCCAAATCCTATTCAGGCCACTGAGAAAGCTGGGTGTGGAGAATAGGTAACAGCCACACAGTGTTGAGGCAAAATTAAGTGAAGTGATGGCCTTAGCTGTATTGGCTTTCACCATTCCTGGCTCAGTGCCTGCCACAAACTGTACTTTAAGTAAGTATGTCTTCCTTGGATACCAAAGTGTCACTTCCATTTGATCATGTTCAGCATTGCAGTTCCAGAATAATAGGCATAGCGTAGTTTGTTTAATCAAAGCAGAGACATTGAGGGTGAAGTTGTTAGTACTATTTTATGAGTTATATTTATCCCCAGTGAAACATTCCTTGAATACACACAGGTGAGTTATTTGGAAAAGCAATTAATCTTGGGAAAATTAACTACTTAAATGCATAAAGTGCATATACTATGACTGGCAAAGGGATTTTGTTTTTTCATGTAAATTTTATTATGTGTTTTGGCTTTGTGCTAAATATTATGTGGTGCCAAGAGTTATTTGAAGGCCAATGCTGATCATTCAAAATGAGATTGCAGAGATATATCAGGATTCCATTTAAAATTGAGCAATTAAAAAATTACTATTATTCTTACTTTTCCAAGTTTCTGCCTTGCTTACTTTTGGATAGAGATACCACAATCCACTAGATGATATAAGTAAAGCATGTATGCTGATATTAGTACTGGAATGCTGAGGGATCAATTTACGCTAAGTTTTAATCGAAAAAATGGCCATGTAGTAATTGAAAGCAAAAGCATTTAATACTGGATATTGAAGCAATTTAATGTAACTGTAAAAAAGTTTTGTAAAAGTTAAATTGTATTCCATTAAATTTTATTTTTTGTATCCAAAAGAAAAATATTTTGATGAAGGTATACATTTTTAAAAAACAATGAGTTTTTTTCTTATTGCAATAAAGAGCACTTGAGAGAAGCATATTAGATACAGCAAAAGAAAATATTAGTGAATTTGAAGGCATATTAAACTACTTACTTTACTGGAATTCTCATTTTTAGTTTTGACATCTGTTTTATATTTTTGTGCCATTTGGAATGTAGGTCAAAAATTCTTGCACCGTGAAAGACATTAAATAACATTCCAAAATGAACTGTGGACAATAAAGAGTAAGCCTTTCTGTGCCCGTACATCTGCTGTCCTCCCTACAATTTCTAGCACTGACATGAATGGCGGTAATTTTTCTTTTTGCTTCCTTTTGTTTACTTCTCTCTCTGTATGTTTTCTGAATACTTTGGAACAACTGACAAAAATCTGATTTGGTTGCTCTGAAGGACTTACCGATAGGGAATACCTACATATACCTAAGGACACAGGCAAGGAAAGGTTAGAAAAGAATGCTTCTGTACTGGGAGAACCAAGAGATTTGTTAAATTGTATTACAAAAAGAATATTAACTGTCATTATCTCCATATTTCTGCCCAGTCTAAGATAATCCATTTTCACCTAGACTCCCAAGCAGAAATTTTACTCTTGTCACCCAAAGGAATTAAAATATTATCTTTTCACACCAAAACTCAGACAAGAACACAAAATTCCAAGACCTGGGCAGGAGTCAATAAACCATAATGTCTTACGTGGAGAAAGAGATGCCATTGTGAGATGATAAGCAAAGCAGATGCCACCAACATTTTGTTGGATATCGTGGAGGGAAAACCATTCTTTATAGTAACATGTTACAAAGACTGGAAACATAAGGGATACATTTGAATAAGCACATAAAAATAGTAAAAACGTTTGCAAAGAATTAAAGTACCAATTCAAATAGGCAGTCTGATATTTAAAGTAAACAAGAAACAAGATAGGAATAGAACACATAAAGTGAACAACGACAACAAAAATACTTTTAGGAATGACCAAATCAGACAATACTACAGGCTGGTGTATCTTAATTTCTAAAAAAGCAAAAACAGACCCTTTCTTTATGCAGTTGATATGAGCTGAAAACTCTTCCCTGCGCCAGCACTCTGTGCTGTTCAGAAGCTGAACCTGCAGGGTGGATGGATGTAGTAACCACAGTTGTTGGCATGTTGTTATTTAGAAACAAAGAGTAAAGCATTCAAGAACATTTAAATGGAAGAGTAGGAAACCTTGAGGTACTTAACACAATTTAAAAGTAGCAGAAGAAAATTACTCCACGTGGCCAGGTGCAGTGGCTCACTCCTATAATCCCAGCAATTTGGGAGGCTAAGGCAGGTAGATCACCTAAGGTCAGGAGTTCGAGACTAGCCTGGCCAACATGACAAAACCCCGTCTCTATTAAGAATACAAAAATTGGCTGGGTGTAGTGGTGCATACCTGTAATCCCAGCTACTCCCAGCTACTCAGGAGACTGAGGCAGGAGAATAGCTTGAATCTGGGAGGCAGAGGTTGAAGTGAGCTGAGATGGCACCACTGCACCCCAGCCTGGGCAACAGAGTGAGTCTCTGTCTTAATACAAAAAAAAAAAAGAAAGTAATTAAGAAAAAGAAAATTACTCTATCTGATATTGTAGATAAGCACCTAGTATTTGCTCCAATCCATAGAACATCAGAAATTTACCATCCGATCCAGATTTTTTTTCAATGAAAGGATGTTTGTTTTCTTCAATTAAAAATATTAGAGTTAAACTCTATATGCAGCAGTTTGAACTCAAATATAACATTTAACAAATTATAGGATGTCAGTATCTCAAATATAGTAAGGCTAAATTGTACATTAGATGAACGTATTTACAAATTTGTTTCAATCGGTTCAACTAGTTAATTCTTGATTGTAATAGTGCACATCCCATCTGTATTTTGTTACTCTTTTTGCTATAATCTAATTCTCTTCTTTTCTTGGTAATTAAACAAGCAAAAACATAAAGAAATAAAAGCCCTTTCACATCTACTATGAACAATAAAACAGTAAGTTGTGAGTATTCTTGATCCATATTGATGAAAGGTTACACTTCAGAATTCAGGCAGTACAACTACAAAATGAGAGAAGATTAAAATCACTAAATCTGATCTGTGAGAAGATTAAAAACAAGCCTCTTATAATCTCTCACTGCTGCCAGAAGTGGATTAAAAAATTAAAAGATCCTCCTACCTCCTCACCAGGAGTTTTATGAAGTATATACCATGAACATCACTGGAATTTTGAACAAGAAACTTGATAGAATAATTTAGCTGAAGCTATTTTTCCTAGAGAATATTTCTCAAGATTTTGTTACATAAAAATAGTTTTGACTTTATTTTCCCAAAGTGTGTATTCCTCTTATGCATTTAATAATGACAGTATAGGCCGGGCACGGTAGCTCATGCCTGTAATCCTAGCACTTTGGGAGGCTGAGATAGGTGGATCACGAGGTCAAGAGGTGGAGACCATCCTGGTGAAACCCTGTCTCTACTAAAAATACAAAAATTAACTGGATGTGGTGACGTGCGTCTGTAGTCCCAGCTACTCAGGAGGCTGAGGCAGGAGAATCACTTGAACTCGGGAGGCGGAGGTTGCAGTGAGCTGAAATTGCACCACTGCACTCCATCCTGGAGACACAGTGAGACTCCGTCTCAAAAAAAAAAAATTATATATATATATATTACACTATAGCTTTTCATGCAAAGAGTACTTATCTACAAAGTATATATGACTCTATTCATACAATCAGTCATGGATTAAAAGAAAGTTAATATTAGTAAGAATAGAGTCACAAGTTATATTAGTACATTTTCATGCTGCTGATAAAGACATAACCGAGACTGGATAATTTATAAAGAAAAAGAGGTTTAATGGACTCAGTTCCATGTGGATGGGGAGACCTCACAATCATGGTGGAAGGCAAAAAGCGCATCTTACATGGTGGCAGGCAAGGAAGAATGAGAACCAAGTGAAAAGGGAAACTCCTTATAAAAACATCAGCTCTTAAGAGACTTATTCACTAACAGGAGAACATTGTGGGGGAAACTGCCCTCATGATTCAAGTATGTCCCACCAGGTCCCTCCCATAACACGTAAGAATTATGGGAGCTACAATTCAAAATAAAATTTAGATGGCTTGCTTTTATTCTGGCCACACTGGCAGCTGATTAGATTGTGCCCACTCAAATTGAGGGTAGGTCTGCCTTTCTCAGTCTACTGACTCAAATATTAATCTCCTTTGGCAACATACTCATAGACACACCCAGGAACAATACTTTGCATCCTCCAATCCAATCAAGTTGTCACTCAGTATTAACCATCACACAAGTTTAGCACAAATCCCCTTTATTTGCAAACCGTGAAAAAGAAAACTAAAGTCGGTTAAGATTTTCCCTCCCTGGCTTACAGGATTCCATCAAGAGGAATGAAGAGGGAGCCCAAGAAGTTGCTTATACTTCACAAAACTGCAACAGCCTTAAACTACTTTGGCCTTTTATTCATGTTTAAATCTGTTGTGACTAGAAGCTGAAAACTCACTGTCACACTATAGAATCTTTGCCTTGATTTCTCCTCCCGTTTGGCTACAGCCCTCTTGATTCTAGCTTTCCTGTGATTAGGGCCCTCAGCTTCAGGTCCTTACAGCAATACCACATTTTTAGTGATGTCTTACACAGACATCATAGAAGGGACTATTATCCCTTCTCCTTTCAGGGTTCCTTATCCTCCTCTTATCCCTAATTTTATGTATAGGATATATTGCTATTTACAAATATTTGTGTGTGTGTTATATATGTATATACACAGATACATGTAACTTATTTGATTATCCATATCTCCTTACTAGACTATAAGCTCCAAGAAAGCAAAAACATTGCCTATTGTGTTCACTGCTATATCTCCTGCACCCAGGACAGTTCCTAGCCTATAATTAGTGATCAACAAATATCTGCTGGTTCTTCTGCATATGGATATCCAGTTTTCCCATTGAATGAATGAATGGTTTAATAATATTGGAATATTCCAACAACGATAGACTGGATTAAGAAAATGTGGCACATATACACCATGGAATACTATGCAGCCATAAAAAATGATGAGTTCGTGTCCTTTGTAGGGACATGGATGAAACTGGAAAACATCATTCTCAGTAAACTATCTCAAGGACAAAAAACCAAACACCGCATGTTCTCACTCATAGGTGGGAATTGAACAATGAGAACTCATGGACACAGGAAGGGGAACATCACGCTCCGGGGACTGTTGTGGGGTGGGGGGAGGGGGGAGGGACAGCATTAGGAGATACACCTAATGCTAAATGACGAGTTAATGGGTGCAGGAAATCAACATGGCACATGGATACATATGTAACAAACCTGCACATTGTGCACATGTACCCTAAAACCCTAAAGTATAATAAAAAAAACAAAACAAAAAAAAACTAATAAAAAAAAATATATAATATTGGAATATTTCCTGCGTTTATATCATTATGGGGAAATAAGATATTTATATGCCGCTAAATTAGTTACTCATAGATAGTGGGAGAAAAGTATCCTCAAGCTAGGAGCACTGTGTATTCTCAAAGAAACTAGATGTAACCTGATAAACCTTTTTTTTTTGGCTATAAAAGACCCACAAAAGTCTATACTTAGCATCTATCCCAAGACATGAAAGAAAATGTATTTTCCTTTCTAATGTTGTCACTTGGAGAAATACTTAGTCCAGTTATACCACGAAAAGTATCTTACACCACTGAGTTTGTATATTATAAATGTATAATGTTTGTGGTTTTTATGACATATGTGCAAACAATATACAGTAACTATTATCTGTCTTTTCAGTACTCAAAATGATGGCATAGTCTGAATCATCAGAAGTAAAACTGGAAAAATGTACCAAAATAATTTAAGTGGATAAATGACAGCTAAATATATAGAAATATATGTATATTTTGACAGTATTTGCTTCCTAAAACCATTTCTGCGAAATGTGAGATTACTTCCTAAATGAACTCTAGTTGGTTTATCTGGAAAAGTCGTACTTCTGTGATAAGCAATTAGCACTCTCTAAGGCTAAGAAATTGTGTGTTTTAAAAAAGTAAATAAATATTGATTTCCTTTTGGCTTGAAGAGTTTTGAAACTCCCCTTGTCTAGCACAAAAGTGCCTTCCTACTACCTTTGTCTTATACTAGGCTTTGAATTTCTCTCCTAATGTCTATTCATACCCAAGTAAACTCTTGATCTTGTATCAAATGTAGTGGAAAATATTTACCTTTAAGTTACTTCCAAAGAGAACTTCCTTACCAAGATCTTACAATCAAAGATGCTTGTATTTCTCAGTAGACTTTTCATTATTTCAGATTATGAAAATGAAGAGAGAGAGACACACATTCATAAACATACACACACACACAGATAGAGTACATGTATATTCTTTGCTTAATTTTGTGAGTTTCATAGCTTATAGACTTGGAGAATGATCGAGTTGGCTGATTTTCATAATCTACTCATTTGTTAATTAACTTTGTTTTATTATACAGTACATTTTGTAATATTGTAGCATAGTTGTGGATGTTATGAATTCTGCTTTAATAACATATCTTCAATCATATTGCTTAGTTAAGTATTAATAATTGAGTTTATCTTATTAAGCACTTTCTTGTGACCTTTAATATGATAAAGTAAATTTGTATTATGCTAATGTGCAATTTTAAACCATAAAAGTTCAGTCTGCAATATGCGTACATTTCATTCCAGGGAAAATATTCTTAGCTGTTTTCACAATTTACTCTCAATATCAAGATATAACAGGATTTCCATTTATTAACACACTGCATAATGGCCAGGCCAACATATATATTTTAAAAGGCAATAATCATTTGACATTGCACTATGCGTTTGGTTCCCTGTCATCATTTGCCTCTACTAATCATAGCAGTAGATATATTGGCTGAACTCTCCTATTGGAGTTGGGTTTAGTCTACCACATTTTTCATTCCATCAGTTTTTGTTTTATGCATTTTGAAGTTCTGATATTAGGTTCGTAACATTTAGGATCGTTTTCTGTTTTTGATGAATTTGCCATTTTGTCGTTATAAAGAGTCTGTCTTTATTCCACATAATAATATATATTTTGAAATATGTTTCGTGTGAAGAGCTACTCCAGCATCCTTATGATTCGTTTGTCACCAATATTAATATTAGATTTATCTCTGTCTTTATATTTAAATTGTATGTCTTTCAGGCTGTATATGGTTTGTTTATTTTAAAACACAATTTGTCAATCTCTGCTTTTTTAGAAGTTTGAATCGTTAGTTTTTAGTGTAATTATTAATATAGCTGGATTTGAAATTATAGTTCTCATACTTGCTTTCCACTTTCTAATCTGTTCTGGCTTGTTCTTTTCCTCCTTTTCCTTTTATTTTCACTCTTTGTTTATTATCTATACGACTTTTAAAATCTGGTCGCTCAAGATGAAATAGGCACTGGCAACGTATCCTAGTCTCCCTTTATGCCGTTTACCGCCTCACATGATGAGGACTCCGAAACTCTATACTTCCATTTCCACTTTACTCTTTGGGTTATTGTTCCCATAGCATTTACTTCTACATATGTTATAAATTCTATAATTCCTGGTTATTAGTTTGCTTGAAACAGTAAATGACTTATCAAAGAACATGGTGAATGAGAAGTTTTTTTTTTTTTTTTTGAGACCGAGTCTCGCACTTTCACCCAGGCTGGAGTGCAGTGGCGCGATCTCGGCTCACTGCAAGCTCCGCCTCCCGGGTTCACGCCATTCTCCTGCCTCAGTCTCCTGAATAGCTGGGACTACAGGCGCCCATCACCACGCCCGGCTAATTTTTTGTATTTTTAGTAGAGACGGGGTTTCACCGTGTTAGCCAGGACGGTCTCGATCTCCTGACCTCGTGATCTGCCTGCCTCGGCCTCCCAAAGTGCTGGGACTACAGGCGTGAGCCACCGCGCCCGGCCGAGAATGTTTTATATTTACCTACAGATTGAACATTTCTCATTTTTCATTCCTTTGTGTAATTTAGCGTTTCCATCTGGTGTCATTTTTCTTCCCCATGAGGAAGTATCTCTTTATAGTTTTTTTTTTAGTGCTGTTTGTTGGCAGCACATTCTTTCAGTGTTTGTTTGATTAAAAGCAAAATTATATTTTTAAAAAATAATTTTGGAATAAATTTTTGCTGTATATAGAATTCTATTTGACAATGTAGTTCCATTTTTCTTCTGGTTTAATTAAACAGTTTCTGAGGAAGAAGCCGGCAGTAATTCTTGTCTCCGTGTTGTGTTTGCTAAACTTCTTAAATCTGTGAGTTTTTAGTTTTCATCAAATGTAGACAGATTTTTGACATTACTTCTTGAAATTTTTTTTCTGCTTCCCTTTCTCCCTTTAAAAATTACAGTTTCACATATGTTGTAAAGTTTAATATTGTCTCATAGGTTAGTAGCTCTGTTCATTTCATTTTTTTCTTTTTTTCTCTATGTGCTTCAATTTGCATAGTTTCTATTGCTATGTCTTCAAATTCACTAATCTTTCCTTCCGCTATATCCAATATGGTTTTAATACCATCTAGTGAATTATTTATATCATATATTTTACTTTCATCTGTAGAAGTTTCATCTGATTACTTTCTTGTATATTCCATTTCTTGCCTAATTATTTTATGTTTTCCTTTAAATACTTGAACAGATTTATCTGTCATTTCTGGTTATGCTTCTACTGAATAACATTTCTCTCGGTTAAGAGTTCACTTTTTTCTTCTTCTTGGTGTGTACAATAATTTTGTATTTGATGCTCACCATTTTTTTTTTATCTGTTGAGTGCTGGATTGTCTGTGTGTGTGTGTGTGTGTGTGTGTGTGTGTGTGTGTGTTTCAATATGGGATGGATTTTGTTTGAGTAACCAGTTTAGTTACTTGGAGATCAGCATGATTTTATTTCAGAGCTTATTTTTAAGCTTTTCTTGTGGGGATCTTGAATAGCCTTTGTTCTGAGGCTAGTCTAGTTCTACAACAAAGGTGACAATGTCTAGGGACTCTACTAACTATTCAATGAGAACTCTCCTCTCTGGCAGGTCAAAATGTAAAAACATTCCTCAGTTTACACCCCCGTTCCCCAATCATTCTTGCTCAGGCAGGTAGAGTTTTATCTTACACATATGCAGCTTTTATATTCAGCAGTGAAGTCTAAAGAACCCAGTGCAGATTTCTAGGGGTTTTTCTCCTTGTAACTTTCCACTTTCTAATTCTTCTCTGTAAATTCCAGCCACCTCTGCCTCCCCAAATAATTTCCTTTGTCTCTTCAAGTCATTCAAGCTATCAAATTTAACTTGAAAACCCCATTTCTTAACCACTTTCTTGGAGGTTCCTCCTGGCAGAGAGCCATAGCAATTAAGGACTCACCTTTTTTATTTATCTTTTCTCACAGGTCATACTTCTGTGCTTCCGACTTTCCAAGCTTAAAACGATTATTTCACAGTTGCTTTCAATTTCCACTTATTTATATCATGAGGGTATAAAGTCTAAGTCCAGATAGTCAATCATCTTGAGAAGTGGAATCCCCTTGTATAATTTTGTAAATATAGAGTACTTTGTATAGATATAAACAAAGGAAATAATATAAAATGATAAATGCATAAACATATATAAGGATAATAAAAGCTTGGCAGACTTACTCATCTTCCTCAGGTATTTCTAAAATACTACATTCTTGGTAAGGACTAACATTATTACCCTGTTTGGTATTTCACTCTGTTTCCATTCCCTATCCTTCCTTCCTGTGTTACATCTGCTTCAATACGTTTATTAGCACTTAACATGTCATATATTTTACATATTTATGTTGTTTATTTTCTGCTCTCCCCCAGCCTCAAAGTAAATTATAGCCACATACATGTGTGGGTTTTTGCTCATTTTATTTATTGTTGTTTTCTAATATGTAGGACAGTAAATCACATATAGTAGAGGTTGAATAAATATTAGTTGATTGAGCAAATAAATGAATAGCACAATAAGATTTTTATCTGGCAAGGGAAAAAAAGGAGATAGTTGAGGAAGTGCTAATTGGATTTTGCAACTGCACACGTTATGGACTGAACTGTGTTCCCCAGAATCTCTATATTGAAGCCCTAACCCCCAACATAATTAGACTTGGAGACACTGTTTTTGGGCAATAATTAAGGTTAAATGAGTTTATAAGGTGAGGCTCTAATCCAATAGGACTGGTATCCTTACAAGAAGAGGAAGAGACATAAGAGCACTCTCTCCCTTTCTTTGTCTCTCTCCACCCCCACTGCAAGGAAGAAAGGCCACAGCAAGAGAATGGACATCTCTTGTTGTGTAAGGACACAGCAAGATAGTAGGCATCTACAAGCCAGGAAGGGAGGCCACACAAAGCACCAACCTTGATGGCACCTTAAACTTTCAGCTTTCAGAATTGTGAGAAAATAAATTTCCATTGTATAATCCACCCAGTATGTGGTATTCTGTTATGACAGCCTGAGCAGACTAATGCAAACTGTAAGACAATATTTCTTAAATGATATCAGGAGCAAATATGCCAAAATGTTATAGATTTTCTGGAAGGAGGTACATAGCTCTTTACTATATTTATCTTCAACAGTTTTGCATGTGTGTGAATATGTACCAAAATAAAATACATTAAAAATACTCTTTCAATAGATGTAAATATAACTCTATATGTGTAGATAACTATATAGATAAGGAATACATTCTAAGCAAAGATTTTTCATTAGAAGACAGAATATGTGCAAAATACTACATCGTGTCTAGAACATGACAGGATTCATTAAGGAGTAGTTCCTTTGTTCTCTTCTCCTTTCCATCCTCTATTTAATAGATGAGTTGATCCATAAGTATAAATATATACTAGTGTGTAATCATCATTTGTAGCTGTTAACATGCAAAAAATTTCAAAACAAAACATGCAATATGTTATCCATGTGAAATATTAAACTTTCTTGGTCTGAGAAGGCAGTCACAGGACTCCCCCTTCCTGATAAATATGATGGAACATAAATACTCTGTCATGTTTCCCAAGGAGATCTGAACTTTGCAAAATATTGAATTTTGATTTATATTTTTAAGCCTTGTAAGCTTGTGATTCATTAATAGCCTTCTTAGTCCCAGATCTGCCTCTGGGCACATGATGCTGCCAGTGTGAGAGCAGTAGGAGATGATATAATAATGTGGCATCCTCTTATGGGGTATTAGAGTGGAATTAGAAAGCAGCTATTGAACTCAATTTTGCAAGACTGTTCCTTATCTTAACATTTTCAAAGTCAATTAAACATTTTAAAAATCATTTATATATAAAGTGCTAGTTTGGAATCTTCAGTGAATAAAATAGTAAAATGCTTATCAGTATATTACTATCTTTAATTAGTCTATTCAATTTTACAAATTGAGTAGACACTGACAAATTTAGAATCTGCACTACCACAATTAATTGCTGTAATGTTCACAGGTCAGTGCTCACATTGATAATGATTTTTAAAAGTCAGACTTACAGAAAAGAGTTTATTTCCAAAAGCCTAAATCTTCTGTTCTCAACTGGAATGGGGAAGGTTTGAGGAGATTCTATGGGGATGGCGGTGGAAGTGACCCTGTCACAGTTGGCTAATTCAATGTAGAACTTCTAGAAAATAATAAGAGAGAGTTTAATATTATATGAAGCTCTAATAATGTAGACCTGAGTTTAGTCAAATATATTTTATTAATGAAATCATGGTTTTATTTGTCTTATAAGGTCATTTCAGTAATATATTCCATTTTTCAACATCCTCATTTGGCATTGCTTTTTAATAGCTTGATTTGAAAAAGATTTAATTTTTTTCATTTTCTTTTTGCCTTTTATCTACCTATTTGCTATAAATACATAGGAACTTAAACTATCAAAACATGCTAATTTTATTAAATTATAAAATAAACACTTTTATAAATAAAAACATTTTTATCTCCTCTTGTTACTTTCAACTTAAATTGTTTATCATCCTGATTTTTTAAAAAAAGAATTTCTTCTTGCATATTTGGATGCCAGAGAAAATCACAAATAGTTGTAAAACAAAAGTCATTTGAATGAAAGAACATAGTACTTTTACTGATGGTTTGAGAAAGTTAAATAAGTACCACTTAATTGAAGTAAATTATAAATTTGAACCTTTAGTCATGTAATAGGTATTCATTTCTTTATTTTTTATAGACATAAAGTTAAAAAATAAAAAGTTGGGGTTGTTTTGTCTGATACGGGATCACTGGATTCCAATCTATGAATTGGTCATAGAGTAATAATATTTATGTTTCTACATAAATGCTAAGTTTACATTTTATTATAAAATAACTTTAAAATAAGAATTAAGAATCACTGATGCTGGATTTTTCTTGGCCCCTTTGTCAGACTCGTGATGGGGGTGAACAATTACTCAGCCTGCTGTGCTCACCTCTTGTGGGAGGGAGCACGCATGTGAGTGAGTGCAGGACTCACAGCCAGACCAGGCACAAGTGAGTGCATGTGGGACCTGGCCAGCAAGCTCTGTGTGGGGCCCGCACCCAGACCAGGTTGGGGGTGCCTGTGACCCCGAAGCTCCAGAGGGCGTGTTACATGCTGTCTTACCTCTTCCATCTGCAGACAGCTGTGTGATCAGCTCAGTTGGCCCCTTGCCTTGTTGCATGGGGCAGCTGCCCTCTGCCAGAAGGAGCAAAGGGCCAGTGTGACAGCCTTTTTTGGATACCCGCAATTGGTGGCTCCCAAACTCTTGTCTGGCATCCAAAAACAATGAGGTTGATCGATTGGACGCTTGATGGATGGTGAAGGCAGAGAATTTTATTTAGCAATGGAAATGGCTCTCAGTGGAGAGGGGAGCTGGAGAGGAAACGGGATGGACAGGTAATCTTCCCCTGAAGTTTGGCTGGTTCTTTTCTAAAGTCAAGCCACCTCTCCTGAGAAGTCCAGCTGTCTTTCTGAAGTCAAGTTGCCTCTCTCCAGTCAAGCTGCTTCTCTGTCCTCTTCTGAGTCTGGGGTCTTTATAGGCACAGGATGGGGGAGGTGGGGTCGGCTATAGGTAGTTTTGCAAAAGGCAACATTTGATTGGCAAAAAGGCATTATTCAACAGGAACCAATTGGGAGAGAGCAGACAAACAGGAATAGACATTCTCACTTTCGGCCATGGGTTTCAGGCTACTTTGGCTTAAAGGTGGGTTTCACCAGGGACCTGCCCCGTCTGCCTGAAATTTCTCTGCCTCCTGCCTCTATCGTTACTCATATTAAATTCTCTTTTTCCCACCAATAACGTACCCAACTTGATAGATTCCAAGCCATATAATTTTTAAATTATTATTCAAATATTTCTCTGATTGTAATTTTAACATGAAAAACTTTTATTATATTGTAATTATTTTTCATAAGTTCAGAAAAACATATAAATTGTCATACAAAACTTCATAAATCAAAATTAAAACATGATATAGGTATTTATTTCCCAAAGCAGATATTGCCACCTTTTGCCATCAATTTAACTAAGACATCATAGATATAGTGAAATCATGTTTCTGTAATAATCATGTTTATTTTTCAAGATTCATCCAAAAAATTGAGACTTCTAGGATAATTAAGCTTTAAATGCATTTGCATACTTTAATCATTTTTATAGATAGTAGATTCCAAGTGCCATGAGGACAGAACACTTTCTGACTTGCCTTTATCTTCTTAGCTCCCAGTACAATAACTGACACAGAGTGCTCATTATGCATGACCGCATGATGTAATGCTGACTATAGACACAAAAGTTAAAATTTAGCTGGGCAGAATAATCACCATGAAAAAATCTGTTTTTTGCCAGGCGCGGTGGCTCACGCTTGTAATCCCAGCACTTTGGGAGGCCGCGGTGGGTGGATCACGAGGTCAGGAGATCGAGACCACAGTGAAACCCCGTCTCTACTAAAAATGCAAAAAATTAGCCGGGCGTGGTGGCGGGCGCCTGTAGTCCCAGCTACTCGGAGAGGCTGAGGCAGGAGAATGGCGTGACCCTGGGAGGCGGAGCTTGCAGTGAGCCGAGACCGCGCCACTGCACTCCAGCCTGGGTGCCTGGGTGACCGAGCGAGACTCCGTCTCAAAAAAAAAGAAAAAATCTGTTTTTCTTGCCTGATATGCTGATGTTTTCAGGTAATTCTGATGCTCTGACTTGAATGGCTGAATTGACTGGGCTTTCATTGTGTTTCTTTTGGTGATCATAATTCTTCAGCCTGCCCATGTTGTTATTGGTGTTTATGTTAGCCCCAACACCAAACAGCATCTTCCTTACAATGTGAAAGGAATTGCTGGTATAATTCAAAAAAACCTAAGGGCAAGCTTTGACAATGAAACTTTAATCAAATATATTATTTTATTTCCATATCTCTAATGGAATCTATTTCTTGAGGTTTGAAGGGTTTTTTTTTTTTTTTTGGTGTTTAATATGTTCCTAATCCATCCTGGAGACTCTAATGTTACCATATTAATTTTCTAGAGTGTGTTACAATATTTTACAATATGAACATGCAAATAACTTTTCATGTTGACCATGAACAAGTGACTTATTCTAGTATGATTTATACATTATTGACTCAATTTGTTGGTGATATCTTGAATATTTTCTTTTCCTGAGGTCATCTATAATATACTTGCACTGTTATATTAAATAATGCAGTCAGATCTATGTATTAGAAAGATGATTCTGAATTGGGCAAAAAGAGTGTGCTTAGAAACTGAATAGTCTTAGCAAATATGGGAGTGCCTTGATTCTTAGAAATGAAAGAGTTTTGGTGGCTGATTTGAGTGATGAAGTTGATGTTTATATTTGGGCAGGGGTTCTAGTGTCAGTCACAGGGAGGTTCCTTATTCTTCTCACATGAGATGCATCTAGTAAGTACCTTAAACCAGTGATTCTGAACTTGGTAAAAACTGTGCCCCACAAGCAAATACTTTTCAAAGTCTAGAGACATTCTTGGTTGTTTCCTCGGGGAGAGGGTTGGTATTGATATCCAGCAGTAGAGGCCAATAAGGAATTAGCCAAAAATATCAGTAGTGATGGATGCTATTTAGAAACCCTGTCTTAGATTGATAAAACACTGAACACCAGTGATATGGTTCTAACTGTCTAGGGAAATAACCCTTTTTCTATAAAATCCCCTTTTATAGTTACACATTTTAGAGGACCATTTTACTCACTAAATATATTCATTGTGGTCAAATGAAACATGCTATTTCATGTCTTCCACCCAGGTCCCTCTTCTCCTACAAAAGGAAAACCACATAAAAGTAAGTAAATTGAAAAGCAAATGGGCATATTGTAGATACATTTTTATCTACACTACATAGTGTTTACTGTTTTTATTTGTTTTTGAGAGGTAGTAAAACTCAAAGAGATCAAGTTATCTCCTGTAAGTCAAAAATTAGTAGTATTCAAACCAGGAGCTTATATTTTGTGCCCAGTAAGCTTTTTAATTCTGTAGGTGGAATAACTTTTTCATGTGACAGACTTTCAGGTGCTTAATTATTTCAATCTCCATCTATCCCACACATCTTTTACAAACTATTTAAGATTCAGTTATGTATATATAGCAATTATTGTTGCAACCAATGCCAAACAAATAAATGAATGAATAGAGTTATTTTGGGAGTTGAAATATACCTCACTGAACATCTCTTTTATTTATTTATTTTTAAATGCTTACACAAAAAATAGCTTATATATTGTCCATACAACAATCTATTCTATGCTTCTGGATGATGGGCACATTTCTTCATGCAGTAATTCTGCAGTGCGGGGAAATAACTGGAAAAGGCACAATCACTTCTAAAGTTTTTGTTCTGACACACATCACTTCCATTTACCTCTGCAGTGGCAATAATTCGTACAGGACCACATTTAGATAAGAATAGGGTCAAGAAAGTGGTTACTGGGAGAGCAGCTTGCATTTTTCAATGTCAAATGTATACTATGGAACTTGAAGTACAGACTTTTGGTGGAAAGGGTAGCAGAGGAAAAAGAAACAGAATTTATAATGAAATGTCTACCATTTCTTCAGTATTTTCAATATGTCAGACATAATGTTATACATGTTTTTCATATATTATTTATACATTGTTTTATGAAATGGGAATCATTGTCTTTATTCTGCAGGAAACAAATTGGAAGCTTTTGGGAATGAATCATCTTATCTAAAGGCTCACAGCTACGTGATAGTAATGTTGAGATTTGCCATGTTCTAGTGACCCTGTAATTGTTATAAGCAGGAATTTATGGTGGATGACCTATAATTCAACTTCTGATTCTAAATTTTATTTTCTCTCTTCTTGTTGAGTTCATATGCTTGATTCTACACATATTTATGCACCTTTTTGTGCTTAATGTATTACTGCCAATACACGCCTAAGCTTTTAAATGGTGTGAATCAATATAGGCTCTTTGAATGTGGTTTCATATTTGAGTGTTATTTTGATAGCCATTTTAACTAAAATCCTGTAAAATAAAAATTTTTTGTCTCTTTTCTTTTTTTTTTTCTTTTGAGACAGAGTTTTGCTCTGTCACCAAGGCTGGAGTGCAGTGGTGCGATCCCAGCTCGCTGCAACCTCCGCCTTCTGGGTTCACTCAATTGTCCTGCTTCAGCCTCCCGAGTAGCTAGGATTACAGGTCTGTGCCACCACACCCGGCTAATTTTTGTATTTTTAGTAGAGTCGAGGTTTCACCATGTTGGTCAGGCTGGTTTCTAACTCCTGACCTCAGATGATCTGCCTGCCTTGTTCTCCGAAAGTGCTGGGATTACAGGCATGAGCCACTGCGCCAGACCTATTTTCTTATTTTCTTTAGCATAGCTTGAACAATAAATCAGTGGAAAGAAATTGCAACTGGAGTGAAAAGCACGGCATCCAGATAGTTCTTTAAAAGTGTATTATCATTGTATTACCTTTTTAAAGTTAGTTCACCATTTAAGCCTCAGTTTTCCCATCTGTAGGTGGAAATAATGCTGACCTCACAAAGCAAAAAGTTATAACATTTATATTTATGAAGTGCCTGTAAAGTACAAACATTAGACAAACATTCTCTGAGTACTAGTTCTACTATCTATTAGCCCTAGGATCTTTAAACTTTCCTAGCCTTAGCTTCCTGATCTGTGAAATTCATAAGATGGCCATTATGATAAAATGGCTTAATAAATAAAGAGGTTTACCTCACACGTGACATGTAGTTAGCATTTAATATATATTAGCAGTAGTATATATATAAAGATGTTATTCTGAACTAAATAATAACTTTCATGCGACTATTATAATGCCTTGCATTTAAAAATAATGGTTGATATGGATAGATTCCTCATGTCTCAACAAAATCTTTAGTAAGCATCAGGTACGTGAAGAGACCATCTTATTTTAGTTTCCCCAGATTACATGAGTACAACCAATGTAATTACACAACCAGTTCAGTTCGAGACAAAAAAAACAAAACCTAGCAAAATAAGCAAGCAAACATAACAGGTTTGACTTGTTGATATAAAAATTATAGAAGAAATTGAGCTTTTTGTTTGGTTTTCGTTTTTCCCAAAATGTATTTGGTTAATTTCATCTAATTTGGCAAATTTTTGTGTATAGAGTGGTTCACAGTATTCATCTGTTACCCTTTAATAGTTGTAGGATCTAGTGTTATCCTCTGTTCCATTTGTGATAATGTTAATATATATTATCTATAGGTTTTCCTTATCAGTCTTGCTAGAAGTGTGACAATTTGATTGGTCTTTTTAAAAAGCAGCCATTTGTTTCACTTATCTTCACTTGTTTTTTTATTTCTACTCTTATCATAATTTCCCTTGTTTTTCTTTTCTTGGGTTCATTTTTCTCTTCTTTATCTAGGTCCTTGAGATGAAATATTAGCTTACTTATTTGATACTTTTCTTTTGTAACGTAAGAATTTGGTGCTATAAGTTTACCTCTTAGTACTATTTTGGCTGCATCTTACAAATTTTGATACATTTTCATCTTTATTCTACTCATTGCATTTTTAAAATTTCCCTTGAAGCTTCTTTATTAACACGTTTATTTAGAAGTCAGTTGTTTTGGTTTTACATTTTTGGAGATATTCCTGTTATATTTCTGCTATTGATTTTTAGTTGATTACATTGTGGCTAGAAAAGACAATGTGTACAAATTCAATCTTTTTTTTAAATTGTGAGATTATTAGTTTTATACCACAGAATATGATGTTTCTTGGAATGTGTATCATTAGCACTTCAAAAAAAAAGTTTATTTTAAAGTTGTTGGGTGGTAATCTGTAAATTTCTTTTAATTCCTGCTGGTTGATGGTGTTGTTGCATTTTTCAGTATTTTTACTGATTTTCCATCTAGTCGTACTATCAATTGTTGAGAGAGGGGTGAAGTCTACAACTATAATGATGAATTTTTCTATGTTTCCTTCAGTTCTATAAGTTTTTGCTTGACATATTTGCAGGTCCATTATTTGGCACATCCACTTAAGATAGCTATCATTTTGGTGGATTGAACTTTTATCATTATATAATATTTATCTCTGTCCCTTTTAAATTGCTTTGCTCAAATATCTATTTGATCTGATATAAATATAGCCACTATTGATTTCTTTTATTAATGTTGGCATAGTGTATGTTTTCCCATCTTTTTGCTTTCAACCTACTTATAATGTGACACTTGCAGTGTCTTTCTGTTTTACAACATGTAGTTGAGTCATGTTATTTTTCCTGTCTGCCAATCTTTGTTTTCTAAAGAGAACATTTTGACTACTTGTATTTAACCTAATTATTGATATGTTAAGACTGCCATCACATTTTTTGCTTTATCTTCATTCCCTCCTTTTTTTTCTGTTGTATTTTTCCTGCCTTCTTGTTAGTTACTTGAACAGTTTTATAATTCTTTTTTATCTAGATTGTTTTTAAATATATCTATTTGTATAGCTTTGTTAGTGGCTCCTATAGGTATTACATATATATAACTTATCACAGTAAATTGGTGTTGCCATTTCACCATTTCAAGTAAAGTGTTGAAAGCTTGCCTCCATTCATATCTGTTGTCCTCTCTTTTTAAATAATGTAATTGTCTTAAACATTTCCATTCTATATATTGCAGTCAAACTCATAACTTTATAATGTGTCAATAACATAGCTTATTAACTCATAAGGTATCACAATTTCTGTTTTAACAATCAAACATAGTTTTGATTTAAAAAATTCTTCGATGGAGAAAACTTGAGGCAAGGAAAATTTATTTTATTTACTAATATTACTATTATTTCTGTTGTTTCTCTTCTTGATATTCCTCAATTCCTTCTATCATTTATTTTTTAGATAATTTTTATTTCAAGTTTAAATTCCCAATAAATCCTTTTAGTTTTTCATCATCTGAAAATGTCTTGACTTCTCTAATTTTCCTGAAGGATATTTGTGCTGAGTATGGAACTTAGGGATAACAGTTTTGTTTTTTTTCTCTCTCTCACATGTAAAAAATATTATATATTTCTTTATAATCTTCAGGGTTTCTAATGAGATACCTACTTCCATTCATTTTTTTTTTCTTTCTTGGAAGGTGCGTTTATAATCTTACTGCTTTCAAGATTTGTTTTCTTTGTCTTTAGTTTTTAGTAGTTTGATTATAAAATGTCATGACATGAATGTCTTTGGGTTTTTTCTCTTGGGTGTCCACTCAGCTTCTTGACTCTGTAATTTTATGTACTTTGCAAATTTGTTACATTTTCAGCCATAATTTTTTGAATATTTTTTCAGCCCTAATATTTCTCTTGTACTTTCCCTATGATGACAAGAATGTTATATCTTTTGTTTTAGTCCTAAATGTGTCTGAGTTGGTGTTCATTGTATGTATATGTATTAGTTTTTTTTCATGTTGTAATTTGAGAATGGGTAATTTATACACAAAAAAAGGTTTAATTGACTCACAGTTCTGCACGGATGGGGAAGCCTCAGGAAACTTACAATCATGGCAAAAAGAGAAGCAGGCACATCTTACATGGCGACAGGTAAGAGAAGACAGCAGGGGAAACTGCCACTTATAAAGCCATCAGATCTCATGAGAACTCACTCACTATCACAAGAATAGCATGGGGGAAACCGCCCCCATGAACTAATCACCTCCCACCATGTCCCTCCCTTGACATGTGGGGATTACAGTAGTCTTAACTGATTTCAGCATTAACTGAACAGTTCAAGTTCAAAGTCTCATCTGAGAAGAGGGCAAGTCCCTTCTGCCCATGAGCCTGTAAAATCAAAAGAAAGTTAGTTACTTCCAAGATACAATGAGGATATAGGCATTGGATAAATATTCTTGTTCCAAATGGGAGAAATTGGCCAAAACAAAGGGGCTGCAGGACCTATGCAAGTCTGAAATCCAGCGGGGCAGTCATTAAATCTTACAGGTCCAAAAGGATCTCTTTTGACTTCATGTCTCACATCTGGGGCACTATGATGCAAGAGGTGGGCTCCCACAGCCTTGGAAAGCTCGTTCACTGGCTGGTGTTGAGTGCCTGTGGATTTTCTAAGTGCACAGTGCAAACATGTCAGTGGATCTACCATTTTGAGTTTGGAGGACAGTGGCACTTTTTTCACAGCTCCACTAGGCAGTGCCCCAGTGGGGACTCTGTGTGGGGGTCCATACCCACATTTCCCTTCTACACTGCCCTAGCAGAGGTTCTCCATGAAGGGCTCCATCCCTGTAGCAGACTTCTGCCTGGACATCGAGGTACTTTCATACATCCTCTAAAATCTAGGGAGAGGTTCCCAAAGCTTGACTCCTGTCTTCTGTGCACCCACAGGCCCAACACCACATTGAGACCCCTAAGGCTTATACCTTCTGAAGCAATGACCTGAGCTGTACCTTGTCCCCTTTTAGCCACAGCTGCAGCTGGAGAAGCTGGAATACAGGCCACCAAGTCCTGAGGCTGCACACAGCAGCAGGGCTCTGGGCTCGGCCCATGAAACCATTTTCCCTCCTAAGCCTCTGGGTCTGTGATGGGAGAGGCTGCCTTGAAAATCTCTGAAATGCATTGGAGACATTTTCCCCATTGTCTTGATGATTAACATTTGGCTCCTTATTACTTATCCAAATGTCTACAGCAGGCTTGATTTTCACCCAGAAGATGGGTTTTTTCTGTCTTACTACATGGTCAGGCTGCAAATTTTCCAAACATTTATGCTCTACTCCCCTTTTAAACATAAGTTCCTGTTTCAGATAATCTCTCTCAAGTTGAAAGTTTCAAAGATAACTAGGGTAGGGGCAAAATATTGCCAGTCTCTTTGCTAAAGCGTAGCACGAGTAACCTTTACTCTAGCTCCCAATAAGTTCCTCATCTCCATCTGAGACCACTCCTGCCTGGACTTCATTGTCCATATCACTATCAGCATTTTCATCAAAACCATTCAACAAGTCTCTAAGAAGTTCCAAACTTTCCTAAATCTTCCTGTCTTCTTCTGAGCCCTCCAAACTCTTTCAACCTTTGTCTGTTACCCAGTTCCAAAGTTGCTTCCACACTTTCAGGTTATTTTTATAGCAGTACCCCACTCTACTGGTTCTAATTCTCTGTATTAGTCTGTTTTCATGCTACTATAAAGATATGACTTGAGACTGGATATTCTATAAACAAAAGAGGTTTAACTGACTCACAGTTCCACATGGCTGGGGAAGCCTCAGGTAACTTCCAATCATGGTGGAAGGGGAAGCAGGCACATCTTACATGGTGGCAGGTGAGAAAGGAAAGCAGGGGAAAACTGCCACTTATAAAACCATCAGAGATCATGCTAACTCACTGTCATGAGAACAGCATGAGGGAAGCTGCCCCCATGATCCGATCACCTTCACCAGGTTCCTCCCTCAACATAAGGGGATTACAGTTTGAGATGAGGTTTGGTTGGGGACACACGGCCAAACCATATCAGTATTCTTTATTTTCTATTTGCTGTTTACATCATGCAATTTTTTTTTTTTTTTTTTTTTTTTTGAGATGGAGTCTCGCTCTGTCACCCAGGCTGGAGTGCAGTGGTGCAATCTCGGCTCACTGCAAGCTCCGCCTCCCGGGTTCATGCCATTCTCCTGCCTCAGCCTCTCCGAGTAGCTGGGACTACAGGCACCCCCCACCACGCCTGGCTAATTTTTTGTATTTTTAATAGAGATGGGGTTTCACCATGGTCTCAATCTCCTGACCTTGTGATCCGCCCGCCTCGGCCTCCCAAAGTGCTGGGATTACAAGCGTGAGCCACCGCGCCCGGCCTTACATCATGCAATTTTTATTGTTCTTCCTAAGGTCCTGATTCTTTCTTCTGTTCTTTTCACTCTGCTTTTGAATGCATCCACACTGAGGTTTTATTGGTTATTGTATTTTTCAGTTCTAAAATTCCCCTTTGATTCTTTTTTATATTTTCTTTTTTGACCAAGAATTTTTATTTTTCATATTCTTCAAGCCTTTTAATAATTGCTCATGAGCATGCTGATTTAAGCATGGCTACTTTAAAGTCCTTATTAGATATTCTAACATTCTTATCATCACCGTGTTAGCCTCTTTTGATTATTTTTTCTCATTCACGTTGAGATTTTTCTGAATCTTTATACTATAAGTGACTTCCATTTGAAACCTGGACATTTTTGGTGTTATGTATTATCTAATTTAGTGATCTCTTTTAGTGGATCTTCTTGGAAACCAGTTTGTCAGGCCTAGTAAGATGCTGCCTCATTAAGGCAAAGTGGTGGTGTAAGTACAGATTATTTTTCAAACTTTATTGTCTCTTGATGTGGTAGGGACATTTTTTCTGGATAAGGATGATAAGTATGGGAGTTCTGGGTCCTACTAGGTCTCCACTAATATCCTCCAGCCTGGGAAGAGTAGGAATGCTTTGTTACTATTTCCCAGTGGCCTCTACTGATATTATAGGGAGTAGAGTGGCCTCATTACCTCTGGACAATGGCGAAAGTACTGTCTCCACTACATTTCTTTTGACAAGACTTCAGCAGAGAGGGGAACAATGGCTTGTTGATGCTGGGTGGTGTTGGGAATCTCTACACCAACCCATGAGGTATCCTTTTACACTGTGGTGGCATGGTGGAGTTGGTGTTGTGGTGTAGGGGCTCTTCACTCTCTAAGAGGAATAAAGGTTGGTTTTCCACCTAGCATCCTCGGACGCCAAGAGTGCTGAGGCTGGTGGCTGAAACAACTCATTACAACCTGGTAAGAGTTGAGATCTAAGACCTCTACTGACTTTTCCTAGTGATATGTTATTGTTTAAAATTTTCTGGTTTGGTAGGCTGATCCTTTTCTGGTTGTTAGGTAGAGAGAGGTGGCTCTTTTTTTTTCTTCCTATATTCATTGGTCATCCTGGTTTTCTGGCCTTTCCAGCATCCAATCTGGGAGAAGTGATGCAAAAACAAAACCCAAATAACTCACTGCCAAGTCATCCTTCATGCCACAATGTCCTTTGGAAGGCTATCATTTCTTCAGCCTTCAGGGTTGTCTTATGTTTGTTTTACACATAAATTCCCCACCTTTCTGAGAGCTGGTCTGTCAACTCACATTTTTAAAGTTCCAAATAATGTTATAAGATGTTGAACTTCTTATAAAAAGAAAATTCATATAAAAATATGATTCAGTGGATGGCATATAATCAGTGCATAATGGCTTTTAGAAATCATAAGACCCATGTGTGTCTATGTGTGTGCATGAATACACACACACACGTGCACGAGTACACACACACACTTCTACAAAATACACACGTGCACGAGTACACACATGCACGAGTACACACACACTTCCACAAAATACACACATACACATGCACTAGTACACACACGTGCATGAGTACACACACACAAACTTCCACAAAACACCTGGGCCTTTAGTGGTTGAGGGCTTTTTACTTAAAGAACTGATGTCTGGAACAAATTCATTGCTCATGAAATGCAACCCCAGTGCAACAGCTCTTTGAGAGTCACATAAATGCCTAGCGAAGGTAGGCGTTTATTTTTTACAATAAATGTCTTTTTAAAGTTGTTTCAGCATCCAATTAGTATATGCCTTGGATTCCATAATATCCTCAGATCATAAAATAGTAAAAAATATTTTTATATGTGTATGTTTAAAAGAAGGTTTCACCTAAAAAGTTTAATTTAATGGCTTTATGTAGATACGAACAAAGTTTTGGGGAGTTCAACTACAAAAGGAAGAGGGAAATAAGAGGAAATTTAACGTTATCCCATCTCCTAGGACAGAAACAAAACGTAACATGCCATTTTGTATTCAACATTTGTGTTTGAATCGTACTTAAAAAAAGAAAAACAACACAGGATAACCAAATTCAAATATTTTATACTTCTAATCATCCTCAATCTCTGGGGTGGTGGGGGAGCAGTTTATGTCATATATTTCAGTGAAGTTTAAGAAAAAAGCTCAAATTCTGAAGAATTCAAAAGATGTCATTAAAAATGCATAACTAGAAATCAAGATTTTCAAGTTCTTCAGCATCTTTAAAAGGTCCTTTTTTCTATGATATGGGTTTCTATAATTAGTTATAATCATAAATAATCACTAAGAATTCAGGATATTTTTCAACAGTATATGCCAATAAATATAAAAGTACATTTCTATAACAAAATCATTTTTATGAAAATAATTCCTTGTTTGAAACCCAACATAAAGACTAAAGGATGCAGAGCAAACCTTGATGCTTAAACTAATGGTACACTAATGGTTTCATTAGTTTTTTCCTAAATATTGTTAGATTCTTTGGTACTTAATCAACGATGAAATATTGGTGTATGTTCAATTTTGTTTCTACTGAAGGAGAATTAAGAAACACATTACATTGGAAACACGTTAATTTTACTAAAACATACATATATGCTAATAAAATCAAGTGCCTTTTTAAGGACATGTATTGTTATTTATTATTGCCTTATACTCTCCAATTGATATTTCCTTCAAGTTATTACATACACATACTCTCTCTATATATTATGACTTAATATATATGTTATAAGTATACATAAGTATATAAGCATACTTATAAATATTCATATTTTTGAATATTTTACTATTATATCTCTATAAATAAGTTCCAGAAATATTGGTCTTTAATATAGAAGACACAGCTTATTTATGTGATTGTAACAGATTATTGAATATTGCTTAAGTGTATGTGAATGTTTGTGTGTATATAACTTGAAGGAAAATAATCCAAATCTTACTTCTTTTTTGCTACATCTTATGTAACTAAAAAATATGAACCCAAAGTAAGAGAACACATTCATACAGAATATAATATGAATCTCTGTTGCTCGTGTTTCTCTGTGTCTAAGTGGTGATTCAGCTATGGACCGGCTGGTCTAAAATGTCCACTAGAGACTTCAGTGCTAAAATGGAGAGGTAATTATATTACTATGATGCATGTTTCTGGCCAATAAAATGTTTTAGATTTATGTGGGATCAATAATAACCAAAATAAATTTGTATAGGTAAAAGAGATGGCATTTGGTGGGACATTCCTTGGGCTCTAAACAAAAATGACAGAATATAACTGTACTTTTTCATTTTCTTTTGGCATTCGCTTTATTTCATTTATAGTGGCTAATTTTGCTAGTTTGAATAATGCATTAGTTTTCTATTTGGTGTGATAACAAATTGCCACTAAGATGGTGGCTTAAAACAACAAATTATTACCTTATAATTCTGGAGATTGGAAGTTTGATATGAGTATCGCTGAGCTAAAATCAAGATATTGGTAGGACTATGTTTATTTCCAGAGGCTCTAGAGAAGAATTCATTTCTTTGCCTTTTCCATCTTCTAGAGACCACTCACATTCCCTGTCTCATAGTCTGCTTTCTTCATTTTCAAAACCAGCAACGTTGCATTTCTTTGAGCCTTCTTTCATAGTCCTATTTCTTTCTTTGACTCTATTCTGTCTCTCTTCTACTTTTAAGAAAGCTTGTAATTTTACTGGCTGTAAAATCCTATTTAATCTCCCTATTTTAAAATCAGCTGATTACCAAGCTTAATTCCATCTGCAACTTTTATCCTTAATCCACATAACCTACCACATTCACAGACCTTGGAATTAGGAAGGAGACATCTCTAGGAACCATTATTCTGCTTGATGCAAGGAATTTTTAAGTTTGTTGTTAAGAGAAAAATTAATCTATAGCTGTTACACCAATTTACATTCTCACCAACAGTGTGCAACTGTTTCAGGCTTTCTACCTCCTCACCAACGCTTGTCTATTTTTTTTTACATCATTGCCATCTAACAGGTGTGAAGTGATATCTCGTGGTTTTCGGTTTCTCGATGATTAGTGACATTGAGCATTCTATTCATATACCTGAGCATTCTATTTATATACCTGTTGGCCATTTGTATATTTTCTTTGGAGAAATGTCTGTTCAAATCCTTAGTCCAATTTTTAATTAATTTTTTTTTTACTATTATGAGCTTCTCATAGAATTTGAAGATTAACTCCTTAACAAATATATGGTTTGCAAATATTGTTACCCATTCTGTAGATTGCCTTTTCACTCTGTTAATTGCTTCCTCTACTGTAAAGAAGATTTTTAATTTGTTACAATCCTACTTGTGTATTTTTGTTTCTGTCGCCTGTGTTTTTGGTATCATATTCATGAAATCATTGCCAAGACCAATGGCATGAAGATTTTCTCCTAGCAATTTTACAGTTTTAGGTCATACATTTAAGTTTTTAATGCATTTTGAGTTGATTTTTGTGTATGCTGTAAAATGAGGGTCTAATTTCATTCTTTTGCATGTTGGTATCCAGTTTTCAACACCATTTGTTGAAGAAACTATTTTCTCCTAAATTGTGTAAAACTACCATATGATCCAGAAATTCCACTTCTGAGGATTTATTCAACAGGATTTATTCAAAAGAATTTAAATTAGGATCTTGAAGAGATATTACCAGCATTGTTCATAATAGCTATGATTTGGAAACAAATAAATCCCCATCAGCAGATGAACAGATAAAGAATGTATGGTATATACATGAAATGGGATACTATTCAGCATTTAAAAAGAAAGAAATTCTACAATACGTGACAACATGGATGAGCCTAGAGGACATTATGCTAAATAATAGAAGCCAGTCACAGAAAGACAAATCCTGTGTGATTCCACTTATATGAGATATCTAAATAGTCAAAAGCATGGAGTGAAAGAGTGGAATGATGACGGCCAGGCCAGGTGCAGGGAACTGGGAAGGTTCTAATCAGTGGGTATAAACTTTCAGTCAGGCAGGATGAATAAGCTCTACAGATTTGCTGTATAACATTGCACCTGTGGTCAACAATAATGTGTTGTACACTTAAAGTTTTAAGAGGCTAGATCATATTAAGTGTTCTTTCCAAGATAAGATAAAAATCCTACTTACAAATATATGCTATTTTCATAAGAATATCAGTTATAATTCTACTTCTGTCAATAGCCTAACATTAGGCTTTATCCATTTATCTATCTGGGTTTTAATATTTATAGTATAGTTTGTATAAATCCATATAAACATATACAAAATGAGAAACGTTCATCTATGCCAATCCATTTAGAAATTTCAGATTTTCCCTTTCTCTTTTTAAGCTACATCCACCATTCCAATAATAATCATTTAGATTATTAGTCTAACTGTCCAGGATTTATTTTTAAGCACGGGCAATTTTGCTATAGTAAGGAACATTGATTTATTTCAGAAATTGTTTGTTTGTTTTTTTGTTTTTGGTTATTTATTTTATTTTTTTATTTGTTTTTTTTAGACAGAGTCTCAGTCTGTTGCCCAGGCTGGAGTGCAGTGGTATGATCTCGGCTCACCGCAACCACTGCCTCCCAGGTTCAAGTGATTCTCCAGCCTCAGCCTCCCGAGTAGCTGGATTTACAGGCACGTGCCACCATGCCCAGCTAATTTTTGTATTTTTTAGTAGAGATGGGATTTTGCCATGTTGGCCAGGCTGGTCTCAAACTCCTGACCTCAAGTGGTACACCCGCCTTGGCATCCCAAAGTGCTAGGATTACAGGCATGAGCCACCGTGCCTGGCCCAGAAATCTTTTGATTGTGTAGCAGTTGTGGGGGAGATTCTGTGAAGCCGATTTTAGTCCATAGGATTAAACTACTAAAAATAAAAATAACATATAAATAGACTGGGAATAGTTTAAAAGGGTAAAGCCTAAACAGGTGTTGGCTTCCTTTGCTTGTAAGTACCTCAAAGACATAGACGGTCTTATTTGTCTCTGTATGCCTGTGAAATTTCATAGAGTCAGGTACATGGTGGATCTTAATAATTGTGTGTTTAATAAATAAAAGCATATATTAAAATATTTGAATAAATTTTAATCAAAAATTAAATAACAAAATATTAGGACCTGTAGTCATTTTTTTTAAAGATAAAAGAGTGCTTAGTTTATATCTTTTAATATCTACTACTTTTACAACTAAAACTCCTAGAATTTTCAAAATCAGCTGCAAATATAAAATAATAACTTTAATCTGTGAATGTGAGATAATAATTTTAATTGTTAGCATTCCTTTATAGAATGTTGTAAAGTAACATCCTTGATATAACTAAGGGCAAATGAGGTCTTAAAAATAAGTGTATGATAATAATAAGTACTCAAATATTTGTTAATTATTAAACTAAGAAAGAGGGATGCTCTGTTTGTTTCAGTTAATTTTTAATTTGGTGCTTCTTTATACAGAGTATAACACTATATTTTCCTAAGATACTGTTCTGTGTGTTTATAGAATGTTAATATTATGATTAATAAAGTATTTGACTCTGTTTCACTTACTTTAAACTCCCTCAGTGCCTATTATAATACCTGACAGCGTCTCAGAAATGTTTTAGAATAAACAAAGTGATGACAGTGTTAAATTTTCCAAGAAATTTTCATGTGTCTGCACATTACATGGATATATTTCTTTCTCAGTTTCCTCTATTTACTTGAGACTTCTTGTTAGGATCTGGGTCAATTTTTTTTTTTTTATGTTGTCTCAAATCAAATTACATCATGAATGATTGGAAGAAGTCATAAATCAAACAGAAGTTAAGCAAAAGGATCCTAAAAATAATTTTTCCAAGTAAAATTTTTATTTATTCATTCTACATATACCTTTCCCCATCTGTCAAGAAAAATTAATGCTATATATACAAATTACTTAAAAAATAATGCTCAAATTTGTGTTCACTAGGTGTATTAAGGAATATCATGGTTCATTAAATGAACTTGAATATTTTATATTAGAAATGAATAAAACTGTCATTTGCTGTTATTCTCAACACATGAGAAGTACTTACATTTTATTATGATTTTGGAGTTATTCAGCCAAGATTGAGATTCCATACTTGTGTGTCTGTGATATTTTGATTGAACCTTAGATCTTTTTGTCCCCAAAAATCCTCCTTTGCTGGGGACACACACACACACACACACACACACACACACACTCTTTTATAAATTTATTTTAGTCAAGTTTATTTATCAATAGAAATCTATTTTTGTATTGATCTATTTAGTATCCTCAAGCCATTTTAGTCAGTCTTGGAAAATAACCCTCATTTTACATGGAGCCTTTCAAAATTATTCCCAAGACTTGTTTATACAGAATTCACTCAATAAGTAGAATGAAATCACTTATTGACAATAAGATCCAGGTACTTTGTGAATTGTTTGAAAAATTAAGTTGATTTAATTCTCATAGACATCCTATGAGGTGACATTATTGTACCCATTTCACAAATGAAAAATATGGCTTAAGAAAGTAAAATGATTTACACAGGATTATATATGTCTTAAACTGTAGGGCCAGAATTTAAGGCTAAATTCTGATTCTGAGGCCCAGGCCCATAAGCGTCAATTATGGTGCCTAATATATTAATGAATCAATGTTTAATTTCAGAAAGAGGGCTATGCTTTCTTCTTTGATTTGGTTGCACAGTCCTGTGAATCCATCCATTTTCACTCATATTACCCCCTAGACATCTTGTAGGAAACTTTTCTTTTTGTTTTATATATTTTCAGTTTTTAAACACTGTATTGGCACTGCTGTTCTGTTTGGATCCAGAAATCCATTAATGATTTCTAGTTCTCTATCCTGTGATAATTTACTGCCAATGGAAATACAGTTATTCATGGTTTCATTGCGGTCATTGTCCAGACCTCTCTCCCTTCATCTCTTAACACATCGGTGGTTCCCCACTTTCCCCTATTTCTTTCCTTTATAAAAGATTTTTAACATATTAGCATGATCTGTAATAAACTTTCTTAACATGTAAAACTGTTTCTATTCTTATCTCACATTGTTTAAAATGTCAGCAGCATGCAATACTGTCATGACTCTTTCTTTTTAGAGTGGTATATTAAGATTCTTGCCTCAGGTAAAATGTTCCTCTTATTCTTACCTCCAAATAGGTGTTTATCTACTGAAGTACTTTTGAGATGAAACTGTGGAGGCATATTTCAAATGACCAAACACATACTTATTGGTGTTTTTTATTCCCCTCTTACCTCAAAAGATTTAATCTGCTGAAATACACATAAATCATACATGTATTGCATTAGGGAAGAACCTAATACCTTGATATATTTTATGGCTATAGGTATAAAAATTATAATTGTGAACATTAGCATTTCATTTTCACAAAGCAGCTGCCAGTTTATGATCCCTTAGGATTTTATTAAATTTGTGAGTAGAGTTGAAAGTCATCATGCTTACTCAGATCTATTCCCTGTCATCATACATCAAAAACAGCCTTTCTAAAATGAAACCTTCAGTGGCAAAAGTATTTAGGAACTAATTTCCACCTTTTCCTCTGTTACTGTCTTCACTTACCATATTTTTGCCTCCCCTTTTCTTTTTGTTTCTTTTTTTCTTTAAGCCCCCTTTTGGCCAGAATATGGCTGCTTCACTCTATTCTTTATTGTTATATTTGATTTTAAGTAAATTCTAATTAAGATTCTTAACAATTTATAGTTGTACGGTTTTTCCCAAGACTACACAGGTCTCAAGAACAAAAGACAAAGATAAGGCTTTTAAAGTGGTTCTTTTTTTTTCTCTTCTCTTCCACCCCTGACCTCTCCCCAAAAACACTTCTGTGTACACAGAGAAAGACTAAAAATTTCACAAGGAGGAAAGGAACTGTCTAAAATTTAGTTTTCATTAGTTTTCTTCCCTTCACTTCCTCATGCCCAGCTGATGGAGAAAGTCCATCAGCTCATAAGCAGATGAGGGGACAAAATGGTGAGAATTCCACATCAGAAGTAGTCAGTGAAGCTGATGCTGGGGTCTGGCTTGCTCCAGATCATGTAGTGTAAACTATGAAATGAAAGTAAGGATCTCAAAGAATTGGCCCAACTGTGTCAGCACTTGCCAGTGCGTGTACAGAGAGAGGGATTTTGTACACTTTTTGTCCATGAGACACTTCCACCGTCTTTGGTGTACTACATGCATGTCCATTATAAGTCGTGGTTTTACTTATTATTGTAGATGATTATCTCTTTATATACAACCATAATTCAATATGATCCTTGATATTTCTGGTAATGCATAGCTAAACCATTCTTTTTAAAATTATCTGAGGCATTGGTGTATACATACATTTTCATATGTAACAGAAAAATGCTGTAGTAAAGTCAGTTTTTGTGAATGTCTTGGTTCTTGGGCTGTTTTCAATCAAAATTGGTGTGAAAAAATAATTTTAAGAAAACGATTGCAATAAAATACTGGATCCTGGACAGATTTGAATGATCTCTAATTATAAACAGTACTTCCACAGCACTTCCGAGCAGGAGGTAGAATTCCAACAAAAATGATTGCTTGTAAGTAAAGACAAGGGGATCAAAGAATGAAGAATGTTTTTCCAGCATACCTGTCTTTCCTTCTTAAAGTGTTCTAAATCCTTGTTTTTCTAGAGAAGTGGTACATATTATTGTGGGAACAAAAATTTTATTCAGATATTTTATTCATAACATGCAAATTATTTATTAATAATGTATAGTTTCTTTATATAAATATATCTATATTTTGCATATTTGATAATATACGTATTATATTATAAATTCCGAAGTCCAAAATCAGACTGACTGTTTTTTTGAAGTAAATTCTAAGCAAAAGAGAGCTCTCAATACTTTGACTAAGGTAAACATAGACACTACTTAAAGGTATCTTAAGAAATAGGGTTGTTTTTCTTTTTTCTTTTTTTATACTGAGCTAAGCAGCAGGCCAAGAAGATATTTAATTGAATCATTAATTATAGACCTTGCAGGATCTGAGTGACTATAGAGCCATGCAAATAATGAGGTCCAGCTACCTTATAAAAATATTATCCTATTTTATAATTGAATTATATTGATACTTTATTTTTCTTAAGCATACCTACTCCAGTGTTGCCAATCATAGGCTCTAATGAGAATATGTTGTTAAAAAAGTCTTTGCTCTTATCAGGATTAATGAAAAATTATTATTGGTGAAAACCGATATTAGTTGGAAACATTGTATTGGTGGCTAGATATATATCGCTTACCACATTTTTGGAGGTGAAATAGGAAAACTATCTCTGTGTCCATAACAAAGATTCCTTCTCTTAACATGTTTCAAAACTATGAGTCTAAAAATTTCAGATGGCTAGGTGTCAAGTGATTTGTTTTGATTCCATGGGTATTTAGTAATTTTAACAGAACGTTCTAAGAATTTCATTTAGTATTTATTTGACTGATCAGTGCATAGCCTGCCACTGTCTTCACAGCTGGATGCAAGCATTGCAGTAACCTAAGCAAAATTGACTAGATTTTAGTCACCAATGAATTAAATTGTAAAACAAGTCTTTGTTGAAATCATGAAGGATTCATGTGAAAATAATTGAGTCATATCTGGTGTTTTATCTCCAACATTAATAAGTACATATTTTCCTTATAGGAGAAAGGTGAAATAAAGGAATTATAGAGCTATCAATGAAAGAAACTACTTTTGGTGGTTTTAATTTCCACATATGCTGATTTTTTAGCTAAAGGGAAAACTGCCTGTACATTGTACATTATGTTCTCACTTAACGTTGTTGATAGGTTCTTGGAAACTGTGACTTTAAGCAAAGTGATGTAAAACAAAACCAATTTTTTCCTCATCAAAATTATAATGAAATGACAATATTGAAGGAAATTACAATATTTGAGGCCCTGCTGTACATTGTTTTGGTTAAACTCACGGTTTCAAGAAACTATTGACCTTAAGTGAGGAGATTCTGTTCAGTGTTTGAAATGTACAAGGTGATTTCACAAGCATTTTATCATATTATCTAACTTCATTTTCACAAAGTCTCTGTAAGTCTCTGGGGTAGGGATTATTATAGCTATTTAACAGCTGAAAGGACTGAATCTGAATACCTTTAACTAATTTTGTTTTTAACCATCTCCCATGACTTCACAGACTTTTTCAAGGGAATTTACACAATTTCTCATTGCAAAGGCACTAAACTTACCCATTCACTTAACAACATAATAGATGAATAAAAGCAGTGAATGGATGTCCCTGAGATAACCAGTAAGGAGTAGGTGGCAGATCCAACACTGCACACAACGGTCACTTGTTCAGTGACAAGACTACCTTCCTTCCCCGCCAAATACCAATATGTCTTATCCCATCCCACCTAAAACATCAATATGCAAAATATTTTTTCATCAAAATGGACATGACTGATAACAACAATGGAATTAAACTAACTCCTCAAATTTCTTTTGAAATATAGAGGTTAGTAAAAAATGTCAATAATGTTAGGGGTAAATTTGGAGGGAAATACTACTATAGACTGCTGGTGGATTCCTAATGATAAGTAGAGATGCTTAGCTGACTTTCTGTTATAATCCGTGTTTCAAAACTGAACATTATATGATGATTAACATTTTTTTAAATGGTTTATACCTGCTTGCAGGGGAGGGGGACTCTCGCTAGATAAAAACCAACTTCTTATGACTCATTAAATCGGTAGCACTACTATAAATCATAAACCTGTTAAAAATAAATTATTTAATATAGAAACAGCAGGTCCAGCTGTTTAAATATCATATAGCATATGGAGCTTAGTAATTGGATTCAAATGCTGTCTGTTACATCATTTATACTTCTGTTAGAGTGTTGTGCTTCTATAGGGAAGGACAAAGTAGTTCTTGAATTGCTATTATGGTGAATAATTTTCTTTTAATTTCAGGTGACTGTCTCCCAAATTAATTTCTAATTGTCAAATTCAGTGGGTTTCCTCTGAAAAAGAATCTAAAATGTATTTGTGCTGGGTAATTTCACTGAATCATTTATGATGTGCTTTATTTGGCTTCGGATTTCAGCCTAACATTTACTTCATATTTTATGTTTGTATTTTGTTTGTTTGTCTTTTAATATTGAGCACTTCTACCTTAAAACAAAGTTCGCTTAAAATATAATCTTGTCACTCTACTGACTCTTTTGAATATCTGTGGTAAGAATGAGATAGAGGGGAATGGGAAAAACAGAGCAAAATTATTTAGTTTCCAAATTATTATAATAAAACAAAGCAAGTCTCTCTAGTGAGAGTTGGAAGGCTGTATCCTGATTTAGGATGTGGGAAGCTATCAATGGAGCCAGAACAAAGACTAGAGTTATATTCCAGGATGTTGGTGGCAAGAAATTCATATACAGTAGAATGTGTCCCGGTATGATTATATTTGTTCCCTGAACCTGGCTTCACTAGTACAACACTTCATTAAAATTACTTGTGTTTGTTTGGTTTTATTTAAATTCAGACTTGTGAGCCTTAACTCAAACTTTCTCATATGACCTGGAAATCCATATATTTATCTAATTTCTTGAAGATATTTTTTACTAGCTCAGCATCACCATTTAGAAATCATTACACAGGTAGTGGGGTAAGAGTGGATAAGATAAGTCATCTTTGTGAGGAAGAAAAAAGAAGGGGGAAAATGCCATTGCTTGAGCCTCTATACCATAATGAACACGCACTAGGTATGAAACTTATAGAAATGCATCAGGTCCTCAAAACTGATGTTCAATGAAATTTTGACAATGTTATAGAGTTCAGTTAACCTCTAAGTGGTATTTGGCTTGAGTTGTCACATTCATTTCTTGACATTCAACTGCTGTATGTCGTGTCTTGTGATGGCAGGGGAGGGTCATCTGCAAGTTTCATAATCCAGGCTAGAAGGGAGAAGCCAGGCTCTTTTCTCTCACTTCTTCCACCTTGGACAACTTCTCCGGTTCAACAGCATCTGAACCACTTCCTGGGCTCCAGCTCCTTCTGGGTAAGCCCAGCGTTTCCAGCTTTTGATGGGTAAACTCTTGACACCCCTGTCTTCTCCATTTGTTTCTCTAGGTTTGAGGAGCGTGTGATTTATTATGCGATTAATGTATAGGTTGACTCATTGCTGTTTGATTTCTTAGTTTTTCTTTCACCTGTTTAACCAACTCCCTGGGTTAAATTCCCTGAACTTCAGACGCTTAGAATGGTTTCTGTTTTCTTGGATGGATCTTGACTGATGTAATCTCAAACATCACCTTGATGTTTCCACAGGGATGTAGTAAAACAGGTGAGGTATGCCAGTCTCCTTCACATTAAATATCAAATGTGACAGCCTCAGACACCCTAATACAGTCTACAGAAAATTAACCATGAATCCGTTGCTTACTTAAAGAAACTGAAAGAAAAAGTACTAGGAAAATTGTTTGGAATCATAAAGATTATCGACCATATCAGAGAACAGAAATGCACCATACCTCCTGAGAATTTTCACTAACACCAGAAATACATCCAATTAAACATTGTATGAAAGTATACAATATAATTTTGCTGACTGAACAGCAACAGTACAAATATTGAACAAAAAGAAAAGAAGGGTATTAATTGAAGATGTTTTGAAAAACCTTACTAGTACTGAAAAAAATAGTTTCATAACTTTCTGACTCTTTGTCCATAGCATAAAACCAGAGAAAAATGAAGACCTCATTTGGGGACTGATGAATTTCCTGTTCCAATAGTTGCAGTCTTATCTGTTATGTTCTCCACCACCCTTTCCTGTTAAGTTCTGTTAAGTTCTCCACCATCCTTTCCTCTTCCTTCTGTTGCATTCGTTGATGTAATCCCTCATTATTTCTCAGGCCCTATAATTATTTTAGATCTTACCCCCTTCTTAATAACTTTAACTCTTTCCAAATTAGAAGCAAACACCATGCAGGTTGAGTAACAGTCATCTCATTTCTCCCCAAATTTCCTTAAAGTGTTGTCTATAAGCACTGCCTCCATTTTGTCTCCTCCCCCTACATATATCACAACTCTCTAAGGCTTCTGCCCTAACACTCCCCACAAACTGTTTTATTAAGGTCACCAGTGACCTCTGCCACTGTATCTAGTAGACATTCTCAGCATTCATATTGAGACAGCCAAGTGTAAAGAGGTCCCTGGAGACTAGCCCGTCTACTGGGAGGAGTGCGCACTGGGGCAGAGCCTCAGAAAGTTCACACCATTCGCGGCGGTGAAGGGCCTGGTGTCTCCTGTTTTGGGGTGGTTACCTGGGGATTCAATCTTTGAGACGAGGGCCTATTAACAGGAACCTCTCTCGCTTTGCTGAGATTTTTTCTTTTTGCCCAATAAATTCCGTTTTACTCACCCTTCAAAGTGTCTGGGAGCCTAATCTTTCCTGGCCATGTGACAAGGACCCGGTTTTTAGCTGAGCTAAGGACAAAGTCCTACAACAATTTTTCATGGCCCTTTTACAGGTTTTGATCCCTCTTTGTGATCCCTCATTTGATTTCTGGCACATTCTTTTCTCTTGGCTTCTATAACACCATGGCCTACTGGTTTCTGTCTTATTTCCCTACCCACTTATTACCCATCCCCATTCAGGTTCATGCGCCTTACTCAGTCATTGTGCAATGTATTTCCTCAAGGCTTACTTTAGCTGCATGTTCTCTCCTTGAGGTATCTTATGCTTCATTACCATCTTCCTGTCTTTGAATACCAAACATCTAACTCCAACTCTGACCTCACCTTTGAGGTCCAGACTGGAGATCACAAAGGTATAGAAAACCAAACTTTTTCACGTGATGACTTATTTTCCTCTGGGCAGATACCCAGTAGTGGGATTGCTGAATCAAATGGTAGTTCTACTTTTAGTTCTTTAAGGAATCGTCACACTGTTTTCCATAGTGGTTGTACTAGTTTATATTCCCACAAGCAGCGTAGAAGTGTTCCCTTTTCACCACATCCACACCAACATCTATTATTTCTTTCTTTCTTCTTTTATTATGGCCATTCTTGCAGGAGTAAGGAACAATTCGCAATTGTAAAAATATGGAACCAGCCCAAAAGCCCATTAATCAATGAGCAGATAAAGAAATTGTGGTATATATAATATATATTATATATAATGTATAACTTATAATATATAATATATTATATAAATATAAAATTTTATATATTATATAATACTTCATTATATAAAATATATATTTATATATTATATATAAGATATATAGATATATATAATATATAATATATTATATATTATATATAGATATATAATATAATATCTTATATATAAGATATATAGATATATATAATATATAATGTATATAAGATATATAGATATATAATATATAATATATATAAGATATATAGATAGATATATAATATATATAAGATATATAGATATATGTAATATATAATATATTATATATAAGATATATAGATATATAATATATAATATATTATATATAGATATATAGATATGTATAATATATAATATATTATATGTAAGATATATAGATATATAATACATAATACACATTTTATATATTATATATAATATATATTTTATGTGTTATATATTTTATATATTATATATTATATATTATAAATATATGTATTTTATATATTACATAATAGTATTCCATCAGATCTATATTATATATATTAGTTACATATATTATATATTATATATAATATTAAATACATATTATATATTATATAATATATAATATAAATAAAAAATATATATATTATATATATATATTTATATGTATATAATATATCTGATGGAATACTACTCAGCCATAAAAAGGAACAAATTAATGGCATTCACAGCAACCTGGATGGAACTGGAGACCATTATTCTAAGTGAAGTAACTCAGGAATGGAAAACCAAACATCCTATGTTCTCACTCATAAGTGGGAGCTAAGCTATGAGATTGCAAAGGCATAAGAATGATACAATGATACAATGTACTTTGGGGACTCTGGGGAAAGCGGGGAGGTGAGGGATGAAAGACTACAAATTGGGTTCAGTGTATACTGCTTGGGTGATGGGTGCACCAAAATCTTACAAATCACCACTAATGAAATTACTCATGTAACCAAATACCACCTGTCTCCCCCTAAACCTATGGAAATAAAAATTAAAAAAGAAAAAAAACCAGAAACAAAAACAAGAAAACTCAACTTTTTACCTCCTCCCTGCACTAATATAAGTTTGCTTCAGTATTTTTCAACCAAGTGAGTGGCTTGTCTCTTCTTCCAGTTTCACATGACCTAAAATCTGGTCTCACCCTGTTCCTGATACAGCATGAAGATCTGCTTATTACTTGTTTCCTTACTATGTATCTAAGGCATTGCCTGTATGTGTCCTCTATTGTAACTAAAACACACAAATTTGTACCACTATAAATTCAATGCCCTCTCTGTCCTCTTCCCAGACGGCAATGTAAAGACACTAAAGTCCTTAACATGGCCAAGGAGGCCCACATTGTCTGTTTCTCTCAAGCTTCAGGATGCATGATTTCTCCCCAATTCTCTGCCCATCTGTCACACTACAGGCATCAGTTCCTTGATCATGCCAGTGTTTCTTCCATACACATCTATCCAAGCATCTCTTTCTCCCTGGACTGATTTACTCCTTGCCTATCTTAACCCCAAATTATGCTTAGCACTATCTCCAGTACTACCTCCTCAGGGAAGCAGCCCTGGTGTTCTTCTACCTGGGCTAGTTACTGTCTTTTGTGTGTGTGTATGCTTCTCATTGAACCGTATCAGTTTCCTTCAGGGCACTTTTTAGGAAAGATATATTTCTGAGTGGGATCATTTGTTTATATGTCAACCTGCAAAGCCTATAACTTGAGTAAATAGAGTATTTGATTTTGTTCAACATCTTAGCCAAGTGCTTTCCAAAGGATCTGGCACAGAACTGAGTCTCAATAAATATTTTTAGAATAAAGGAATGAGTATTAGAGTTGGAAAAAGTCTCAGAGACATGTAATACAATATCTTACTCAAAGTTTGTATCTTAATGCCAGTGTCATGAGGTTCAAGAAATACAAGATATCTTAACTGATCTGTCGCAAAATACTCTCATTAGACCTTGTTCTTCACAAGGAAATTTACCACTGTCTTCTGTGTCCAGCTAAATGGATACATTATGCTTATTCCCACTGAACATACGAGGAAGACAGATTGCCACTTCCTTTGTTGGAGGTTGAAAAAGTATGTACTGCACATGATACAATCAATCTAATTTTCAGGCAATATTTATATCTTTTAAATATGTAAGACGCTAGGTTTTTTTTTTTTCCCTCTCCCCCAGATTTTTCAGTGTCAATATAAGTAAAACAAGATTCTGAAGAGTAAATTTAATTAAGTTATGTGGGATGCTTTTAACTGCCTGATGTTTAAGCAGAAATAGATTTCCTTCCTCAGTTTGAGCATTGATCTTGATATAGGGCGGAGTCTGCATTCCCTTCAGTAGGAATTGCCAATAAGACAGACCAGACTGGTAGAAATCCCCGTAATTTACAAGGCATGAAACAAGGGAATTTTAACTTAGCTGGCCACTAATAGTTGTGACCACCGGCCTTAATTTTGTCATTTGAAAAACAAGGGGATTATTTTGTAATAACCAATAATTTTAAACAACATAGTTTTCCATTAAGAGATAAATGAATGAATAAATTATGGTGTGTTCATTACATGGTATACTATATAGCAAAGAAAATGAAGGAGTGACAGCTAAAAATCCTCCAACACAATGGATTTCTAATGCTAACAAAACAAGAAACAAAATCACACGAATACAATAACCTCATTCATAAAAAATTTATAATTTGATATGGCAAACTAAATTATTTATGGATGTATAATAAAATAAAAACAGGCCAGGCACAGCGGTTCACGTCTGTAATTCCAGCACTTTGGGAGGCTGAGGCAGGTGGATCACTTCAGGTCAGGAATTCAAGACCAGCCTGGTCAACATGGTGAAACCCCATCTCTACTAAAAATACAAAAAAATTAGCTGGGCATGGTGGTGGATGCCTGTAATCCCAGCTATTTGGGAAGCTCAGGCAGGAGAATCACTTGAATCCAGGAGGCAGAGGTTGCAGTGAGCCGAGATAGTGCCACAGCACTCCAGCCTGGGCAAAAGTGAAACTCCATCTCAAAACAAAATTTTAAAAAAGGAAAGCAAGTAATAAAAAATACGGTAAAGTTACTAAGAGAGTCATTTCTACTAGTGCAAGGGCAGGAGTTTTGATAGGAATGGATACAATGGGGGCCTCTGAATTGAAAGATGCTTACCTGTACGTTCACTTTATATTTATTATGTTAAATTATACACTTTTATTTCATGTACTCTCCTGTTTGCACATTTTATTGACGATAGAGTGTTGATTTTTAAAGAAAAATTCATATAATATTACACTTTCAGTGGATCTCAGCTTAAATTTAAGATCCATTGAAAGTGTAACATTATGTAACTCTAAAAATTGTTTGGTAATTATTTGCTTTGGCATCTGTGTGTGTTACCTCTGAAGACATGTACGTATCATAGACTTCATGTTCTATTATGGTAAATTTTACTTCCTCAATAAAAGAGGCCCACTTAGCTGAATTCTATCAAGATTCATGGTTGGTTTGACAAATGAAATAGTTGCTTACATAATATTTAAATACCTTTGAATTTCATAACCAATATTGAAATAATTGGTAAATCTCATGTAAACATTCGAGTTGACTTTTGTGTTGTGGTAGCGGGTGCCTGTAGTCCCAGCTACTCAGGAGGCTGAGGCAGGAGAATGGCGTGAACCCGGGAGGCGGAGCTTGCAGTGAACTGAGATCGTGCCACTGCACTCCAGCCTGGGTGACAGAGCCAGACTCCGTCTCAAAAAAAAAAAAAAGAGTTTAGAGATGAGGCAAAACTGGAACCTGTTCCAAGACGACAAGAACCTGCTCCCTGTTTGGGTGGGGCACGGGATGTTCAGCTCTTCTCAGCTCCGATCTCCCATCACTTCCTGTCCCTGGCAGTATCAGTTACACTAGCATTGTGTTGGAGTTCTTGGCATAGATTTTATTTTGTTTATATGTCTTTTATTCTGCTTTTACACACAGGATGCTCTGATCATTTGTTAACTGTTTTGTCCCAATTGGTATTTTAGCTGGGATCACTACCCTATTTCTGTTTGTGTCAGTTCTCCCACTGGTATTGATCAAGACCCTTATTTCTCTGCCTTTGCAGAAAACCATCCCTTTGTACATTTTGTATAAATCATCTCATCCAGGAAATGAGATTAGCCATTTTTGAACTGAAAAAATAATCCATTTATATACAGACTGTCTTTTCAATTGCTGTAGAAAATAAGAGTATTAAAAATTTAAGCTTTCTTCAAAAAATTTCTTAAAATGTATTGTTAGCATGGCAGATGTTTCTTTCTGAGGAAATGTTAAAAAAAAATGTTCACCAAAGCTACCTGATTTAGTAAGAGGCATTTTGTCTTCCCTGCAGAGATCTGAGCTCAAGTCTTCCATTCAGTTTTTAATCTTACACCATTTGTTCTCTTTCAAGACTTTCCAAATTGCCAATTCACTGGATTTTGTTTATCACCTTTACTACAAAAGCCCATTTGTTCATTGACAGTTACATTATAGGTTAAATCCAAAGTAAGGCTGATAAATGAATATTCAAACTGGCCCCCTGGGTTGTTGTTAGTTTTATAGTTCTATCACATCAACCATATGTAAAATCCATCTTCCAGTTAAATGTGGCTGCCTTTTCTGTGTCAGAGATTATTTATTAGTCTATTGTCTATTAGTCTTGATTAACAGGAAGTTTTTGATCAAGCAGGGTTTTCTCATCGCTGATTGCTTATACATCAAACAGTCTTTTGCCATGGATTTGACATATTAATGGTTTTACAGCATTGCTATTTATCTGTTTCATGTTCCTTCTATAATTGGATGCAAAATAAATGAAGCAAAGCTGGGCAAAGATATCATTTTATGGGATAGTGTTATAACAATTCTACATTTACAGAAGGTGCTTTGATGTCTAGTTACTGGCCAAAATAAATGGCATATTTCTGATCAAGTTATAGCAAATATTATAAAATAAATTCTTAAGGAGCTTTCTTGATTCCTCTTATATGCTCATTATAAGGGTCATTAATTATAAAAACAGAAGTTGATTTCAAGCTGTTTGAATCAAGGCATGATAAGAAAATTAACATAAGCTTTAGTTTTGCTGTGAAATAGATTTTGCCTCAAACTTTATTTTGTTCTCCACACTTAATATTTAATAACCTTTCTATTGAGTTTCTTTTGACTCCTCCCTCAACATGAATGTCAAAGTAGTAACTCACACTTAACATCTCTCAAACACAACTCTTTATTTTTTCCTGTATCTGCTCCTACTCCAGCCTTAAACATCTCTGTATATTGTATGAGTGTTTATGCAGTTGCTCAGAACAAAAATTAGTTAACAAAGATCTGTTATACTTGTCTTCATTAGTTCATTAACTAGTACCTTCAGTATATAACCACCATTCAGTATTTCTCTCCAACTCTTCCTATAATGATCTAGTACAATTCTTTACTCTCTCCAACTCAAAATACTATAGTAGTCTCTGAAGTACCTTCCTACTCCTTCCTTACCTTTTTGTAGTCAATTTTTCAAGGAGCAGTCAAAATGGTATTTTTAAAAAATGTGATTCAATTCATGCCATTTGTTTGCTCTAATCTTCCAGTGATTTCCCATTATGCTCACAAATAACCAAACTCTGTCTCTTTCTTCTAAGGGCTTTTATATTCTGTCTATTGCCTAACTCTCTGACTTTGTCTTCTACCTTTTTCATGATGTGCGCATGCACACACATGCTCATACACACACACACACATATGCGTGCACACACATCTTGCTTACTTATTTACCATCTTACTGGTTTTCTTGCTATTCCTCCAAAATACCAAGTGTATTTCTACCTTAGGGCCTTTATACTTGCTGCTCCCTGTGACTGTAAAACTATTTCCCTCAGCTAATCAGGAGACTTGCTTTCATACTTTTTTCAAGGACCTGTTTTACAGTCACCTCTCTAAGAAGTCTTCCCTGACTGCTTTATTTAACATGAACCTTGTAAACCTCATCAGCATTATTTCTATATATTGACCCTGATTTGTTTTCTTAATAGCATGTACTATTTCCTGATATTATAGTATATATTTATTCGTTTGATTTGCATTTACCCCCCTGGAAGGTAAACTCCCTGAGATATGGGATTTAGATTATTTACTAAATTGCTAGGGCCTAGAATAGTGCCTGACTGGCACAGGGGGAGTCCTTAATAAATATGAATTCAATAAATGACTACATAAATCCCTGAAACCTATAAACCAACTGTTTAAAAGCTCACAGTATGAACCATTATCCTATGTGAAACTTAGATGGCAAATATAAATTTCTCCTGCCATAGTGGATTTAAGAAACCCTCATTTGCTTATACACAGGTGGTTATATTAATTTTGGGCCTTTGAAAAACTTTGGATTTTACTCTGAGTAACATGGGCAGATACTGGAAGATTTTGAGCAGATTTCAGGAGAATCATAGGGCCTTCCTTATCTTTAAAAATGATCATTCTGGCTGCTTTGATAAGAATAGCCTAATGGTGACAGTTATAAGGGTAGATACAGAGAAACCCACTTAGGTTATTGACAGTATTGAGGTGAAATATGATGGCAGTGGCACTAAGTGTTAGCAGCAGAGGTGGCGGCATGTGATTGGCTTATGGATATATTTAAAAGATAGTCATGACAGGAATTTCTGTTAGATTTCCCATAGGATATTAGAGAAAGAGAGGAATTAATGGTCACTTTAAATTTGGAATGATGGCATTGACACCAAGGTGTGACTACTGTGGTGTAACAAGTGTTGGGTTATCAGAGATCGGTACTAAAGTTTTTATTGTACATTGTGGGAGAAATATTCATTAGGCACTTGGTGTATAAGATTGGAGTTTATGAGCATGATCTATACTAGATAGATAGATAGATAGATAGATCCCTGTTTGGGTGGGGCATGGGATGTTCAACTCTGTATAGTATAGATCTATGTAGTATAGATCATGCTCATAAACTCCAGTCTTATACACCAAGTGCTTAATGAATATTTCCTCCTCAATGTACAATAAACTGTATATATTCATATATATACTATATATATTCATTACTATAGTATAGATCATGCTCATAAACTCCTGTCTTATATATCAAGTGCCTGATGAATATTTCTCCTTCAATGTACAATAAACATTTTAGTACAAATCTAGATAGATAGATAGATAGATAGTATATACATATATTTGACATGTCTTTGGCATATATGTAATACTCAATACCTTGAAAAAGAATGGGCTACCAAATGAGTGAATGCAAATAGAGAAGTGAAAAGAACACAGTCAGGAACCCAGGAAGCTCTAACATTAAAAAGTAGATGAAAAATGGAGAAGCAGACTCATTAAACTGAGAAGAAAACATCTAAGGAGGTGGCGGAAAAACGATGTGAGTGTGTTTTCTTTTAAGTCAAATGAAGAAAGGATATCAAAGGAAAGAATGATTAGCTATGTGAAATCTTGCTGGTAATTCACTTAAGGAGATGTTTGAAATTTTCTATTTAATTAAGCAAGAAAGAAATAATTGGTGACTTGATCAGAGCAATTTAGGAAGTGTAGTGGGAGTAAAGCCAGACTGCAGTGGGTTTGGGAGGGAAAGAGAAGAGGAGCATCGGAGCCTGTGGCTCTGGTCAATCTGTCTGAAGATCGTTGCCAAAATTAGGAGTAAGAATTGGAAGAAGCTGGATAGAGAAACGTTGTTATTATGTTTTCAGTTTTCTCTTTTACTGTGGTTTTTAAAATAGAAAAAGTAACGGCATGTTTATGTGCCAATGGAAATCATCAGTAGAGAGTGGAAAATGATGGAACGGAGTAGAAGAGGCAGCAGGACTTCTATGACGCTGGGGTCGGGAATTCAGTAAACCCTCTCCTCAGCGTAACAGCAGTGTAACTGCTGGAAATTTTACAATAATGATTAGAAACTCCAACACTCATTTAATGTCTCTGTAAATTGTGCTAAAGGCATAAGCAAGTAATTCAAGAAAATCTACTAAGTTTCACTAAGAGCAGCAAAAGTTGGTGGCTGTATTAGGCTGTTGGAGCTGCCATAACAAACTACCACAGGCAGGGTGGCTTAAATAATAGAAATTGTTCTCATATTTCTGGAGGCTAAATGCATGAGATCAGGGTATGGGTAGGTTGATTTCTGATGCTTCTCTCCTTGGCTCACAATGGATGGCTGCCTTCTGGCTATACCAGCACATGATTTTTTTTTTTCTATGTGTGAGCACATGTCTGTTCAAATTTCCTCTTCTTGAAATAAAATCAGTCATATTGGATTAGGGCCGACCCATATGAATTCATTTTACCTTAATTACATCTTTAAAGGCCCTATTTTCAAATGCAGTCACATTTTGAGGTCTTTGGATTAGGACTTCAACACGAGTTTTGAGGAAAGGCACAGTTCAGCCTGTAGTATCGTTTGAGTCATAACCCACTCCACAGCTCTGCCAAGGGGACTGACTTTATTTGAAACAGAACATGGAAAACTCTGTGCTTAAGGATGTTGACAAAAACAGTGAGGATATTGGTTGAGAGTAATTAAAATGAGCCTCTTAGTTCCATAATACAACATAATCCTCAAATAACATCATTTTGTTCAACATTGTTTCATTATAACATTGATGCGGGGAGAAATCAATTCCTAGCCAGGACCACAATATGTGTGGAATTTGCACTTTCTCCTCAGCTGTGTGGATTTTCGCCAGTCTCTGGTTTCCTCTCTCAGCCCAAAGAGGTGCACGTTAAGTCCGTCTCCTAACTAAACGTTCCCCCATCTGAGTGACTGGGGTGTGTGTGAGTGTGAGCCGCAATGGAATGGTGTCCTAACCAGGGCTGGTTCCCACCTTGCACCCTGAGCTGCAGGGAGTGGCTCGAGGCCTGGCCACTGGAAAAGCAATAAGCAGGTTAGAAAATGGATGAATGCATGAATACAAAGTATTGTAAAATAAAAATTCATTTAGTCTACAATAATCATACAAATGCACAAAAATAAACCGGGTGGAATGAAGGTGCCCAGTGAGCCCACCCTATTTCTCGTTTGGTTTTGAAACCCGTGGTGGGAGAAGGTGCTCCTTACAATTTTCACTTTGCAAACATTTACTCCTTTAACCCACTGCTGCTACAACTGCCATTACTCCTGATTCACCAAAAATTGGGGAAATAATTCTGTTTTTAGTAATCTTTATCAAATGTATGTATAGCTCAAACCTATTTCTGTGTTTAATATTTGAAGTGTTTGGGGTCTTTATTTAGAAGTTTGATGATGTTTTTGTGAGCACAATTATGCTGTAGGAATTTAATTCTTATTTATTTATTGAGACAAAGTTTTGCTTTTGTTACCCAGGCTGCCGTGCAATGGCACGACGTCAGCTCACTGCAAACTCCGCCTCTCGGGTTCAAGCAATTCTCCTGCCTCAGCCTCACGAGTACCTGGGATTAGAGGCATGTGCCACCGCACTCGGCTAACTTTTTGTATTTTTAAGAGAGACAGGGTTTCACCATGTTGGCAAGGCTGGTCTCAAATTCCTGACCTCAGGTGATCCACCCTCCTCGGCCTCCCAAAGTGCTGGGATTACAGGCATGAGCCACCATGCCTGACTTTAACTCTTATTTATATCAATTAAACAATAGTAAAATTGATTTCATCGTACATCATTTCACAAATGCAAAAAGTTGCATTTTTCAAGAACCTGTCAACAATGTTAAGTGATGGCTTACTGTGCAATCAAAATAGCAGAAAACCAGAAGAGTTTTTGAGGATAACAATTAACCCTGAAGGTTGGGAAGGATGTGATCATGCACTAGTCTGCACCAAATCAGGAGTAATCAGGACAGAATGTGAGGCCGACTTTAAAGCATCTCCCAACCTCACACTGACCTTGACGGGCAGAAGACTCACTTGCACAAGGTGCTTGCATTTAACTTCTGACAAAACACTGAACAATAATCAACTCTAACCCAGGGGTGTCTCATAGGAAACCAGGCTTAAAAATAAAGTTACACTCATCCCTGACAGTCTAGAAAACTGCCTGCCTTCTTAAAGCTGTGTCCATTCAAGTGATTGTTATGAACTGAGCTGCCAGGTGTTGGAGTTGTGGATTAATACCAGAAGTCTAAATAAAAGTAATGATTATGCCTTTATTCATCCATTGCTATGGTGCTAGCAAAAGGCTAGAAAGAAGGTGCTGGCTCCCACAGTGTTCCATTCTTCAACATGAAACAGCACTGGACGAAAGTGAGACATTATCAGCACATATGGCTGGAATGGTGTCACTGCTGAAGGAGCCTTGTACAAAAGCCTTCTGTCGTTTTGTGAATCCAGGGGTCAAGAAACAGGGATTGGGGAAGTGGCCAGGAGAGGAAAAGTTCTAAGTACTGAATCAGAGTGGAGAAAGTGTCTTCAAGGTTTTCCACCTCCCTCTGATAAGGGCGTCTCTACAGAGGCACCTGGAGATGGGCACCCAATAAATAGTGCTCTGAATGATGCAGCTGGGCTAGGTATGCACAGGTGCACAAGAACCCAGCTGACCGGGGTCCCGAGTCCTGATGGCACCTCCCCTTAGAGACTGTGATGTGCTGGCTATGCACCAAGCCTAGTATGGGGAGGGCCACTTCCCCCCATGCAGCCTCCAAGGTAAAGCCTTTTGATTCCCTATCTGTGGAACTTAACAATCACATATAGGTTTTTTGGCTACAAGCTGGACTTCTCAGCAGTCAGAGAACCATCAAGCTACTAGCTACTGATCCGTGACGACAGGTGGGGCAAAAAGTATATGTGCTTGGAACCGTGATAGCACCGGGGCCTCCAAGACGTACATCCAACCGCAAAGGATAAAAATCCAGCTTGCTAATAGGGCTCCAGCACAAGCTTTCACCAATAAGTGGGATGTGATAACTCAGGGGTGATCCTTAAGTAACCTGGATCCCTAGGAGGTAAAAACAAATGGAAAAAAAAAAATCTGAGCAACAACATGTTTGAGAATCCACACACCATGGGGAAAATAGACTTTGCAGAGCTAGTTCAGACAAATCATTAATCAAATAAGCAAGTGACCAAGCAGAAGAAACACTGAGTGAGTGAGGGGTAATCAGATTTGCTGCGATGTATTATTTTAAATGTTTAACTAAAACAATTATGAGATATGCAAAAACAGGAAAGTGTGACTCATGCTCAAGAAACAAATCAGGCAATAAAAGCTTCCATTGAAGGGGCCCATGGGTGAGCTTAGCAGACAAAGACTTTAAAGTAGCAGCTAATTATGAATATGTTCAAAACAGTTCAAAGAACGAAAAGAGCCATAGCTGAAAGAGTAAAGGAATGTCTAATGACAATGTCTCATCAAATGCAGAATATTCGTTAAAAAATAAAAATTATTAAAAAGAGCCAAATGGGAATTCTAGAGTGGAAAACACAATAAACCGATATGAAAACTTCAGTAGGTGGGCTGTACATAGATTTGGGTACACACATGAAAGAATCAATGAACTTGTAAATCAATCTATGCCAATCATATAATCTAAAGAAGACAGAGAAGAAAAAACTATGAAGGAAAATGAACAGAATATCAAAGACGTGTGGTAGAACATTAATTACACAAATATACATTTAATGAGAGTTACCAAAAGGTGAAAATAAAAATAGACAGAAAAATTATTGAAGAAATAGTGGTTGAAAACAAAGGAGCGCATACGATAGTCACATTTATGGGCCCTTGGGAATTGTAAATTTCAATTGAGATGAGTTAGTATTGTTGTATGTTATTCTCCAGCCACTTTCAGATACATCGTTTCAGTTATGGGATGGAGAAAAAGCTTGTTTAAACCAGGGGTGAGGCTGTGCCAAGCGAGCAGGAAAATGTGAGAAGCAAGGGAAGAAAGGGGGTATAGTATACAAGAGTGATTGTAATGGGCCATGGAAATTGGTAAGGAGAGGATTTCTAGATCATCAAGCCAGTGAGGAAGTGGGAAAGGTGATAGTATCAATGAATTGGAAGTCTTCATGTGCCACGTAGATTTGAGGTGCCTATCAATCAGAGGTATTCATTTTATTGTTATATGTAGATCACATAGTCACAGTTCTTTGCAGACATTGCAGTTACTGGTCGTCACAAGGTCTGGGGTTTGCTCTTGGAAGGAGTGACTGAGGTAGATATCATTAGAATGGAAGAATTTAGGGAGCTAAGAATACAGGGTGTTGGAAAAATCATGTATATGTATACAGACATTGCCATGAGTCAGATGTTTCAATTGATAGGGTAGGAGTGAATCAGACACCAAAACTTTTGAAGAATACATGTGAATGATCCTAGATGTGAGTAGCTGACAGCAGTAGTGTCCTTTCCAGCAGATGACTATTGAATCTTATAGGGTACATATGCAATTTGAATCTGATAACTTCATGTTCTCTTTGTCTTCATTCTGTGTGCTTAAAATTTGACTTCTTCTTCTGGAATAATTACCAGTGCATAATAAAATGTGTGCCCTTTGACTTGAACCATGGAGAGTTGACTGTTATGTTTAGTTCAATCCCCTTTGCTCTCGTAAGTTCCCCAGGTCCTGGCATTATTCTTCTTAGTTCTACACCATACAATGTTTCCTGTACCAGAAAATCTATACTTTGTCACCTATTCTTAACCTGTGTTTGTATTTCCATCCTGAATCATTTTAGTGACTGCACTAGACAAAGTATTTAACCACATACAACAGACTATTCTTCATGAGAATACATCTTTTTTAAGGAGTAAAACTAACCCACAGGTTAACTAAAATGGTTATGAAAATAAGGCCCTAAGCTGAACTTCTAGAAACAGCCCTGTACTGAGTAGAACTGGACTGCCACACAGCAGCTGCCTCTACATGGATTGGGGAGCCATAGAATCAGAAGCCATCATCACAGGTGATGTCTCAAAAACTAGTCAGGATGTTGTTTAATCTGAATGCTGGATAGTTGCCTCTGCCAAAGCTAATGTGTGCGTTTTACTTTGCCAAATGACTCAGTTCTGAATAGGGATCTTGCACTACGATATCTGATTGGCAAAACATAAAACCTGGCAGCAAGGGTTCTAGGAATTGTAGTTTTTTCTGTCCAGCTCTGGCATGCCAGAAAGGTGTTGGGGTGGATATTGAGAGTATTACACCTTATCAACCAGCTTTTAATATAATTTGAAATATAGTAAGATGTTTAAATGCACTAACAAAATTTGATCATACCAAAGACATAACCCATCCAGATACTGATGTATTAATTCCTAGTATCTTCCTAAGAGAGTTTTTAATAGAAAATTTTCTTTGAATATGCCTACTTCTGGCAAAAAATTAAAACTCTGGCTTTGTCCAACTTTAAAATGTTGGTGAAAATAATTTTATCATGATCACTATCATTAGTGTATTTATTTGGTTAATTAAGCACCCCATCTTATTCCAAATAGGTTCATATTTCTGAACCTATTTGGAAATATATAGCAAGTCAGAGTGAGAAGAAATAATCTGCTTTATTGTAGATGCATAGTTGGTTTAGAAAATATAGCTTGGATTTCAAACAAAGTATTCTTGACTTTCTTTTTCCCTCCATAGAACTTGTACCCCCCAAAACTGCTAACAGAGCAGTTGAATGACTGAATACTTCCCTGCATAAAATTTAGCCTGTCCTGTTTGGTTTATTGTATGGAAAAGGCAAGATTCAAGAGTAAAATGTGTCGTGCTTACAGGCAAGCAATTTCCAAGACAGAGAATCAATGTGGGTATATAGAAGGAGAAAGAGAAGCAATATATGAACCTGTAAGTTTAGGACATTAACCCTGACCATGAGCAAATAGACGTCAGACTTATTATATCACTATCACATCACTCCTACCAAAGGAAGAAGCTAAACAGTGGTAAGGAGAAGGGAGTAACTTCATTCCTAAACTTTCCCTGGGATATTTTATGGGCTTGCTAGAACACTTGGAGAGGGAGAGGATGATTTATCACACTGTCATCACCACCACCCCCATCATGATCATGATTGTCACCATCACCGTGGGCCACAAACATCGTCATCTCAAACACTTGTGGAGCTGTCTACTATATATAGACCACTTTCATGGTACTTAAGATGCAAATGATTTTAAAAATGAAAAACCGAGGAGGATTTATAATTAATGTCACTAGAGAAGATGTATTGTTGGAAAGAATAAAGTTTCAGGAGGCGCCAGGAAGTGATACACGAGAACTATGGCAACTGATATAATAAAAGAAGGCTTCACGGAGGTAGATCCTATTTGGGTCTTGGGATAAATATTGATGCTCAGAGTATATTCCTAGTGCAGATATGGGGGATGAGAAAAATTATAATTTGCCTCATTCCAGAGGCTATGAATATTCAGTTTAAAATTTCACCAATGTCTGAAACCCCATCTCTACTAAAAATACAAAATAATTAGCTGAGCATGGCAGCATGAGCCTGAAGTCCAAGCTACTCAGGAGGCTGAGGCAGGAGAATGGCTTGAACCTGGGAGGCAGAGGTTGCAGTGACCCGAGATCTCGCCACCACACTCCACACTCCAGACTGGGCGACACTGTGAGACTCTATCTCAAAAAAAAAAAAAAAAAAAAAAAAAAAAAAAAAAAAAAATTCACTAATGTCTCAAGAAATAGGATTGATCTTTTATGAAAGAAAAATCACAATTACCTGTTTATGAGTATAACAATAGATGATTAAATTTCCTAAAGTCTCTTCTTTAAATCTAGTTTTCTTTATACCATTGTGTTCTTCTAAAAATATTTCATCAATCTATTAAAAGTTCAAGAAAGAACTTTTGTTTGAAATGAATGTCATCTCGTTTTTATATTCTCCAAGCAAACCCTTCCATCCTAAGTCCTTACATTGAATGTTTTTCTTCCTCGTGTTGTCTTTTGAAAATTCAGAAGCATGTTAGGAGTTTCAATTGGATACTATATGAAGTTTTATAATTCTAGGCAGTCCTGAGGATCAAAAGGAGATTATTCCACCAAAGGAAACAAATGTTCTTATTTCTAGTTGGGTCTTCTTTCAAGCGAATACCGATTTCCGGGAAGAAAATTCATTTTTATTTCACTCTCCCCGCCAAAACTTTTATCTTCTTACTTTGGTAAAGAGTCCTTCCATTATTCTGCTGATTAGTCACACAGTTCTGTATCTTACTAAAAAATCCTACAAATGTAAAGAGGTTCTGCTTCTCAAGTATTTGTAAATAAACCAGAGTTAATGAAGATAGAATTTTACATCATTGGAAAGAAAGGACAAAAACACACTTGTATCTTACCTCTGAGCAGCAAATGGCAGCATGCAGACTTCTGTCTTTATAATGCATTGGTGTATATTTTTGCAGGGATTATTTTCTTAAATGCCTATATGATACCATTGAATGTTTTAAAATCACTAATGTTTTTATAAAACATTTACAAGTAATATTCAAAAGCACTTTTGAGGTCTATTCTTGCCTCATTAAATGCAGTAGATTTAAGTGATTTCACAGTATTTATTTTTCCTCCCTGGCACAGAGAATTCAATTTTCAAATAAGAACACATAGTGATACCATAGATATGTGCAATATTTCCTCTTTCCTCTTACCTTTTCTTTTGTCTACTTAGGGACCCTGGTTTGATATGAATCCAGAATGAAGGGAAAGAAAAGAAACCCATACTAATGACTACAGTTACGGCAAGATGGTTTAGATCATCTGATCATTTTTTTTATAACAAAATAGATAGATTGCAAAAACAACATTAATTAAATCATCTTAGATCTGAATTCTCAGTTGGATAGCATGAAAACATAGACCAACACCGAGGAGATGGGTTCCAGTAATGTAAAATGTACCCAGAATATTAATGACAAATGTCTTCCTCCATCAAATTTTTTCTCATTCCTATTGACTTTCTTTTTAAACCATACATATATATATTTTTTTTCCTTATTTCTATGATCATCCAGTGAGCCTTGTATCTTCCATATATTCTGACACATAATGTGATTACTTTTATCATTATTATTATTATCACAGTTACTTCTAACCTTTATAAATCCAGCAAGTCAATGAAGGGCGTGTGTTGCATATATAGGTATTATTTTGCAGTAGTTTTATCTTAAACCCTCTAACTCATATTTAAACTAGTAAGTTTAGTTTCTAGTTAATATTTTTTCAGCAAACATTAAGAAATGAGGTATTTCCTGTAATCCCAGAACTTTGGGAGGCCAAGGCAGGTGGATCATGAGGTCAGGAGATTGAGACCATCCTGGCTAACACAGTGAAACTCCGTCTCTACCAAAAAAAAAAAAAAAAAAAAAAAAAATTACAAAAATTTAGCCGGGTGTGGTGACATACACCTGTAATCCCAGCTACTCGGGAGGCTGAGGCAGGAGAATCACTTGAACCCAGAAGGCAGAGGTTGGAGTGTGCAGAGATCGTGCCATTGCACTCCAGCCTAGGCGACAGAGCAAGACTCTGTCTCAAAAAAAAAAAAAAAGAAGTATTACATTAATTATTTGGAATATAATAGTTCAACTTATATTCTAGAAACACAGTTGTATATAGTGAAAACCTTAAATGACAGATAACATTATACTACAAAAATAAAGACATGAAGCCAAATAATCAAGGTTCAGCCTTCTTCTCATATGTATTGTTTAAATAATAAAACTCATCTGACAGATTTGTGGTAATTACCGAATTATATGTAATATCGTTTTCATATTACAAATAATCATGTATGTTATTGATACAACGTTGTAGCATGTATTATGTATATGTAATTATATAAATTTATTTTATATTACATATATTTTATTAACTTTGTATTCAAAATTGAGATTTGACTATGCTGTGTTACAATTCTTAGGTATTTATAACAATCTTTTGATACATCCCACCAAACACTGCAGAGGAATTAAAATGAAAACAGGTTGGAGGGCAGAGTTTTATGGTGAGAACATAGAAAGTCAGCCAGGAGGGTGAAGAGGCTTCTTCCATGCTAAGACTGTCTCCAGGAACATCTCTGCAGAAAGCCAACATATCTATCGCTAATATATTTTGTATAAGTTTTAAAAACTCATAGTGTTCATTTTTACATGGCAGAGTTTCTGTTCAATACAATGACTTCTCTGATTCTTATACCAATCATCCATGAACTTTCCAGTGTTGACTCTTCAAATATTTGATTTCACATTATTAATATATTGCCTGAACAAATGTTTGGAAATGTTTAAATGTGTTTTATCAGATTGTCTTTCATATATGACACCAAGCAGTCACAATGGTTTTTTCTCAGTTTCATGAAGTTGACCAATGGCTTGTTTATAATGTTGACCAAAAAATAATCAAAAATTCTCTATGTATTTCTGGTCCTTAACAGTTTTTCCTTATCAAGAACACACAACAACTCCTTGTTAGAATAATCATGATTTCAGTTGAAACATGGCTTATTTGGAACAGATTTATTTTAATATGAGTAAGATAAATTTTCTATCTGTCTTTCTCTTAGCATGTCAAATTAAAAAGGCCATATGGATTTTAAGTAAATTTGGACAGAAATTTTGGTATAGTCTAAAATAAATGAGCCACAGAAAAGTCATGGAGGGATAGCTTATTAATAATCAATGACTTAAAGAGCAACTAAAAATGAACACTGATTTTCACCTAACTTGACAGAGTATAATTGGAATAATCTGATCAAAACTATATACCTAATACATAGCTGATTATATATCCAAATTAGTAACTCCTTGTTATTCTACCCAAGTCATTTTCTGTTTAAATGACTTCATTTTTGCCCTTAGTACATATCACTGTCTGACCTTGTATAGTTTTTAACTTTCCTTGAATCCCCAAAGTCAGGAATAGAGCCTAATATTTAATATGCATTAGATCTACCTTTGTCGAATGAATAAATACAGGGAGACAGTAAAACAGGCATTGATAAAAATCTGAGCTCCAGATAAAAAGACACAAGGAAAGCAGAAATTATAGATGTTTATGTACCATTGAGCTTCTTTGCATATTATCAATTTTGCTTAGTTTTTTTCTTGGGGAATTATTCATATTGATGATTAATTGTTCCTTTACAAAAGGCAGGATGGGAAAGATACTCTAAAATGCGTCAGACTATTAGTATTATGCAAATTAATATTTTATAATGTTTTAACCATTTAACTGTCTCTGCACCTATTGAATATGGCAGAAATTATAATTTGGGATGCTAGATGAAATTAGATTGCAATGTTAACTAACTTAATTGTATTATGACAAAAAAATGCATAAAATGGCAGCCAGACTCTATTTTTTATGATGAAAGCGAAGAGGAAATGAAGAAATCTAAAAATGAGATTTTTTTTTAGCTACAAAATAGTATGTCTAGAAAAATTTAAAAGCAAATTCAAAAGTAGCTTGCATTTTTGATACAAATTGTCTATGATAAGCTCTAAGTGGAAAAGAGAAGAAGCTGGCTCTGAAACTCTTCATAAGCAGAAAACTTGTCTTCCTGGATCATGGAAAATGATAGAAAAAATACAAAAGATATTTAAACAATGAAATAACTAAGAAAGAAACACTGGATACTCAGTGAAGACATGATTCTAAGAGGAAATGAGGGGAGTATACTCATATGTTCATATTTACAATCTTTGTGATTTCCTAGCAGGTGGTACTTCATTCCAGTGATTAAGTAGAGAGTTCATCCTCATGATATTCAGAGATTGTTTTAGGTAAAACATATTTGAATTGTAACAACATATGTAATTTTGTTTTGTTTTGTCTTGGGATAAGACATTTTAAAGCCTAGCTCTTCTCTATTTAAAAAAAAAAGCAATAAGGAATAGCATATCCAGGCAATTTCGGACCTTACCTATCAGAGGGTGGCTTTCACAGAGTGGTTATATGGGGATTATCTACTTTTGGAGGAATGTAATACAGACACTTATTTTGATAAGAGGCAAGAGGAGGGAGAAATCTTGAGTCTGAACATGCAAAAAGATGTTGAGATTTGTTTGAGATCAGTGCCAAGTCCCTGAGTCCAGTAGGCAGAATGAGAGTTGTAATGTGTCTGGAGACAGCAGTGGGAAGACAGGAGCAAAGATAAACTATTTTACCATGTAATCTATAGAGAATAAGACATTTCACATAAAAAATTTTTACAATGTGTAATTTGAAACCTCAAACAGGTGTTTTTCCTGATGTGTAAAGTTGAGTCTGTATAACAGAATTTGATCACCTCTTCACAAATTGGGGCATCATTCTTCAATCTGCTTTTTACAATCCCCAGTGTTCCAAAAGATATTAATAGATCACCCTAAGAAAACATAGCTTCCAGGTGAAATGGCTTGAAGAAATATTGCACATGCCGTTTTTCTCCTAGAGTATAGCAATGCTTAATTGGACTCTCTGAAGTATGGCAGAAAGGAAATTTGCTGCACTTTATTTAACTTAATATTTTAAAAATACGTTTGATAATAAACCTTATTTTTTGTGGAAGCCGTTTTGGAAGATATTAATTTTATAAGGAGTACAGTTTGAGAGATGACTTTAAAAGTATCATTATTAATAATTGCCTATTGCAGTGCCTCCCAAACTTTATTACACATATGACTCTTTCAGGGAACCAGCTAAAACGCATATTCGGATTCAGCGTTTGTCTGAGGACAGGAGAGACTGCATTTCATTTTTTTCTTTTTTTTTTTCTTTTTTTCTTTCTTTTTTTTTTTTTTTTTTGAGACGGAGTCTCACTCTGTCGCCAGGCTGCAGTGCAGTGGCAGCATCTCGGCTCACTGCAACCTCTGCCTCCTGGGTTCAAGTGATTCTCCTGCCTCAGCCTCCTGAGTAGCTGGAACTACAGGCCCACGCCACCAAGCCCAGCTAATTTTTGTATTTTTAGTAGAGACAGGGTTTCACCATCTTGGCCAGGATGGTCTCGATCTCTTGACCGTGTGATCCATCTGCCTCAGCCTCCCAAAGTACTGGGATTACAGGCATGAGCTACTGCACCCGGATGAGACTGCATTTCTAACCAGTTGCCATGTGATGCATAGGCTGCTGGTCCAGAACCCACACCTTGAGCTGACCAGCTCTGTTTCATTTTGACTCGTCAGTATCACAGAGATTATTGAGATTTAAATAGATATACATTTTGACATTAGTGGCTTCAGCTGTTTAGGCTGATAGTGTGAAACACATCATTAGAGTGGAAATCTACTTCAGCTCTGCCTGGCATCAGGATAACAAAGTGAAGGTAAGACAAAAGCCAGAGCCCCTCTCATATACAAATTAACAAGAGTGAGAGAAGAAGAATCTGTTCCACAACTTCTGGACTACCCTCTAGACCAGACATTTGAAGGGGTCAGATGTGGAAAGAGAACATTGATGGCAGGACTATTTTTTTAGAGAGCTGATGCATAAGTCCCTAGTTTTTATTTGAGGTAGGAGTGAGGGAATGCTCTTACAGTTCCAAACCTAGTGAGAGCAAATAAAATGCAAATGATCAATTTTGAAATATATTCCCTGAGGGTGGAAGACACAGAGGGCTTGTGCCATATTCATTCTTGGCAACAATAAATGGAACGTGTATTAGGTCTGATCCATGCTTGGACATATGCATAAGTGACATCCCATTAAAATTGGCCTGCACTCCTGAAATCTATTAGTGTTAGAGATATGTGAGTATCTCCCATAGACCTGTCATGGAATGCATGGGAGAGAAAAGCAAACAAGACTGCTTTGGGTTATATCCACTAAGGTTGCCTGTAGTGTGCCCGGGGTTGGCTCCTTCTGGTGGGTTCTTGGTCTCACTGATTTCAAGAATGAAGCCGTGGACCTTCGCGGTGAGTGTTACAGCTCTTAAAGGTGGCACAGACCCAAAGAGTGAGCAGCGGCAAGATTTATTGTGAAGGGCAAAAGAACAAAGTGTCCACAGCGTGGAAGGGGACCCAAGCGGATTGCTGCCACTGGCTGGGGTGGCCAGCTTTTATTCTCTTATTTGTCCCCACCCATGTCCTGCTGATTGGTCCATTTTACAGAGTGTTGATTGGTGCATTTACAATCCTTTAGCTAGACACAGAGCGCTGATTGGTGAGTTTTTACAGAGTGCTGATTGGTGCATTTACAGTCCTTTAGCTAGACACAGAAGGCTGATTGGTGAGTTTTTATAATCTTCCAGCTAGACAGAAAAGTTTTCCAAGTCCCCACTTGACCCAGGAAGTCCAGCTTGCTTCACCTCTCAGTAGGACAGAGACATCCGTAGAAAGAGCCAAGTAATACACCAAGAGATTCTCAGAGGTGAGGAAGTTGCAAAGGACACCCCAAAGGGACACAGATGGCTCTACCTGAGTCAAGGGAACTGTAGGAAGAAAGAGCCCTGTAGGAACCCTCAAGGGTCCCGAAAAGCAAAAGATACCACCTTTTCCCTTAAAAGACCCCTCCTAGGTTTCTAGCTTAAAGCAGGTCCAGAAGAGGAAACAGAACTTTGCTGTAAATCATGTTTGTTTGTTTTTATTATGATGATCTTGGACTGGACTACCGGTTTCTGAATTTAAAGTTAAACTGTACTTAAATTTAAACTTGTACTTAAAATGACTGTAGGACTCAATTCCTAAAACTGAACACAGAAGCTGTGGTTGTTTCCCAGTCCATTCAGGGACATGTGAAAATGAGGCCTGCTGAATAAAGTTTCAATTCAGAAATGGTGGAAGAGGGAACTAAGTTGTATTTTGTTTATGTTAGGGGTCAGGCGGGTTCAGCACATCAGTCACAGAAGATTCATGCATATCAGTTATCTCCCACCGACGTCGAAGGTGACCTCTCTCTGTGGCCAGTGTGTCTGCTCTTCACCTTTCATCTGCTGTTTCTAGTCAACAGACGGCCTGAGCACAAACGTTCGGGCCCATGAAGGTGCTGAGCCGAGGCAAGAACTCTTCTCCCTTGCATAAAATGTTGGAATTTCAACCCAGAGAATTTCTTTGTCTGCAAGATTTTTTATTTCTTTTCTTTCTTCCGTTTTAGATTTTGGTTTGGGTCATCTTTCTTTCTCTTCCTATTATTTGTTTTTTGAAATGTTACTTAGATTGTTTTTATTATTATTTTGAAAATTTTATATACATATATCTAAAACTATGTACAAAATACATTGCTATACATTAATGTATAGCAATAAAGAAGTTGTATATTACTTGATATGAGTTCATTGCCTTATGGAATTAAAAAATAGATTTCATAGCCGGGCACGTTGGTTTACACCTGTAATCCCAGCAGTTTGGGAGGCTGAGGTGGGCAGATCACCTGAGGTCAGGAGATTGAGACTAGCCTGGCCAACATGGTGAAACTCCGTCTACTAAAAATACAAAAAAATTAGCTGGTCGTGGTGGGAGGCGCCTGTAATCCCAGCTCCTCGGGAGGCTGAGACAGGAGAATCACTTGAACACGGGAGGCGGAGGTTGCAATGAGCTGAGATCACGCCATTGCACTCCAGCCTGGGCAAGAAGAGTGAAACTCCATCTCAAATAAATAAATAATAAATAAATAATAAATAAATAAATAAATAAAATAAATAAATAAGATTTCACTTATAGAGACAGAAATGGAGAAGACAATAAAATAGACATCTTAAATATAATAAATTACTTTGGAGGTGTGTGTGTGTGTGTGTGTGTGTAGGCTCTGATTCAAATGCTGAATGAATTCTGGCTTTGTTTATTAAGCACACACACACACAAAATAAACAGAGATACAGGACAAAGACATACTTTTGATTTTTCTAAAAAAAGTTATATTCTTCTTTTTCATAGCCCGACAAAAGACAAGGCAGCTTTTGCCTCTGAAACTCTCACTTCTTCATGACTTGATATAGTGTGCATCATTTCTGATTACCCTTAATATCAGCAATCATTTATTGATCATTTACTGTGAATCAGAAATTGTTCTGAGTATTTTATGTATATTAATTTACTTAGAACTCATGCCTCCCAAATTTCTGATGCAGGCATTTTTAAATGCAATTTATATCAATAAAATGAAGCTTACAGGATGTCAATGAGCCCAAGTTATAACCCACATTATAGAGACTAGTGAAACCAGACTTTGAACCCGATGAGTTACACGACAAGACCTGCACACTTGACAAAGTAGAATATAAATATTTGCTATCTGCAAGGAGTTGACATTGTCCGACAAGTGAAATATAATTTTTGTGAGGCTGTTTTTCTCTATTTGCAGTACTATTGCAAAGATCATGCTGCAGTTCTTCCCTTGCCAGTTATTTACAATACTGATATTTAACATCACCTCAAGGGATAACATTAAACTATACAAAATCCCCAGGATTAAAGGAAAATATGCTTTGACTTTATTTCTAATTCTTTTTGGAGAATAAAAATGTGAACTATTCTGAGTTTTATGGGTATCCCATATATGTATATAAAGTTAATTCTCTGTCTCAAGAGTAACATAGATATAAAAAGGCCAATTACAATTTTATGAATAGGAAATATAAGATCTGGGGATTTGATTTCTCTATTGTTGTATTCTAAATAACAGCACTATTTCTAGGGAATACTTACATCCTTCCTGACACAGAACAACTAGCAACTTTCATTAGAGAAAAGTCAAACCAGATGCAGTGTGAGTCCCTATATGTTGCAAGTAATGTTAAAATAGATTCCAAACTGGTGTCTTGTTTTGATGAAAACTCTGAAGACAATTTGAAGGCTGTTTGTCAGACTCTAGAGACCGAGGCACAGATGGAGTTCTGAATTAAGTGACTTTGTATTTTGAGATTTGAAATGAGCTCTAGTCCCAGTTGTATATTTCAATGATTATGGGCTAATTGGATGTGGTAATTGATTATTAAAGGATTTATACTCTTAAATTTTTAAGGTTTATTAATTATAAATTCAAAATTGCTAACAAAATTCAAGATGTAAACTTTATCAATTTATGTAGAATTGTGTGAACCATGTTTTGCTTTGTTTGGTAACACAATATTCTTCTTCTGAGGATTTTCTATAAAACCAAATAGAAGTCCTTGAGACTTCAAAAGTTTAAATATTTTAACTTTTCTAATATGTAAAGCAACAACATTTACTGCGCATTTTCCAATCATACCAAACAATTTTGAGTTGAAAAACTTGTTTCCTTCCCATAGGGGAAGAACCCTGAATTTATAAACTAAGCACCTTGCATGTCTTTTGCATAAATTAAGATAAAGTAAGTATATTTAATTTATCATTGGGTGTTTGTGTGTATTCCCAAAATCTTAAAGTAGATTAAATAATACGCTTCCAAAAGGAATTATGTATCTGTGATGCATCATTTTCAGAGCATCGTTTGCATGCCTTCAATCAATATTCTTACTTTAAAATCAGAGCATTTCTGAATCCCAGATGCAATAGTTTAATAGCATTATTATAGTTCACTGTTTTTACTGTACCATTAGTTTAATTTTTTTCTAAATGATTTATTGATTTATGTTAGCTATCATTAAAAATAATTACAAACTTCTTTTAAATGTTTAATAGTTTGTTTCCTATTGCTCCCGTACCCAACTACAACAAATTTAGTGGCTTAATATATTATCTTATAGTTCTGCGGGTCAGAAGTCTGAAATGGATCTTATGGGGCAAAAATGAAAGGTTGTCTTCCTTCTGTAGGCTCCAGAATCTCTTCCCTGCCTTATTCAGCTGCTAGCAACTGCCTGCTTTCCTTGGCTCTTGACCTCATCATTCTGAACTCTGTTTCCATCATCTCAACCCCTTCTCTTTTATATTTTTGCATTTTTCTTTCATTTATTAAGACCTAAGGGATTACATTGGGCCCACCCTGATAATCCAGGTTAATCTCCTCATCTCAAAATCCTTGATTCAATCACAACCACAAAGTCCCTTTTGCCATGTGAGGTAACACACTCACAGGTTTTGGAGATTCGAATGTGAAAATCTTCGGGGGAGGGGGAGCATGACTGTTTACCACAATTGTGTTTTTTTTCCATTTATATCATTTGTAGCATAAATTTTTACCTGTACGTTTAGAAGAAAGTATTCTGTACCAAGGGTAATGAGGATTAATATTTTCTTAAATGTCTGTTTTCTGTAACTACATCACACTAACGTATTTTCTAAATGGGAAATAAAGGGTAGTGATCCAATGCCATACAAATTAAATTGGAATAACTCAGTGTGTACATTTTGAGCTGTTTGCTTATTTCTTTGTTTCATTTTTATAGGTTTATATAGTTGTCAAGATATAAAGGAAAACAATATAATATGCTACATTATTTTTCTAAAATAATGACGCTGTTATCTAGTTCATATCCTCTCTCCAACCCAGATAAGGAGGAAAATATCAATTCAAATATCATAAAACGGTCTCTAGTTTGATTAACCTCAGTTACCTAATAGAAACAGATGCTTTTGACAAATACCCCGTAAAGACCTCTTACTCCCTCCTGTAACTGATTAAAAATTGACCATGAATTCTTTCCCATGCCTGTCATTGAGAGGTGGTGTCCATTGCCCCTTCCCTGGAATCTGGACTGGCTTCATGACTTTTTCCAATAAAATGGAGAGCAATAGAAATGATGCCAATTGATTCCATGTCTGGATGGCAATAGATTTGTGACTTTCTCTTTCTCCCTCATAGAAGCCATCTACCATGTAAGAAATCCAGTTCTTTTGACATCTCCAGGAAGAGAGGAAGCTCAAGGTAGCCAAACTGAGAGAGGCTATATGAAGTGACAGAAATGAGAGAAAAAAAAAACAAAGAAAAAAAACAAAGACTTCTTAAAGCTTCCAGCCTAGAACAGACCAGAATATCAAATCCAGCTAAGCCTTGCCCAAATTCCTAACCTGCAGAATCAAGAAAAACTAAAATGATTGTTGTTTAAACCCACTAAGTTTAGGGGTAACTTGTTACTCAGCAGTGGATAAGCAAATACTCTTTCTCTCTTTAGTACATTGAATTTAGTAATGTGCTCCAAGCCTCTTGCTTTTTTGTGATGCATCCAGAAGTAGGTTTCAATTTTTTTTAATCTATTTTGAAATGTCAATATGATACAGCATCTCCCTATGGCACAGGGCTATTTCTGTATCTAGACATGTATCTCATCATAGCCTGATGAAAGCTCTAAGTTGGTCTGTTTAACATGGATCCAGGATGATGGTATAATGATTTGAGTTTTATTTTTTATCTGGAGGCTAATAGTACCCTTACAAGATATGAAATATGGTTGAAGACTTACAGCTCCCAATAACAACCTTTGTATTTTTAAAACAAATTTTGTACTCTTTATATCTAACCTGTAAAGCAGACTGTTTTATTGGGGTACAGAAAGAAAAAGAGAAAAAAAAAGCATTGTATAGCTGTCTCATTCCTTTCCTACACCTCTGAAATAGCAGGTTAGTTCTGGGTGGAGGCCTATAGTCTCTTAGGTCCTTTTGAGAGGGGAAAATGGCAGACGTAATTGAATGAGATCTCATTGACTCCATCCCAGTCTTCTGACTATGAATTCCAGAGACACATGAAGAAGATTGAATCTCAGTTGAGTCCTCTGGGATGATTAGAAGACAACCACTGTTGTGGTTCCAACAGCTAAATTAACAGAGGGACTTTAGATTTTTTTAAATTTATTTTTAGTTTTTATTTTTTTGTAGAGACAGTCTCACTGTGTTGCCCATGCTGGTCTTGAATTTCTAGTCTCAAGCGATCCACTTGCCTTGGCCTTCCATAGTGGTGGAATTAAAAGTGTAAGCCACTGTGCGTGGCCAGAATTTTTTAAAATTAATAAACTTTATTTTAGTAGCATTTTTAGTTTGAGAGCAAAATTGTGTGGAACATACAAACAGTTTCCATACAGCCCATCCCTGCACGTGCACAACCTTGCTCACTGTCAACATCCCACACCAGAGTGGTACGATTTTTTAACCAACATTTACATTTTAAATCTACGCTGACTCACTGTTATCACTCAAAGTCTGCAGTTTACATTAGAATTGGGTATTTATTTACTTATTTATTTATTTTTTTGAGATGGAGTCTTGCTCTGTCACCCAGGCTGGAGTGCATTGGTGCGATCTTAGCTCACTGCAACCACCACCTCCTGGATTCAAGCAATTCTCCCTGCCTCAGCCACCCGTGTAGCTGGGATTGCAGGTGCCCGCCACCACACCCAGTTAATTTTTGAATTTTTAGTAGAGACGGGGTTTTTCCAGCTTGCCCAGGCTGGTCTTGAGCTCCTGACCTCAGGTGATCCGCCCTCCTCAGCCTCCCAAAGTGCTGGGATTACTGGCGTGAACCACCGTGCTCGGCTAGAATTGGGTCTTTAGATTTAATTCCTTACACAAAGATTGGAGCAAATGTTAAGGTCTTCTTTCATCCCAATTAGACAACCATTGACTCTGAGCCTTTGCAATTGTTTTGCGCTGTATCATGTTTTTATAATTATCTTACCTCTCTTCATTTTTGCTCATAAAAAACTTGAATTACCTTGCTCTGTTCTCATAAAACTGTACATTTTATCTAATAACAGTTGACCATTAGGATATGTGGTTGTTACTGAACTGTACTGTATACTGCTTTTTCCTGTGCAGATTTAGGGAGTAATCACAGAGGGATTATTTATTACTTGGCTGTAGCTGCTCAGAATATGTTCATATCTATGTCATGTTAAAATGTCTTAGATGAAAAGACCACAAATAGTCTCAACAATGCAGCACACATCTGGAGGGTAACTACCCATTATATAGAAGTAACAAATTTTCTCATGTACCTTATAAATTTGCACAAATAAACAAAAAGATTCAGAGTCATTGCAGAAAGATCATCAGTGCTGTTAGCACTTGGCCAAGAAATAGATATTCAATGTTGAATATCAATGAATATATATCAGTATCAATCCTGCTGCCCAAAGGCAACCATTATTTATGTTGAAGATATACATATAGCCATCTCTTCCTATATATACCTATACCCTAGAATTATTTTATATCAAATAGAATATACAGATATGCTTTTGTGTATAATCTTTTAAATTCACTCAATAGTATATTATTGAGATCTTTCCATGTCAATATATGATGTCACTTATAATGACTGGAGGATAGTTTTCCTTTATAAGTATGTACTTTTATTTAGCCAAGATTGACTTTTAAGATGTTTCTATATTTCATTATCATAAATAATATTTAGAAAACATCATCCTAGTTGTGATTTGTTTACCACTGCAGCCAAATATAAAATATGTTTTCTTAGCTGGGAGACTCACTTTTGCATAGAGGTATAAGTATATTTTTAGGTTAAGTTCACATAAGTAAACCATCCTTTCCTTGGGGTTGCACTACTGTCCAATGAGTGCATAATGCGGGCTGTACTGCTAATGCCTACACAACATGCCCACATCAACTAGAGCTTTGCTTTACCTTAGTGCAATTATTTTAAAAAATGAAAAAAAAAAAAAAACACTTGTAAAAATATTTTTAAAGTTCACATAAGTTGCTCATTTTATAAAAAGGAGATTTTCATATTTATGTTGAATTTCATTATTTTATTAATATAAATACATTTCATATAGAGTGTTGATATGATTTTTTCAGGTCTAATATGTATTCTTCATTTTTGTTATTTATTGCTCTTTAAAAGCATCGAAGTCCTATACAAAGAAGCTTGCAGTAGTATAATGAGAAAATGGGTGGAATTTATGTAAATATAAAGACATGAATTATTGATTATAATGTAGTTATTGTAGTAATAGTAGATGCCTTTTGTATTGAATATGATTCATTCTACCTTTGAAATTTGAAATAAAAATTAAAAATATTTTAGCTTATCCTAAAATTATTTCATTTAATTTTCTTCATATAACCATGTACAGTATAAAGATGAAGGATTTTTTAAAATTTGATTTCCCATTATTTCACCTTTTTGCCTCTTGATAATCTAAGAGGAATCTCAGAGAAACGTACGTTGGTATTCTTCTAAAATCTCTTTAAGCGTAAGTTAATTAGGGTTCTCATCAACAGCAAAACAAGATATAGAATTCTCAGAGTTCTTTCTTACTTCATAATGACACAGAAAACAAAAGACATATATCAAAATAACTTGCTAATATGGCTATGAAATAGCTATCCAGGATAGTAGATCTATGTAGTTTTATTGTGAATGAACAGAACACATTGCATATTGAATAAAAAGGTGAAGTGTAATTACATACAATGCTTGTCAAATTGCTGTTGTCGATTTTAAAAAAGGAATTACAATTTGAGAATAGAAATTATTAAAGAAAACAGAAAGAGATGTCAGTACCTTACTTAATACAGCCTAAATTGTCACCAACCCTACTTAATTATTCAGCATATTCTGAAAACCTTTAGGAAATCCATCATGTTTAGCCTGTTCTTTGCAGCTATCCATAGGCAATAGAAGCAAACCACAAACTCGAGGCTATTTGTGTTTAAATTCTAAGACATTGCCTGCTAAACATTAAAGACACATCAGTTCCTCCCCAGGAATTACTTCTGGGTTTGGAGTATGGTGGTTTGTATAGACCCCTCTTTGTAACGTGGTTGCTGTTAAGATAATACATAGCACTTCATTGTCAATAGAAAATGGCAGAACCTATTGCTTTAGGGATATGTCTTCTCTTGGAAATGAATGGCAAATCACAATTATATAAACCAAGAGATGACATATCTATAGGTTGCATAATAATAATCATGGCAAGAGAAGCCTATTGCATTTGCAAGATTAGAGCTAATTGGTTTTACAGAGTGCAATAAATCAATTTTGAAAATGCCAAGTCAAATCAGGTGTGCTATGCTATTAACTAGTATGCGGTTTACAACAAAACCAGAAATTGAGTTGTAGAATTTGTTTTAGACAGCTTTATTTGCAAAGCACATGAAAATGCTAAGAAATTTAGTGCATTTACATAGGCAGCCATCTTATTCAGTGATAGGAAAGAAGAATTCAAACAGTAAGGAAAAATAATGCCATTTCTATTTTATGGGAACTAAATTATTGAAATTAAGTTTTAAAAGTTAATAATAATTCCCGTAAGGGATTATGCTTTAAATATTGCCTAGAAATATTAAATAGAAACATAATTTACTCATGGGCATGCAGTATATTCTGCTGTAAATGGACTCTGTGAACACAGAACAGTCATGCTGTCTTGGGGAATGGAAGACGTTGGCTGTGTCCATGAAGACATGTTTGTTCCCTGAAGTTTCATTTTTCTATAGCTATCCCTTAGGATCCATTACTGAAACTGAAAGAATGAGCCAGCAAATAAGTCTGTGGGCCTCATCTATTTCCATTTATTTCCATATGTTGATATGCTGCATATTTAATAAGGAAAAACTTTGTCTTAAGAAAATAAAACTGTAGACTATAAGATCTTTTTCATCCCTACTATTCTATTTTGCTAAGAATAGCAATAATTTACCACTCTGTTTAACTAACGTGTTTCCAAGTAATGACATCAATTATCCATTAAACAATGCTTCTGTTTTCATGTTAAGAAAATATAGACTTACCAAGCTTTCTTGTTTTTAAAAGATCAAGTAATGATGTCTAAGAAAGAAAAAGATTAAGATGATTAGGAAAGGAACCACTATTAATTTTGCTTGCTTGTTTTTTGGGGAGGTTAGACTCTCATCATTCCATATGTCATTTTGTTATTAGTTAATAACTACTGATTATATAACTATTGATAAGGATAGGATAAGGATAAAGGATAGATTTTCATCTATAAAAGACTTATTAATATACTTTATATAAATTATTTAGATTGCTTGCTAAGAAATACTGTTCTTACATTCATTTGCATTGGTTTATTCTATTTGCAAGTTTATATTTGGTTACTTAAAGCTAACTTTGTGAGATTTTTCCAAACACTGCTAAAAATAAATCAGAGTGTTTCTTTTACACAAAGTTTGGCTATTAATGGATGTTGTCATTTTTTATATAATAACAAGAAATTTGCCTAATCTCATAAAATAGTTACTAATATAGAAAGTTCAAGTTTTATTCCAATGAAACTATTATTATTTAAGATATTTCCCTTGAGTTCGACATGTATATCTGAACATTAATTGAATATGCATAATGGCAGTAAATGTGTGGGTGAATTTGGTTTTGTAAAATAGTAAACTAAACTTTCGGGTTTGGTGAATAATGTGGACTATCAAGGTGCATATTAATGTTTTTATAATCAGGTAGTAAGTCTCAAATGCTATAATGGTTTGTGATCTAATTCCAATCTCATGTTCCAAGGAGAATTGAAATATTTTCCTTTTATTCCTTATTGTTTAAGAAAAATTTATATGCAGTGTAACATTCAGCAAACATTTATTGAGCACCTAGTGGGAGCCTCTAATTGCTGGAGAAACAGTTATGAGTCAGATCAAATCACTGCCCTTGAAGTTTGGGGAGGAAGACAAGAAAAATGATTTTTCCTAAGGGCTCTTTAATATATAAATCTGCACATGAAGGAGAGATAGTAAGAGGGTGGTCAATTCTACTTTCAGAAGCAAATCAAGAAAGACTCTGCAGGAGATAAATTCTTGACTTGCTCCTCCTTACCAAATGGAAAGTAACACTGACTTAAACAGAATACGTCAAATTTGCATTGTTATTCAGATCCTAGCAACCTGGCACCAACAGCTAATCAAATAAAATTTCAGGTTAGGTTTATGGGTGAATGTCATGAAACCAAGTCCCATAAATCAGATAGCCATGAGATTCACCGCATTTCCAAGACCAGTTGGGTTTACATCATTATTAATAATCACATTCTCTTAATTTTATTTCTTACTAACTTAAAATGTCATGGTGAAGTATTTTTTGAAATCTCAGAGTAATAGGTCCCACTGTCCCACTAAGGAAAATGACAAAGTGATTGTCCAAATCAAAATCACTCTGGGCCTACCGAGTATGTTATGGTAAGGATAAAAATGAGAGCGAAACCTTCTGAGAAATTATTTGCTCATTATTAATGAAGGAAACATGTATTATTTGCTCCTACCGTGCTTTGGGCCCAAGAAATAAATTACTGAAAAAATAAACCAAGAGAGAGTTTTGAAAATTAACTCTGCAACAGATTTAAAATAAATAAATAAATAAGAACTTAAAGCTGAAATTTGAAGGTGAGATCAAAATCAGATGGTTCTCTTTTGAGCTATAATGAGCCATAAAAGGGAGTTTTCCTGACTAGTAAGCTAAAATGCTTAATGATATGACATGAAGGAGTTTCGGGTACCATAAATGTTAGCATCAAAAGTTTAATACTTAAGAGTTCATGTAAAGGCATTATTAATGAGAAATGATGCTCTCAGGAATTCCATGTATTAATAAATTGCTTGAAATAAATGGCATCTATAATTTCTTATTTACTGAAAGCTATTAATGTTTTCATTATTTAAGAGTGACACTTTTGTTCAAATTGTGATCGTTTTAGGTATATAATTAAATGAACAAATTTGGCTGAGAGAGAGAGAGCGCTGCCATTTTTAAATCAGAAGAAGCATGCTCCAGCTTTGGAATAAAGATAGCTAAGAGTTCTTTATCACCATTTAATGTCTCAGATTTCTAAGTATAGGGACACAGACACAAAAGTTTTACAAAACTATTTCAGCAGTGCTAGAATAAAACATGTAACTCTATTTATAGCCAAAACGTTCACTGATGCCATTTTGCCACTTGTAATATGTTAGGCTATTAATAAGAAACTTATAAAATAGCCTCAGATTATTTCTCACTCTAAATAGTGTTTTTCAAATGTAAGTGCATATAAACCACCTGAGAGTTTTAAAAATTACCAATATCTGCGTCGCCCCCTAGAGTTTCTGATGTAATTGGTCTGGGGTCCAGGCTGGACATTTGGATAGTGCAACCAAGGTTGACAAGCACTGTTATAAATAAACTTGAAACAGGAGAAGCTTAGAGATTTTAAAAGCTCAGAGGCGGCCTGGCACGGTGGCTCACGCCTGTAATCCCAGCACTTTGGGAGGCCGAGGCGGGTGGATCACAAGGTCAGGGGTTCGAGACCAGCCTGACCAACATGGTGAAACCCTGTCTCTACTAAAAATACAAAAATTAGCTGGGCGTGGTGGCAGGCGCCTGTAATCCCAGCTACTCAGGAGGCTGAGGCAGGAGAATTGCTTGAACCTGGGAGGCGGAGGTTGCAGTGAGCCGAGATCACGCCATTGCACTACAGTCTGGGCGACAGAGGAAGACTCCGTCTCAAAACAAAAACAAACAAACAAACAAACAAACAAAAAAAACTCAGAGGCAACTGAGTTGCAATAATTATGACAAAATAAAAGATGCATATTACTCAAAGATAGAACATATCAGGTAGAGAAGATACCTAGAGGAGGTTTCTTCAAATATGTAAGTGTTTACCACCGATTTAAATAATCCTTTTTTTATGCAGAGAGCATGAAAACAACAATTAAAGTAATTCCTATGAATACAACAATCAGCATAATTCTCAATAAAACCAATTGTATTGATCATAATTTTGGTTCTGAACATTTTGATAATGCAGAAAGAAGCTCCCAGATCAGTGTTCTTAAAAATCAAGATAGCAGTTTGAGAGCACCTGAAAGGTCAGTTAAATTAGATGAAATTCTCTTTGATATGCGGTTGGGATCATTCACTTTTGCTCTACTTTTAAAAAATGTATTAACCAAATAGTTATGAGTCTATCAAGTGTTCAAATTATTTTTCATGTAATCTCTAATCTCCAGAAAATAAATGGGACTACAACAAATTTACCCCAATTTCTGCAGAGAGCATAAATAATTGCTTTTAAGGGATGCTTGAATGAAATTACTTCCCTAACTGCAGGGGTTGGGGCTTGGTGAAGATTTGTCCTTTGTGAGTAATGAGAAGAGTATACTTGGATATAAAAATAGTAAAGAAATAATTAGTTTTTTAAAAACCCTAAATTCCATGTTTAGCAAAGTTAATGAGTCCCTAAATTCCTAAAGCTGAATATTAGTGTGTAAATGAGTACTCTAAACCAATAGAGAATTAACTTAAAATTCATGGCTATTTAGCTAAAACTTCATATGTTCTTATCATTCTGTGTCTCCTAGTTTTAGATCAAACGGATGTTTTGACTCCTAAAAGACTCAAATTTTCTGACAATGCCCTTTATTAATAAGTTACATTTTGAAAAATCATTTAAGTAAAAATTAAATTTACATTTTCAAAATTGCATGTTGGGTTAATTTACCAAATCCTTTATCTATTTTGTGTTTCCAGTTATCCAGTTTTGTTTCTGATATTTAAATATTCAAAAATATTTGTTGAAATTACAAATTTTATTAATTGATTTTTGAGGGGACTAGGGTAGGTTAGTTACTTGTTATTTAAGTTCCATGGTGTTTTGCATATTCAAATTATTATATTGTGAATAGCCTGAAAGACAGTAGCTATATGATCATTTGAGATAATGGTAACAATATTCAAGGGTTGAAAAGATATTATTTTAAGTATGAGCTAAGGAGATTGTACTTTATGTAACTAGGGGATGATGAGAAAATCTGTTTTAACAGCATGATTAAATTGGGAATTCTTTTTTGAAGTTTTGTAAAAGGGAGGCAGAAGTTTAAGGAAAAATGTCGGTTAGGTAAACTTGGATAGTTTTAGATCTATTAGTGACAGAATACTCAAGCTCTTGAAAATAGGAAAAGTTGCTCTTGTCACGCTAAAGGACAAGGCCTGCCATAAGCTAATCACTGTATCTTTACTCAGATCCTATAAAGTGATTTATACAGAGAAGGGATTCAGTAAATCTTTACTAAGTGGATTTTAGATGATGGAATAGACCATTGTGACTGAAGGAGAGAGTAGTGAAAATAGGGATATTAGGAAAGGAAGTAGATGATTTGCTCAGATTTTGTTAAATTAGGTTTTGATAGAACAAACCGGAAAAAAAAAAAAAAAAAAAAAAAAAACAAACAGCCTGCATGACTTCTTAAAGTCCTCAGCTCTTAATAGTGTTCCGATGGCAATTAAATTTCACGTGAGTTTTGAAGGGAACATTAAAACCATAGCAAAGTGCACATTATATTCATTGTTTCAGTGTAGTGCTTCTTTACCAGGCAAATAAATCCTGGTAGACATGCAGAGCTTGCTCCTAATACAAAATAAACAAAATGTGTTTTACTGAGAAAATTGCAGACATATCAAAGGGTAATTTGACAGCAAGGGTACGGAATACTATCAAGATATTTTCTTCTGTTTTACATACATGTGTAATTCTTGCTTGAATGCAAGAGGGCTGAATACCAACCTTATTTAATATATTTTGTGTCAACTTCTGTATACAGATTTTTTTTTTTTCTTGAGGTGAGAGGAGAGGAAAGAGGAGAACATTAATTCCAGATAGCTTTAAGCAAATGTTAGAAAGGTGAACATTTATAGGCTTCCAAATATCTTTTGCCTAGCTGACATTTACAAACACTGAGCTAGGTAAGCTTTTTCCCCTAGCAATATTAAGGCTGTAGCCGCAAGTAAAGGATATATGAAGTGAAATATGCCATTCAAACGTAGTAAAGAAGAAGACTGTTTGTAACCACTGTTGGTGAAAATCATGAGAACAAAGTGTTTCTTGTTATTTTAAACATCCTATAAAAGCATTGAAAAAGTTTATATAGCTGGTTAAAATATTTGGGACTATTTGCTCCATTTCCACACCTTATGATAAGGTCCAGGCATTTGTTGAGAGGGAAATTGCCTATTTAAATGAAGGAACAATATGTTTTAAATTACTTAGAGTACTCTGTTGAAACTTAATGAGAACAGAAGGCAGTGTTAATAAGAAAAATAGTATTTACAAAGATTGCTTAAGAATGCAAGCTGGGTACCAACTAATTGTAATTCTTTAATTCTGGTATGCGTGCAACATCCCTTGTGTATGCAAACAAAATGTGTATTTCCAAGCTGTAGGTTTTAGGATCAGAGAATTTCAACCAAATATTAAATTCTCAAATAGTATGCAAACAGGTGTCAGTCATCGCTTTAACGTGACAGCTGGAGGAAAAAATTCCAAGCAACATGTGTAGGTAATTGTGGTTAATGTTTATCTGTACATAGGAAGTTATTTCAGAGATGTGTAAGTATGCAAATAACTCTTGGATTTCTAATTACTGTATTTATCAAGTTGTATATGCTGTGTAAATTCAGAAATGAAAGCAATTTTAAAATAGCATGCATATTTTAAAGGCAATAATCTGCCTTTCTCTCTGTCTCTGCCTATGTCTCTGTCTCATACATGTATGTGTGTATGTGTCTATATACCCTCACTTGTGAACATATATTCATAACCACATGTATAAACACACAGTATAAAAACACATATAAGAACATATACCAAAATATTATCAGTAGTTAATTTTAAGACAAGCATGATGGGTCATTTTAATTTTCTACTTTTTACATGTCTGTTTTGATTGCAACTTTAAAAATAAGCCTGTGTTACTTTTTAAAGGGAAAGGGAGAGAGGGAGAGAGAAAGATTTGCCTGTTTTGGAAAATTTTTTTAAAGGAAGACACAGGAAATTAGATCATTCTTAGGTGCCTGCCATTTATATTTAAAATGGTTTTCAATAATGGGATAGTTCTAATATCAGTAGAGATATCCATTATCACATGCAGATTGAACCTTGTTGTTGCAGGATAGAAATATTTAAAACCATTTAACTGACTTGAAGAATTGTTCAAGTTTTGAAAATATATTTAAAAAGAAAAACTTTCCAGTTAATTTTATGAAATTAACAAAATATTGATTCTAAATGATATATTTTTAAAATGTTATTTTATAATTGGTTATTGGTAGTGTAAGGAAATAAAATAGACTTTTTTGTGCTCATATTGTAACCAATGATCCTGATAGCTATATTTAGTTATTAGTTCTAATATTTTAGTTTAGATTTTCTACATATACAATAATGTCATTAGCAAATAATGACCAGCGTATTTCTTTCTTGCTAATTCTTACTTTTTTTTTCTTATTGAATTGACTAGAGAATATTGTTTCTGATCCCATAAGGAAAGCTTTCCATATTTCCTTATTAATTATAATATTTTTGTAAGATTTTATGATTATCTTTCATCAGATTAAATAAATTCCATTCTATTCCTAGCTTGCATATTAAAAAATATTTTCTGTATCCATTGAGATAAGATTTTCTTTCATCTTGTTAATATAGTGAATTACAATAATTGATTTTGTGATATTAAAACAATATTGCATTATTGAAAAAACTTAATTTGTTTTTAATTTATTGTACTTTTTAAAATTAAGGTATAATTCATACAACATGATATTTGTCCTTAAAAAGGATGCAACTCAGTGCACAATATAATATTATAAGCATAATATAATATAATATAATATTTCTTTTGTTGCTTGTAATTTGGTGTCATATCTAAGAAACCATTGTTTAATCTAAAGTCATGAAGATTTTGCTTATGTTTTCTTCTATGAGCTTTTTACTTCTAGGTCTTACATTTAGGTTTTGATCAATTTTGTGTGTAACATAAGGTCAGAATCCAACTTCGTTTGTTTGCATGCATATGTACAGTTGTCCCAACACTGTTTGTTGACAAGAATACTATTTCCACATTGAATTTTATTGGCATCCTTTCAAAAATCAATTGCTCATAAATGTGAGGTTTATTTACTGATGCTCAATATTATTTCATTAAATTTATATGTCTATCTTTATGCTAGAACAACATTGAATTAATATAGTTCGGTAGAAAATTGTCCGTTTCAAGATTATTTAGACTGTTTTGGGTACTTTGCTATATTAGTTTCCTATTGCTGATGTAACATCTTACTACAAAGTTATGCCTAAAAATATCACAGCTTTATTATCTTAATGTGTGCGTGTGTGTGTGTGTAGTGTGTGTGTGTGTGTGTAGTGTGTGTGTGTGTGTGTATTCCTTGGGATTTTCTATATGCATAAATATTTCTAGATATACATCTATATACAAATGCTCTATACCTCATGGCATCTCCATATAGAGATAGTTATATTTCTTTCTTTTTAATCTTGACCCCAGGCTAATATCCAGTTGAATAAAAGGTGGTACTACTATTGAACATGCCATAGAATATTAACTTCGTAAACTGACTTGGAGTCTCCCTGGGTGAATGCTAACCCTCTCATATATAATAATGGCTTCATTTACAAAATGTGTAAGATCATGACTATCAAATTATTTCTTCAGCCTTGACTTTTTGCCAAATCTGGGTAGAATTCCCATTTAGGATTCCCACAGGCATGTTCAAAATAGTACTTTCTTTTGCGCATGAGATTCTGCCTTATATCTTGAATTTATACTCTAAGTAAATGTTGCAAGCAGAATAAAAGCCCCCAAAGATGTTCACACTTTAATCCGTGAGACCTGAATATACTGTATTACCTGACAAAAGAGACTTTATAGTTAGAATTATGAATAATATTAGAAGGAGGACTGTATATGAGCCCTTAAAAGCTGAGACCATGCTCCAGTTGATTTCTGAGAGATGGGGCAGGAGGGAAAGGCAGAAATATTTGAAATGTTAGCGTTGCTGGAGAGGGCCATGAATAGAGCATAAGAAGGAACAGAGAGAGTCTCTAGGAGCAAAGGCTGGCCCCAGCTGACAGCCAGCAAGGAAATGGGGACTGCAATACTACCTACACAAGGAACTAAGTGTGACTAACAATCTGAACAAACTTGGAAGCAGACCTTTCCTCAGAGCCTCCAATAAAAAATACAAGAGTGATGGAGTCATTGCATTACTACCTGAATACAACACCCTTTTCAAGCTACATAAACTTCATGCTTTCCTCTTTTTATAGAAGTCATCTCGTCTGCCCTGAAAACTCTCCCCATTGTTATTAATCTGCCTGAAAATTTATCTTCATCCTCAAGTGCCTACTCAGATGTTCTATTAAATGAGGTCTTCCCAGATGATCCCAGATAATTAGCACCAATTTTTAAAATTAGATTTCTAGATACTTTCATTATTGTAATCCCCTTTTATAGGAAATTTTTGTTGTTGTATATCTCCTTACTAAATTAATACTTTTTTTGTTTTTGAATCTACATCAATCGTTGAACACATATAGAATACATTAAATATATACAAGCTAATGAAGTAACACATGAATGCATCTCGGACCACTTATCCTAAAACATCCATTTTTTTTCTTTCATTCTGTCAAATACTTTTTCTCTGATCTCCTATACTTTTGTTACTATTCATTGATTTTATCCTTCTATTTATAGTTATTTTCTTACTGAGGTGAAATAACTTTCTACGTATTGTTTAGTTTATCACATATCTTGCAAAATTTTGTCTGGTTTGCATAATATCTTTTTATTTTATTGTGAAACACATTATAGAACTTTATAGATGAAATGAAATCTGTTGGCCAGGAGTGGTGGCTCATGCCTGTAATCCCAGCACCTTGGGAGGCTGAGGTGGGCGGATCACGAGGTCAGGAGATCAAGACCATCCTGGCCAACATGGTTAAACCCTGTCTCTACTAAAAATACAAAAATTAGCCGGGCGTGGTGGCATGCACCTGTAGTCCCAGCTACTCAGGAGGCTGAGGCAGGAGAATTGCTTGAACCTGGGAGGCGGAGGCTGCAGTGAACCAAGATTGTGCGACTACACTCCAACCTGAACAGAGAGAGACTCTGTCAAAAAAAAAATTCTCGATTATTTTTTTCTGTAGTCTCCTTTTTAATGTTTTGTTACAAATATTTATTAAAAGATACAATTCAAAAGTTAGCTGGACAATCATATAGATTCTTCTTGAATTTTAGTTTTTGAATACATTCTTCAACTCAAGTTCGATAAACTATTCATCTATATTTTCTTCCAAAATTTTTTAAAAGCAAAAAATCTCTTGTTCTATAAGCAATTATTTTAAGGTATACATAAAGTGGGGATCTAACTTTATTTTGTTCCAAATAGTTAACCAGTTACCCTGGTTCCTGCATTATCTGCTGAGTAAACTTTTCTTATCCCTCTAACTTGAAATACCAAATCTATCATTAAAAAGTCATTTATATGTCCATTCTTCCACTTGTGCAGCCCTACTTTATTGTCATTCCAAAATGATGCTTATCCTTCTGCTAAATTTCTTTGAGTATTTCTAATATTTATCCTTCCAGATAAAATTTAATTATTTTTAATCAAAGGCCAAAAATACATCATTAAATTTATATGGTTTTTCAAGAGAAAAGACATAATTTTTTTTTATCCAATGTGCCTTTTAAATCCCTAATGGAAATAATACATTTTATTCATATATATATAAAACAAATTCATTGTATATAATATATAAATATTTTATATATATGAATAAAATGTATTATTTTATACATATATTTATATATTATTTGTGCATGTAAATTTTATATACATATATGTATATATTATTTCTATGTATTTATAGGTATTTATATACATATTTGTATATAAAATAATAAATTGTATTCATGTTTTATTTATATATAAAATATATATAATGAATTTATTTTATTGAATGAATGATTAATAAAATGATCATTTTATTAATGAATGAATAAAATGTACATATAACGAATGAATAAAATGTATATATAAATAAATAAATAAAATGTATATATAAATATATTTATTTTTTAAAGAATTTTTGGCTAATTTTCTGTTAATTTTAATTTTATTATTCTTATTCTTATTTGAGACAGATTCTCCCTCTGTTGCCCAGGCTGGAGTGCAGTGGTATGATCTCAGCTCACTGCAACCTCCGCCTGCTGGGTTCAGGGATTCTCATGCCTCAGCTTCCCAAGTAGCTGGGACTACAGGCGTGCACCACCGTGCCCAGCTAATTTTTGTATTTTTAGTGGAGATGGGGTTTCACCATATTGGCCAGGCTGGTCTCGAACTCCTGACCTTGTGATCCGCCTACTTCAGCCTCCCAAGTGCTGGGATTACAGGCGTGAGCCACTGTGCCTGGCCACTAAATTTTTTTTTTTTTTGGATACAGAGTCTCACCCTGTTGCCCAGGCTGGAGTGCAGTGACGTGATCTCGGCTCATTTCAACCCCCACCTCCCACGCTCAAGTGATTCTCCTGCCTCAGCCTCCTGAGTAGTTGGGATTACAGGCATGTGCTACCACACCCAGCTAATTTTTTTATTTTGTAGTAGAGGTGGGGTTTCTCTATGTTGGCTAGGCTGGTCTTGAATTCCTGCCCTGAAGTGATCTGCCCGCCTGGGCCTCTCAAAGTGCTGAGACTACAGGCATGAACCACCATGACCAACCAAGAGTTAATGTTACTTTTAAAATAAATCAAAAGAGCAAAAATTATCTGACATAAACCCACAAAAGAAAACAGCAGTCTACTATTAAACCTAATAAAATTTAAGGCAAAATTATTTTATTTGGGATTTTGGATTTGCTTGTGTTTTCTCATCTTACTTAAACCTACCTCTTTTTCATGACTATTTTTCACCATCACTTTTCCCTCTACAAGCTTACTGCTCTAGTTTTTTAAAAAGTCATGGCTCTTCTGTCTTTTTTAGTGTAAAAAAGGGGAAATTTCCTAATTTTCATATTTCTTGTGTTAAATTCTTTTCATAAGCACATTATTTTTGAATTCTGAATATTTTGTTAAGTTAGATGATTGTTCAAAATCAGTTTGCTTATTCATAACTATAGAAAGATGTAGATTTAAGCCCTGCTTTTGCAACAGAAAAGCCATATGGCCATAGTTTGTCCTGGTTTCTAATTGAACCCAAAAAGCTTTCTTTTTCTCTCAACCTTATCCAGGAAGCATCATTTTATATACAGATTTCTGATCCGGTCTTCAGGGTTTCCAAGGCATTAATCAAGCATGGCTTTACTGGACAAATGTAGGGCCTTCTGTGTCTTTAATATTGGACTTTCTATGTCATACAGTCCGTATCTTTGGTCTAGTTCTTCGCACTGTTCATATCTCGCTGATTTAGATATAATTGCCTGCTGCAGGGTGACGACTTTCCTCCGTGAATCTTCCTGAGTTTCATTATTGATGGTATACCATGTATACCAAGACAAATATTTATTCACCTTCTTGAGGTCTCTGTATACTATTTAGTTCAAATACTATGGAGCTACCCGTTACAATCTCATTTACAATGAAGTCAGTTGTAGCACTATATGGTTTGGCTGTGTCCCCACCCAAATCACATCTTGAACTGTGGTTACCATAATCCCCATGTGTGGTAGGAGGGACCCAGTGGGAGGTAATTGAATCATGGGGGCTGTTACTCCCATCCTGCTGCTCTTGTGATAGTGAGTTCTCCTGAGAGCTGATGGTTTTATATGGGTCTTTTCCCTCTTTGCTTGGCACTTCTCCTTCCTGCCATCATGTGAAGAAACATGTGTTTGCTTCCCCTTCTGTTCCCTCTTTTCCCTTTATTTATCGATTTGAGTGTCATTCAGTTCAACACAAATTTTGTGAACAGCTGGTGTGTGGTCAGCCCAAGGCTGAAACATCGTGAGAGAATACATTGAGGACACAAGTTTTGTGAACAGTGGGAGCAGAAGCCAAATCACTGTAGATGGAGGAGAGAGCAAGAGTGGACAACCTGCGTGAAATTGAGCTATGTAGACAATGCGGTAAGAAAAGTCAGGGGTGTTAGAGGAAGAGAAGTGAAAGTCAGATACCACAGCTTATAATGAGAACAGGAATTGGTAAAAATGTCAAGGCAGGATAAATAATATATGTTTAGAGATTTAGTACAGGAGCCATTTGACTTCTCTGCTCTTTTTGAGAAAGACGTAAATTGACAGAGATACAGGGAAAGTGTATTTGAAGTACAAGCAACAACATGTATCTAGAAAACCAAAACACAGAGGGCATAAGTATGGGGGAACTGTGAATATTCCAACTTTGGCCACAACATTGGGTAGATATCATAGTTGGCCAGTAATGAAAACTTGTCTAAAAATGTATGTTTATGTCACACTGTGATAAAGAACTATGTAATTCACTGGTTTATTTTAATCCCAATTCTTGATTTTCCTGAGTTATTGAGTATCATGAGACAATGGCCCATCTTAAGAAGTTCTAAGGAAGGTAGGCTAATATGCAGGAAGGTATTTGTAACCCTAGAAACTCATTGGAGACACCTCACTAATGTATGGTAACCAGAATAATAGGAGGGTAGGAACCAAGCCAAAAATCAAAGTGATTCCTCCGCATACCACTACCTAACTTCTTCAGCTTTGCTTAAACTCTGCCATCTGCTTGTGCGGCAGCAACTTCCTCCTAATAGTGTATGTTCACACTGAGTATTGGCACATAGTTTCTGCATCGTATAGGATTAAATTTCCTGTTTTTTTTTTTTTAATTTTTGCTTTGTATTGTATTGTACTTTGGTTCACTTATTTGTGTTTAGTCCAGATCATGATTCTAATAGGTTATAAAAATTTTGTGCATATGCCTCTTTTGAAATTTTTTTCTTATTTGTATACCCACAGAATGCTTGAGAGATCCCTTTACCTAATGCCAAAAAAGAACCCACTTAACACATTCTGCTGAGGCCTTTATATTAGTACATGTTAACTTTCAGTGGGAATATTCCACCATGTGACATACTTTATGTGATGAAAAAAATGTTCTTAGAAAGATTCTCATCTCAAGCAAAATTTTTACTGGAGACACTGTCTGCAATGTCAAAGACTTCACTATTTTCAGCTCACAGTTTACTAAAGAGGATAATTAGAGAGGTATTCTAACATTAGCAACAAAAAGGCATTTGAAGTTCATGACACTTGATAACGGAACCTCTGTATTTCTTAGTCTCTAGCATCATTTCATGGATTGTACTAAGTTATCAGAGGAGATGAGATACCTATTTGACCCAATTCTAAAAATTTAATATAATCAATATTTACCTATAAGGTATATTAATTATATTAATACATGTCAAGTCTCAAGATAAATTCTGAATAAAAATTTTTCAGTTAACTATTGCAAATATTTTTATCATTGAATTTTTAATACATAATAGATTATCTGTGTAACATATTAAAATGTATGTCATATCATGACAAAAGATTTCTCTGTTGGAACATCTTTTACTTAACTGGCTTATTATTATTTCTGGTTGGTGAGTTTAAAAGATTGCAATCTTTAATTTTATTTAGCTAAGTGATTTGTTGCATTTTAAAATCAGTAGATAATATATGTATCATCTTAGTCTTAATTTATAAATATATGACATTTCAATAAAATTCTTGAAGCCAATCAATAAAATTAATTAAGCTTTAAATTCTAGACTAGCTGAAGCTAATTGATTATTATATTTCTTTATTATTCTTGAAGGGAAAAGCAACACTTTTGTATCAAGATGCCGATTTTCTAAAGTGAGAAAAATTAATTTTAAAAATTAAATTGCATGTTCAATGTCTGTGTGAGATCAGATAATCCATGTGTCTTAGAGAGGGAAAGGTTCGAAAGTGTAATTTTTTATTTTATTTTTATTTTTTTTTGATATGGAGTCTGGCTCTGTCCCCCAGGCTGGAGTGCAGTGGCGCAATCTCAGCTCACTGCAAGCTCTGCCTCCCAGGTTCACGCCATTCTACTGCCTTAGCCTCCCGAGTAGCTGGGACTACAGGTGCCCACCACCACGCCTGGCTAATTTTTTTTTTTTTTTTTTTTTTTGTAGTTTTAGTAGACACGGGGTTTCACCATGTTAGCCAGGATGGTCTTGATCTCCTGACCTCGTGATCTGCCCACCTCGGCCTCCCAAAGTGCTGGGATTACAGGCATGAGCCACCGCGCCCGGCGAAAGTATAATTTTCGTAGTTTCTTATTTATCTGTATTTTCCTATATGATTTTTGTTGAATTATTTTAAATTTATTTTACATTAAAATTGCCAAGTATGTGAATTCTTGAGCCACATGTTGAAGATCACTGAAAGAATATAAATAAATAAAATTGGTAGCTCATTGTTTTGCAATAACTTGTGAGGACTAAGCTCTGATTTTTTTTTTATCTTGTCCAAATTCCTACCTAAGGGGCTTGGGGTGTCATCCCCTAAAAACCATAAATTCTCATCAGATGAATTTTTTTTAACCCTGTATGTCATGACTTACTTTGCAGTCTGACTCTGGCATAACATTATGTGACAAAGAAGAAAGTAAAAAAATTTTACCCCAAAAGCATGTTTCTTTGAAATGGTCCTGCAAAGCTGTCCTTTGTTGGGGGACATATGCATCTGTAAAGAATCTCTATTAACATAGCTAGATCTTTTTCTTCCAGGCCCTCCCAATCCTGAAGAAATTAAGTAAAAGTCTCGCACCTTTTAAAGGTCTGAATAGGAAATATTTGTCATCTTTTATCTCTAAGGGCAGCCACTGTAAGACTTTAGAAGAACCTTGGTATCCACAATCTTTTGGCTTAACGTAACATGTCCTTTCCTTTGATCCCAGGTCTTCAGACAAACTCAACCAATTGTCAATTGGAAAATGTTTAAATTTACCTATAGCCTGAAAGCCCCGCCCCCTGCTTTGAATTGCCCCACCTTTCTGAACCAAACCAATGTATTTCTTAAATGTATTTGATTGATGTCTCATGCCTCCCTAAAATGTATAATACCAAGCTGTACCCTGCCCACCTTGGGTACATGTTCTCAGGACCTCCTGAGGGCTGTCATGTGCCATGGTCACTCGTATATGGCTCAGAATAAGTCTCTTAAAATATTTTACCAAGTTTTACTCTTCGTTGACACTTGTTTTATTGAATGAACTGGATTTCCACTGTTAATATTACCCTAATGTAAAGAGCAGTGAAGTAACAGACTTTTTGTCAGCCTTGTACTTACAGAGTAGATGACTCTGTGATCTGAGCCCTAATTCCTAACAGGGGATGCTTTGGAATGAATAAATCCAGAGGTACCTTGAACTGGAGGTTGGCCCTGCTTCATGGTAGCATCTTCTCAGAATACATGTCTCTGTAATAAAAAGAGTTTCTGAATGGCAGATGAAGGTATCCAGTCATAAAGCCAAGAGATAATCCATCCATTCCAGAATTGCTGCTTCCTCCTTGATCTGCAATGATCAAGTGGCAACTGTGACAGAGTCAACAGGTTGTACAGTGCACAGAAGGGATGTTCTGGCTGAGTGCAGAAAGTCTGCAAATGTGTGGATAAGAGAGCAAAGGAAGAAGTCCTAAATTGAGGAGAAACTGTCCTTTAGGGACAGGAAAAGGAAAAGGAGCAAGAAGAATGAAGATTTTAAAAAGAAATGAAGCTGGAAATCTGACATCATAGCCCAATCCCTAAATACCCCACAGATGTTAGAAGAATGCCAAGCATTGCTGAACTTGATAGACGTAGATATAGATAGGTAGGTAGATACAGAGTTTGAGATAGATAATAGGCAGATAGATACATACATACATGCAGGCATACATAGATATATAGCTACATAGATACATAGATGTATTGAATTGTACACATACATATGTGTATACATCATATATACCTATGTATGAGAGAGACGAGTGATATATTAAATTATAATTAGCTAAAGACCATTTACAATACCCTATACAAAGAGAAATATCTAAAGTGTTTTTGGATAATTAATTCCATATTCTTTAGCAACTCATCCAATTTCCCTCTGGCAGAGATTCAGGACAAAGACATTTCAAGTCATTTTACCGTAAGTCTCAAAAAGCAGTAAAATACCTTTATTCTGAGTGCCATTTTAAACTTTTAAGCAAGTTGATGCTACTGCGACTCTTATTCCTGTCACTAGAGAAGCAATTCAGAAGACTTGTTAATATTTCAGAAGTTGCTTAAACTTCCTGTAAAGTGATAGGCCTGACCTCCTGGGGTTAATGTGAGAATCATAGCTGTTAATACACGTAAAATACCTAGAACAATGCTTGACATACAATAAATGCTATGTAAGTGTTAGCCATGATTAGTATTTTCATCAATCAAAAATACCTCTTTTCTGTCTCACAGTCTTTTCTTAAAGTGCTCTGCCATTTCTTTATCTTTAATCATACTTGTCACTCTTGCTCCAATATTTCTCTCTTTTATATTTTTATTCCTTCATATACTGCTTCCAATACCTTCCTACCCAAACAAAAAAACTGCCTCTCTCCTTTAAGAATACCCACTAGTAGTCCCTAGAAAGATTATTCTTCAGACACTTACCATAAGGTGGGGAGGGGTTAGCATTCACCTTTTTTCATGCTACCATTTTTAAAACTACACTATCTCAGTCCCCTTATGTTCAGGATAACACCATTCATAATTTACCCTTTCTTCACTGGGCCTCATGCCATCATGTCCACCTTTTTGTCAATACACAAACACCTGTCATTTTCCCTGAGACCTCAGAGCCCTGTGCAGTGTCATCCAGTTCCCTGGCCTCTTTCCTAACTGCTGTGAGTCAATGACTACCACTTCTTTTTCAGGATGTTACTTCTTTTTTTTTCTTTTTCTATTTTTTTTTTCTTCGAAATGGAGTTTCACTCTTGTTGTCCAGGCTGGAGTGCAGTGGCGCGATATTGGCTCACTGCAACCTCCACCTTCTGGTTTCAAGCAATTCTCCTGCCTCAGTCTCCTTAGTAGCTGGGATTATAGGCACCCGCCACCATGCCAAGCTAATTTTTGTATTTTTAGTAGAGACGAAGTTTCACTATGTTGGCCAGGCTGGTCTCGAATTCCTGACCTCATGATCTGCCCACCTCAGCCTCCCAATATCTTGTGTTTACAGGCGTAAGCCACCACGCCCGGCCAGGATCTTACTTCTTGAGTCAGATCCCACATTCAATCATCACCTAGTGCTCTCCCTTCTAAAATCTTTACTTCCATCATGTCACTTAAATTACAAATTGCTGGCATTTCTTTACATTAATTGAGTATCTTGGCATGTGGCTCGCAGAATTTGTCATAATACATACATCTGCTATCGTCGTGTGATTTAAATGCTCACAGAGTGGGTTAACTCAGCCTCTATCATGCCAGGCTCCTTCTTTCCTTACTTCAACAACACCTGCTTCTAAATCTTAAGGATATCTGTACTTGTGGTGTTCTGGCTCATATAAATTCTCCCAGGTAATCATCCCTTGCTGTTATCTTCCTCAGTCCTTTTCCAGGTTAGACTGCAGTGTATAACATTTAACTGATCAGTTCTTGCCATTCATCTCTTTGCAGTAGCAATTGATCTTACATTCCCATGACCAAGCCCTAAACACGAGATATTCCGACCTGCCTCTTGCCTGCCTTTCCTTCAATGCTGCATCTCCGGATCAGTGTGCCACCTCTAACTTTTTTACAGAAAATGCTCTTGAAGAGGTTATTTATATTTATTGTATCCAAGTCTTTGTATTATACTCACCTACTGCAATCCTTTCATTTTATGATTCCTCTATAATTGTGTTTACTACCACCAGTGACCACTGGGTTAATTCATGGGTATTTTCCACGTGTGCTACCTGATTTGCCTGCAGAATTGGACACTATTAACTAAACCTCTTTTTAAAGCCCTTTCTAACTTGGTTTCTGTGATACAACTCTCCCCTATCTTTCTTCCTGCTTCTCGGACAGATATTTATCAGGCTCTTTTATTTTCTTCTTTCTCCCCGCACTGTTGTTCTCCATAGGTCTGCTCTCATTCTATTTTCTCTCCAACCACATCCTCTTCTTGGATGATCCCATTAACATCCATAGCAACAATTCCCACCTGAGTGCTGATGGCTTCCAAGCAGGTGCTCCCGCCCTTTGCTCCAGACGTGTGTACAGAATTGTTTGCCAAAACCTTGACTTGGATATACTACTTAATTCCCACACTCGAACTATCACAAAACAAAATCTCTTACTTTTCCAAATCTTCTCCCTTTTTGAATTTATTTTCTTAATGAATCACTCCACAATCCAACCTTATTATGATTTTCTACATCCATCATGTCACTTATATTTGGACAATTCTTTGTCTTCTGTCACCCATTGTCATCTCAGATTTTCATGCTCATTGCCACAGCTGTGATCTGGACTTTATCTTCATCATTAATCTTCTGGCTGCTATACTTAACACAAGTTCTATCTCTTTCATCTCATAGAATAATATTCTTAAAATACAATTCTCATGGATGCTCCCTTGCTAAAAATTGTTGTTACTTTCTCTTTTGAATATGGCCTTTGATATTTGTAGTATAAAATACAAAGAAGTTTCTAACCACTTGTCCTGGCTCATCCACCCACAGATACCCATCCTACACACATTCTTCTAATCACATCAGTCTTCCTGCTGTGCCCCACAGCCCATGCCCTTGCTCCCTTCACTTAAATCACAGCGCTTGAGAACAACTTATCTTTGCAGGAATATTTCATCTCTGCCCTTGACTGTGCAGAGGTAGGATGAGCACTCATTTTAACATACTTTTGAATTGCTCTGTTTTTTCTTTACATAGAACCCTCTGTATGCCTCTCTATTTTATTTTTTCTATCTCACCCACTGGTCTGTGCCTTTCATCTTTTTATTTTATTTTATTTTATTTTTGTTTTTTGAGGTGGAGTTTCGCTCGTCTCCCAGACTGGAGTGGAGTGGCACGATCACTGCAACTTCCGCCTCCCGGGTTCGAGTGATTCTCCCACCCCAGCCTTATGAGTAGCTGGGATTACAGGCACACACCACCATACCTGGCTAAATTTTCTATTTTCAATAAAAATGGGGCTTCACCATGTTGGCCAGGCTGGTCTCGAACTCCTGACCTCAAGTGATCTGCCTGCCTCGGACTCCCAAAGGGCTGGGATTACAGATATGAGCCACCGCGCCTGGCCTGTGTCTTTCATCTTGTTCACAGAACATAGCAAAGGCTAAGACATAATAACTGTTGAATAATGATGAATAAATGGATTTTAAAGAGGCAATTAGGAATAACAGATTTTCTTTATTTCTACAAAAATAAGTGAATTTGATTGTACGCTAAGGACACTTGACTAGTGCCAGATGAGGATGGTCTGTTTAAATAATTTCTTCCTATACTTCCATACTCTCGGGTAGAGGAAAGAAGATTAAAAATAAAATATTTCCGTATATCCCTACACAGAATACTGATATTTTATATGGGATTCCCTTTGTTCCATATACCAAAGCATAAAGTATAATTCAGTGTGACACATATAGGAAAGTATATAAGAGCCAAATTCCCTCATCCATATGTTTGCTGATGCAATTAACCCATTTTAACGAAATGTTTTTTGTGCATAGCAAAATATTACATGTCTCATGAATTATATAATGCGTATATTGTGTTACAAAATAATTTAGCCTGTGACATGAACATAATAGTGTAAAACAGAAAATATATGAAAGTAGACATATAAACACCAATCCAAGAAAGTTATAAATAGATAGAAAATCAAGGCCCAGATAAGGAGGATTGTGAGTATTTAGTGCAAAAGAACCTTGGTAGTAATTATAGTGTTAAGTTGAGTTTCCTAGCAGCTATGTTAAAATGAAGATAACATCATTTAAGCATTTCTCACCTTAATTAAAGGGGAGTTGGTCTGTGAAGGAAATCATTTCCTAGTACTGAATTATGATATAAATGCCGTTGCTGAGACATTTTATATATGGGCCATTGAATTATGATACTCTTCAACAATATTTTTGTATTAGGCAACAAAATGGATTTCATATGGCTATTTGTTGTATTGTTCTTTTATTACAAGAAGTAGGGCATGACCCCAAAACTTAATTCAGGGAAAGAAATTCTGTTGGAGACTAAGGCAATATAGTTCAAGTTTGTAGCCTCCTCGTGATTTCATTTGACCAAGGCTAAAATTTATAATACCCAGAGGAGTGACAGCCTTCAAATGATTTTCTGTAAGTATTAAAGTTGAGGTGTTTATTAAATGTCCACTTCTGTTTGGTGACACTTTAAGATTTTCCAGTTATTTTGAAGACTCATAACATTCTACAAAGAAAGTTCCTTAGTAAAAAATAGTTTTCTCAAAAAAATATATTGCTCACAATTTTAATGCCTCAGCATTAAAGCTAAAAAGGAAAAGGGTATTATCTGTCCTAAACTAGTTGTAATTGATAAATAAGAGTTTAAATTTTTCCCTACAGAGTTTTATGGTTGAGCCATTATTCAATTATGAGAAAGAGGGAAGTGAAATATCTGCCAAATAGTTCTGATATGTCAGATATACTGCCAGGTTATTTTACATATTTTACATCATTGAATGTCAGAATTAAACTTATGAAATCAAAGCTGGCTAAAAGTAGATATTTAACTTCTGAGGACTTGTTGAAACCCAGTACAGAGATGTGTCTACCTGGGATCATGAAATCAAATATTAAGAAGAAATATATTTTTCATACGTATTCTGAAATCAGTGGCTGAAACCACAAGAAATAAGTGAACAGAGCTTATAAATACTGATTTATTGAGTTTATTCCCTTAGGTTCATATCATGGAGATGCTTAAAATACTTAAGCTAGAGTTATATTTAAAGTACTGCTATATACAGATGTAATACAACTTATTTTACAGAGATTCCCTTTGGGGGACAAGAAGTATTAATGTATGTGGTTATCCTGAGCTCCCTCTTTCTGTCTGCTAATGCGGATTCTGGCTTTGTCTGCTCAATTTCTTCCCCATTGCTCTTCTCTGAAAAGACACTGCTGGTGTCCGGCAGTGATATTCTCTTTCATATCTCCACATCAGTACAATGATAAGAGGAAATTGGAACCAAAAAGGCAGTGGAGGGGTGGTAGGTAAAGATTGAGAACATGCATTTGAGCAAGGTCTAGGTGACCTTTCTTCCAGAAAGAAAAAACATATATAGAGTCAGGAGGTGATTAAAAATTTTAACCAGAAGGATTTAAAGAAAGAGAGGGTATGGATAAAAGGATATAAAGATGTGTGCATCATGTATACATAAGTAACAAACCTGCACGTTGTGCACATGTACCCTAGAACTGAAAGTATAATAAAAAAAGATGCATGCGTTATATCTTATGTTTTATTCAGATATTACCAAAATACAAATAGACTCTGGAGGTATTTTTACATTATGTTTCATTATAATAGAATGATTTACATTCCTCTGGGTATATACCCAGTAATGGGATTGCTGGGTCAAATGGCATTTCTGGTTCTAGGTCTTTTAGGAATTGCCACACTGTCTTCCACAATGGTTGAACTAATTTACATTCCCACCAACTGTATAAAAGCGTTCCTATTGTGTCTTTTTGCTTCACTATTCACAATAGCAAAGACATGGAATCAACCCAAATACCCATTAATGATAGACTGGATAAAGAAAATGTGGTACATATACTCCATGGAATACTACGCAGTCATAAAAAGGAATGAGATCATGTCCTTTGCAGGGACATGGATGGAGCTGGAAGCCATTATCCTTAGCAAACTAACACAGGAACAGAAAACCAAACACCGCATGTTCTCGCTTATAAGTGGGAGCTGAATAATGAGAACACATGGACATGGGGAGAGGACCAAAACACACTGGGACCTATTGGTGGGATGGAGGGGAAGGGAGAGCATCAGGATAAATAGCTAGTGAATAGGGGCCTTAACACCGAGGTGACAGGTTGATAGGTGTAGCAAACCACCATGGCACACGTTGATCTATGTAACAAACCTGCACATGTATCCCAGAACTTAAATTTTTTTTTAAATATTACATATCAGTTTTTTTAAGTCAGAGTGTTGTCACTCTATATCATGTGGGTCACATCTTTATAGGCATTATGTATTCTAATAAAATGGCAAGAGAAAAAATATTTAAACAGTTCAGGCTAGAGGTAAAAGGGAAGAGTTGAGGCTGGTCTTGGCCAAGAGTCAGTTGAGTCTGGGCTCTGGCCCTACCTGGCCATGATTATGGATAAGTTTCTTAACTTCTTTTCTTCAAAATATAACCAGGCTAAGAGCAGCCTGAAGGGAGTCCGACAACTGAGCAGGGTTTGAATCCCAGCTTTGCCAGTTAGCATGATGAGATGTGAGGTAAGTTACTTAATTCAAGCCCCATGTCCTCATCTGTAAATGCAGACAATATTATCCACATTCAGGTTGTTGTCAGGATTAATATAATTTATGTAAATTATTTTACCCAACATTAGGCATATATTTGTATACAGTAATTGGAATATCTTTGGTATAAGATAAATGTTACAAAACGTGAGTGTTTTCCTTGTTATGGGTGTGGTACCTTGCATTTTCAAGTTGCCTTAGTCCACTCACATTACTATAACAAAACACCTTAGACAGGATAATTTAGACAATTATAAAACAGAAATATATTCCTCACAGTTCTGGAGGGTGGTAGTTTGAGATGAGACGTCAGCAGATTTGATATCTGGCAAGAGCTTGCTCTCTACTTCATAGATGGTGACTTCTGTGTGTCCTTACGTGGCGGAAGGGGCTAGGAAGTTTTCGGAGGCCTCTTTTATAAAGGCACTAATCCCACTCATAAGAGCTCTGCCAGTCATGAAGTCCAAAGCCTTCATCTCTTAATACTATTGCATTGGAGATTAAGTTTCAACACATGAATTTTAGAGACACAAACATTTAGACCATAGCACAAGTCGATACGTTTCTCTTTTGTTTAGATTTGCTGATAGAGAGAGAAATTGAGAGACAGAGATTCAGTAAAGGGTAAAGTTACTGAAGTTGTAAAAATATATTCAAGAACATTATAAGGGAAATGTATAGGGCATTGCAGCAAGTAAAATATAATATGGATACTGTGAATGATTTCTAAAAATTCGAGCTTACAAAAAATATATTGTGAAGACTTGAACTGTTTGAAACATTTAGTCCTTGTAGATCATGGGTGGAAGAACAGACTCTCTAAGTAGTGAAGGCAAATAGAGCAACATTTTTGGCACCAGGGGACTGGTTTTGTGGTAGACAATTTTTTTTACAGACCTGCTGGTGGTGGGGATGGTTTCAGAATGATTCGAGCCCATTACATTTATTGTGCACTTTATTTCTATTATTATTACTTTGTAGCATATAATGAAATAGTTATACAGCTGATCATAATGTAGAATCAGTGGGAGCCCTGAGCTTGTTTTCCTGCAACTAGGTGTTCTCATCTGGGGGGTGATGGGAGACAGTGACAGATCATCAGGCATTAGATTATCATAAGGAGCACACAACCTAGATCCCTCACATGCTCAGTTCACAGTAGGGTTCATACTCCTGTGAGAATCTAATGCTACTGCTGATCTGACAGGAGGAGGAGCTCAGGAGGTAACATGAGCGATGAGGAGCAGCTGTAAATACAGATGAAGCTTCGCCCACTCAGCCACCACTCACTCCATGCTTTGCAGTCTTGTTCCTAACAGCCACGGACTAGTATGGGTTTGGAGACCCCTGAAATATCCAGCAAGCCTTTTAAATGAGTGAATTATTCCATTCCAACCTCTGGAATATAAAAGATAAATAGTCTCTCAGGAATTCACACTGTGTTGCCTTCTGCATTAAAGGAATCACCTAAGTTATCTGGAGCTTCATGTACAAGGGTCAGATGTTGCTGGCATTGTCCTAACCCTGCAGAGCTGCTCCCAAATCAGTCCTTCACCACCTCCCTGAGATTCATGCCGTGAGACCCTAATTTCCTTCATTTTTTCAAAGATGTCTATTTTCCAGGAGGACACATCTTCATTTTTAAGGAAAACTCCGGTTACAGGCCATCAGATGTTTTTCCCCCCGCCAACACTTGGGGTGACGTTAGGCATTTGTGCAAAATACATTCAACACCCTGGCCTCACACCTTTTGATCTCATCTTCAATAACATGTATTTCTACTCCAATTTAGGCACCCACATTCATTGCCTCATCAGGAATGATGACATCTTCTGTAGCTATTCACATTGTATTTTTGAATTCCAGTGGCCCTCTCACCTTTGACTTCAGTACTTGATTCTTTTAGTTCTTTAACATTTTTATTTTCTCTTCAAATATTATTTGATATCCTGTAGAACACTATTTTCTTCCACTTTTGCCTCACTTATTTACCAAATCTCTCTCTCTTTTTTCTTTCTTTCTTTCTTTTGAGATAGAGTCTTGCTCTGTTCCCTAGGCTGGAGTGCAGTGGCACGATCTTGGCTCACCGCAACCTCCACCTCCCAGGTTCAAGCGATTCTCCTGCCTCACCCTCCCAAGTAGCTGGGATTACAGGCACCTGCCAAGGTGCCTGGCTAATTTTTGTATTTTTAGTAGGGATGGGGTTTCACCATGTTGGCCAGGCTGGTCTTGAACTCCTGACTTCAGGTGATCTACCCACCTTGGCCTCCCAAAGTGCTGGGATTACAAGCGTGAGCCACCACACCCAGCCAACCAAATATCTCTTAAAAACCTCAAGTGCTTTACAACAGGGAATGCCAGAATACACCAATTCCAAGCCAAATCCACACAGGAGTGAAAAATTATGTTTAGATGAATGCAACTATTCAAACACATGCTTTCAAAAACACTTCTTCCTTAGTGCTGAGGGCCATCTTGATACTTTGTTAAACAGGATTTATCAAGAGACAGAATAGAGAGATTCAGGGAGAGTGTGATGCTTTCTTTAATGCCCTGATCCTGAGTTAGATATATCAGCAATGTGTCTCAGAGCTTTTTATAAACCTCCTGTTTCCACATCTATCACCTTCTGTCACACTGGATTCTTTACATCGTTTCCTCCACGATGCTGTAAACATTAAGGATATCAAATCAAGATTGAATCTGATTTTCTCCATTGCATTTATATTATAGCAAAGTACCTGGTACATGGTTTATATTTAATAAACATTTATCATCTAAGTGGATTAGTTACCCTCCATTATCTTCCCAAATAAATACTGATTTCAAAAAAATACCAAATTTTGCCAGCTCTCAGTTCAAACCCACATCTTTTGTTTTCAGGAAATGACATATTCTCTTTAATGGAAATAAGGACATAAAGTATCATCTACCTTTAGGTAGCCAGTCCCACCCTCCTATAAACTTAGCTATAATTGGATGATGAGTGATCCTTTCTCTTAACTAAATAGAATTTTTCACTTGTAGAATTGATCTAGCTCATACTTTTCATTATATCTTGTATCTTTCCCCATTTGTTATTGTGTCTCATGTCTCTGCCTTCAGCCCTTCCCACTTCTCTCTTATTTTGCCTGTAAACATGACTGAGGCAAAATGATTGAGGTAGAATGCATAAGAAAAAATAGGGTAAATTTAGAATGTCATTCCAATGTGAGAGAACTCCAGTGGCCAATTTTATCTTCTAAAATTACCCTCTTTTTGTTATGCTATTCTCTAGCTTCCAACTACTGTTGTTTTTTTGTTTTGTTTTGTTTTGTTTTGTTTTAGAGATGGGGGTCTTGCTACATTGACCAGGCTGGTCTTCAAATCCTGGTCTCAAGTGATCCTCCCATCTCGATCTCCCAAAGTCCTGGGATTATAGGTGTGAGCCACCACAGCTGCGCCCCAACTACTATCTTGCTGTCCCTTTTCTAATTCTCTTCTTTTGAAAGGAGTTTTCAATTTGCTACTTTGTTTTCTCATATCCCACTCATGCATCAACCCAATGTACAGTAGCTTCTATCCTAACTACTCTACGAAAGTTGCTCTTCCATACCGTTCCACTCCTTTCACTCAAAGTAGCCCATATTTTTGAAGAATGGTGTCATTCATGATACAGTGTTCTCTAGTAAGCAGATTTGGAGATGGGGATATATATTAGGGAGTGCCCTTGGAATAATATCTTCGAAAAGGAGCAGAAGGAAGCTGGATTGGGGGACAGAGGAAAAGCTGGGCTGAAAAGAAGTCCTGGACCATAGCTTTGGCCCATCTCACAGGGCACTTTGAAGATAAAATGGCCCACTGGAGTTCTCTCACATTGGAATGACATGACTGAGTCTTTAGAGGCCCCAAGTCCCCTCCCCACCTCTTTCACCTGCCTCCTTGCCTCACCTCAATCAGTCATTGGCTATGGGCCACACCTGGGACGGGCATGACCTTGGGCAGGGGGAAGCTCTGCAGCTGAGGTTATGCCTGAAGGGGCTCACAGCTGAGTCCTGTCTACTGACACAGCTCTCAGGGAGGACCTAGGTGATGCATCTCTGTGTATATGTATCACATATATGAGTAATGATATTAGAAGTTTTATAATTTTACCTTTTTTCTCCATTTTATCTTTAATCTTCACTGTATTTCAGTCATGGTCTTCAGGCTTCAAAGTGACCTTTAAGATTCAGCAAAGAATATACAGTTTTTTAAACATGGAGAATAAAACAAGAACAATGTGACAACATAGTGCAATGGTGCCACAGAAATAAACAATAAAAAAGAATTTAAAGAGAGAACCGGGAGTCAATTTCATAAATGCCACCATTACATTACTTAGGTTAAGCTGTTGAATTTATCTAGAAAAATGTCATTGGCCAAGACATTAACATTTATAGAGGAATGGAGAAGTAAGAAATTAAAGTTCCAAAGAATCAAGTCCAGAAAAATCGAAAATGTGTATAGGCTATTGTTCTCAGTTTGGCAAATAAAATTAAAAAATAGGCCAAGTGCGGTGGCTCACGCCTGTAATCCCAGCACTTTGGGAGGCCGAGGCAGGCCGATCACGAGGTCAGGAGATGGAGACCATCCTGGCTAACACGGTGAGACCCCGTCTCTACTAAAAATACAGAAAAATTAGCCGGGCATGGTGGCGGGCGCCTGTAGTCCCAGCTACTTGGGAGGCTGAGGCAGGAGAATAGCGTGAACCTGGGAGGCGGAGCTTGCAGTGAGCCGAGATTGCGCCACTGCACTCCAGCCTGGGCGACAGAGTGAGACTCCGTTTCAAAAAAAAAAAAAAAAAAAATTAAATAAATAAGCAAACCCATAATTGGTTAATTTCAAATAACATTTATAATATTTCCCACACGTTTTTTAACATATTTTAAAATCACTAATATAGCATTACATTTTAAAAAGGCATATTTTAATATCTTACCTTGAAATCATAAGATGTTTTTGTTCAACCAAATCTTACAGTAAAGCAGTATAAAAAATATAAATTCAACAGTGATAGAAATGCAAACTATTTGATATTCAATTTAATTATTTTTTCAGGAACCTAATATTATTTATTATTACTTTAACTATTTAAGATTAGTTACAATGAAAAAAATATTGCCTTAGAGATCTTCCATTAATTATTCAGTTCTCAGCCTCTGACTTCTTTATAAACTTCTAAATTCTTCAGAGATACTGGCTCAAATTTGTACTTGGCTCAGATTTAATCATGTTACAATACAGGTTCTGTATCAACTTAGTTTTTGTAGACATTATATGGTATAAGAAGACAATGTTTAATTTTATGTCAATATCTTGCATAAACTTGTTCAATTAATTCATTCAATAAACAGTCATTGAGTTCATATCATGTCCCAGGCACTGTTAAAAACATTCATCTTATGTGGTGAAAAAGTATGTATGAAAATACATACTTTTATATGAAAAGTACTGATGTTTTTTCTAAAACTTGAAGTACAGTCTCTGATTTGCCTATCTAAAGAGTGAAAAATTTCATTTTTACTTTCTGCAGAAATTCAGTTTCTTGTTGTTTTATCATCATATGTACAGCTTTTATTGAAATATTTCTCTGGAGGCATAAAATATATTGCCATTTTTGAAAAACAGATATTAGGGGTTTCATAGTGCTGTAGGCTGAATGATGGTGGCCCCCAAAATTCAACTGTTGAAATGTAACACCCAATATGATGGTATTTGCAGGTGGGGCCTTAGAGGGAGGGGATTAGATCATGATGGTAGATCCCTCATGAATGGGATTAGTGCACTTATAAAAGAGTCCCTAGAGAGACTCCTGCCCCTTTCACCAAGTGAAGATGCAGGGAAGAGATGGCAATTCATGAATCAAGAAGCAGGTCCTCACCAAACCTCATGGCACTTTGATCTAGGACTTCCCACCCTCCAGAACTGTGAACAACAAATTTCTATTGCTTAGAATCCACCAATTTATGGTATTTTGTTAAAGCTGTTTAAATAGATTAGGACACCTAGGATGGGAAACCCATTAATACTGTAATACAGGGATGAGCTTTCTCTTCCTCTAACTACTTTTAAAGTCTAAGACAATTAGAAAATGATGTTTTGTGTAGCTGTATTTTGATTTAAAATTATGTGCTTCAATTAATGATGAGCTAACTTGATTTTGTTCCTGAGTTTTAATAACTGTGATATGTTTGAATCAATGTGAATTATTTTATCAGTTCAAAATATCCAAAAAATTTTTGTCTGGTTAAGATCGTGTGCATCTCCATGATGGGATTAGTGTTCTTATAGGAAGAGAGAGTGAGACCATAGCTCTCTGTCTTTCTCTTTTTTGTGCCATGTGAAGACATAGTCACAAGACAGGAGCCTGTAGTCTAAAAAGGGGGCTTTCACGAGGGACTGAATCTGCTGGCACCTTGTTTTGGACTTCCTAGCCTCCAGAATTGTGAGAAATAAATGTCTGTTTAAGACAGCAGTCTCTGGTATCCTGTTATGGCAGCTTGAGCTGCCTAAGACACGATGACAATATAAAAATTTTTACAAGACTAGCCTGGGCACCATAAGAAGGCCCCATCTTTAAAAATAATACAAATAATAGTAATAACAACAAACTAAAGCATTTGGAATTTTTGAGTGATAATTTTCTCATTAGATACAGAATCAGCTACTTAGAAAGATACAGATCCCAGACTCTATTATTTTTAATATTTCTTTTAAAATGTTCATCATTTTGAGGATTAGGATTTTCTAATGCATCCATATATACACACATGCATATATTCATACAAATAACTATAGATATTCATTTTTATCAATGATGTATTTTGGCTTTTATTATTTAAAAATATTAAATTTATTTTATAAATGAACAATGCATGTATTATACCATTTTAATTCCAACTACTACTACTAGCTACTTAATAATTCATTTAAGTATATTTATATAGGAATGCTTGAAATGCTGTCACCTAATGTTTAACAGTTATTTTCATTTCCAAAAAGTAGAATTTGAGTGATTTTTTATTACTTTTGATTCTGGAATGTGATGTATTAGTTTTTTCATATGTCTTTCATATTTATTAAAAAGTTAATTAAGTCATCCTAAGAATATTTTATGTGTATTTTTGTTAAAACGGGATGTTTAATAGTCAAAATTCTCTATTTACTAAATCTTTCTTGGTCAATGCTTCAGACTTACCTTTTCTACATTTGGTAATAAAAAGATTTTAATTTCAATGTTATATGATAGAACATAAAGTATCTATTTTAAATTTTACCTCCACAAACATCTTTAACCAGCAAATGAAATAAGCATTAAAAATATTGAATAAAATACTAGTCTTCAGGTCTGTTGCTTTGAAAATGTACTTCCTCTTTGAGCAGTATCTGAATTATTATTACTATACCAGGGTATAGATGAAATATCTAACTAGTATACTTTTAAATTAAAACTGTAAAAAATGTATACAGAATTCAGTAGTGCATATTGAGCATGTAAAACATTTTGCCTATTACATTCTTCATGTTGATGGTAGCTATGGCTAGAGTTTGTAGATACCTGGTTTCACTGGCTTTTAGAGCTGCTTAGCTTAAATATGCTATGATATACCAGTCCCTGCTGGCTTTGAACTACTTGGAATTCTAAGAAGTAGAGTAACATAGTACAAACCTATAGAAAATATGATAAATGTACCACGAATGACACAAAATATTTTCTGCATGTCACATATGGAGTCATTCTCTATTTTGTCAATATCCTTAGTTAATTCAAAAGTTCCCAATGCACAAATCAATCAAGAATTTCACCCCCCACAGTGAAAAAAAAAATGTGAAAGCAGTCAGGTTTTAGTCACCGTAAATCACAATTTCAATTCCACCCTGTCCAAAGAAAGATATTTACGTTCTTCTCATTCCAAATACATACAGGCCATGAGTTAATAATCTTTCATTTTCCTAAAACACCAACAGATTTGCTTTTTTACTTTCATTTGTAGTTTATAGTACTCACAATTAAGTGGATCTAAATAAATATATTTGAGGTATACATCTATAATATATACATATCTATCTATCTATCTGTCATTTATATATGTGCATTAAAGGTCAATGCTATTGTCTATGAATTAGCCACTCCCATTTATGAGAATTTTCTAAACTTGTTGCTGTATATCTCTTAAATGGTGTCAGTTGGGCAAATTTATTTCCTGAAAAACAGCTGAGCAGCCAACAATGAAAATGAAGCTCTCTGCATACCTCTTATGCATACTGCATACACCTTAGGCTCTCTGCATGCCTCTCAGGCACTTACGCTTACATATATTTGTATCTCATTACATAGTGACACCCTCCTAAAATAAAGTAAATCATGAGTTATTTTCTAGACAAATTTGATAAGGCTTTTATTTGATAACAATTTAAAATTATGCCACCAGACGCCTATACTTCGACTTATAAAATGTATTATGTTCTCTATGGGCAAATAGAAAGTGTAGAAGTTGAGCAGCTACCTGGTAAAATTACCTAAATCCACAATGCCACTGGACAACATTGAAGTAGATATTTAAATAAGTGAAAGTAATCAAGTAGTCGAGTTCACTAATAAAATTATATTTGGAATCTTACATCATTCCCGGATTAATATATACAATGTATATCAAATGTCATTGCTATGGAAACGTAAATTTTTCCACATGAGGTTAAATTTTTATAAAGAATTTTTTTCTCTAGAATTGACCTTGAGAAACTTGACATCCTCTGTTTCTGGCATGTATTAAGAAAATGTCAACCCAATGTCAAAGGATAATTAATTTTTTTAAAGGAAAGGACAATAATAGTTCTCATACAAATGTAAAATGAATATATGTTCATGATTTTATTTAACTGATTAATAAATAAGAGTGCCATAGGATGTTTTGACTGGTTCAAAGGAGAATACAAAGAGCAGAGAATATATAGGCAGACATTCACGCTGAAATGAATTTGCTTAATAAAGGCAAAATTAGCCAATATCCCTAGGGTGACGGCCAAATATATCTACAGTGGATAATTTGCATTTTCATGGACAGGAATTATTTGCGATTTACACAGTTGTGAAATAGGTAAAACAAACAAAAAGCAAAAGGCTCAGAAACCCCATGCAATCAGCTAAACTAATATTTCGTTTTCCATTGAAAATGTTTACTAATTTTTGAGACCATTTCAAAGTTTTTCTTAATTTTTCTCTAAAAAAGTCTATAAATTATTTCCAATGAATATTAAAGGCCTTTTTCTTTGTTGAATTAGTATTTTGAAAAATTTATGAAAGGAGACAGAACATAAAAGCAGTCACCAAGTTTATCAGTTAAGTCGGTATTATTACAAATCCCAATTGAGAAGTATTTTAAGTATATTTTTCTTTCCAAAACAAATATACATTAAACAGTCCTAATGTTTGTATCTTTTATGTTACATATATATGTATAGATGTGCAAGTATATGTATATCTACATGTATATAAAAATACATGAACTCACATAGTTATTTCAGAGAATTATTTATGCAAATGTGTTGGATTTTCTTTTTGTGAAGCTATGTTATCAAGAAGTTATTCTTAGTTCTACAGAAAATAAAACAACTCTAGATCTTTGTATCATAAGGTAAATATCTGTTTATAAATATCAGTATTTTCTTTTTAATACTTCTAAGGTACTCTTTTGGAGGTAATGGTGTATGAAACCCTAGAAATGCAATTCTACTTCATTAGTTAATTCAGATGAAACACAAGTTTTTAAGACCCAGCGTATGCCAACAATTGAGAAAGTCATTAAAGTAGACAAAGATGGGTAGAGCCTGGGCTTTGGCTATGAATGTTAGAAAATGAATCACTGAGAGTAAAACATGTTTAAAAGATTAAAATAACAAAAATTGGTTTGAAATTAATTTCAGCTATTGGCCATCAATTGGTTAGAAAGAGTAATTAAGAATGAGTCAAAGCTTTTTTCTCTTCATTTAGTTCAAATACGTCATAAAAATAGTAAATTTTAGATGATTATAAGTTGATTGTGTCGAATTGGTTGAATGACATGTCATTGAAATTAATCTTTAGCTCATAATGCTATCATTTGAGTTTTAATTAATATTGGGGTTAAAAAACGGATTTTCATTAGATACTGTTTTTAATGATCAATTTTTATGCAAATGATTTATATAAGGGGGAACTTCAATTCAATGTTTGGTAGCTGTTTGATTTTTAGGACATTATATATTTAAATGTATACTGATTATCCTAAAGTTGTAAATATTTAAGAAACTTTTCCACTGGGCACGGTGGCTCACGCCTGTAATCCCAGCACTTTGTGAGGTCGAGGTGGGCGGATCACGAGGTCAGTAGATTGAGACCATTCTGGCTAACACGGTGAAACCATGTCTCTACTAAAAATACAAAAATAAAATTAGCCGGGCGTGGTGGCGGACACCTGCAGTCCCAGCTACTCAGGTGGCTGAGGCGGGAAAATGGCGTTGAACCTGGGAGGCGGAGCTTGCAGTGAGCCGAAATCGTACCACTGCACTCCAGCCTGGGTGACGGACCAAGACTCCGTCTCCAAAAAAAAAAAAAAAAAAAAAGGAAAAAGAAAGAAAGAAAAAAGAAACTTCTCAGCTAAAAAATAGTCTAAAATAAAGATACATTTATATTATTTTCAAAAAAGAAAATCTAAATTGATTCCCTAATCAAAGAAACTGTAAATAAAATGTAACAAACTGTATATTGCTTGGCCCCCAGACATTTCAAAGTCACCTTTCCTTTTAATATACATGTTCTAATATTATAAACAGTGATCTCAGAAAAATCCTAATTTGTCTTTTTTGTATATTTTCAGCAGATTGTGCTGTTTCAAATTCTGTTATTTTATTCCAGTTCTTTTGTTCACATATTGCTTTTTTTGCCAGCGTTTTTCATATTTTAAATATATTACTATATTGTATATAGTAATATTGTGTTTCCATTTCTCTCTCTTCGTGTTTTATTTTGTTCCATAACCTTTGGCTTGTCCTTTTTATTCCATATTCCCATTTGTAGATGTAGTTTTCAAAGATGCTTTTCTTATATACACAAACACAAGACTTTTGACCCAAAATATTCTGAATTCAATCAAAGTCAGAGCTCAAACATTTCTTAAAAATGAAATTTTTCTGAGTTGGGAACCAGAGTCATCTATTGCCTGATGCAATTTGAGAATAGAACTTGTGCCAACTCTCTGTGCATTATCAATAGAAGAAATAGGATAAGATAGAGCCAAGGAATATACATTAACAGAGCAGGAGAAAATGCTGAGGGACTCATATAAATTGGGCTTATTAAAACAAACTTACCAAGTTATGGTACCAATTCTCCTTTTTTTGTTCAGTCCATAATAGAGTTCTCAATGCTTTCAATGCTTTTTTCTTATAATAGTTTTCTAAATATTTAATTCATTTATTTATTTTTTAGATGGTGTCTCTCTTTGTCATCCAGGCTGGAGTGCAGTGGCATGATCTTGGCTCACTGCAACCTCCGCCTTGTGGGTTCAAGCAATTCTCCTGTCTCAGCCTCCCCAGTAGCTGGGACTACAGGTGCACACCACCACACCTGGCTAATTTTTGTATTTTGTTTTTGTTTTTGTTTTTGGTTTTTTTTTGAGACAGAGTCTCCCTCTGTCGCCCAGGCTGGAGTGCAATGGCACCATCTCGGCTCACTGCAACCTCCGCCTCCCAGGTTCAAGTGATTCTACTGCCTCAGCCTCCTGACTAGCTGGGATTATAGGCATGTGCCACCATGCCCCGCTAATTTTGGCATTTTTAGTAGAGACGGGGTTTCACCATGTTGGTCAGGCTGGTCTCGAACTCCTGACCTCATGATCTGCCCGCCTCAGCCTCCCAAAGTGCTGGGATTACAGGCGTGAGCCACCACGCCCAGCCTAATTTTTGTATTTTTAGTGGAGACAGGGCTTCACCTTGTGGTCAGGCTGGTCTCAAATTCCTGACCTCAGGGGATCCACTCACCTTGGCCCCTCAAAGTGCTGGTATTATAGGCATGAGCCACTGCACCCACTCCTAAATCTATTATTTAAAAATCCACCTGTACAATTGGTATTCACAGAACTCTCCCATATATGTTATTATTTTATTATCATAACTCTCTGTGACAAGTGTGGATACATTATTGATGTAGAAAATTAGATTACAGAGATAAAGTGACTTTCCCAAGGTCATGCGGCATGTAGGTGGCACATGTTGGGACGACAACCTAGCTATCCAGATTTTTCTTCTACTCTGTGTTTCACTGTACCATCTCAGAAACCTTCAGCTCAGTCACCACATGTCAGATGGGTAATGACCGTCTTTGGAAAAGCAAAATTTCATTACTTACTAGCATTTTGTATCAATGACATACGGCTTTGGAGCACCTGAGATATGTGGTTTTTATTCTTCCCCATCATTGGCCCTAGTTGCCAACTCCACTAACTCTCCCCCTTAGGGTTTTCCTACAACTGTCTCTACCATTCATGCAATGACTTCTTGCCAAATATTCAGATTTGTTTATTCAGTTACTAGCTGGACTTACCCATTTGGAAGTCTGGATGTAACTCTTATTCAACATGTCTTAAATGGAAATCCCTCATTGGTTTTCTCCCAAGCTATCTGTGGTTGGCAGCATAATTCTCCCTACCCGAAGATGTCTATATATTAATCCCTGGAACCTGTGTATATAAAGGTTACATGGTGCCATGGTATGAACGTATTAAAATTCATGTGTTAAAGCTTAATCTCTGTTATAGTGGTATGGTAGTGAGAGGTGGTGCATTTTAGGAAGTGAGTAAGGCACAAGGGTTCCACTCTCATGAATGGATCAGAAGCTTATAAAACGGCTAATGGAAATAGCTTAGACACTTTATTGCCGTTCCCTTCTGCTATATGAGGACAAAGCACTCACTCCTTCTGCTCTCTAAGGACACAGCAAGAAGACCTTTAACAGACACCACGTTGGTGTGTTGTTCTTGGCTTCCCAGTCTTCAGAACTGTGGTATACAGTGGCATTGAAAAAACTAATACAGAGTCTAGTATCTGAAAGTAAGGGTCTGTTGTAACAAATCTTAAAAATGTGCAAGAGGCTTTAGATTTTGGTGATAGGCCAAGGATGGAAGAACTTTGAGGAGGATGACATAATAAACCTAGATGGTCTGAAAAGAGTGTTTGTAGAAATATGGATATGCATGAATTTGCTAGTAAAGAGTCAAGAGGAAGTGAGAGGAATGATAGAGAAAAACTAAAGCACCTAAACAATTCCAAAACTATCAGGAATAGACTGTCTTAGAGGTATGAATGTTAAAGGATATGTTGGTGAGGTCTCAGAAGGAAATAAGGTACATTTTATGGGAAACTGGGGAAAGAGGATTCTTGTTACATAGTGGCAGAAAGTTTAGCAGAATTGTTATCTACAGTTATGTGGAAAGGAGAACACATAAACTGTACGTTTAGCTGAAGAGGTTTCCTAGAAAATTGTTGAAGGTCCAGCCTTGTTTTCTCTTGCTGCTTCTAGTAAAATGCAGGAAAAAAGAGGTAAACTGAGAGAAGAATTGTTAAACAAGGATGAAACAAGTGCTTGATTGAGAAATTCTCATCTATATTGCAAAAGACATTGAAATAAATGCTGCCAAGAAAGTGTACTCTGAAAAAGCTGAGGTTGTAATTAGACAATCTTTTGCTAATACCAGAGGAAGATCAAAATGTCAAAGTATTCTGTTACATAGAAGCCTATATGAAGGGATTAAGTGTTTTACTCATAGATGTCTTCCATCATCTCAGCAGAAACTAAAAATAGAGAAAAGATTATGTAAGAAATATCTGTGGACAAGCCTCTTTGCTCTACTGGAGAGAAGGGAGAAGCCCATGATATAAAAGGGAGACACACAATATTCTTTGAGAATGTTATATCAACTGAGATACTGCCAGCTTGGAATACAAGGAAAAAAATGAAAGAATGCAATCAGGTTTCCAAAATTCTACAGAGAGGAAACAGGCTGATTAAACTTCTCAACTGCAAACGCATGCTATATTTCATGAAAAATGAATGATGATCTGGAAGGTAGAGCATTGAGCCCAGAGGGACTAGACTTAAACCCACAGAATGAAGCCCAAACCCACAGAGGATTATTCTCAGGTTAAAACCTAATGGAGTTTGCCTGTCTGGATCACAAGATTGCTTGGCACCTTTAAGTCCTTTATTCTTTCCTTTGTACCTTTTTTATTTTTAGTGTTTAAACTTTTATTTTAGGTTCAGGGATACATGTGCAGGTTTGTTTTATAGCGAAACTCATGTCACCAGGGTTTGTTGTACAGATTATTTTGTCACCCAGGTACTAAGCCTATTATGCAATAGTTATTTTTTCTGATCCTCTCCCTCACACACTCCACCCTCTTGTAGGCTCCAGGGTCCCATTGGTCCCCTCAATGCATCCATGTGTTCTCATCATTCAGCTCCCACTTATAAGTAAGAGCATGCAGTATTTGGTTTTCTGTTACTGCGTTATTTTGTTAAGGATAATGGCCTTCAGCTCCTTCCATGTTCCTGCAAAAGGCATGATCTTGTTTTTGTTATGGCCTTTGCACCTTTGTAACCAGAATATCTATAATTATTATCTCAGACCTGTCTTCATTTCTATTTCAGGAGCAATTTGGGATTTTTGAGCTGATAAAAATGTACTTTGAGTTTATGCTGCAATGTGAACAGGCCATTTAAGGAATTGAAATAGAATTAAGGTATTTTGTATGTGACACGAATAGGTATCATTGGAGGTTCCAGAGAAGTTTGTAAAAGGCAGAAAAAATGCCCCCCCCCACCCCACAACAAAGATATTCATGTTTGAATCTCCTGAACTTGGATATGCCAAGTTAGCAAAGGGGAATTCAGCTTTGAGATGAAATTAAGGTTGTTAAACAGCTGACTTTAATATAGCAACATTATTCTATCTTATCCAGATGAGTCCAATGTAATCACAAGGGTCTTTAAAAGTAGAAAAGGGCGAGAGCTGTGTGATGCTTCCTAAGAGCCGCCACAAAGTAGTTGTGCTTAAACGTTGATCTCAACCCAGTGAGACAGATATTGGACATCTAACCTTCAGAAATGTAAGCTAATACTTTACTATTAAGCCACTAAACTTCTGGTAACTTTTTATAGCAGAAACATGAAACTAAGACTTTGTTCTTGCCTCTCTTTTTTTGTCATCTAATTTTACCATATCTTTATTCACCTATTCCCTTACCTACAGTCCTGGAGATCATTCTTACTTCCCTTCTCTCTGTTAGACCCTGCGTCTAATTGATTATTGAGTGTTAAATGAGTTCTGAAATTTTCTCAAGACAAGTTTTTTCCCCTCCCCACCAACTATCACATTTTTAGGTAAGTTTCATATTTTTTAACCAGAGTTTCTCAATATTCTTGAAACTAGTTCCATCTTGCCCCTCAAAATATTTGCATGCCCTTCAGTGATTTGCTATCACCTATCCTAGAGAATAATGTCCAGGCTCCTTAAAATTACGTGTAAAGCTATACGTACATGGCTCCTGCTACCCGCTCCAGCATCACCTACCTTGCAGTTAGGGCTAAGGTAATATTGAGCAATCTTTGTGCCCTTGACATATCACGCTCTTTAGTGTCTTTCTTTGCTCTTGCTGTCCTTGTTTCTGCAACGTTCCTATTCCTTCTTTACACTTTTTAAATACTTTTACACTCATAATGTCCAATCTTTCTCAAGATTCTGTCCCTTCATTGCCAGATGGAACTGTGTTTTTGCTTTGTGCCCTCTTCTTTTCTTGATCCTCTTTATCTGGATGTTTAATAAAATAAACCATGATTATCTATTTGTAGTTTGGTAAAAGTCAGAGTGCCTGATGCATAGATGAATAGAGTAACAACCGTTTATTGAATTAAACTGAATTAAGCTGCTTTTCCCTTGTCTTGGACTCAGCCTAAGGTGACCCTCCCCTCCCCGATAAGTCATGCCCTTGTATAATTTTCTGTTTTTGTGTTCACGCAGAACCCATGACTTGTTTGTAGCTAATATAATATGTCAAGGTAAAGGGATATTGTAGGTGTGATTAAGGTCCCAATTCAGCTTAGCTGGAGTTAATGAAAGAAGATTAACCTGTACAGGCCTGATTTAATCATGGTGAAATCCTTAAAGCTGAGGTCCTCCTTGAGCCAAAAGATCCTCGTGCTGACCATAAAGAAGCAACAGCTGTGTTGTGAAATGCCTATGGGAGAACCATGTGGCAAGGAACTCTGGCATCCTCTACGAGCTGAGTGTAAACTCCTGCCAACAGTCAGCAAAAAGCTAGGAATAAAAACCATATTAAAAAAATAAAAAGTGTCCAGGTGCAGTGGCTCACGCCTGTAATCCCAGCACTTTGGGAGGCCGAGGCGGGTGGATCACAAGATCCAGGAGTTCAAGACCAACCTGGCCAAGATGGTGAAACCCTGTCTCTACTAAAAAATACAAAAATTAGCCAGGCGTGGTGGCAGGTGCCAATAATCCCAGCTATTTGAGAGGCTGAGGCAGAGAATTGCTTTAACCTGGGAGGCAGAGGTTGCAGTGAGCCTAGATCATGCCACTGCCCTCCAGCCTGAGCTACAGTGAGACCTTGTCTCAAAAAAAAAAAAAAAAAAGTTAAATTTAGATGAAGTAAGGTCAAAAGAATAAATATTGCACTAGGTACTTCACAGGGATACCTACAGGATTGACGTCTTGTTAAAATCGAAACTAAAAATTAAAACTACAATACTTAACTAGCAAGTTCCAAGATTTTTCATGTTTCTTATCCTCTTGTAATTAGTTTTCTGTGAATTGATTGCTCGTATTCTCATGTCCTGGGTGACATGTATTTTTGGATCACACATTGCTATTTGAATTGGCATTTTATAGTTGAAATACAAGGATATTGTAGTCCACTGTTATCTTTTTGGAAGAGTTCTGTTAGGGGAGACTAAAGATACCAAGACCAAGGAGTTAGAAACTATAATTGAAAGTCAGGTTGTACTATAGCATTAAAGTTAATTCTCCGAAAACATAGGCATGGTCCATCATGCCACTCAAGGAATCTTTATTACTATGTCATGCTCCACTTACAGACATACATAATAACCTTGGGCTACAGTCACATGTGTCATATCTAGCTATCAAAATGCAAAGCGAATGTTAGATAGGATATAGTAATATCTCTTGAAATACATCTATCCCCTAGAGATTCTACCAAAAATGTGTGGTCGTTTGGCAACTTAAAACTTCCATGGACATTAATAATAATAGTCTTTACAGCACATCCAGTTCTCAGTACACACCTATTCACTGAAGGGAAAGCAACTAGCTTATTAAAACATCAAATGAGAAACATATGAATTAACTAATCTGAAATGAAATAATATCTTACCACATTGCCTCTTATTTTTCTTTTTTTTTCCCACGTTGCTTTTGATTTTTTGCCTAGGAGGGGAATTAAAATTTTACTACTTAATATGCAAAGCTACCAACAAGATGCTCAATTTCAAAATGATATTTTATTTTCCAATGAAAGGTGACTAATACAGGGCTTAGCAACCCCATTCCTTGGGGATATAATTAGCTAGCTTGTTTACACATAGCCTGTTGAGCTTGTAAGTGTCTATACACAGATTATGTCAGTTACCACGGACTGGCCATGTCCACAGTGGATTCCCAATGTGTTTTTATGAATATATTCACTATTTCCAGAGCTCTCCCTGGCTATCCTTTAATTAGGATGCAAACAAATTGGAGGAAGTGAATTTAAATTTGAATTTCTCTGCAATTAGGATCAAAGAGTTTAAACATGAGTGACTTACAGTTTACAACATCAAATTAATTTATGCACACTACCTCAAGTCATTTGTAGCAAGAATATTCAAAATCAATAATTACAGCCTAGATGATGCCCCTGCTCCTAGAGGATAAAGTGATCTGTTCCAAAAAGTCAACCTGTTGTTTAGCGGTTTTCCTTTTAAGATTGAATAACACTTACACACCTTGGAGAAAATCCTGACTTCTTTTAGTCTCTCCTCTGGCATGTGATGAAGACTATATAATTTTAACGGGAAAAATAAATCCACAACTTTAAAATATTCAAGGCAAAATTCCAGTGCCAAAGTGCAATGCATGCCAGTGCTCTGGATACTGGCAACAGCCAGTGATTTTGTTGTACCTATGGGACATCCAGAAGGCATAATTTGCAAGCTGAGTATTAAGGGTCTGGAGAATGGCACAGATAAGGTTTACATACTAGGCATTCGTAAGTGTATATTCAGTGATTGATATATAAATAGATGAATTTTCATTAAGAAAACAAACAGTATAATTGAAGGACATGGGTGAACTCAGAAAAATACAAATTATTTGGAACAGAAAGGGAGATACAATATAAGAGGGGTGGGGAATAAAGTGGGAAATGAGTAAATATCAGAAAAACAAAGATCTAGAGTTTTAAAGGAGCTCAAGTTAACATATTAAATACTATAGGGTTATCAAAGATATGTTACCTTTCAGGCCTTGATGATTAGTGCATATTTTTCACTATCTTAGTGTAGTCTTAGCAGACTGGCCAAACTGAGTTTAGATACCAGAGGACCAAGAAGAAAATTGAGGAGAGGAAGGAAGTAGCAATTGGTTTTTCTTTTCAAAATCTGACCTATGATTGTAGTTGAGGAAGGACTGTATCTAGAATGTGACTCAGAATAAGACAATCTTTTTCCTAAGATACAAGCCTTTTCCTAAAATGAGAGGAAGCAACATTAGAGAAGTAGAGGTTGAAAATATGGGAATGGGTTATAATTGGTGGTTCAGAAATCCTAAGGAAAGTATAAGGATGGGCTTTCACAGCACAGTGGGAAGGATTCATTTAGGTAATAGAAGGGACATATTTTCCTCTAAAAGAATCTGTAAGTAAAGAACTGTATATATGTAGATGTGAGTGTAGGGTTGTGTCATAAACTTTAGATGGTCTGTACCTCAGCACTTTTTCTTTGTAAAGGATAAAGCCAAGGCATCCTCGGGGATTGAGGTGTAAAGCTATGTTGATGACGTTGTTGTTTTAGGGGGGAAAGAGGATCTCTGTCACCAAGGCCGGAAAGCAGTGACACCAGCAAGGCTCACTGCAGCCTCAATCTCGCAGGCTCAAGCCTCCCACCTCAGCTTCCTGAGGAGCTGGGATGACAGAAGTGTTACCACACCTGGCTATTTTTTCTTTCTTCAGTTTTTGTAGAGACAGGGTGTCCTATGTTGCCCACACTGTTTTCAAACTCCTGGGCTCAAGTGATCCTCTTGCCGCAGCCTCCCAAAGTTCTGGAATTATAGGTGTGAGCCACCACATCCTGCTTGTGAAGGTTTTTTTAATCATCAGTCTGGGGGCGAAAGGTTGTAGAAACAGTGAGGAGGTTTGACAGAGGAAAATGAAGAATTACATAAAATAGGTTGCTGGAGACTGCTGTGAACATAACCGAGGCTGAAAACAATTTTGAACCCTGTCAAAATTATGTTATTTTAGCATAATTACAAATTACATTATTAAATACAGATTTGTTGATTTTGTTTTGCTTTTCTTATATGACTCCAGAGAAGCATATATACATGGTATTCTAAATATTTATCTCACTTCTTTTAAACAAACATACTTAAATTGTGGCTTATCTCAAAAATGTTTCTCTTCCTGAAAGATCAGTGTAGCACTGAAATTTTTGATTGTTTTTTCCTCCAGTTTTTTGCAATGCTGGTAAATAGCTATTTTTGGAGAACCCAAGGACCAGAGTATTTCCCCTAGTAAACTAGAGAAATTTCCAAAATTACTGTGAAACTTCTTTATCTGAAAATGTGCATGTGCGTGCACAAGAATCCTTAAAGGCCGTGCAACAATAACTCTCTCGGCATTTACCAAGCATCTCTGAGTGTGTGTTGGGTCACATTTTCAACATTCCTAAGGCAGTTTACAACCCTTAGCCTTAACTTCTTGCTTTGGGCCTCAAGGTCAGCCAGCAAAGAGAGATTACGATTCCCTTAGTTTTTTTTTCTGGAAGTGCACATAGCAGTGCTGGTGCATGAGTTGCGATTCCCAGGGACATAGTGGGGCTTTTAAAACCCCACATGGACATCTCATTCCTCAGGATTCCTTTCAAGGTCAACTTTGTGTTTGCCCTAACCATTATTACCACTTTATGGAGCTGAAATATTAAACCATGATTACTGATTGTTTTTGGCAAATACCCCGGGGAAAAAGTCTATTTGCATTGAGAGAGCTATAAATGAGGTCAAACTCACAGCCTGTGAGTAGGGGTTTTGAGGGAACTGCCAGGTTAAATAATGAAAATACTGAGAATGGAGCTTTTGGGAGGCTCCAAACCCATTCTGCTTCATCCACGTATCCCAATGAATGGCTGCTAAGCTGTGAGTTTTCACTGTGATTTTTTGGGTTTGTTTTGAAGTCTACCAGAGAGCAGGTCTACGGTATAGATCAAATTGTCACAAATCTTACTACAGTCAGCATTTTTTCTTGAAGAAATGCTCTTCAAATTGTAATTCTTTTATTTCCAGAGTTCTAAAACTGTTAATTTTGACAGTTTTTCCCAGTATTCTCATTGCTTTCAGGAATAAGTGGATTTTGAGAGGTCTTTATCTTTCCGGAAGTCCTAACAACTTGCATATGTTTTAAAATTATATTCTCAAGAGGCTCTCTATGGAAGTAGGTCAGATACATGTCCCATTTATTAGAGGAGAATCCTGAGAGATCATAGATGAAATTGTTACAAGTTGCTTTATGGTAGATATCAGCTGAGAATCTAGTCTTAGTTGTCAGCCTTTCTTCTTCGGATGGGTAGAGTGCTAAAAGGGAAAGGTGAAAGTTTGCAATTGTACCTGAAGAGTAGGAGAAAAAGGGGTTAATGAGTTACTTATAGCTCTCTGTGCCTCAGAGGTCCTTACTGAGAGTTTTAATTCAAATGGTTTGGCAAATTTGGGGTGACAGATATAACATGGCTTATGTGATGCTTAAAGTGTTTTGGAACCCATCAGGATCTTTGCAGTGACATCATAGATGACAACCCCATCATCTTGTAAAACATGGACATGTTGGGAAATAGTGTTTTTGTTCAGTCATTGAACTGACCCAAACTTCCGTGTTCATACTTTTATAGACCTTATTGTTAAGGTATAAAGAAGCATCAGAAGTTTTGTTTTGGTTTTTAAGTACAAAGGAGTTAGGATATTCCTAACTTTTTAATTGATTTTTTTTTTCTGCAAGGAAAAAAATGATCATTAAACTAATTCACTTTGATGTGAGAAAGAGCTTCTCGTCTTAGGGGCACTGGTGAGGTGAATTCACAACTATGGGTTGTTTTAATTGGATTACATCCTCAGAGCTTTAGTTTTGAGCTCTGAATCTACAATCTATTTTGCAAGTAATCAATGGTATTTATTTAAATGCTCTTGGTAAAAATAATGTGAATAGAGAAGTCTGCTTATTTCTAGCATAAAATTGTTTAATAAGCAAAATAATAGAGCACTGCAAATTAACTATTAACAAATGAAATCTTTAACTTTCATACCTTCATTTGATATTTACTGAATATTTTGGGGACTAGTTTATATTTAATTTAGTTTCACTTTTGTTTAAAATAGGAAAGTGAAGCTTGAAAATAAGCACTCTTAAATATTTTAGAATGCCACATACTTTTCAACTTTCATGGAATCATATTCTTTGTATTTTAGGATCAAGGTATGTTCCTACTTGGTGTTTAATCAAGGAAATACCTAAATCAAGAACCATTGCAAATGGCTGTGTATTAAGTGAGATGGTTTACTGATGTCAACAAAAGTGAAAAAAATTATATTGAAGTATAAATTATATATATTAATCTTAATTGTTCAACATATATTTACAAATACATTTTTTGTGCATATTTGTATTTTGTACATATTTATATGTAAAACAAAAATTATCTTTTGTACAAATATTTGTAAGATCTGGCACATTTTTAGCACCCCAGAAAAGTCTTTTTCAGGCTCTCAGTTGATGCTGAGAAAAAGCCAGTCTCACCTGTTACCATATATTAATATTGCCTACCTTGGTCTTCATATAAATGGAAGAATACAGTATTTATTTTTCTTTTTCTGGCTTATTTCACTTAAACTTACATTTGTGAAATCTATTTGTTATGCACCAGTGATTCATTCCTTTTCATTTTGTGTGGCATCCTGTTTAATTAATATGGAGCTTTTCAATCCATTTTATGCTGATGGACATTCAGGTGTTTCTGTTGAAACTGTTTGTCATAAGTTATGTGTTTAAATTTAGTAGATAATTTTCCAAAATGGTTGTATCAACTTAATAACTCATTTAAATATGTGAAGACCTCCTAAAAATCTAAAAAAGATGGACCCCCAATTTCAAAGAATAAATAAAAAGATAAAGCACTTAAACAGGCAGTATATGCACATTTTTAAAAATAAAAGATCAAGTTAAATTTTGAAAAATATAAGAATCTCGTTTGAGCTACATGTATGAAAATATTTCTTTTAATTATATGACACATGGATTTGGGATATGATGAGTGCTGACCTGAGGCTTTTCACTTGATATGCCTTAAAAATTGAACTTTTCACTCACGAAACATGCTTAAGACAATTTTATATGTGAATTGAATTGTAAAAATTGTCTTAGAGTTCAATAAAATGTTTAAAGTACCTTACAAGATGAGGAAAACAATGAAAGAGTTAACAAGGATACAAAGCATAAAAGAGAAGAATAAGAGTTCACATAAAATCGAATGAAAAGGTACCATCTTCTGCAACTCTTTAGGTAATTGTTCATGTGAGCTAATTGTCATGAGTTGTAGCACATTGTTGTTTTTTTTTTTTTTTTTTTTTGAGACGGAGTCTTGCTCTGTCCCCCAGGCTGGAGTGCAGTGGCGCGATCTCGGCTCACTGCAAGCTCCGCCTCCCGGGTTCACGCCATTCTCCTGCCTCAGCCTCCCGAGTAGCTGGGACTACAGGGGCCCGCCAACACGCCCGGCTAATTTTTTGTATTTTTGGTAGAGACAGGGTTTCACTGTGTTAGCCAGGATGGTCTCGATCTCCTGACCTCGTGATCCTCCTGCCTCGGCCTCCCAAAGTGCTGGGATTACAGGCTTGAGCCACCGCGCCCGGCCGAGTTGTAGCACATTGTTTTTGGCCAAGTCTGCCATTCCATCTATGAATATGCCAAAAATTTCCTATTTCAGATCTTCTAGTCTCCAACTCTTAAGATAAAAATCATTAAAACCTCTGACTCCGATATTGAATGCCTGCATAAAAATTTCCTTCTATCACCTTGCAGCAGATGACTTGCTCATACACCTTTCTGACTCACCATCACGGGTTCTCTTCTTCCTTTGAGACTACAGTAATTCTCTTTGTATTTCATGTTATGTGCAAACTTTACTTTCAAAGGAGTTTTTACCTATATTAATGTATTTACATTAGGATAGAACACAATTTTTCTCACTTTTATGATAAGTCTTTTTTAGTTGGACCGTTTTTCAGTTGGTGACAGTGTCATAAATGAATTAAAGTTAAGTGAAGAATAGGTAAACAGAAGGATGCCCTTATGACTTACCAACTTTTAGTTTTTTCAAGTTCAACAAGACCCTTCTCTCCCTTCAAGGAAGATGATTCCTAGGCATGTTTGTTATTTTTATCAAAACAGCTGAGTTTTTTTTTTTTTTTCATTCAAATTGGCAGTATACCTGGTAGATACAAATTATTTCTGAGCTCATGTATATTTTTATGACCGTTTCTTGTGATATGCCTAGGTTTATAATATTAAGGAACATCAACTTTTCTCAGTGTTGGGGCACTTGAAAGAGTTCCTAATAGCCCTGCAGACTTACTTCTAGAATAATGTAAGGCCACTTTTTAAAGAAACTATGCATATTACTCTGAGAAATTAATATACACTTCCTTGAGTTTCTTTAGTCTTAGACTTGATAGTTGTAATTGTCAAGAATTGAAGACAGAATATTCTAGAAAATAGTATTTTTTGCCTTTCTCTGAAATATTTGTTGCTCTTTATGGATTATTTTATAGATTAAAAAACGGAAAAATATATTTCAGGTCCTACAGTGTACCCCATATATGTGAGCATTAAAGTTTAGAGATAAAGCCACTGTACAGAATAAAATGTAACACATTGACCAAATGGTTTAATGAACTTCATTGCTCAAGCTCTACCTCATTAGTAGAAATGCTGTTCTAAACCATTTTCTCTTTTCAACCCTGTATCACCAGAGACTCACCACAAAATGCCTGAGCAGATTTGTTCTCTAAATTGCCTAAATCCATCCAATACTAATTTGTCCAAATTGTTTTTTTTTCTCCATAAGAAAGTTTCAACCTCTTAACCTATTATATACTCTTCCCTCCAATTTCAAAGTAAAAGAGAAGTCTCATTTTTCCAGAGCTAATTCCTGCATCTGACCTGTGTATTCCAACCCAGCCACTTTGTTCCATTAGTCATCCTTTCCTCTGTCATGGCTGTTACCTCTTGTGCTCTGTTGCCTTGTTCTTTACATATTTTCTTGAAATTCCTTCATTCTAAAACTCCACAACAACAACAATTATACATAGCAGTAAAGAATATTATACTTTATTATGTCAACTGTGTGATGGGTAATAAAAGGGTACTTATGAAAAATATCCTTAGAGGACTTATGATTTTCTAGATACCTCTTGTTTTCACATATATCAACAGTAATTTAATTCTGAAAACCATACTTCAAGTAATGCATTATTATCTTTCCCATCAGACATTATAAAAATTAATGCCCTGCAAAATCATTAGGCTCATTCCCATACAGAAAGGAGGCTGCAGGGCTGGGATTTTACCCTAGGCCTTGGAGCTGCAGTGTCTTATCATGTCGGCCCTTCCACGCAATGAACAACTTAGAATATTCTACAATCACTGTCTTTGCTTTGTCACCACATAAACTATAAATCACCACAAAATAATTTTAATTTCTAGCATTCAACTAAAATTTGTTTCCTCACATGTGATCAGAGACTTTCATGTTGACTATTTGCAATCCTATTCTAGACAAATTTCCTGTAGTAAATACTCAACTAAATCTATATGTAGAAACATGCTTCTACTTTGGATCTCCTCTTGAACTTTTTTCTCTCATCCCATTCTGTTTCTGTTGTCCTTTAATAGCATCATACCTGTCAGTATTACCAGGCCACTTCTAGACCTGCCAAGGTTACCTGTTCAACATTAATTATCAATAGTGTAATAGCCATCGTATGTAAATTACTCCTAATGTACATCTCTACTATGAAATATAAAAAATTCTTCCTTAGTTCATCATTTCTACATGGTTTCTCAAACAGACCCTCATAATCACAGCCCTCAAATGTTCTTCATCTTGCTGCCTTGCTGTTTTCTTATAGTGCCTTCTATGTATGTATCAACATGTTTTTTTCTTTTTTTTTTTTTTTTGGAGACAGGGTCTTAGTGTGTCACCCAGGCTGGAGTGCAGTGGCACAATCTCGGCTCACTGCAGTCTTGACCCCTGGGCTCAAGCAAACTTCCCATCTCAGCCTCCTAAGTAGCTGGGACTACAGGCACTCGCCACCACACCCAGTTACTTTTTGTATTTTTTTTGTAGAGTTGGGGTTTTGCCATGTTGCCCAGGCTGGTCTGAAACTCCTGAACTCAAGTCAACTGCCTACTTTGGCCTCCCAAAGTGCTGGGATTACAGGCAGGAGCAACCGTACCTGTCTCCATCAACACATCTATCGTCAGATCTTTGTAATCTCTCACTGTCTCACTGAAACTGTTGTGGTCTTACTCTATTCAAACTCTTTCCTTCAATTGCCCTTCAGTTGAAAATCCTCTCATGAATGATTTCTTCCGTTAGGCTTTTAGTGACTATCTAAAATTCTTTTTGATGAAAAATGACTATGAAAATTTAGATTCAACAAAATACCAGACTTATAGAAGCCAGGGTTATAGAATGATGAGACACTAAAGCAATGACAGGTTTAATTTGAGTATCATTATCTACCTTCTGATCATTTTAAATTTTGTATATTTCTTCCCCATTACTGTAGTCTTTCAGGACTCTTAAGGTAAGGATAATCTGAAAATTAACATTTCTTAAACCCATTAAATACTGATTTTGTTGATTAATCAAAATATTTGAGCTAGATGTCTTCTATGGTACTCTTTGATTCTTTCATTTGATTTATCTGATCAATCACTATAAGATAGTGTATGTGGCTTATACTATGTTATATATTATCAATATACATTGAATTAGATTAGAACTAGTCCCTATACCTAAGAAACTTACCAAAACAGTGGCAGATGAAGAATAAGAAAGCAGAGAAATAATAAATATATCCAGTAGAAAAAAAAGATACATAGGTATATGAAAAATTTATTTAGGTGGCAGAATCCATATAATGAGGTGATCAGCAAAGAGAGACTACTCTAGTTATATAAATGGGAAAAGCTGCAGACTGACATCTTTTGATCGTTTCAGATGAGATTTGAAGAATAGAGAAAAACACAGGATTGGCTCTATCTTACATATTCAGCACACAAGCTATCACCACCTCCAAATACATGCAAATAGAGACACAGACTAAATACCAGGTAGTAGAAGGGAATTTTTATTCATTTTCATCTTAAGCAGTTCTGCTTACCTATGCTGAGACTTCTGGAATTTGAATGCAAGACCTTATTATCTACTGACAAGAAAGGTCTACTCAAAAATCAGACTGATCATGTTTTGCTAAAAATCTGAAATGGCCCTTCTGCAGCTTCCATGAATTATTCTATCATGGCATATTTAAGGGTATTCAGTCATTGGCAGATGGGCAGCTATTTCCTTTCCACTAGAAATGCATAAGTAAAACTTTCTCTAAAGGAAAAAAGACCCACAGATATCTTTTAAACATTCAGAATTTAAAGAAGAAAATTGGTACTTGCCATTTAATAGTTTGTAATTTAAATGACAAGGGTCAATAATTTAGCTGTGTTAATTGGAACCAAGCAATAGTAGTCTCATTTTAGTTCTCTAAGGCTACAGGGATAATTGAAGGATAAGAAAATTGTAGACTTGACCTCAATATTCTAACTAATAATTCACTGTCTCCTCATGTTTGTAAATGTATTTTATCCAAATAAGGAGAGGGACATTTCTGAGGCTGATAACCTTTTTCTGCCATATGTCCATTCAGATTTAAACATTTTCTTTCAATGTCCTGACTCTAGGAAATATGTGTTCATTTATACAATTAGTCAAAAACTCATATGTATTACCTCTTGCATGTTGGGTACTGGACTAATCATTGAATAAAATATACCTGCCTTCGAAAAGCTCCCTTTCCAACTGGCAAAATGTTTCACTTGGAATTGTTTGGCTGCAACATGTAATGGAAAGCCAAATATGGTGGCTTTAATAAATAAGGGGTCAGGATTGCCAATATAGTTCTAATATAGAGGCTTCATGATATCACAAAACTAGCACTTCCTTCCTTTTCACTCTGCCATCTGTTACATGTGTCTGTCTTTCTGATCATCACAACATGGCAGCTTCATCTACCTACATTCCTTCTATGATCCGGAGAAGGTGGGAAAAAGTCAGAGGCAAATGGCATACAACAGCCGAGATTTCTCTTTCCCCATACCCATGCCAAGTAGAATTTGGGTCACATCTCTTTGGCACAAGTCTATCAGCCCATATGACCCTGTCTGTCTAGGTACCAGAAAGCCTGGGAAATCAAGACTTGAGCCAGGCACATTGCTGCTGCAAATGAAACAAGATTCTGTAAATTAGGGAATAAGTAATTTCCCAATTACTTATTTATACTTGTTTATTTTCTTGAATAAATTACATCAGTTAGCAACTAGATGTTTCTTCTTGATAGACTTATTTTGCCCTCTGCCCCCCCCCCAAAAAAAATGAAACATCAACAATTCTATCACATAAGTGCTATAGCAAGGTGATACACAAACTTCGGAAATATAAAGAGAAATACAGAGGGCAAGGACTTCAAACAACTTTTTCAAAAAAAGGTGATACTTGTGATGAGTTGTAAAAACTAGCAAATTTTCAGGTAGGCAACAATGGAGAATAACTAATCCATGAAAAAGGATTATGAAGAAATGAATCAACATAATTTTGTCCAGCCAACAAAACCCAAGAATACCTTTGTCATTAAAGGAAAAGTATTTTGAAGGGAGGATGATAAAAGTTTATATTAATTCAATGCTAAGTACTTCGAAATTTATTTTTAAAACCATAGTAGATAATTTAAGGATCTCATCCTAAAGAAATTCATGATTAGATGGATAAGAAACAATGAGACTAAAAGCTATAAAATTAATCCAGGTGAGAAATCAATGAAAGCAATAGCCTAAATTTGAATAAGAGGTTTCTAAGGAAGAAAAATAAGTTAGTGTTACACAAAGTTTGAGGGGAAGATAACAATTTTGTTGAAAGAAACAATTAGTCTTCTCTGAAGAGCATCCAGGGGTTCAAAGAGTTAGAGAATTTAGAAATGAAAAGAGTAAGCTAGAAATCTTGACTGTGGAGACATCAGCCTATAAGGCATAACTGAAGTAATAATTATCAATAAGGTAACTCAGAACATATGAAAAAATAAAAATATACCAGATAGAAAATTGAAGATAATATTGAAGAGATGGGTGAGGAATAGTATAGTAAGGAAGTAGATTAAGAAGTGATGGTCAAGCAGAAAATCTAAGTGGAAGTAGTCTCTTGATAACTAAGGGAAAAGATAATTCTCGGAGAATAAGAAGAAAGGGTTTAAGAGTGTCAAATGCTAAATTCTGTAAGACTTGCTTAGAAACCGTTCATCGAATTTGAATATTGCATAATTATTAGTGAGCTTAGAGAAATTCAGTCAAGCTACAAGAGAAGGCAGATGATAGTGGATTATGATTAAAAAAAGCAGAAGTAGATATTTTGTGAAAACATGGAGGAAAAATTGGGAAAGAAAGCAGGTGATATGTAGATGTTGATCACAGGATTGTAACACAGTCATTTGTGTCCATGTGCATGTATGTACGTGTGTGTGTACATATATATGTACGTATTATGAAAAATCTGAGCATAGTGTAGGTTGAAAAGAAAGCCAATAGGGAAATGTTTTATATTCAGGTATAGAAAGTATAATTAAGACTATTCCTGATAGCTAAGGAGAAAAGAGAAGTGTTTTTACATGAAAGCATTCATGCCTATTTACATAAAAGGTGCTGCAAAACTGATTTCACACTGATTATTAATTTGCTAATATTCCTTTCACAACCAAAATATTAAGTACATTACCATCATTTTATGTATTCCAAACTAAATTGATGAAACATCAACTGATAAGTGTATAATGACCAGCATTTTGTCATTATGAAATGACAACATGGCACCTTTTTAAATTTCCATTTCAAATAATTTTACTTATCTTTTCTTGTGGGTATCTTTACTCTTTCCAGGAAGTAGTGATGATACATGAAAGATAAGAAATTTTTTTGTCTCCATTTTAAATAATGATATTTAATTGTCAATGTATGTTTTGACATGAATACAATCTTACAAAGTCTCGTGTGATATCTACCATCAAGGTTTGCTCAAATTTTAACTCGTTTTTAATTCATATTCAAAGGGAAAATAAGTGTCTACATATATTCTGTATAACTGTTACAACAAAATTCTCTAAAGAATATATATTTGTTGAATATCTTTATAAACAGCACTAAAGCTAATGTCTCTTTGTTGACTAAGCATGTTTCAGGCTTGACTTTCCTCTGTCAATTAGTCTGACTTGTCCTCCATACGATAAGCTTACACATTTTTCTTCACACAACATATACAATTTAATATAGAGTAATGGATTTAAGAACTTTTATCTTGTGACCTGGCATACTCTTGAGCCGAATTATTTTAGTGTGAAATGTTAGGGACATATTAGGAGACCCTCCAGAAATACCATATACAAGAAATCATAAATGAAGTATCTACCATGGTAGCAAACTCTAAAATATAACTCTTGGACGTGTCATTTTTTTTTTCACTGCTACTTTTGTCCAGAGAAATAAAGGTTATTTTTGAGGAGACCAAAGTAAGATACTTTAAATAAGTATAAAGAAGAATTAACAAAACAAAAGAAAAACACTTGTCCAAAGAAGGAATAAATGAGCAAGAGAGCAAGATGGGGTTATCTCTGAGAGAACCTTTGGTATCATTGTTGCTTTACTTTTACTTCTAAGTAGTGCATAAAAACTAAAAGTAATGTGAAAAACAACTCTTCCTTCAAAATGTTTATTATTGGGTTATATGGAAAAGCTATAAACACGTTTTTGTGGGGTTTTCAATTTCAGTATAGATCATTGGTCTGCTCCTTTATCTCAAGTAGCCATATACTGGAAAACAAGTGTTTCCAAATATAACGGTAAGATTTTGTAATTCTTCCCTACCTCAAACATGATGAGTATAGAAACGGAGCCTTCTCCTCCAGCTCTTTGTCCTGCTTTGACATGTGCACAGCAATACAGAGGAATTCATGGCAGGGCCTTATTTCCCACCCCACGTGTGATTCCCCAGGGCCAGAGCCTTCACACTTGCATGAGTGTGCACACACACAGGCACACACACATACTCACATGCAGAACATCACTTCAGACCTTCACAAGACCTTTTTTTTCTTTCCCTGTCTCTGACTTCCATACCAAGAGTGGAAGCATTAATCTGTTCCACTCTACCTTTCCTTATTCATCTCTGCCTGACAGTGTTTTCCCAGGATAAGAGGGAAGCCATGACTGGAAGTTATACCAATTAGATGAATAGCAGCAAATAAATTGTTCCTAGAGTAATTAGAAGATTAAAGGGGAAAACCCTACAATGCCATCAGTAATCCATTGTGATAAATGAGACAGAACTGACATGTCATTACAGAAGAATTAAATTTATCCTCCCTCCATTTCTGTCCCATTCCCTGATTTAGGTATACCTGGCCACACAGATACACTCCCAGTTTACAGAAACAGAGACTATATAGATACAAAGATAGCCTTCCATAAAACCAATGTAGTATGCCCTTGTATAAATGTATATTCTCCTACATAAGCTAATCAGGTTTCCTTGGGGTTAATGAATTAGAAAGAAGGGGTTGAGGCCGGGCGTGGTGGCTCACGCTTGTAATCCCAGCACTTTGGGAGGCCGAGGCGGGCGGATCACGAGGTCAGGAGATCGAGACCACGGTGAAACCCCGTCTCTACTAAAAATACAAAAAATTAGCCGGGCGTGGTGGCGGGCGCCTGTAGTCCCAGCTACTCAGAGAGGCTGAGGCAGGAGAATGGCGTGAACCCGGGAGGCGGAGCTTGCAGTGAGCCGAGGTTGCGCCACTGCACTCCAGCCTGGGTGACAGCGAGACTCCGTCTCAAAAAAAAAAAAAAGGGGTTGAGTAGACAGCTGGGTAATGGGGAGTATTTTTCAAAATGAAACAAACACTTATCTACCAATACGTTCTTGAGAGTTTAAGATAATGATCTGAATTCTGTTTTGGAGAGGTCACATTGCTGTTTTAAATATATTTCTTTTGAAAGTAGTTTTATTCTGATTCATTTCTATTACTTGCTAAAGTATATTTATATATTTTCCACAGAATTTGATTAGAACTGATGTTATTTTTAGAATAAAAGGACATTCATAAATATTTTTAGAAAGCCCATTAGAAGTGTTTGAATTATGTGATTTATATAGGGTAAAATCCATATTTTTGTTGTACATTTCTGTAAGTTTGGAAAAATGCATAGTCATGTAACTACCACCAAAATTAAAATTTAAAACAATTCTGGCCAGGTGTGGTGGCTCACCCTTGTAATCTCAACACTTTGGGAGGCTGAGGTGGGCAGATTATGAGGTCAAGAGATGGAGACCATTCTGGCCAACATGGTGAAACCCCATCTCTACTAAAAATACGAAATTAGCTGGGCATGGGGGTGCGTGCCTATAGTCTCAGCTACTGGGAAGGTTGAAGCAGGAGAGTCGCTTGAACCTGGGAGGCGGAGGTTGCAGTGAGCCGAGGTCGGCCACCACACTCCAACCTGGCAACAGAATGAGACTCCATCTCAAACAGTTCCACAACCCCAAATTTTCTCTCATCCTGTCCCTTTCTAGTCAAACTCACTCCCCTCTAATCCCTGAAAACCATCAACTTCCTCTCAGTCCCTATAGCAACTCGATTTCTAGAATGACCTACAAATGAAGTCATCCAGCAAGCAGCCTCTGGATTCTGGCATCTTTCTCATGGTATTTCAGGTAGATCCACGTTGTTGTGTGTATCAGTTGTTACCGTGACAGATTGAAATTCATTTATCCATTCACCAGTTCGAGGGCATTTAGGATTTTCCAGGCTATGGGCTGATTGTGGTGCCTCCCCCACCGCAAAATTCCTATGTTGAAGTCCTAACTTCCAGTAGTCATAATGTTACTATATTTGGAGATAGTCTTTGTGGTGGTAATTAAGGTTAAATAAGGTCATCAGGGTGGGCCCTAATCCTTTATGTCTTGTGTTCTTACAAGAGGAGGAGATAGCTGGGCATGGTGGCTCATGCCTGTAATCCTAGCACTTTGGGAGGCTGAGATGGGAGAATCCCTTGAGCCCAGACATTCAAGACCAGTCTGGGCAACACAGCAGGAAACTGTCTCTACAAAAAAATAAGAAAAAAAAGAAGTGTGGTGGCACACACAGTGGTCTCAACTACTTGGAGGGCTGAAGTGGGAGACCACTTGAGCACAACAGGTCAAGGCTGCAGTGAGCCATGATTGTACCACTGAATCCAGCCTGAGTGACAGAGCAAGACCCTGTCTCAAAAAACAAAACAAAACAAAAAAACAGTGCAGGCACTTATGGGGGGGGATGGGGATCTCATGAAGACAAATAGAAGAGGCCATCTATAAGTCTTTGAAAGAGGCCTCAGAATAAAACCAACTCTGCCAACACCTTGATCTTGAACTTCTAGCCTCCAAAGAAAATAAACTTCCGTTGTTTAAGCCTCCCGGTTTGTGATTCTGTCATTGGCAGCCATAGCAAACTAATATACCATGTTTGTTTATTAATAAAAGCTGCTGTACACATTTGTGTACAAGTTGTCAAAAGGTAAGTTTTCATTTTGGGAGCAAAAATACCTAGGAATGGGATTGTCATATGAACAATGTATGCTAAACATCAACATGGGATGTCTAAAGATTGTCAAAAGTGATTGTGTGACTTGGCATCATTCCTACTAACATACCAGAAAGTTCAGTTGTTCTGCATTCACATCTGTACTTGGTATTATCATAACTTTCTCCATTATGACAGTATGTAGTGGTATCTCATTGTAATTTTAATTTGTACTTTCTGATGACTACGCTAAGCATCTTTGTTGTGTGCTTATCTATTAATATTTTGTAATTGAATATGATAATTTTTTGCTCATTTTTTTGTTGGGTTGGTGGTTTCTTTATTAAGTTTTGGGAATATTACATATTCAGAGTACAGTTTCTTTATCAGATATGTGATTTGCAAATATTTTTTCTAGTTTGCGGTCTGTCTATAAACAGCATCTTTCGCAGAGCAAACATTTTTAATTTGGATGAAGCTCAATTTATTTTTTTAATGGATTGTTGTTTTTTGCATGTGAGAACACTTTGACTAATCCTAAGGTCACAAACTTTGTTTCCTGTGTTTCTTTCTAAAAGTTTATCATTATCATTGAAGTACTTCTGGTGTGCTATGTAAAATATCAGCTGAGATTCATTTCTTGGTATACAGATGTCCAATAGTTCTAGCACCATTTGTTGGAAATGGCATTATGTTGCCTTTGCACCTTTTTCAAAAATCAGTTAACTATATTTGTGTAATTTTATTTCTAAATTTTCTATTCTGTTCCATTCTGTTTCATCTTTTCTCCAGTAACATATTGTCTTATTAGAGGTGCTAAAAAATAACTGTTAAATCACATAGTTCGATTCCTCCAACTTGGGTCTTTTTAAAAATTTCTTTGGTTACTCTTAATTTTTCTGCCTTGCCTTACACATTTTAGAATTAATTTGTTGATATTTACCAAGAAATCCTTGTGGGATTTGATTTGTTCTTAATTTTGGTACTTAATTAGTGTATTTGGGAAGAATTGACATCTCAAGAATATTGAGTTTTCAACTTCATGAATACCATATATCTCTCCTTCTATTAATGACATAATTTTTATCAATGTTTTGTAGCTGTTAAAATACCAATTGTGCACATATTTTTGTAAATTCATAGACACTTTATTTTTTGTCATTCTAAATTTTTTTTGTATGTTTCTGTTTCCAAACGTTCTTTGGTAATATATAGAAATATTATTGAGTTTGTGTACAACCACCTTACTAAACTCACATTGAGCATTTTAATAGGTTATTCTGGATATTTTTACATGGACTCTTACGTTGTCTGAAACTAGAAACAGGTTTGTTTCTTCCTTTCTGATGTGGATGTCTCTGATGTTTTTCCCACATTACTGATCTGGCTAGGACCATCAGTATAAAGTTGAATATAAGTGGTAAAAGAGCTGACTTCTTGCCTTGGACCCAGTTTTGAAATCAGAGTTGCCATTAAATGTAATTTAGTGGTTTTGTTTGTTTGTTTGTTTTGTAGATGCCCTCTATCAGGTTAAGTTCCCTTCTTTTCTAATTTTGCTGAGTTTTTATAAAGAACAGATGTTGAGTTTTGTCAAATGCTTTTGCTGCATCTACTGAATGACATGTTCTTCATCTACCTAATCATATTGCAAGTTATATCTGTTGAGCTTTGAATGTTGAACCAGCCTTGCATTTGTGGTATAAATCACTTGTTTGTAAAGTATTTTTTAAAATATTGCTAGATTTGATTTCTTAGTATTTTATTTTTATATATGTTCTTAAGGGATATCGGTTTATACTTTTCGTTTCTCTTTAAAGAGAAATGATGATGAGAGAGATTCTCTCTCTTGAAGTTCTAAGTGCCTGTGCATTGCTGCCACTACACAGCTAGTGTCGTGACAGCAGCTTCAGAACTGGAGCTGGCTTCCAGGTAGAGCTGGGTGGGAAAACGAAAAACAAAACAATTATTTCTCTATATATGATCCATCTTACAGAGGCCACATTCCTGGTTCTCTAGCTAGAAAAAGTAGAAATTTTGCACACCATGGGTTAGAAAAAAAAAAAAATTAAACCTACCCCTATTACAGATAACTATTGGTATTTTGATTTTGCTTTCAATCCGTCTGTTATTGTTTACTTTTAAAAGTCCTTGGTAGTTGCTTTTTATGTCCAGAATTTCAATTTCAATCAGTAGGAGAAATAGGCCTTGGTGAGCATGCTTTGTCTTGGGTGGTGCCATGAGTCTATACTCAAATATTTTTAAATAATTTTTGGTTGAATAACAAGTTGGACCTGTGCTCAGCTTTCTCATTGTTTTCCTAAAAGTAGAAGAAAAGGTTTTAAATACTTTAACCACTAAATAATTTAAAGCAGGTTGAAAAGAAACTCCTTCTTTTTGCCTATTGTATATTAGTCTGTTCTTACACTGCTAATAAAGACATACTCAAGACTGGGTAATTTATAAAGGAAATAGGTTTAATTGACTCATAGTTCCACTTGGCTGGGGAGGCCTCACAATCATGGCAGAAGGCAAATGAGGAGCAAAGTCATGTCTTACATGGCGGCAGGCAAGAGAGAGCATTTGTGCAGGGGAACTGCCCTTTATAAAACCATCAGCCCTCATGAAACTTATTCACTGTCATGGTAATAGCATGGGAAAGACCAGCCCCAATGAGTCAATTACCTCCTACTGTGTCCCTGCCACAACATGTGGCAATTATGGGAGCTAAATATCAAGATGAGATTTGGGTGGGAACACAGTCAAATCATATCACCTATATACATTCACATTAGGATTTTAGTTTTGGGTTTTTTTTTTTTTTTTTTTTTTTTTTGATACAGAGTCTCGCTCTTTCACCCAGGCTGGAGTGCAGTGGCGCGATCTCGGCTCACTGCAGGCTCCGTCCCCCGGGGTTCACGCCATGCTCCTGCCTCAGCCTCCCATGTAGCTGGGACTACAGGCGCCTGCCACCTTGCCCGGCTGATTTTTTTTTTTTTGTATTTTTAGTAGAGACGGGGTTTCACTGTGTTAGCCAGGATTGTCTCGATCTCCTGACCTCGTAATCTGCCCGCCTCGGCCTCCCAAAGTGCTAGGAGGATTTTAGTTTTAAAACTAGTTCTTCGTTACTATCTGAATTAATTTTTCCACAATTTTGTAAGGAAAAATAATGCCTTCTTTGAATTTCATGTGTAGATGAGTTTTTTAGTTTTGTGTTTTGTCCAATAAATTCTGAAAATATTTATATTAACAGTGTATTATCTCTGCACAACTATACATATAAGAGCACTCGATAGAAAGAATAAAGAGGAAAAAGCACTGGGTCTATATTTATACAAAACAAGCTACCAGCATAGCCCACTAGGAGTGGTCATGATATAATCAGGAATGTTATATTCACAGGTTGTAGATCTGCATATCGGAAGAGGGTTTGCAGATAACAGATCCTAGAAAAGTTGCCTAATCAAACAGTAAATGCAGGTGTTGAAGTACTGAACAAAAATAAACTGCTTTAATTACTCATAACAGGGAAGTACAAGTCATTATTCCATCTGCTAATTTACAGACTGTAAGACACCCTTTAAAAGCAGAAGCAAGTAAACTCTTCATAAAATTTACACTCTGACAAATCAACTGCCTTTCTTCCTTTGCAGAAGTGCCTTTCTTTTTAATGACTATCTTTGTTTTTTGAGATGTCTCTGTCACCCAGGTTGGAGTTCAGTGGCGTGATCAATCACTGTAGCCTCGATCTCCAGCTCAAGTAATCCCAGCCTCCTGAGTGGCTGGGACTATAGGTGTGCACCGCCATGCCTGGTTATTTTTTAAAATTTTTTTGTAGAGATGGGGTCTCACTATGTTACTCAAGCTGGTCTCAAACTTCTGGACTCAAGCACTCCTGCCACTCAAAGTGCTAGGATTACAGGTGCGAGCCACCAAGCCCAGCCTAATGACTATTTTTGAAAAAAGAAACACATTACCCTCCCTTGTTAATCACTTTTATTTACAAAAATGTGTTTTACCATTTTTGTTAAAAATGTTAGATACACTGTTTTATCTAGTGTATCATTTTCTTTCTACATAAATAACACATTTATACATATGTATGTATAGATATATCTGTAATGTTAAAATTGTGTTTAAGTGATGTTTACTAAACAGGATAAAATTTTGTTTGGAAAATTGAGATGTGAAATTTTATCTAGTTAATCTGTAGTCCTTTCCCTTATGGTGTCCAGCTCTATGCAGGCTCTGCCTCCAGATTATGTAAATATCAATTCATATTCAAATGAATTTGAAATTTAGCTTTCAACATTTGGCTTTTCAATTCATCTTGAAATTATTGTCATAAAATTATTTCCTATCCACCAGCATGCTTTTTAATCCCAACAGCAGTTTCTGAAAAGACCACTAGTTCTTCTATTGAACAGAGTTACTGACACCCCGCTATTCAACAGGATAGAGATGCCCACAGCCCCTCTCCTTCAGCCACATACCTCCAAGTAAAACTGGTATTTTTTCTTTTAAAAAATAGACATAATTATTTTCCATATTATTGAATACATTTCTATTGTAACCTCAGTTCCACTCTCGGAATCCTTTGTTTGATTTTCTTGTAGTTGATCTGATCCACTCACACTTCTCTACTAGTAGCTCCAGAGCCAATGGGCTTAGTCGCAGGGTGGGGAATGACGTTTGTGGGGGTTGGGTGGAAGTTCTGGTTCAGGTCTGCATCTCTGTTCACCATCATTTATGATGATGCTGTAACTCACTTCTGCTCTTTGAGAAGTCACACAAACAATTGCTAAATTAATCTGTCAGGTCTAACTGTCATTCAGCTGTGTCTCACTGAGCCTCTTCTGGACAAATTGTGCTGTTCTCAAGAATACTTAGGTGATTTTATCCTTTGTGGAAAGGCTACAGGCAACAGATGCGATAGGGGGAAGTATGTGGAAGGTTGACCCACATAGCTGTTCCCATATGCAACTTTTGAATCTTCTTCATTTCTGCTTCTCTTCCCAGTTCTTATCCATAGTGATTTTTGGAAAAACTGCTTCTACATTGGCATTGTGTGTACTCAGAGTGGTGGGTCTCTTCTTCTTAGCTAGACTATTAGGACAATTCTGTTCACCTTCAGACTTCCAGATGTCATTACATCTTCTTAGTGCCTGACCTCCTTTTCTCTCATTCACAAGATATTCATGACTCCTCTCAAATGGGATAGTGGCCAAGTGAAGAGTTTGTCTTTTCTGAAAGGATTGCTGAAATGTGAGGAAAGTGCCAAATTTATTTGCATATAAAATTTTAAAAGAGAAAAAAAGGATTGGAATGAAAGTAAGGATATTTTCATTCAATTACCTCATTCAATTGTCATAATCAAGGTCAGAAGAAATAAACTTCAGTCTTTGCTAGAAGCAACTTGCAACAAATCACACATCTACAAACTCTGTGACCTTCGTCCAGTGATAGCAGCAATGTTCCAAACATCACATGGTATACCGAAATATAGCAATTAAAATAGTTTTACAGATGCAGATGAAGCAGTAATTACTTCTGCCCAGGAATCTTAAAAAGAAACTGTATGTGGAGATCAGGAAGCTTAGGCAATTTAGGGTGCCTTTTGTCTTTGCAGTGACAATTTACCTTGGGCTCGCAGTGACGTTTTTCTGGGTTTTAAAACACAGCGCTTTTTTTTTTTTTTTTTAATTTTATCTGCTGGCCCTTTTGCTTTTAGCAGCCATAGACTTCTTGGCCTCAAAGGCTCAGATACCGGAAACTTCTGAAGAGATACTGCCTTCAGCTGCTTCTCAGTAGCAGCGAGGTGTGAACACATAGCTCCAATTATGCCTCTGCTTGCTTCAGCCTGCTGGTGCTTAATTAGGTGCTTATCCTAACACCTTAGAACATACTTTCTGTAGATGGTTTAATTCCAACCATCATATATGCTTTTTCTCAGCGTTTCTCCAGCTTCTCAAAACTTCCCTGTAAATGAGGCCTTGTAGGCAGTTTTCTTGCTATGACCTCACCTTCCATTCAGCACAGAAACAGCATCCATTGCTGTTAGGCAATGGATAAAATTGTATAACAATGGTTATGGCTTCATACCTTTAATGTTACTGGCAGACTTTCCTCCTGGCCTATAGGTCAGTCTTTTTTTTTTTTTTTTTTTTTTCCACATTTTTAGCCATCTAATTTTATTCCTTACATTCGTTCTTAAAGAAGCAGAAAGCTTTTTTATCCTTCTCTTCAGAATGGTTAAAATATACTGGCAACAAAAACAATTTTTACAAATGATTTAAAACATGCAAATAATTTGCTTATTATTTTTCACACTAAAAATACAAAGAATATAGACATTATGTATGTTCCAATCACATTGATCCTGCAGGAAATAACTATTCTTTGATACTGGTTTTCCTTTGATCACAAATAGATATGAGGGCAAAATGCCCTGTCTTATCACTTATTTATAAATGACTGATGGCCAAAATGGATAATTGTCATGATAGAAGTTATTGATACTGGCTGGGTGGGGTGGCTTATGCTTGTAATCTTAGCACTTTGGGAGGCCGAGAAAGGCAGGATCACCCGAGGTCAGGAGTATGAGACCAGCCTGGCCAACATATCTAAACACTGTCTCTACTTTTAAAAAACACTATTTGATTTTGGTGGTGGGCATGTGTAATTCCAGTTACTTTGGGAGGCTGAAGCAGGAAAGAAGTTATTGATACTCACAAATAATTGCAAAAATAAAGTTATTGATACTCACAAATAATTCCAAAGTATGTGCATGTGCTAATTTGTAAATAGGAAGGAAGTTCTTATTTTGAAACTTGCAGCCTGGAAAATATTTACAGGATTGTTACATGACATTTATAACAGGAGTACTTCCTATATCAACTTACTAGAATTTTGGAGACTGACTTTAAAATATGATAATAAAAAAGAAAATACAGGGAATTGAACTTTCTTCTCATGTTTATTACAAATTTTACAGGGAGCCAGAGTCTCATTTATGTCATCATAGATTTATTTTACAAGTTTGGACTTGCAAAAATGTGGCAAAATTTGAATGCCTGATACCTTTTTTTGGAAAGCAGCTAGAATATGTAATGCACTGATCTTTTGGTCTTCCTTTTGATTGGTTAATGATTATACCTTTACAGCTCAGTCAGATTGTAAACAAGGGGACAAAACTGAATATATAAGGTCAGAGAAGTGTAGTGACAAAATTTATGATCACCCTATACATTTCCTATGAATAAAAAATGATTAAAATTCATGTTTCCTTTTTAAATATATACATAAGAAAGAGATATTAAAAATTCAAAGCATACATTACCAAATATATTCTTAATTTTGTCTTGAATAAACCTTATTTAGGTGTACCTTTTGCGATAAAGATGTCTTCATTACACATTTTTCAAATTATTTTTAAAGATGAATAGCATTGCGTTTGCATATCGTTATGACAGTACTGAAAAGTCCTCAAAATTTAGGTTTTTGTTGTCAGCTTTGTTTCTCTTTTCTAGTGAATAATGACTTAATAATCACTTAACAAAATTGAAATCTCAAAGGTACATGTAAACAATATAAATAACTATCCTTACTACAGTTAGTGCTTTTAAAAAAAAAATCTAAAGACAGACATATTCATGCAATAAAATCTTAGCAATCCCTGCAATAGTCTTCCACAATTATCAGCCCTCACATCTTAACCCTGGACAGAATGAAAAAAAAAAAAAAATAGTTCTCTCATATTATTCTTTGAGCTCCAACTAGGAAAAATTACTGAAAACGGCCGAATCTTACAACTGTTTTGAGCAGGGAAGTCACAATGTGCAGGAGGACTCTGTGGTAGAAACTGTTTAAAAAAAGGGTTCTTTTTACTTGAAATCACACAAGAAAGCAGAAAATGACATTGGAAAAAGGAAAAAAAAGTATAGGCAGTAACATTATTAACAGAAGCCAGGTGACAATGAGAAGTAAGGAGTAGAAAGCAATCAACACTTTTGACCATTGAGAATGAAGAAAGTGGAAATTGAATGGCTCATGGATAAAAATAGTCACCCACATGTTAACATCTGGATTATGCAGAGTCAGACTTACACATACACAGACAGCATCTCTACCTCATGCATGAATTGTGTGTGAGTTTGGTGATAATGAAGAAAGACAAACTGTTCCATCAACTAATATACTCTGAGAGTGAAGAGCAGGATAAAAACTGTAGAGACCACTACTCTAGGTCATTTAAGTATTTTAAGGAGAGAAAAATAATAGAAGAAAGTAATAATTATCTGTAATGGTGGGGAATGGGTGGTTTCTGACACAGCTCCCATGTTTCTGATTCTACCTCCTGATAATCTTGTGTTATCTCCCCTTCTTGAGTATGAGCTAGACCTGATGCCTTGCTGCTAAGAGAATTCAACAAAAGTAATGCAGCGTTACTTCCTTGGTTAGGTAACAAGGAACTATGTCTTGCCTCTTGCTCACCACCCCCAACTCTTGCTGGCATTCCCTCTTGCCCTCTCGCTTGCTTGCTTTGATAAAGGAAGTTGCCATGTTGTATGATGCTTTGTGGAGAGGCCCATGTGACAAGGAACCAAGGGAGCCTACAGCACAACACCTGCCTTAAAACTAAAGCCAACAACTATGTGAGTGAGTTTGGAAATAAATCATTCCCTGTCTAGCCTTAAGATGACTTCAGACTTTAAAAAGAGTGAGAGTCAGAGGCCACAGCTCATCCACATCTGGATTCCCACCAACAAAAATTGAAATAAGTGTGTGTTTTAAAATGCTAAGTTTGGGGGTGATATGTTACATATAAATAAAAAAGATGGTTTGGCATGGAGATAATAAATGACAGAAAAGAATTAGACTATTTTAATAGTCCAATGAAGAGGTATGAAAGATCTGAATTTCGGTTGAAGCCATGTGAATGAGGTAAAAGATAAATGTGAGATTCTATAAGATTTTATAGGATCTACCAATATCGGGGGTAGGAGGAAGACAGAGATGGGAGAGAGAAAGGGAGGGAGAAAGAGAAAAGGAGAGGGAAAAGAGGTAAATGAACAAGATTTTTAGTTCAAGTCATTGGGAAAACCATTGGTAGAGTTGTATTATTTAAGCATTGATTTAACAATTACTTTCTGAGCATCTGTGATGTGTAAGACACTGTTCTCTGTACTAGACACTGAGATGAACCCTCGAAATGGTGATGCCCTCAAAGTGGTATAGTGCAAAGTAGAATCATGTGAAAATTTAACAAATGTAGACATTCATTCAATTAGCATTTGAGGAAAGGTATATGTGAGTTGAGTTGGACTTTGGGTAGTAACATGTAGAGATTAGCATTAGAAAGGAAGCATTTTTCTTTTTTTTGAGATGGAGTCTCACTCTGTTGCCCTGGCTGGAGTTCAGTGGCACGATCTCAGCTCACTGCAACCTGCACCTCCCAGGTTGAAGTGATTCTCCTGCCTCAGCCTCCTGAGTAGCTGGGATTGCAGGCACGCTCCACCACACCCGGCTAATTTTTGTATTTTTAGTAGAGACAGGGTTTTGCCATGTTGGTCAGGCTGGTCTTGAACTCCTGACCTTGTGATCCACCTGCCTTGGACTCCCAAAGTGCTGGGATTACAGGCATGAGCCACCGTACCTGGCCAAGATATTTCATCAGAAATATAAAGAAGTCAATAGTTTATTTTCACTAGATTGCAGGTGTATGAAAAAGACAATGGGAAAATTTCTGTCAATTGTCAGCATAAATTTAACATCTTATTTTGTAGTGACATCACAGTACAAGTAAATAGATGTCTTGCACATAGGACAAATTATTTAAGTTTGTTGAAGTAGTGAGATGATTGATTTTATTTTTAAGTAATAAGTAATGTGGGAAAATCTGCAATCAGTAAGATTTATGTGGATCCAGGCTCAACAAACTACTGCTGATGGGCCGAATCTAGTCTGCAGCTTATTCATGTAAACAAAGTTTTATTGGAACACAGCCGTGCTCATTCATTATGTAATGTCTACGGCTTTGACAGAGACTGTGCTACCTGCAAAGCCAAAAATATTTACTATCTGGCCCTGGACAGCAAAGGTTTGTCAATCTTTGGTCTCCATCATAAAATGGATTTGAGTAGAGAGAAAAAAAAACTCATTAAAACATGTAGAGTGTTATGTCCTTAAACCAGTAGGATACTAACAATAGAAATGGAAAGGAAAAGGTGGAGTGTGTGTGTGTGTGTATGCATGTGTGTGCATTTGTGTGTATGTGACAACTGTTTAAATGCAGTGTACAATATAGAAGAGGAGGCAGTCGTGGTGCTTAGATGGCTCTGAATTCACAGTTTCCTCCATTAATATTTAAGTGCAATTTTGGAGGAATGCACTTTTCCACTCAACCCTTAAGTCAAGTGGTTTAATCAGCTGCTCATATTTTTTTCCTAATGGTTAGAAAGGATAAACTACTCAGAAGGAAAGGTAATATTGATTGAGAAAGAATTATAATGGAAGGGGGGGCGATTGTGTAGTTCTAGAAAAGTTGGAGAGAACCATGAAAAACCAATATGTTACTGAACACTTGGATGAAAGCATGAATGAAAGCAGGTGAGAGCAGCCTTAAAAGGAAGCTAGTTTGAACCAAAAGTAAACAGTTTTCATACTGCCTCATATATGTGTGCGTATATGTATATATATGTGTGTATATGTGTGTATATGTGTGTATATATGCATATATGTGTGTATGTATATATGTGTATATATGTGTATGTGTATATATATCAAAAGATGCTGATACTTAATGTATAAATTAGAATATTAACTTTTTTAAGTATGAATTGAGCTCATATGGGGTAAAAAAAGCAATGATTTAAAATCATGAGGTTCCTTTTGTTGTTTAAATTCTCTACTGATAGAACTAAATAGGGTTCCCCGAAACAGGGTTCAAGGAGTAGAAACATACGTAATGGTACTCAGGATTCAATCGATTAAATATTAATATTCCTTGAATTAGCAGAGCAGAACTAAGCATCCAAACACCAGATACAGGTCTGGAATAGCAGATACATCTAAGTAGGTTTCAGCTGTCTAAGGGTACATGCCTGGTACAGGGACATGAACAAAATGCTGGGTAAACAGGGATAAAAGCCCTATGAGGGATGTTTAACATTGAAATGTATAAAGTTTTTATTTAACCACAAAGTTTTCTATATTGGCTAAAATTTTATAATGATAATGAATTATTCACGTGAAAATTAACTTTTTTTTTTTTTTTGTATTTTCAAAGACAAAAGCACAAATACACCTATAGAACAGTTTGAAATACTGTCTTTCACAATGTACACCAGGCCAGGAAATTATTGGGCTGATTTGAGTCAACAAAATTTCACTTAGCGATGAAATAAGACAATCCTGGAGGGACAAAGGTTTCCATTTGCCTGGTCTCCTTCTGATGGCATCTTTACTCTCCAGGTGAAGGGATGTTTCTGAGATCAATCTTCCTCTCCTTTGATATTTACCTTCTTTTAAAACCTACTGAATATTGACTTACTCATCTTTTCCCTATTCTTCCAGGTTTCCTCTGGGTCCTTTGATAATAGATGCTGGTGTCCCTGTCTGTCATTTACTCCTATATGGTTCTCAGGGTTTGTTTGCTGTTCCTCCCTCTGTTAACCTGAGCCCTACAGGCCAAAGTAAATTACTCTCCCAGCACCTTTTATAGAGAGTGGTTCATAGTAGTTTCCCTGACACTTTCACTAGTGACACCTATGTTATTCCACATTTCTCTCCAAGAACATCTCTAAAGCCTTTATGATTTACACTTTTGAGTTACCTTAGACCAACTGACCACAACACAAGATATGCTGTCACATTTTAAACTGCTTCCTCAGAATATGTTGGTTGAAATCTACTGACTTTCCCTTGTCCTGGGTTTCTAAAGACCTTGTAGGGTAGCTTCTCAATAACATATCTTAATAATATCTCAGAATATTATTATACCAACAAGATATTTTTACTTTCATTACTCTGTCAGAGGACTCAGTCTCATTAGCAAAACCTGTTTAGAACAGCCGTCTTAAATCCTGGTTGGACCAATTGCAGGCATGCTTTTAATTTAAGAAGTAATCCTGGCCGGGTGCAGTGGCTTATGCCTGTAATCCCAGCACTTTGGGAAGCAGAGGCAGCTGGATCACAAGGTCAGGAGATCGAGACCATCCTGGCCAACATGGTGAAACCCCGTCTCTACTAAAAATACAAAAATTAGCTGTGCGTGGTGGTGTGCACCTGCAGTCCCAGCTATTCACGAGGCTGAGGCAGAAGAATTGCTTGGACTTGGGAGGCAGAGGTTGCAGTGAGCCGACATTGTGCCACTGCACTCCAGCCTGGGTGACAGAGTGAGAGACTGAATCTCAAAATAAAAATAAAAAATAAGTAAAAATCTTCAAGAATACCAAAGCAACTGGGAGCTAAACTCATTACAAGGGAGAGAACCTGCCTCAAAAACATGGCCAACCCCCTTGCTCAACACATTTCTAAGATTTTGAAGCTGAATAGGGTGAAATGCTAAAGGGCTAAGCTCAATACCCCTGAAACTTAATCTCCAACAGAATTTTGAGACTAATGAGATTAAATCTGAGACAATTTTGAGACTAATGAAGTAGTTCCAGCAAGCTCTCAATCAAAACCTCAAAAGGATCATACTTCAGAAACAGAGATAAGCCAAAGATGGCAGAGTCTTACTGAAACTAACCCTCAATCCTGACTACTTCAATCTCTGATTGTATTGATGACTTTCTCCCAACCCTATCTGCTCATTAAAGTGGGAATACATTCTAAAACTGACATTATCAGAGTACTTCATTATTCTTTTATATACAGTGTCCAGCATGATACGAAAAATGTCCAGATATGTGAAGTGGCAACAATTTTATTAACAATCAACAAAACACGTGTGCACAATAAGCACAGCTCCACAGATTCACAGTTCAGAATTAAGCAGACAAATTTAGAATAACAATTGCTAATATAATAAAAGTAGACAGACTGGATGAAATGGCGATTGTAGCAAAGATTTAAATCTCTATGAAAAAAAAAATCTCTATGAAAAATCACAGACATTCTAAAACAGAAATACAATAATTGAACTTACGTCACTGAATAGGTTTGCTTTTGAATAAATGTGGTAAAACAAGTTAACCTGAAAAGAGACTCAGAAATAATATAAATTGATCTGTAGAAATAATCTCAACTGATGAGATTGAATAAAGCAGAACAAAACAAAGACATGAGGCACGGTCAAAACATCTGCTATAACTGAATTGGACATAAAGTGAGAGAATAGAGAATAAGCAATATCGGAAGAGCCATTGGTCAAAAATTTTGTAAAATTGATGAAGAATATTAACCTACTTGCAAGAAACTTAACAAAACCTAAGGAACATAATACAAATAAAACCTTACCTGACCAGATTATAAGCTGCTGAATTAAAAGTCTCAAAAGTAAGTAAAAGAGCACAAATAAGTATTCCAAGAAAAACTCTGGAAGCTGGAGACAATGAAATGGCATTTTAACATGCTGAGGGGCAAGTTTGCCAGTCTAAAATTTAATAACCAGTGAAAAACACAAAAGTGAGGCACAGTAAAATATATTTAGACAAGTAATTGCTGAGAGAATGTTTGCCTAGGAGACCTGAACTACAGAAATACTAAGGAAAGTTCTTCAGACTAAGAAAAAATTATCCCAGATAGAAGCATGCAATTAGAGGAAGCAATGATGTTAACTGAGAAAAAAAAAGTCTTAAAATATTGGCACAAGAAGTTCTAAAAATCTGAGTAAGTTCTGTATCTGTCATAGAAACTATATGATTAACACATTTTACAAACACACACACACACACACACACACACAATTCCAGCCACATGTGGATTAGCTGGTGAATTCTTAGCAAAACTTAAGGAACTAATTGGACTACCCTTACACAAGCCTTTTCAGGAAATAATACAAAAGAAAGAACACTTAATTTTTTTGTGGGAAGCCAGTAATCATTGACACAAAAATCTGAAAGATATTACAAGAAAAGTGATTTATAAGGAATATTCACCATGAAAATAAACATGAGAAGTAAGGATAAATATAATTAGTTTGTCTTTTAGAAAGTTTAAATGTTGAGTAAAATATATGACAACAAAGAGTGGGAGTAGCTAAATAGTGTTTAACTGTTCTAAGGTCCTTATATTGTTGGAGAAGTGGAAAAAGCACTAATTAAGGTAGTCCACAATAGTCTAGAATAAATGACGGATTATGTAGGATAAAGTACTAAAAAGGAATTACAAGTATTTTAATAAGATGAAAAATATATAATTATTCTAAAAATGGCAAAAAATAAGGAAAAGATAGTAAAAATACAGAAACAGAAGATTAAATCCAGAATTAATAAAGAACTCTTAAAAATCAATTTGAAAAATTCAGAAAATCTATTTTTTAATGGACTAATGACTTGAATAGGCACTTTATTAGCAGATATCAAAAAAACCTAAAAGCCTAAGAAAATCATTAATCGCTCAGAAATGCAAATTAAAACCTCCTTAAACACCACTATATGCCCACTAAATACCCAAAATTAAAATGACTGATAATATCAAGTGTTTCAGAAGATGTGGAATAACTACCACTCTTATAGACTGTTATGTGAACGTAAATCTGAAAAACCATATTGAAAATTTGGCGATATCTACTAAAGTTAAACGTGTATGTACCCTTTGACCCAGCAATTCCACTCCTGGATGTATATATTCAAGATCATTGAGTACTTCAGTCTGTCAGTCTATCAAAAGATATGTATAAGATATTCAATTAGCATTATTTATAGTAGCCCAAAATTAGAAACAGGTGAATCATCTAATAACAGTTATATATTTATAAAATGGAATACCCCCATTAAAAGTATAAAGTATGAACTATAGGTATATGTAAGAATCTCATAAATGTTTAAAACCTAATGTTGAATAAAATCAGTCATATGCAGGAGCATATATACTGCATGATACTATTTTTATGAAGCTCATAAACAGCCTATTAACATTATTAATGGAACGAATCTATAGAAATAGAGGTCAGTATAGGAGTTACCTTTTTTTGAGTTGTGGTTATTGACCGAGATGGCAAGAAGAAGGTTTATGGGGTATTTGTAAGATATTTTTTATCTAAGTTGTTCCATGTATGTGAACTTATGTGAAAATTCAATAAGAAGTATACTTAAGATCTGTATACTCTGTTAGGTGTAAATTATATATTAATATTTAAAAGAAGAAAAGTAGATTAATAAAGCACATTTTGCCTGTCTATAACCCACCATTATACAATTAAGTATATACCCAACAGATATGACTGGGAATTTTTTACACCAAAAGACTTTTATTACAATATTATTTTTATATCCATACACTCAAAACAGTTCAATTGTCCACCAAGAGCAGAATGTAAAAATGTTTTATTGGATCATTGATAGAATAAAATACAGCAATTAAAGAACCATTGCTACATCTGTGATGTCACAAATATGCTTGTATTCATATAAATTTCCTCAGGAAAAATGAATCTATTGTAGAAGAAGTCAAAAGAGTGTTACATTTGGTAGAAGAAAATTAATGAGGCATAAGAGAGGCTTCTGAGGTGCTCTTGTGGTGGTCACATGACTGAGACCGTATTGAAAGATTATGAAAATCGTACATGTATGATTTATGCACTTTTTAGTCTATAACAATATATTCATTTGTGGGAGCTATTCTCCAGGGTACCACAAATTGGGTGGCTTAAAACAACAAAAATTCATTGTGTCACAGTTTGGGAAGCTAGCAGTCTGAAAACAAGATGTAGTCAAGGTAGTTTCCTCCAGAAGGATATGAGGGAGGCTGTCTGTGTTTCCTGAATCTCTCGCAGGTTCTGTGGTTTGCTGGAAATCACTGGTATACCTGAGTTTACAGGTGTGTCTGCCCAGTCTCTGACTACACATGGCATTTTCTTTGTGTCTCCATACAGTCTTCTCTCTGCGTATTCCTCTGTGTTCAATTTTCCCCTTTTTATGAGAATACTAGTAATATTGGATTAGGCCCCACCCTAATGACTCCATTTAAACTTGGTTACCTCTGTAAAGACCCTATTTCTAAAGTCACATTCTGAAGTATTGGGGGTTAGGACATTAGCATATATTTTGGGGAAAAACATATTTCAACCCATAACATATAATTCAATTTTTAAAATCCCAAAATTAGCCTAAAAAGGAATGAAATTGAAATAAATATCACAGAGGCCTGCAATATGCCTTGATTAAATAATACCTGTTTCTAAAGCAAATGTTACAATGGCTTGAGACATATTAGAATTGAAAATTTTTGAACTGTAAGACACATGAGAAATTTTAAGCTCCTCGTTTTTTTCTTTTTTTTGGATGAGACATGTATTAGTCTCAACAAGATTGAATGATTTTCTTTAAAGGTCACACATTTCAATAGTTAACAGGAGAAATATTGACCAGAATCGTAGTCAAATACCCACCTACCCCCTTCCCAAGACAACTAAGGTTTCAAATTGCACCCATTTTTCTCAAATTATTTCTGGAATCTTTAGCAAAAGAGGCTTTCAATTTGGCATGTCTTTGTCTACAATTTTGTAGTTTATGTAAAGAAAGGTAGCTTAAGGGAATTTCATTTTAAAGGTGAGAATCAGAATGACATTTGTGAAGCTATGATGCTGTGCCATCTGGCATACACGAGGGTGTCGTACTAAATAGGATCAGATTCCTTTTAGAAGGAAACCTTTAATAGACTGGGAAACTTTAGAGGAAACTTCCCTTTTTAATAGAGAATTTGAAAATGAATTCTGCATAGCTGGCTAATGAAGGAAATCCAGATTCATTGCCAACACCAAGTTTTAAAGGAATTTGCAATCCTTCACAGTTCGTTCAAGGAGGCAATGGAAATTTTGATGAAGAAAGTCTTTAAAATCTTTCTTAAAAGGAGCCCTTACTTTGGCATTGTATCATGATTAATGTCTTCCTCCCTCCCTCTCTCCCTTCTATGCTTTTTGTTTCTTTTCTATCTTTCAACGACATCAGTCTCATGGAGATAAATGGTTATAAGACAATGATCACAACACACACAGTTGAGTGACACAAATCTTGTTGTAGTGTTAGAAATACATCAATACATTGGGGTCATAAAGTGAAAAGGCAAGGGAAAAAAATCTAAGAAGAGAAAATGCTGATTCCTGCAGTCTGTGTAGAAAATACATGTTTTTTTCTGTCAGTGGAGATAACTGAGATTAGTTAGTATTGTCAATTCTGTTCCTTCTGACTGAGCCAGGTGAGGCAAAATTTAGCAGATGAGTTGAGGGACAGAAACTATTACCTTGGCAATATAAACATTAATACTGTCTACGTTGCTTACTAGGAAATGCATGCAAAATTAATACACTCTTGGTAGTACAGGTTGGCTTCACTTCTATAGAGTGTGGTTAATAGAATGCTGATTCAACAGACAATGTAGAATTGTCTAAAATTCATTTTCAATGAGTCTATGGCATGTTTTGGAATTTATTCACTTGTTTGCCTCAGAAACAGTAGCTGTTCAGTTTTGTTCTGTCTTTGATTTTGAAAATTAGGTTACTGTGCTCTGTAGTGTCAGGAAGATGACATGGCATAACTAGGCATTTTCTTACAGTGAATTAGCAGTGCCCTTACTTGTCGTGATACCCACAATAGGCAGAGGCAGTTTCCTGAGGCAATTCAGGCCACGAAGAACTGTACATTTGGGGAAAACATATCTTCAAATATATACGTTAAAATCTAAAAAAAAGTTAGTTTGTAATACTTTTGTGGATATTTAAACATTCCCTATGCATATAAAGACCTAGTTAAAGAGATGCAGCCTTTTGGCATGTTCAATAAACAACTTCTTGATGAGAAACCACACTATAAATATAATAAATAAGACTTAATAAAATTGAAAAATAATGAGGTTAGTTACTGTTGAACTATTCTTGCTTAGAATGCCCCTGGATTTCAGTCATAGAAATTCACTTGTACCTGGGTCAGTTACAAGTTCTTATTTGTGATGGTTTCTGTTCCATTGGCAATTACGATTTTGATAAGTTGAATAAAAGATCTTTCTAAAAAGGGAGTTCTTATATTGGCAATGTATCATGATGAAAGTTTTCCTGCCTCTTTCTCTCCCTCCCACATATACATTTTCGTGTCAGTATATGTATATGTGATTTGTGCTGTTTGTGTGTGTGTAGGTAAATCAAAGTGGCATCAAGAAAATCTCACATTTAACAAAAATTGGGGTTGTATAATTCGTATGCATCACATGTTGCATAATGTTTGACTATTGAGAAATTTGCATCACACGTCTAATTATTTCACTGAACATGTTGGGGCAATTTACATATACCCTCCATTTCCTTTTCCCCCCTCTCTGCTTCTCCTGCTGCAGGGTCATTATACATTGCTTACTCACAAAACGTCCTTGTTTTTTTCCCTTAATCCTGTCATTGATCTTCTGAATCTTTCCGGTGAACTTAACATGGATGTTTTGACAGAAAACTCTGACATTAACTCTGGAGTTGTTTTGCAAGGCAGGTTGTTTGCTTTTTCACCAAATTTTTTCAGGTCCTTGAAGTGTTTTTTATAGATGTTTCACAAGAGCTATTTCAGAATTGAGAACATTTGGCGTGCACTCTTCCTCTTTTGGTCCCACAATTTTTCTGAGTCCTACTTGAGGTCATGTTTTCTCCTCCTGTTTGAACTGTAATATTTCACTTACTCGTTAGTTTTTGGTTTGAACTCTCCTGGGAGGTCTAATGTAGAGTTTGGACAAGGACACAAATTCATAATAAACCTACCCAGTCAATTTTGGTATGAGGGCTTAGAAGGTGGAACTGGCCACATTGTGAACTGGAGGTAAGGATCAGGAATGGTAACGGAGAGACATACAGGATTTTCTTATGGGAACAAGAACAAATAACCTCTGGGCAGTATTAGAGCCAAGAGAGTGATAAGCCTTTTCTAACTTCAGTATTCTGTGTACAAATTCACAAGACTTTAATAAATTGCCAGACTGCATTGCATAAACCAAATGCCAACAGAGCAGTGACCTTTCAAATTACTGGCACAACAGGAGCCGAGATCAGAAAGTTCAAACTTTAAAAGCAAACACTGACAAGAAATCCGACAGAAATGACTTCGGTGTCTGGTCAACTTAACATAACATGACACATTGTAAAGTGCGCTCGGCTTTTTAGGTAGAATTGTCTATAAAGGTTTAACTGCTTTAGAAAATATAAATGTGAAGATTTGTGGTATTTGGGTTTATGTATAAGATATTTCTACATTTGAAAGAGACAGTAGAAAAGTTTGGTATAAGATTTGTAAAATATGTTTTAATAATGCTAACGGAAGAGGTGAGAGTTGGGTGGGGTGGGGTGTAGATGGGAACATAGTTTGGGGATTGGGGAAAGGGAATTATGCTCTAAATAGTGAGGCATGTTATATAAAGTCTGTTTATGTCTCAATTGAAATATGTTGTAGAAATAAATTTAAAATAGATCATGATGGATTTTTAATCTGATTTCTAATTTTAAAATGTTACGAGCTTTTGTTGCTTTCCTATTTCGTACACATTTCTTCATAGGTTTCACTTAGTCTCCATGAAATTGCAGATGCCAATTACCTTTTAACAAAATTAAATTCACATATATTTATAATTTGCATGTATATATCCATAGTTTTTTTAATTCTATACATGATATATTATTTAAAGATGATTTATCAATCACAAAATAAAAAGTATAATTTTTCTATACCTTCAGTTTTCTGGTTTGAATTTTTTCTGGCAACACTAATTTTCACCTACCTATACTCATTATAGTATAAAAGTGTACAAGGGCATGTTTTACCATGTTTACATTTGAATGGGTGACTAGAGGTACATCTACGATGACTAATACTTTCTAAACACATATTTACTTCTCATATCTGTGTAAATGATTGTAAGAGGCAGGGAAAAATAGAGATGTATCATTATGTACACTGTCTTAAAGCATATTCATCTGCTCTCATGTTTGGAGATATTTGAATATGATAAATGTTTCTCTTTCATCACTAACAGGTTGTATGTGTGAGCCAGATCTTATTGCAAGTGTTTGAAAGGCTATAGCAAATATGGGATATTGTCAGACAGTTAGTAAAAAGCAAATTGATTGTATTGAGAAATTAATTCACCAGCTGAAAGAAGTACATTTGCCTAAGAGTCATCAGATATTCTACCCACCAGACTCATCTCCAAGATAGCATCCCTAATGAGCTTCCTAAACCAACTAAACATAAGCAGGAAGCATCAGTCATCAAAACTGACTATTTTTGGCTAATCAGCTGACTGCACAAACTGCATGGCATTGAGGAAAGGAAGAACATTCTGAAAGTTGTTTTTTTTTTTTTTTTTCATTCTTTCCTCACTTTGTTGGTTTCTCAATTTTACGGATGCAGTGTCATGCGCAGAACCCTGTAAATGAGCATAGTTCGTTCGAGTATATAAAGTGCTTTCCGTGTATTATTATTCAGTAGAATAAAGTGAATTTAACAAGCTTAGGTGATTTGCCTAAAGGCACAAAATTAATGTGTGGCTGGAATTCAAAATTGTGTCTTTTTCTCTGTTCTAATTGTTCTATAACTACGGGTGTAGTGGTTGACTTTGTACCCACCATGACAGGGAATAGGTTCAAAACTTAAAACGCTGTTTATTTTATAATTAGGTAGACTCAAATGACAGAGTCAAGGCAGAGTGGGGAGCCAGTCATTGTTACTCCCATATGGGTTCTCTCCTCCAAGACAGGATTGGGGTAGCAGTGTCAGCTCCTACTGGTTATAATGATCTTAATGATAAAGTTAACTAACCATACCTGAATACTCGTAATGTGCTAGCACTTTTCATAAAGTATCTCAAATAATACTCACAAAACCTTCCAAATAAATAGTACCTTTTTGTTGTTTTTGTTTTATTTTGTTTCGTTTTGTTTGAGACAGAGTCTCACTCTGCTGCCCAGGCTTTAGTGCACTGAGGCAATCATGGTTCACTGCAGTGTCCAACTCCTGGTCTTAGGCAGTCCTCTCACCTGGCCTCCTAAGAAGCTGAGACAGGCATGCCCTACCACTCCCAGCTCCAAATAAATATTCTTATCCCATTTACTAATGCAGAAAATGTATGGCCCAGAGAAGTAATGTTAAGTTTGTTGGGGGTTTTAAGTTTTAAAAAATTATTTTATCAAACCCTAATGTAAACTATGGATTCTGGGTGATAGTGATGTGTCAGTTTAGGCTCATGGATTATAACAAATGCATCATTCTGGTGCAGGATGTTGACAGTGGGGGAAGCTGTGTGTATGCTGGGAGTAGGGAGTCTATGGGAACTCTTCTACTTTCCACTCAATTTTGCTGTGAGCCTAAAACTACCCTAAAAAATGAAGTTTATTAATCAAGAAAATCATATTGTATGAATATATGGGACAGCTATTCATGTATGTGGTAAAAATGAGATATTTGTTAACATATGTGGCAGGAGTGTGTCTAATATGACTGATATTCATGTGTCACTTATAAAAACTGGCTTCATGGCCGGGTGCAGTGGCTCACACCTATAATCCCAGCACTTTGGGAGGCCAAGGCGGGCAGATCACGAAGCCAAGAGATCGAAACCATCCTGGCAAAAAATGGTGAAGCCCCGTCTCTACTAAAAATACAAAAATTACCTGGGCGTGGTGGTGTGCACCTGTAGTCCCAGCTACTCAGTAGGCTGACACAGGAGAATTGCTTGAACCCGGGAGGCGGAAGTTGCAGTGAGCCGAGATTGTGCCACTGTGCTCCAGGCTGGGTGACAGAGCCAGACTCCATCTCAAAAAAAAAAAAAAAAAAAAAATACTGGCTTCGTTATCAATCTATAGATTCATTTCATTTGTGTATGTTCGCTTAAGAGTGCATATATGGAAACCCTTTGTTGTTATTAAAGGTTTGTTGGTAAGGGCTCCTCTTTGGTAGAAACTATGTCTATTTCTCAAAAGCGGCTTAAGATGTGAAATAATAACACTTGCCCCGAGGATGGAGCCAACACAGCACAGAGCATAGGGGAGTTATTTGATGCTGTCTCTGAGGGATGGGAGGAGAGGAATATAAAGAGCCTATCCCTTGAGAAAGAATAGGGGAGGACTTCCTTACCTGATATCCCAGATCATGAAGCTACAGTTCTCTCCCTGCTGTAGGGGGAAAAAAAAAAAAAACTTTTTGCAAAAATCCATTCTAGAAAATATTCCTATATTCTAGATTTATAATGAAGCATTTTTGTACATATTAAAAAGGGTAATTAGAACATTTTTCTCTGGTTTATAGTAACTAGGATGGCAACACAAATATATCTTGGAAGTATTTCTTGGTATGATTCTTCAACATAAAATTGTTTTAAAAACTTAGAAGTCTTCAGGTTCTCAGGAATAAAGTCATTTTAAATTATTCCTTATTGGCGATAAGAAAAAAAATTAGGCAAGACCACAAAACTAAATGTTTACACTGTCCTGTTTCCTGATTTTCAGGTTTTTTTAATCCCAATTTTATTTTGCTGTATAGTCATATATTTCATTTTTGAAATAAAGTATGTAATCACTTCTTAAGAACCAAAGCTATGCCTTCTCTTTTGATATGGATGTTTATCTTTCAAAATATGTGTTATGGCTGGGCGTGATGGCTCACGCCTGTAATCCCAGCACTTTGGGAGGCCGAGGCGGGTGAATCATGAGGTCAGGAGATTGAGACCATCCTGGCTAACATGGTGAAACCCCGTCTCTACTAAAAATACAAAACATTAGCCAGGCGTGGTGGCATGCGCCTGCAGTCCCAGCTACTTGGGAGGCTTAGGCAGGAGAATTGCTTGAACCCGGAAGGCGGAGGTTGCAATGAGCCAAGACCACGCCATTGCTTTCCAGCCTGGGTGACAGAGTGAGATTCTGTCTCAAAAAAGAAATGTTATATTTAGAATATACTGAATTAATTTCATGGGATGAATAAATGAATCAGTTCGTCTGCCAGTCAGTAAGTGTAAAACCAAAGTTTTTCTAGAACATCAGGGTCTTTGATGATTTTCAGAAAAGAGAAAAGACTATTCAATTAGATATAGAGGGCATTGAAGGCAGAATAAGCTTAAATTATTTCCAAGTTCAAATTAATAAATCAAAGTATATGTATTTAGCATCTACAGTGTGGTAAGTACTCTAGTCATGATGGAAGGTGATGGAAAGCAGGTTGAATTCTTATCTTTGAGAAACTTATCACTAATGAGAAAGATACGACATGTTCAAGAAAGTGGATTAAGTGCAAGTAAACGATGCAGAGTTAAAATTATCACAGAAATATGTGCGGGATGGAAAAAGAGGTATTTGAGTTTGAACTTGAAAATTAAGTAAATAAAATAAGAAAATGAAAGGGTGTATTCTATGTGAAGGAAAAACAAGAGTTGGAAGTGAAAAGAATGTAAAAGAAGCATAAGCAAAATTCTAGACATAAAGTCACACAATTTCTGGAAGAACAGATTGATGGGTCTGCAGTAGAAGCTGGGTACTGGGGAGCTGTGTTTAGATATGATTTAAAAGCAAAACAAAATAATACATAATATGGAACCTTGACTGCCGGGCCAAATTTGAACTTTTTTCTTGGCGTCGTTTCTAAAAGCATGTCAGTGGATGGATGTTGAGTGAGGGAAGAGGGGTAATTTTCTTAGGTACATTTAGAAATTGTGAGACGAGTCTCATATAGACAAGATTGCCTGCTGCAAAATTTCTCATGAGGGTTTAGTTCTGGGAAATTAAGAAGCGGCCATGGTATGCATTTCTCAAACATTTTTCCACATTTTATCACTCTTTCTGTGACCCATCTTTTTGGATTGATATCTCTCCTCTAGACACATGTCACATTGGGAACCAGTGGTTTTGACAGTAAAGAATCACAGAGAGCAGTAAGGCTGAAAAATGACACGGTGAAAGTACTGATTTTAAGAAAATAATATGGTGGTAGTGGGTAGGAGAGACTAATGGCCCCTGTAATGAGGGAGCTGGGAAGATAAACTGTAATGACACATGAATAGTAGAGATGAGCAGTTTTATTTTAAGACAGAAAGTGGTAGAGTTCATCTCACTTCCAGTTGCTGCTTAGAGGTGAACTATGGGAGGAAAACAAGGGCTGCTGATAAAGACTTTGAGTGTAATTTGTATACAGGGGATAGCTCAATCTGTTAGGATGAATTCTAAGAAAGAGACTAAGAAGTAGGCGATTTATATTATAAATTGAAACACTTCCATGTGGATGTTGGAGGAGGCAAGAGAGAGGAAGTGAGGAGAAAGATAAGCAAACTTTTAAGAAGAAATCAGGACAGTGTAGTTAAAGAAAATTTGAATAAAGACCTTATTGTGAAAAGCCCATTGTTTTTGTTGATTACAAATTTACTAGAAATTTCTGCAAATCAAGTTTTATTACGATATGAGAGTGAAAGTGTACATTGTGGATGTATGATAATTGAAAAGTGAGAAAACGAAATTGATCAGGCAGAGCCTCCATGCAAAGGAAAGGGAGATATTGACCCTACAAGAGGACTAGGGTACTACTGGGGACTGAGAATCACGAATCGTGTGGGATCCTGGATATATCTGAATCACGCAATTATATTTCTTGCTCAGAGACTTGGAAATAGAGGGATTATTAAGAGGCAGATAAACTGAAATGGTTTTCTGATAGCTTGTTTCCAAGGGTGCCATCTTCTCAGGAAGGTGGTATCTTACAGAAATGATAACCTCTCATTCTGAGAAATATGCTAGAGAATCAAAAGCTTTCAAGCACAATTGCCAAGAAGTAAATATGGCCCATTTGAGGGTTAGACAGTGTATTCGTGTATTCATTTTCTCTTCCTGCATAGCAAATTACTACACATGTAGCAGCTCAAGACAACATCCATTTACTGCTCCCTATTCCACAGATGAGAAGTCTGGGTGGGCTCCTGCTCAGGGTCTCACAAGGCTGAAAGCAGGTTGTCAGCCTAGCTTGACTCAGTTTGGGAGCTGAGGGGGAGAATCTGCTTCCAAGCTCATCTAGGTTGTTGAGCGAACTTAGTTGTAGGAATGAAGACCTCAGTTCCTTGCTGGCTGCAAGGCAGGTCACTCTCAGCTCCAAGAGGCCACTAGTGGTCCAGTTCCTTGCCACAGGACCTTTGATAGGCCCTATCACATCATCCAAGCTCACACCCTAAGGGCAGCAGCATGGGCCCCTGCATGCAAGCTCCTCATTGCCACATCTCATGCTTGGAATGTCTCTAACTTCTGGTGATAAAGGAAACTTTGGGGGACAGGGGAAGGGATAGCATTAGGAGAAATACCTAATGTAAATGATGAGTTGATGGGTGCAGCAAACGAACATGGTATGTGTATAGCTATGTATCAAACCTGCACGTTGTGCACACGTACCCTAGTACTTAAAGTATAATTTTTAAAAAGGAAAAAAATCATGTGATTGCATTATTCCAAGCAGATCATCTCCCTTTTGGTAAACTCAAAATCAACTGATTAATGGCATCAGTTACATTGCAAAATTCCTTTTGTCATGTAAGTTTGTAGGCACGACTGACATCATATTCACAGCCCAGAGGTTAGAGTGGAAAATCTTGGTGTCCATTTTGCTGTTCTCCTTAGCACGAGTAGTTTAAATTAAAATATAATTTTGCATAGATTTATTTCTTAAAAATTTGAGTTCATGTGCCTCAGACGTTTCCTAGAATGTCACTGAAGTGATGGAGGAAAAAAATGGAGAAAACAGAATAAATGTTATTTAAGTCCTCCATTATATTTAAAAATAATTACAAATAAATGAATAATTCTGACAATATATCCAATCACCTTCAACCAAAACCAATTTCTTAAAATAGTAAGTTTTGTTTTAAAAATGAATTATCTTTCTGTTTGTGTTTTTGAGTTCATTTAACTGGCTGGATCCTCATAATATATACATTGTTGGTGGTGTTCATGAGAGTCCATCTGTGTTCTGGCCACGATCCCAGTAAAATATTGGAATAATTCTTAGGGAAGTAAAGGGAAAATAAAGTTGATATGGGAAAATGTTGGAAAAGAATGTTGAGGTCAAAAGAAAGCAGCATATCACCAGAGAGTTTGGCTTTCGTTGTACTTGTCTGATAATACTTTGAAAAATTATAAGTCATATAATTGCATTCTTAAATAATTATTTCAATTAATGCATTCTGGATATTTAATATTGTACTAGAATATAGAATAGATAATAATTAAAATGTATTAATGTTTAATGTGCTGGCATATTAAATATTTGCAAAGTGCTTTGCGTATGTTTTTCTCACAATATGAGCAATGGTCCAGGTGTATTATTGTCCCTATTATAGATTTGAGGAAACTGATTTAATCAGTAACTTACTCAATGCCCCATGTCTCGTGGTTGGTAAATGTCAGAATCCAAGACTCACATCGAAGTGTGTTGGACCTCAGAATCCAAGCCCTTTATGATTATACTAAATAGATAACAAATGGGATATTTCACAATAACAAATGATAACTGGTATTACCTTATTTACCATTCATCATTATTATTTATATAATGGTATAAAATAATACCATTTATTCTTTCCTTTTTAGATTTGACTTTTTATGTGGTTTATTTCCTATCTGTGTTTCTTCACTGCTGTACTCTCCCTCCCCTTTACAGGGAGTAGCATACACATCAGTATATTAAACACAGTAGAAAAGTTTTGTTTAACTTAATATTTGCTGAGTTCACTTGATCTTGAAAGAAGCCTCCTTTTTAATTTAATGCCTACTATTGACTTTTTTTTTTTTTGCAAAATGCTGATAAACAAAAATAAGAATTTAAAAATTACTGTCAAATTGTTCTAGTATTTTTGTTAGAAAACTAATATTTCAGAATTGGTGACCTAAAACTCGTATTGTTTAATTTTAAAAGTTTATGAATTTCAGAATACAGTTACTTAATCTAAGTGTTTGTTACATGATAAACATATTTATGTTAGATATCCTGAAGCTATTTGACTCTGTTCTTCAGTATAAAATGTTGTCCTTGGGTTGTGTGTTTAATTATTGTCTGTTAATTGATAATATTATTTGGAAAGTCACAGAAGTAACAACCCTAAATCTTTCATAAAGCACTGTGAAAATTTAAATGACCACTACATGGTCAGCAATTGTATGTTTTGTTCATAATATATTAGTACCCTCTAGTGCTCACACTTGGCCATGTGCTCCCCAAAACCACCTTAGAGGGGTAAATGTAACATACTGCATTGGACTATCTTAATCAGGCTTAGTTTTAAGTGAAATATTCTATTTATAACATCACCTTTCTGAAAAGACATTCAGAAATTTCCAGTGTTGTTCAAAAGTATTACTGGAACTCCTGTGCTGTAGGGGAAAATGTCTATTCCATCTGTTTTGCTCATAAAAATAAATATTTGAGAATCAAGAACTGAGAAGTCATTAAATTTCTTAAATGATTTGTAGAAATGGATGTAGGACCTAACTAAGTCTTTTGTCTCAAGGTTCAGTATGTGCCATATGCATTGGACTCTGTATTTGATCCAAGAAAGTTTAAATGAAACTGTAAATGTATATGTCTAAAATTCTGGATTTCTTTAGACAGAATCATTTTCTGGAAGAGTAGTACTTCTTCAGAAATATGGAGTGTGGGTTTACAAAACAGCACAACATTATCAGCCAATATACTACAAAGGGAGTACTAGAATTTGATTTACCATATTTAAACATTATTTGTTCAGAAACAAAGGATCCTCTAGACAAACTACCATAAGCAATGAAGGTGTAATTTCATTTGCTTCCCAAAGAGTCATCCAAACCATTGCCACAGAGCTAATACATAGCGTGTAGCTCTTTATAGGTGTAAGACTTTGCCCATTATTTATTATTATTTCAGTTGTTTCATTTTTCTTAAAGACTTGACTTGGTGTCTACACCAAAAGAGTGGATCCACATAACAAAATAATTCTAAGTTTTCTGAATAGAATTCTTAGGTTATTCAAATTTGCAATTAATAAATGCCTTTCTTTATGTACAATTAGTTGTTACAGGGTAGATCACCCAAACCTGACAAGTGGGAACTTCTTCAGCTGGGCAGCGGTGGAGGCATGGTTGAGCAAGTCAGTGGGGACTGTGATGATGAAGATGGTTGCGGGGGATCAGGAAGCGGAGAAGTCAAGAGGACACTGAAGATCACAGACTGTAAGTGTATGATTCTAACATTAATTTTTAAAAAATTTTGAAATATAATTAAAGATATTGTTACCGATGTAAAGAAATAATGACAATGAATTCAAAAACAAGCAAGAGGAATTGGAAATGAAAAATGAATCTTTTTGGTTTTTTTAGGACATACATTCTTGGTTGTTTTGTTTGTTTTTAACTAATGACTTCTAATAAAATGATAGTTTTCTGTGAAAAAAACTAGTAAACAATCACCAGTTCTGAGAAAGTTTGAAAGAGCAATAACTCTTAAGGCATAATTGATACTAATTGTATATTGATACATAACCTGAAACCAGGATGGGTAAGTACTACTTAATAATCAAATTGTGCAATTAAAAAATTATGTCATTATATAAGAAAGTTTTTACTTTATTACACTTCTATCACAGTCAAATTGCAGAGAAATTGGTATATGGTTATTGATCGTGAAAAATACTTGGATTTAATGCTTATGAATTTCCCCTTCCAAAAAAACTCACTAAACATTGATTTTGATTGTATGGATTTGAAACCATTTCTGAACTCATTGCTACCACAAAGGATAGAATTTGCAAATAACAACAAAAAAAAATTACCAAATGGATTTCCCTTCCTGATGATCACATACAAGATGAGGAATATAGGTTCTCCACACTCCACTGTTATCTGCATGCATTTGTTCATGTGAGCAAAACAACAAAGTGACCAACTGAGGAATAATGTAAACGTTGATGTACCTAGAGTAGCTGGTTTCAACTATTCATTTAATCTTGATTATACCAAAGGCTCAGGGGTCACCTTCTGGAAAGGTGCAGTCACATGTAGAGGTTGGTCTGATAGCTTCCCTCAAAATCACACAGAGCTGCTTTGCACCTATTAGACATGCCTTTTGGTGGGAGAAGAATTCATTTACTTTATAATTCTCTCATTGTGAATTAAAAGCACGATAAATGCTTCCAAAATCAATTCCTCATTCCTTCTAAGATCTGGTTTTACAAGCCAAATATATTGGTTTAAAAAATGGAAGCCAAAAGAAATGCAAAATTAAAAAGGCAGTTAACATAATGAAATGTTTTCTCATTGGACACAGTAATACATTTTATTTAACATGGAAAATAAATAGATGAGAAGTGGTGCACTTGAGCAGCCATTGAACAAAAGGCCACAAAATTCTTAGTGTGAGTTAAATATATTCTATTCTTACAGAATGCGATAAAGATGTGTTCTTCTGAGTATTCATACAGCTTCTCAGATTGGTTTCTTCTTTTTTTCTTTCTTTGGTTGTTTAAGTGAAATATAATTAAAGATATTATTATGGATGTAAGGAGATAAAGACAATATTTGGAAATTAGCAAGAGAATTTGGAAATGAAAATTATTTAGGGGATGCATTCTTAGTGGTTTTGTTTATTTTTGACTAGTAACTTTTGATGAAAATTATAGTTTTCTGTGAAAAAAATGCTAGTGAATTATCACCAGTTCTGAGAATGATAAGGTTTTATTCTATTATTTTTTAATTTCCTTAGGCTTTGGGGGAAACAGGTAATGTTTGGTGACCTGAGTAAATTCTTTAGTGGTGATCTGTGAGATTTGGGTGCATCCATCATCTGAGCAGTATACATCGTACTCAATTTGTCGTCTTTTTTCTGTCACCCTCCTCACACTCTTTCTCCCCAATCCCCCAAAGTCCATTGTATCATTCTTATGCCTTTGCATCCTCATAGCTTAGGTCCCACTATGAATGAGAAAATACAATGTTTGGTTTTCTGTTCCTGAGTTACTTCACTTGGAATAGCAGTCTCCAATTTCATCTAGGTTGCTGTGAATACCATTAGTTCATTCCCTTTATGGCTGAATAGTATGCCATGATATATATATATACCACAGTTTCTTTATCCTCTCATTGATTGATGGGCATTTGGGCTGATTCCATATCTTTTCATGAAAATTATAAAGGTTTGAAAGTGGAATAACTCTTAGGGCATAATGGATATGAATTGTATATGAATAAATAACGTGAAGCCAGAATGAGTAAGTACTACTAAATCATGAAACTGTGTCATTAAAAAAATACTATGTCATTATATAAGAAAGTTTTTACTTTATTACATTTTATCGTAGTCAAATAGCAAATTATAATTTAATTATATTGGGTAAAAGAAAATGAAATAGAGTTTTCACTAGAAACAATTTTTTTTTTTTTTTTTTTTTTTTTTTTTACTAAGAGCTAAAATGTCTTCCACTGTATTTAGGAATTATAATACTTATCCATCAGGGTAATATTTAATAATCTTTCATTTTCATCCTATCTAGAGTATTTATTTGTACTATAATTGCATGGCCATCTAAATATTAGTATTTTAGAACATAAAGTTATTACAAAGTAAAGCATTTTTTGTGTGTGAGTGTGTGTGTATAAACAGTATATTTATAGGAAGTTTTTTACTTCATGAAGTTATTTACAAGCTGAAGAACTTGTTATATATTAGTGGGTCACTCTTTTTTGTTTGTTTCACAAAGGAGGTAGAGGCAGTGAAGCATATTCAACTACTACTAGTTTTCTTCACAAAACTATACTTGACAAGTTGACAAAAATTTTTACTTCAAAACCTTGGTTTCAATTACTGCTGAAATGGATAGGCATGGTACAAGCAGCTACCCATCAGAATTTGGGCAATTTAAGAGAGATGATTTTTCAGCAACTCCAGGCAAGCATTTTCTGAAAATCCACATCTGCTCTAAGTGGGTTGCCTATTATGTTTCTACGAGTTTATAACTGTTGCCTTTCAATTTTTAATAAGTGGTTAGAAAACCACTGCGGGGATAGCATGCTGAAGTAAAGAGGGACAAGGAAAGGAGCGAAGTGTAGGTCACATTTCTATTTTTATAAAGCACTCTAGTATTTTGCCCGTTTTGGCCCAGTTTGAATATATTGGTAAAGCAAGTTAAGGCATAGTTTTAGATGGTCTTAATGACTTAAAAATATTGTGATCTAAAAAGTTTAACAAGGTGTCATCTGTGTTAAGAACTTGAAATGCACCACTATTTCTTCGTTACACTTTTGTTTATTCTTTGGAAAAGATGACATAAATAGCACACAGTTCATTTGTTACCATAAAAGGTCTGACTAAAGTTATATATGTGTAGGTATCTACATATAACTATATATAGTTATGAGTATTAATACTAATATTGTATCTTTGAAATTTCATGATTCTGCCCTATTTATGCAAATGGAAAAACTTGGTAAATATTTTGCTAATTATTACTTGAACTGATTTTCTGTGTCTGTTTTTGTTCATGTTTATATCAGATGACAGAGGGGTCTCTATATTTCAATATGCAAAGTTTTACCAACAAAATATTTCTGTACCTTTTAAGTGTCATTTTGTCTTCATCATCAATGTTATCAAATTATTTAACTGTCTTATTGCTTTCTAAATAATTTCTATTTGTAATCCTACTTGTAAATTATAATTAAATGTTAACTAATGTTTCTTATAGAAAGAAGCCATCTATACTATGTAATTTTCACTCTTAAGTAACTGACTTCAGTAGAATGGCTGAAAAATCCCATTAGGAAAATTTGTCTACATTTTCATTCTATGTATTTGGTTCATTTACATAGATATAGATAGTTCACTAGTAACCTGGGGTTGTAGGATTGGAATGGCTTTGAACTTAAAAGTCGCCTCACCCCTTGCCTGAAACCTGCCATTCTTTCACAGTAGCTAACTGATGTAGTTTCTAAACACAACTGGAAAAAATAATTCTCTTCTTTTGGCCACGCAGAACAAATCTAATATTAAAATCTATGCCTCTTGAAATATCTGACTATACTTCTTAGGTCTCTGTTGAAAAACAGAGTGCTACTGAAAACAACTTGCAGCAAAATTAGTCTACATATAATTTTGAGAATTTGTGGTTGCATTGTTTACAATTCTTATGTGATCTTATGATTTAAATCATAATAATTACTTATAAAAAGTAAATAATACATAATCCATGATCAAATTCATTTTGGCAAGGTGGTTCACAGTGATAATCGAGGGAAAATGGATTTGATCACAAGTAGAACCAGACACCAGACACTTTTAAAAAGTAAGGTGGTTTTCAATCTTTGGATTTATTTTGCTGGGCTTCTCATCATTCCACATTCTAAATATTTGAGGATTCCAGAATTCGGTTCTCAAACCTTTTATCATGTCTATTGACAACTAGCCCTTTTCCCACAGATTCCTTACTGAATCATAATTATGATAATGATAAGGTTCCCTGCCGCTGATAGCACTATCCAGTTCATAAAGCATTTCCCAGTGTAATACCTTAGGAGGTAGGAGGTAGGCTTATTGGAACAGAAAGTATCTGACTTAAATATGATTAATTTAGAAATAGTAGGATAATACATAGCAATATTAAATTGCTAGATCTAGAATTTTTGGTTGATTAGTGTAAAATAAATAGAACTGTCGTTTATATTGTGTTTCGGTTTTCTCACTTGGTAACTTTGTATCCGCCTCTAACAAATGTATCCATGTCTGGGTACTAAGAATGACCTTGGAAAGAGAATAGTATATTCTATGCACAGAGAGAAATGAAAATTACACTTTGTTAGCCACTGAAGAATAAGGGAAGCTGATTTATTTCGTAGTGCAAGATTGTAGAATGAGTGAAAATTCTTGGCTTCCTCATATTTATTTTCACCATAAGTCACCTTCACTTCAAAAGTCTCAGGTAGGTGTGGAAGTTGAGGAGACCTTAAAAAGGTGTTACTTTCTTTCCAGAACTAGGAAAACTATGTATTTATTCATATTGTAGATACTATTTTGTAAAATTTTATATAGTTTCATTGATTTTTTTCCTCTCAATATAAATTCAAACATATATGTCTATAAGACTTGGATGCCATTATACTATACTATTCTAGTTTAAAATATGTTTACTGATTATGCATATTCTTTCTAAAATTAAAGTTTCACCAAATTTAATCAAAATATATTCAGTTTACTTTGTAAACTGTTGAAAAATAACCCATTAATATTTTTTCAAATACAAGAAAAATGTACTGAAAATAACTGTTTTTTCAATAAGGCTTATCATTTATCCATTCATACTAAAAATAATCTTTGGAAGGTTCATTAGATTAAAACCTTTGCAAGACATTGAAAGTAATCTTGAGTAATTATTGCACACTTTGATCTACACTTTACAAGTACCTAATTCGAAAGGTCAGATAAAACCCTGCATGATAAAACCATAGAAAAATTCACAGATAAACACTTCCAAATCCAGTTTAATGTTCAAAATTGTAAATACTTTGAAATTACCATCTAGTGCAGTTTTGGTAGTACTGATGAAATTATACTAAAGAGAAATGAAATATATGTCTAAGATAAACATAGTTTAATTAATATGTGATCACTAAATGTTTTTCTGATTATACATTTCCATTTTGGTTTCTAAATAATTGATACTCATCCTGACTGCCTGCTATTTTGTTAACAGTATTGTATAATGGAATGTAGATACCTAATGAATCATATAAAATCATCTTTCATTATTTTGAAAAGTTATGTATTAATATCTTTAAATAGTAGAATTAAAATAAAAGGGCTTGTCCTTGAATGCCTAAGTGATTATTTTCATTGCATTGGCTTAGACTGATGTTAAATCACTGAGGTGAAGAGGGATGATTTATTAATTAAGGCTTAGAGGAGACTCCTAGCTTACATTTCAGATCACTCAGCTGTTCTGTAATATGTTATAACTAAATCTATTCCACGCCAGAGAACATAAAATAAGAAGTTGTGGTCTTTTTTGAACAACACAATGCTAAGTGTAACTATATGATCAATAGAGGAAGTAAAAAAAATTAAAATTCAAGCAAACATTATCAGGTAAATTTTCTCATGACTTAGCCAAAGTCATATAGCTATCAACAAAACCAGAAACAAACCCATTCTTATCTAGGACTATTTTTGATGTCATTTTGTTGTGAATAAACAGAGTGGCTATTGAAATGGTGATATTCTGTCTCGGGATTGATAAAGTGCATCTGGTAGAAACAAATTAGGTATATCTTTGGCTCTTTCGTGACTTCAGTACCTCTAACTGTGTGGAAGTAGTAATTTTCTTATTATTGAACAGAAAATTGAGGACTTACTAAGTAGAAATAATTTTTAAAATGAGTATTTGAGCTGATCCCAGAGCTTCTCAAACTTTCTCATACATACAAATTACCTGGGACTCTGGTTAAAAAGTAGAGTATAATACAGGAAATCTGAGGTGGAGCATTTCTTACCTGCCTACAGATGATATTATTATTCCTTGGTCCATAGGACCACACTATGAAGAGCAAAAATGTACACTTTTTTATTACAGTCTGTATTTGTATGTCTAAAATACTCTTCTATTAAAGCATGATGAAATTTTTTCTTTTTTTATTATACTTTACGTTTTAGGGTACATGTTCACAACGTGCAGGTTTGTTACATGTGTATACATGTGCCATGTTGGTGTGCTGCACCCATTAACTCGTCATTTTCATTAGGTATATCTCCTCATGCTATCCCCCCGTCCCCCACCCCACGACAGGCCCCGGTGTGTGATGTTCCCCTTCCTGTGTCCGTGAGTTCTCATTGTTCAATTCCCACCTATGAGTGAGAACAAGCAGTGTTCGGTTTTTTGTCCTTGCGATAGTTTGCTGAGAATGATTGTTTACAGCTTCATCCATGTCCCTACAAAGGACATGAACTCATCATTTTTTATGGCTGCATAGTATTCCATGGTATATATGTGCCACATTTTCTTAATCCAGTCTATCGTTGTTGGACATTTAGGTTGGTTCCAAGTCTTTGCTATTGTGAATAGTGCCGCAATAAACATACGTGTGCATGTGTCTTTATAGCAGAATGATTTATAATCCTTTGGGTATATACCCAGTAATGGGATGGCTGGGTCAAATGGTATTTCTAGTTCTAGATCCCTGAGGAATCGCCACACTGACTTCCACAATAGTTGAACCAGTTTACAGTCCCACCAACAGTGTAACAGTGTTCCTATTTCTCCACATCCTCTCCAGCACCTGTTGTTTCCTGACTTTTTAATGATGGCCATTCTAACTGGTGTGAGATGGTACCTCATTGTGGTTTTGATTTGCATTTCTCTGATGGCCAGTGATGATGAGCATTTTTTCATGTGTCTTTTGGCTGCATAAATGTCTTCTTTTGAGAAGTGTCTGTTCATATCCTTCACCCACTTGTTGATGGGGTTTTTTTTTTCTTGCAAATTTGTTTGAGTTCATTGTAGATTCTGGATATTAGCCTTTTGTCAGATGAGCAGATTGCAAAAATTTTCTCCCATTGTGTAGGTTGCCTGTTCACTCTGATGGTAGTTTCTTTTGCTGTGCAGAAGCTCCTTAGTTTAATTAGACCCCATTTGTCAATTTTTGCTTTTGTTGCCATTGCTTTTGGTGTTAGGCATGAAGTCCTTGCCCATGCCTGTGTCCTGAATGGTATTGCCTAGGTTTTCTTCTAGGGTTTTTATGGTTTTAGGTCTTAACATTTAAGTCTTTAATCCATCTTAAATTAATTTTTGTATAAGGTGTAAGGAAGGGATCCAGTTTCAGCTTTCTACATATGGCTAACCGGTTTTCCCAGCACCATTTATTAAATAGGGAATCCTTTCCCCATTTCTAGTTTTTGTCAGGTTTGTCAAAGATCAGATAGTTGTAGATATGTGGCATTATTTCTGAGGTCTCTGTTCTTTCCATTGGTCTATATCTCTGTTTTGGTACCAGTACCATGCTGTTTTGGTTACTGTAGCCTTGTAGTATAGTTTGAAGTCAGGTAGCGTGATGCCTCCAGCTTTGTTCTTTTGGCTTAGGATTGACTTGGCGATGCGGGCTCTTTTTTGGTTCCATATGAACTTTAAAGTAGTTTTTTTCCAATTCTGCGAAGAAAGTCACTGGTAGCTTGATGGGGATGGCATTGAATCTATAAATCCAACTTACAAGGGACATGAAGGACCTCTTCAAGGGGAACTACAAAACAATGCTCAATGAAATAAAAGAGGATACAAACAAATGGAAGCACATTCCATGCTCTTGGGTAGGAAGAATCAATATAGTGAAAATGGCCATACTGCCCAAGGTAATTTATAGATGAAATTTTTTGAAACACTGTATATTAGTATTATAAGAAGGCATCATATGATTAAGGACATTTGGAACTGTAACACTTAGGCTGGTAATGGTGGCTGATTCTGTATGAACTTTGGTATCAGTCTCTGATTATTTTTAGCATGAGGTTTACTTCTTAACACCAAAGTAGAACCACGTCCATATTTTTGCAGGGCCTGATGCCCTCAGGTTATACTTTCTTTAAGGATACTTCTATTTTGAAATAGTACCTCTGGTATCTCAGCAGAAATGTTTCATGTTTATCAACTCTTCCAGTTGGTGATGAATGCAGAAGAAATACTGTGCACAATCCCCTACATCACATTATAGGCCAACAGAGATCAATCAGAGTTTTATGTGAGCTCAGAGAAAGAAAAGAAACTATCTAAATGGGGAGCTCAAAAAATACTTCATAGAGGAGACAGAGAAAGGGCAATCTGGAAAAGCAAACCAATATTTGCCTGCAATATTTATGAGAAAGTTGTATTTGAGAGGATGGACTTACAATTTGGTTTCAGCAACTGACAATAGGGAGGAAAAGGTTTCCTGGGAGGAGCAAACATCATGAACAGAGCAAGGGTGTGTTTACAGAGGAACAGAATTATTAAAATTACTTGAAAAAATATTGGAAAGCTGAAAACGTGAAATAAAAATGTTACAATTGATTTTTTTGAATACACGAGAGGAGTTTGTATTTAATTTGCTGGGCAAAGAGGAATGATTAAAGCTCTCCTATGTGGTCATTTTGTTTGTGTGTTCATTTTTACCAGCAATATAGTGAACTACTTAAGATTAAAAAATACACACAATAAAATTAGTATATCTTGAACAAGTAACTTCTCTCCTACCTTGTACCATTTCTGTGCCTAGATTTCCTTAAGACCTGAATAAAAGCAGGACGCTCCGAGTGATTTTGTTGCGAAGATTAAGTGGTTTAATCCATAGTCAGGATTCCAAGACTGTCTTGGAACTCACACTGTCCATTGAAATAAAAGTATTGGATAAAATATGTAAAAGGTAGTTTTTTAAAAATGCTGCTATAAATTAGCAATAAAGGAATATTTGATAAAATTGGGCTAACACGGTGAAACCCTGGCTCTACTAAAAAAATACAAAAAATTAGCTGGGTGCTGTGGTGGGCCCCTGTAGCCCCAGCTACTCGGGAGGCTGAGGCAGGAGAATGGTGTGAACCCGGGCGTCAGAGCAACTTCCGCCTCCCGGGCTCAAGCAATTGTCATGCCTCAGCCTCCAGAGTAGCTGAGATTACAGGCATGTGCTACCACACCCAGCTAATTTTTGTATTTTTTGTACTTTTAGTAGAGACGGGGTTTTACCGTGTTGGCTAGGCTGGTTTTGAACTCCTGACCTCAAGTGATCCACCTGCCTCAGCCTCCCAAAGTGCTGGGATTACAGGCATGAGCCACCATACCCAGCCCTCATTTCCTTTTACCAAAGTATAGTATTCTAATTTATGAATACATAACTCACTTATGTATGTATTTTGTTGATGAATATTGGAGTTGATATCAATCAGTGGCATTTGGTACGATATGAACAATGTTGTTCTAAACCATCTGGAAAGTATCTCTTGATATACATGTGCAAGAGTATACAGGATATCTTAGAAGTAGCAGGGCAGTGCCACAAAACAAAAGATTATGTTCAGCTTTACTAGGTATGTGAGCCTGCTTTGCAAAGCAATTGTACCAATTCATATTCTCACTAAAAATGATGACAGTTTCTACTGCTCCCCATCTTTGTAGACATTTTTCTTCATGTTCACTGATTTTTCATATTCATCTAAGGGATAGAAGCAAAACAAGTATTAACTTCTATTTCCCTGATAATTAATTGAATTTCACTTTTTAAACAAGTATATGACAAATTTTTGCTTCCTTATCTGAAATTTCAGAAGAAAGAAATTTAGCCCTTTCCCCAGTATTACTTTTTTGTATTGTTATAAAGAAGTATCTAAGGCTGGATAATTTATGAAGTAAGGAGGTTCATTTTGGCTCAAGTTTCTGCAGGCTGTGTGAGAAGCCTGATGCAAAGATCTGCTCAACTCCTGGTGAGGCCTCAGGAAGCTTACAAACTGGTGGGAGACAAAGGGAGAGCCAGTGTATCACATGGAGAGAAGAGGATGGGAGCAGGTGCCACATTCTTTTAAACAACCAGATCTCTCATGCATTCAGAGCTAGAATTTACTCATTATCATATGGAGGGCACCAAGCCATTCATGAGGAATCCTTCCCCATGACCCAAACACCTCCCACCAGGCCCCAGCTCCAACACTGAGAATCACATTTCAACATGAGATTCAAACATCCAAACTATGTCACCCCTTTCTTTCAGGTTATTGTTTTTTCTTTGGCAGATACTATCAATACAAAAGTCAATTTCAGTGATGCATTACCTCTTTTGGTTGTGACCTCAGGAAAGGAAGGATAGATTCTTGAATTTCTTTTTTTTTTTATTGAACCAGTTTTCAAGATAATAAATTGATTCCCTCGCTTTCTCAGAAGATGACCAATTCCTTTATATATGTTTAAATGTCGTCATGAACTCAGTTTTAAAAACATTTGTAATTCTTATTTTTATTGAAGTTCATACTGTCTCACATTTTGCCAGCTGGTACCTTTTCCATTTGCCTTTGAGTCCTTTGAGATGATCCTTAAAATACTTACTAGTTTCTTTGCCATCTGGTGTACTTAGATGTACTGAGCTCAGCTTATCCATTGTCACAAACCTGGAATGAGCCATTTTTACATGAGACTTTATTTGTTTTACTGGGAAATGTCATTTCATGACTGCAATCTGAGCACTAATGATGGCTCTTAGAAACATAGGTGATCATTAAAATATTTCATAATTACTCATTTTATTCCACATTAAATATACCACATTATCTGAATAATAATACTAAAACTGCCCCTACCCATTATGATTACTAAAATTAGCTAAACATTTTTGTATGTATTGTCTATTTTCTCTCTCCATTCTATGGTTATACTAGCGATAGAGACAGATAGTGTCAGGTCACATATCATATCTGCCACTTAGCTCTTATTTATTGTAACTATATAATGCTCACTATTCGCTTTTATATCAATATCTCTCTAGTATATTCCTTATAAAGGACTCATGGGGACAATATTTTACAAGTTCTTTTATGGTGATGAGACTTTGTGTCCTTTAGTCTTAAAAATTAATTTTGTTCAATACAAAAATGTTGGCTCACATGTCCTTTCCTTCCATTTTTTTCAATAAGCTCTGCATTTTCTGGTAGAATGCATTAGTGGCAAAAATTATAGTGATAATCTATTTTTCTTTCCATTATTAGCCCCTTGCTTTTTTCCCCTCAGTGCCCAATGATTTGTTTTTTCTTTTAAAGTACAGTAAGTTTACTAGAATATATTTTGTGTTGGTAGCTCTGAGTTGATATTCTCAGTTGCATAGTGTACTTTTTCAATATGTAATTTAAAATATTTTTCTAGGAGGCTTTTATTGAATTATGGTTTTAATAATTTGTTGTCTTCTTTTAACTTTCTTCCTCAAGAGCACCTATTATTCGTTTGTTGAATTTTCTTTGTCTTCAGCATTTTCCTAAACCTTTTTGATCTTCGCTAAAATTCTTTTGGATTAGAAAAATTCACCTCTTTACCTTCTGTTTCTCTTAAGATACTATTAGTGGTGCTTTTTTGCTTTTGCATTTCTGCACGTTGTATTTATTTTTGAAGGAATTTGCATTCTTCTATTTTTTTTAAGATCTCTAACTTCTTTCCTGAAATTTTCCAATTCTAGTTTGTTATTTCTTCGTGTCTTGTATCCCATGCTTACTGCCTTTTAGCTTGCTTTGAAGTGCTAGCTCTCATTTTAGTCTGTTTTTGAACATCTTGATTGTGTGCTTACTATGTTTGCAGAGATCATAACAGAATATGCAATATTTATGGTGATAATTTCTTGTGAGGTTTGATCTCAAAACATTTGTTGCTTATTTTTATGTTAATATAAATTCCCTTCATTTTTAGAATAAAGCTTTGTTTCAATAGCTTTTTCTAAATCTACTGAGTTCCCTGTTCTGTTCTCGTCACGTAGTGTTAAAAAATATGGTGGCTTGTTTTCTAAAATTTCTGGTCTTTTTCTCTCCCCAGTGATTATTCATATCTTCTCTTTCTTAACTTTCTGTTATTCTTGTCTCACTATTTTTTTTCCACTTTCAGCAGTTACTCTTGTATGTGGAATCCCCTCATCCTGAATGGTAAGAAAACTTGCCAGATTTTTAGCTTCAAGAGTTCAGCAGGTTTCAGAGACTCTGTTTCCTTTAGCCTTATAACAGAGCCCTTGCATCCACCCATTATTAGTGTGGGCATAAATGTTGACAGTTCTCTGCTGTTTTCAAATTGATTTTCAATAAATCTTTGTGGGTTCTGTTGTTTTCATGGCTTTAACTTGCTGCATTGCTTCCCTCTGTTTCTTCTGCACACATGCTGATAGTGTGTAGATTAGCCATTGGTGGTGTACTCTCTCTCATTTCTGCTTTGAGGTTAATGAGGATGACATTTTCACTGAGTTTTGTTTTATTTAATTGGCAAAAACCATAATTACTTTTGCACCAGTCTAATAAATGTTATCCATGTGATTTTAATTTTGCTATCAAGTTAGTCTTTTCATTTTATGTAAGGATTTCTGAATGTCCCAAAGCTATGCTGCAACCACCACTGCTATCTTACCTGAATTTCCCAATCGTTTTCATTTCATAAGTAAATAAAATACAGCATAATAGATGACACCTTGATGCTCTTCCTTTTTGATCCTTTCCCCCGATTTACATATATATGTGTGTATATATATTGTAATTATATAAAATTACTATTTTTAATATTAAACAGCAGTGTTTTTAAAATTTATATGCCTCCAATTTGTCTTTCTGCTGATAAAATAGACTTCATTATAATTGATGTATGAATATACCACAATGTATTATCTATTATTTCCAACTGTAATGAACAATGCTACAAGCAAGCCTCTCTGTGCATGAGTATGTATTCCATTAGGTTGCAAAACTAATCTTCAAAGTGATTATATTAATTCATACTTGTACCAGCACTCCAAGTAGACTATTTTTGGATTTGTACCATAATTTCATATCGTCAGTTTTTAATTTTGCTGAATTTATAAAATGTAAATGGTAAATATCTTTGTGTATATGAAAGAAATTGCAACAAATGGAATGAAATAGGCAAGGAGGATGTTCATTATTCAAGGCAATTACAACAGGGGAAAGAGAGAGAACTCTCCACTGAACCAAAAGATGAGATAGTTTTATGCACGTGGGAGAGCTAGTGAAAAAGTATTGGGCTGGTCTTAAGAGTGAGCTTGGTCAATGGAATTAGGTCATATGTGTTTGCTAATTGGTATTTATGAAAGTTAGGCTGCTTCCCTGACATAGAGACTGGGAGATAGGGGTTCTGTCTTGATGACTACATCTTACAAAGATGGCTCCTTGAAAAAGAGAATCCTGGCTTTTAAAACAGGCAAGAAACTGGAAGATTTACATCTCAAATGGGAAGAGAAAGAATTTACAATTACAAATGTTCTAAAGTTAAGTGCACTAAGAAAAAGAAGTTAGGGGCTTATATTAGGAAGAAACATGTTTAAAATTTAGTCAACATAAAGGAAATGAAAAAACTGATTCTGGTGAGGTTTATCATTACTTTCCGTTTAATGACCATTTTGTGTTTCCTCTTTTGTGAATTTATTCCCCTCCCCTTTTCATATTTTATCACTTGGTTGAGTTAAAGTATCTCATTATATACCTAACTAGTATTTTCTCAGCTTATGAGTTGTGAGAAATCTCACTGTTTCTGGTGTGACTTTTAAAGAGGTATCCCACCTATATACTTATAAATTACAGTCTAGAAAGGGAAATAGGTGTATCAGTAAATACATTAAAATGAACTGTAAAAAATACATAAAATTGAGAAATATGAGGAATAAAGAATACATAAATAGTAGAGAATGATCCATTATATGGGGATTTTCTTAAGAATATCATCTTAGAAGTTATAGCTGAGCTGAGTTTCAATAGAGGACCAAAGATAATCAGATGGAGAGTGGACGAAAATTCATGACAGACAAAGCATTTACCAAAGTACAGATGTTTCAAGTATCAGTGTTTTCAGGGAAGCTCAATGTTTGCACTCTTCCTGGAGCACCACTTTTGAGGAAGGAATGATAGACAAGGGTGAGAAAGCAGTCGGTGGCCTCTACAATGCAGAAGCCTACATAATTGTCCTATAGAGCCGTTTAGACTTACTCTGAAAAGAATGGATTTATTCAACTGCAAAATCTACAAAGGAAAATTCATACATTCAAAACACAATGCCCAAGTAATACAAGCAGTTCCAGTGATGTTTAGATAACAGTTAGCTCTAGGTCTTCATTCAATAAGTCTAAAAATAAACCTGTCAACTTTCCTCTCAACTCTTTTTCAGTTGTTCCTTTTTTTTTTTTTTTTTTTTTTTTTGTTTGTTTGTTTTTTGACAACACTGACTCACCATCCTCCAAGACAGAAACTCAGGAGTCATCTTGTGTTCCTCCTCTCCCTTCACTCCCCGCATTTAATAAGACCCATTGCCTTTACTTCTAAATTTCTTTTCTTTCACATCCCCACTGCTACTATCTTAGATTAATTCCTCAACATCTCTTGCCCAAATCGGTCTTATAATATCACATTGGTCTCTCTGCTTCTGTATTGCCCATCTCTACACTCTTGGTGAAATACTATTTTAAAACTGATTGTTTTTTGCTGAGATATAGAAACTCCAGCCATCATGTAATCTTTTTAGGCAGAGCGGTCGTCTAAGGAGAGGAGGCTGGTTTGGTATCAAAACTTATGAACTGTTGAACAATAGCTTTTAGTTATTTGCCATTTCAGACAGCCAATTTCAATTATTCTGAAGGCACCCAGATGCTTTTGACCAAACTAAACTCTTTCATTTTCTCCCATATCTCAGTGAAATGAGTGTGGTGCTCACGTGTTCTATGATTTTGAAGGCACATACTTCAAAACCCAGAAGACTGTTATAGCTACTGTGCTGGTGATTTGCCTATTTTGTCACAGATCTGAGCCTCCTGTTCTGTAAATTGTGCTTACGTAAACTACATTTCCCAGCCTCTCTACTAAATCCCTCAGCTGCATGAAACGTATAAGTTACATTTCCCTGATTCTCCTTCCGGGTATTATACTTTTATTTTTCTCTGCCAATGGAAAGTCCTAAAAGGAGATTAAAAGAGGGAGAGGGGAAAGCACTTCCTCTGGTTTTGTTTCTGCTGGCATTACATCCAAGCAGAGGGTCACTCCCCAGCCTCCAGACATGTTTAGCTCTTATATTAGCAGCTAGGATAAACCCGTTGAAGGTAGGTACCAGCTAACTTTACCTCCATCGCTAGTCTGAGTGCCAGCAATTTGGGGCGGGGACTCAGGTATGAGCATCACCTTGGAACGGCAACATTCTCATTGTCCATTTGAGAAGCATACTTCTCTTCCAAATCCCTAGATGCTGGTTATCCTATCTCTTCCATTTCTTAAAAACTAGAATTGCTGCTCTATGTAATCACTAATACCAATGTTCTTTTTTTTTTTTGAGATAGAGTCTAGCTCTGTTGCCCAGGCTGGAGTGCAGTGGCGCAATCTCAGCTCACTGCAAGCTCTGCTTCCCGGGTTCACGCCATTCTCCTGCCTCAGCCTCCCAAGTAGCTGGGACTACAGGCACCCGCCACCACGCCCTGCTAATTTTTTGTATTTTCAGTAGAGACGGGGTTTCACCGTGTTAGCCGGGATGGTCTCTATCTCCTGACCTCGTGATCCACCCGCCTCGGCCTCCCAAAGTGCTGGGATTACAGGCGTGAGCCACGCGCCCAGCCCCGATGTTCTTTTTTTAATTGAGACGAGTCTTGTCCTGTCACCCAGGCTGGAGTACAATGGCCCAATCTCGGTTCACTGCAACCTCTGCCTCCTGGGTTCAAGCGATTCTCCTGCTTCAGCTTCCAGAGTAGCTGAGATTACAGGTGCACACTGCCACACTGGACTAATTTTTGTATTTTTACTAAATACAAAAGATGCGCTTTCACCATGTTGGTCAGGCTGTTCTCAAACTCCTGACCTGAAGCGATCCGCTTGCCTCAGCCTCCCAAAGTGCTGGGATTATAGGCGTGAAAATATCTATGTTCTTTTACATCCTATTTTTGCTTTATTAACTCTGAAAGGTCTATATACCAATTCCTGTATTAAATTATATCTAAAATGGTTCCTGTTTTCTTGGCTGGACCTATCTGATATAGCTGTTGTTAACTGTGTAAAGTTAGACCAAAACATAATCATCTGAAAACCAATAAGACCCCCCTTCTAGTTTTTGGGTGCAGGGGGATGGGTGCAGGGAGTAAAACTATTACAATTTTCTATAGGTTTATATTATACTGTGTAGGATAACATCTGTTTTAGCATTTCCTCCCAAATTCCAGAGGAAGGTAATCACATAGAAAATTAGATAAAGTAAGCCATTGAACAGAGAGCAAGGGAAAATAGATGTCTTCTGGGTGAGAAATTCCCTGGAAAATCATCCCTGGAACCATTAAGTCTTTGATGAAATTTGGCATTGTGCCTGGTTCAACTGGGTTGATTTGAAGCTCTGAGTGTCGGTGAGATTACTACATAAAACTATCTCTCTGAAGACTGACTAACTGACTAATTGGGTCTTCATGAAGCCAACTCTACAGAACAGGGGAAAGGTTGAGGCAAGGCAATTAATTCATAAATGAATAATAAAAAAGAAAATGGGACTGACAAGAAGAAGACACAGGATGCCATTGGTTTTTGAACACAAATTCCAAGTCTCTCTCCTTCGCTATTACTAATTTCAGGTCATCCTAGACTTGGAATATTTGAAATAACTCTGTAGGATATTGTCAAGCGTCTCTTCAACATCCTGCATATCCACTAGTTTTATACTTCTAAAGTAGGTTCTATTTCTGCACCCAGCACCAAAACCTTTATTAGTTTCGGTGTCTCACTCAAAAGTATTTTTTTATGAATTGTACTAACCATAATAGTTGTAAAATTGTCTAGGGAAAGTCAGGAAGCATCTTTTTATCTGTCTATATGCCACAGAATTATTTTTGATCATGGAGTATATAACCTGCCTCAGAATCACATTGGATTAATCTCTGTGCTTGTTTAAACACAGAGTATAGAGTTCTAGCCAGAAATACTGAATCAACATTTCCAGTGGCAGATCCCAGAAATGGATATTTAACAAGCATACTAAATAATAACTATTTCCAATAAAGCTTCAGAACAACTGCCTCACAGTCCCTGCCACAGTGCCTCCAAACATGAGGCATTTAATGAATGTGTTCTGAAGTGCAAGAATGCATGCATGTAATCCACACATCTCTAAGATACATCTTAATTAACATTAAAAACCAGATTTTCTAATGAATTGAAAATATTGAGATTAATTTTAGCCAAGAATATTATTCAGAAACCAAAATAATAAGTGTGTATATGCAAAAGATCAAAGCTGAGTTAAAATACAGAGTAAATTTGATAAGTATAGTTTTCTTCAATTATTGGTACTTGTGAATTACATGAATAACTCTTTCACATTTTCACTTAGTGGAGACCTGACTAGAATATTTTGCATTAGTTTAATGTGTAATTTTGTGTGAAAATTAATAATCCAAAAGTAATTATTAAGTGCTAATTGTTAAGCTGAAGTATAAAGCACTGAATTTAAGAGTATAATTTTCTAGATTAACATAACAATTTTGCAGAAGATACATTAATACAATAGGTATTGCTTGTGGATAGTTTTTATTGATTGTTTGACTTCCTTTAATTTCCTTATAATTTTAATGTTTTATGCTAATTTTTAAGAATATAAATATATTTACCTATTAAGTAATATAAAGCTATATATAATATATATAATATATAGCTATATATATGTGTGTATATATAATATATACATATATATAAAATATACATATATAAAATATATACATATATAAAAATATATATATACACATATATACATATACAAAATATATATACATATATACATATATACAAAATATATATGTATATACATATATAATATATATATACATATATACATATATATAAAATATATATACATATATATAAAAAAACTAAATGTAGTTCTCTGGTTATGTTTACAAAATAGTATGGATTTTGTATCTATTTTGTCATAATTATTGTTCCATACCTTTATGTTATGAGTATATTCTAAGGAATCCTGTTTTTTCCCTGAAGTCTAAACTGCATTATGATGCTCATATAAGAACATTGTACTAATTTAATACAAATTTTGCAATTCAAATTAGAGTCACTAACAGCTTCTTTATAGTTCCAACATCATGGTTATTTTTCGTTTGAAATGCCCCTTATCTCCACATTCATCCATCCATTTATTCATCTATCCATTCATTTATTCATTCAACAAATTATTAATTGGTACCTAATTGGTGCTAGTCACCATACATATTTCTGCCTCTGGGGGCTGAAGAAGAGTAATCAGGGAAAATTACAATGCAGTGTGAAAGGTTTTATTTGGGAAAAGCAGGTCTTGTGGGAACACACAGGAAAGTATCTCAGTCTTAGGGATAACATGAAGGCTTCTCAAAGGAATTAAAACATCATCTGACACCTGAAGAAGCAGTTATTAATATGGTTATGGATAGCCAGGGGAGCAATCACTACAAAAACATGAGGCAGAAACAGAAACCTAAGAATTAGAGAATGCTGGGGATTATTGGGATCTACATGAAGTTCCAGAATGTTGTTATATACAATGTAGGCTGGGGACTGGCATGAGCCAACTCATGTATTAAAACCTTTCAAATTACAGTGTCAAGAATGTATGTGGTGACAAAAGTTAAGGGCCTCTCACAGAAATCCAGACAAATAAGTTGATGACATAAATGACAATTGAATACTTTTTTTCTGTGGTGATTTCTGCACCTCTTGAAATGAACTTGGTCACTCCCTCATCTGCTAACTTTAGCACTTGTGTGTGTGTGTTTATAAAATTATATGTATTATACATAATATATATAGTTACAGTGAATTTAGCTTATTTTTTCATAGGCTATGTGCTTCTAAAAAATCATCCCCGTATTCGTCATTACATTCTTGGGATCAAATATACTGCATGAAAAAAGATGCTCAGAAAAGTCTATATTAAGTTAATGTATGAATATATGAAAGAGTGAAGGAAAGTGTTTTGAAACCATCATAGGGAATATAATAAGATAAAATTACACTAGAATGAAATGAAACTGATAAGAATAAAAGTGATGGGGCTGGGCATGGTGGCTCACGCCTGTAATCCCAGCACTTCAGGAGTCCGAGGCGGGCAGATCACCTGAGGTCAAGAGTTTGAGACTAGCCTGGCCAGCATGGTGAAACCCTATCTCTAGTAAAAATACAAAACTCAGCCAGGCATGGTGATACATGCCTGTAGTCCCAGCTACTCAGGAGACTGATGCAGGAGAATAGCTTGAACCTGGGAGGTGGAGGTTGCAGTAAGCTGAGATTGCACCACTGCAGTCCTGCCTGGGTAACAGAGTGAGATTCCATCTCAAAAAAAAAAAAAATAAAAATAATGGAAAGAAATAGGAAAGTCACGACATGTACAGTAAAAATTAATGAGAATTTCTCCTCAGAAAATGGGTTTTTCTTTTCTATTGCATCATCAGGCTGCAAATTTTCTGAACGTTTATGCTCTATTTCCGTTTTAAAAATAAGTTCCAATTCCAAACCATATCTTTGTAAATGAATAAAACTGAATGCTTTTAAGAGTTTCTGGTACCAATTTATTGTGTGTGTTTGTTCTCACACTGCTATGAAAAAATACCTGAGACTGGGTAATTTATGAAGAAAAGAGGTTTAATTGATTCACAGTTCCACATGGCTGGGGAGGCCTCAGAAAGTTACAATCATGGCAGAAGGCACTTCTTCACAGGGTGACAGGAGAATTAGAGATGTGTAGCAAAGGAGGGAAAAGCCCCTCACAAAATGATTAGATCTCCTGAGAACAAACTCACTATCATGAGAGCAGCATGGGGGAACCAGCCCCATGTTTCCGTCACCTCTCATGAGGCCCCTCCCTTAACACATGGGGATTACAGTTTGGATTACAACTCAAAATGAGATTTGGGTGGAGACACAGAGCCAGATCATATCTAGTTTTTAAATAATCTCAAAAGCTATTTGATATATTTATTGAATAACAGTCAATTATAGTGTCTAGTCCCGTTCTGGATATATCCATGTATTAACATATGTAATCTTAAAACTCTATATGATAAGTAATATTGCCAATTTTTGGCACAGATGCATTGAATTCTTTGCCCTGGGTTACATTAGTTTCAGTGAGCATAATGCAGAGCCAAGACCCATGGCCAACAAATAGGACTTCGGCCAAGAATAACATTAGGATTGTCTCTGCAGATTGTGCATAAAAAACTTCATGCTATATTTTAAAATGTTTTGAAATTCTTTTTGTGTATGTGGGTGAAATTGAAAATTGCAGAAGAAACTTAAAGAAATGTATTGTTGGAAACGGTATTTATGAATATTAGTCTAAATACCTGAACAAGTAATTTAAGAACATTAATGTTCACTGATATGCTTCATGTACAGCAAAGATTTCTCTAATTATATTTTTGAGAGGACCATCTATGGAACTTTACACTAAAGTAATAGGCTTCGTGGAGGAAGTACACTGGAAATACATGAAGTAACAAGACCTCTAATTGTGGTTCTCCTGATGTCCAGGATCTTTAACAAGTCTTAGATCTCATTTGCTAACCCTATAAAATCAAGAAATGCTCACAAAATCCATTTCATTTCTCAAATACTATGTTTCAGGAAAGGGCATATTTTAAAATAATGGTTGTTACTTTAAAAGTATTCTGGGTATAATTGATATGCTGAAAGCCATTTTTAGTATAAAAACCCATCAGATAAAGACCACCGGAGAAACTTCCATTGTCAAAGGTAGTTTCATTAGCCCTAACTTGCTGAATCAAAGGATACACCAAGAGAACTGTAAAGTGACTCCATAAGACTGTATTGCTATTGACTGTTTACAGGTTTGTGCTTCTGCTGAATAATTCCAAAGAGGAACTTGAAAAGAGAATAGAATACCCTTGATGAGTGCTCTTATGAGGGAAGGGCTGTTTATCACTTGAGTATCACAGTCTTCTTTCTTCAGGAGTTGAGAAGACTGAATAATGGTGGGAACTCATCAGAAAGGAAGCAATGCTCATTTGTGTGATCTTAGTGTATCACATTAGAAATAATAGTTTTGGTTCTGTTGGGAATATTGCAGTCTGATCTGTATCCAAAATAAGACGTAAGTCTCAGTCTCTCTCTCTCTCTCTCACACACACACACATGCCCTATCCTGAACAGTTAAATTTCCTTCTCGAATGAGTAATGGAATTCGTTTGTAGGGAATGGAATGTAAATAAGGATTTTACATTTTTTTCATAGTTAAGTATGTGCTTTGTTTTATACAAAAAGTCTTACATCTAAGACCCTACAATATTGATTATTCTATCAGAGAAGTGAAAATTAATTGTAGAAGCAGTACTGAGGAGTGTTAACAACTCATTGTAATCCTGTAGACTATAGCAAGTTATATTCCATGATCAATATTTACAACGCTTAAGTATTCACCATTTTCTGGGCATTGATGTATAGTGAGAATTTTTTTATAAAAACAAATTGTGTATGGTTTTTAATGTTGGGAAGGAATAAGCTCAGTTTGCAAATGATATAAAACTTCAAATTCCACAGGGTTTTAAAATGAAATGAGTAAAAGCAATGCCAATGATTGAAGCTGTATAAAATAGACTTCAGGAAGAGAAAGAGATCTAGAAAATAGAACAGAAGTAACAATGTATGAAGAGATATTATACAAATGATGTTTTATGTTTTCTCTTTTGAGTAAAATAAATGGTTTTAAAAGAAACAACAGGAATTGAGCCTAAAAACAATGAAAAAGAAATTGTGATTTTAAAGTTTCTGAAATACAGAAATAGATTTAGGGAGTAGCTTTCAGCATGTTAAAGACTAAGCTAGACTCCTGATAACCCACAAACAAAAGCTTCCAGATCTCACTCTACTGGTCTGAATCATGTGGATTACCAGAGTGCAAGCCTTTCAGAAAAGGTCAACTGTTGTTTATCAAATGGACTTTGTAGCTCAATTTAATTTTACTCATTTTAGTTCAGCATCAGTTTACAACTTAGGACTGAGGAAAAAAAAAAAAAGGATAGTTTTTAATCTCAAACTAGAAGGCCTGTAAGTAGAAGTGCCACATTGTTAGATCCAACAAGGAGGTCCAAACCTTGGGTGATGACATGACCTTCCAGTAACTGAGGGCAAACTTACTGGGATAGCTGTCACCAGGTGAGGGTCAAACTGATTTCGACTGACTTGCATCTCAATGTTGACTATCTTTTCTTCTCTCCAATCATGGTCCTGATAAAAAGCTGCAGAGTCCTACCACTGGGTTTCTAGATGGAGGAGTCTGTCTATTTAGCCCTTCCTTATACCTTATACAAAAATTAACTCAAGATGGATTAAAGACATAAATGTAAAATCCAAAACTATAAAAACCCTAGAAGAAAATCTAGGCAATACCATTCAGGACTTAGGCACTGGCAAAGATATCACGTCGAAAACATCAAAAGCAATTGCAACAAAAGCAAAAATTGGCAAATGGGATTTAGTTAAACTACAGAGCTTCTGCACAGCAAAAGAAACTATCATCAGAGTGAACAGGCAGCCTACAGGATGGGAGACAATTGTTACCATCTATCCATCTGACAAAGTTCTAATGTCCAAAATCTGTAAGAAACTTAAATATACAAGAAAAAAGCAAACAGCACCATTAAAAAGTGGGCAAAAGACATGAACAGACACTTCTTGAAAGACATTTATGTGACCAACAATCACATGAAAAAAAGCTCAACATCACTGATCATTAGAGAAATCCAAATCAAAACCACAATGAGATACCATCTCACGCCAGTCAGAATGGTGATTATTAAAAAGTCAAGAAATAACACATGCTGGCAAGGCTGTGTAGAAATAGAAACGCTTTTACACTGTTGGTGGGAATGTAAATTAGTTCAACCATTGTGTAAGACAGTGTGGCAGTTCCTCAAAGACCTAGAACGAGAAACACCATTTGGCTCAGTAATCTCATTACTAGGTATATACTAAAAGGAATATAAATCATTCTGTTATAAAGATACATGCATGCATATGTTCATTGCAGCACTATTCACAATAGCAAAGACATGGAATCAACCCACCCCATCAATTATAGACTGGATAAAGAAAATGTGGTACATATACACTATGGAATGCTTTGCAGCCATAAAAAGGAACAAGATCATGTCCTTAGCAGGGACATGGATAGAGCTGGAAGCCATTATCCTTAGCAAACTAACACAGGAACAGAGAACCAAACACTGCCTGTTCTCACTTCTAAGTGGGAGCTGAACAATGAGAATACGTGGACAAAGGAAGGGGAACAACATACACTGGAGCCTGTCAGGGGTGGGGTGGAGGGGAGGGAGAGCATTGGGAAAAAATAGGTAATGCATGCTGGGCTTAATACCTAGGTGATGGGTTGATAGGTACAGCAAACCACCGTGGCACGTGTTTACCTATGTAACCAACCTGCACATCCTGTACATGTATCCTGGAACTTAAAAAAGAATTTGCAATCTAACCTTTAAAACCATTGTTAAATATATTTGCGGTTTAAAAATTCACATTCCCCATGACACAAAAATGCATCAGAACATTGTTTTTCTCAGAACGTTGTTCATTTTGTCTTAGTCTACCTATTATTTCAAAGACGGTGTTATAATTACTAAAATATGACAAGACAAATCATTGAAATACAATACTGGCACTTCGAAGATGGACTTGGATACTGCAAATCTTTACATATAAAATAAACTTTGAATTTCTTACCTTTTATTCAATGTTAGCCTTTTAAAAATTTATGATAACAAGGAAAATTAAAACATACAATCCAGTGTCTATGGGTATTTTTTCCAGAAGGTAGTTATAGAAAAGACTTAGAGAAGAGTCATCTTGAAACAGCTGTAAAGGCAAAAAATTATTTTATAATTTGAGAGAGCATAGGTGTTCTTAGTGGGAAAATTAGAAAACCTGTCCTTAGTAATACGTTGAGTTTATTTATTTGATTTAGGCTGTGAACATTTGGAACTGTTACTTGGTGTGTGTTGTTCAGCATTTTAGAAAGTTTTCTTACAAACTTGGTTGAAGATATTTTCTTAATTTAAAATATTTTTATGTATCTATCACTTATTCTTATAATCAATAGCATAAAATATTACAATGGAACAAACAGGAGAAATTTGACAAATAAGATTTCCACTTATAAGAGTATTTCTAGGAAAATGTTTGAAATATCAGTGGCATGCTAAATTTGCAATTTGATAAAACTAACATATTGAAAGAATATATTTGCTTCAAAATATATGGAGAACTTTAAAAAAACACTTATGGTTTTCTTCAATGAAGGTTACTCTAGTTTCTATGTTTATATTTATAATTTTGTATAGAAAGTCTTTTGTTTTGAATTTCTGATGTCCTACACAATCCATGCATAAGATTCTTTAATTGATATTGCTGTATATCTTAAAATATTATCAAGGATTTATTTTCTGATGATGCTAGTTACATTTTTTTCTAAGACAGGACTTCCTATATCCACAAAGCAAGATTTTCTTTTTTTGTCTTTTTTTGTCTTTTTTTTTTTTTTTTTTTTTTTTTTGAAGACAGAGTCTCACTCTTTCACCGAGGCTGGAGTGTAGTGGTGTGATCTTGGCTCACTGCAACCTCCACTTCCCAGGTTCAGGTGATTCTCCTGCCTCAGCCTCCTGAGTGGCTGGGATTCTAGGCCACTCAGGCACGCCCAGCTAATTTTTGTATTTTTAGTAGAAATGGGGTTTCACCATGTTGGACAGGTGGGTTTTGAACTCGTGACCTCAGATGATCCGCCCACCTCAACCTCCCAAAGTGCTGGGATTACAGGCGTGAGCCACCATGCCCAGCTGAAGCAAGATTTTCTATTATAGACTATTTAACTACCAACTTTCCCAAAACTTCACATGTTCACAGTTTCTACCAGAAACTGTTGTTTTTTAAATTCAGAGTCAGCAATATTTACTGATGAATTGTTTTTCTCCATTTTCCTTGGAAGTAGAATGAGAAGAAATGGAATACACATGGAGCAGGAGACACAATAGTAAGAGCTGTCAAAGTATAAAATTTATGAAATATTTTAAGTTTATGGGACTTAGTATTAAGTCCCCCAGTCAGTTATCCTTCATGTACTGTGTAGAAGCTGCTACACAACTACTCTATTCTTCTTAAATATTTTATCAAGACACTTCTCTCCAACTACTTTACTATCAGATGCAAATTTCCTCAACTTTATTCCACAAGATATTCATATCTGCCTCCATTCCTACTCACCCCCTTCGTCTTTTCCTTTTGCTGGGTAATAGCAGTGTCCTATCTCCTGTCAAGGACCACTTTTGTACTCCATGTACCAGGCCCAGTTGCATCCTCAGAGACTTTGCTTTATAAATTGTCCGTTTTTGCTTCTGTATCTTCAAACTCTTCGTGTAATAAATCATGCCCTTTTAGAAAACATGTTGATTATCTCAATCTTCTCCTCTTTTTGAAAAGTCAATAAATATACTACACATACACACACACCCCTATATTCACCTTCCTAAACCTATAATCTCCTCCACTACCCTTTACTACTTTATCCTATCACAGCCACACACTTCCTGAAATAGTTGTATACATTCTGAAATTACTGTTCCTGATATTCTTTTGCTCCTCAATCCGTTTCCCCTTCTCAACTAAAAATGGTGTTGCCAGTCAGCCTGTAGTCACACCTCAATTTTGTATTAGTTGTTCATTTCCCACAATTGACAATGTCAATCTTCAGTTTCTTGAATTATGTTTTTCCTTGACCTATTCCTTTCATTTAGTTACTCATCGGGAATCCTATTAGGTGTTTTCACTTCTCACTCTATATTTTTCCTGAGTGATAGAAGAATCCTCTTTAATGCATAGGTAATTGAGACCTGTATGTCTCTAACCCAAGTGTTTCTTCTGAAACTCACAGACATATATTCATTCACCACATCCATAACTGAGCTCTTCATGCCTGCTACCCTCATCCTGAAACCTGCTTCCTATCTTAATGACCGTTACCATCATTCAATCAATTTCCCAAGAGAGCTTCCTTGTACTACCAACTCTGGATTTCCATTCACACATGCTCCCAAAGCCTACCATTGCCACAGAACCCATTAACCAGATTTTAAATGCCAGTTTGCTTGTTTGTACCTAAAATAGATTGTTAGTTCTGTGTATTTCTGGTTAAATGTAGTATTGCCAGCTCTAAGATGAGTAATAGTATTTAAAACATTCCTAAATGAATAAAAGAATGAACAGTTGGGTAGATGGATCAATGGATGGATGAATGCGTGGACGGATGAGAAGGAGAGTACTTCTGTGTTTATAAAATTGAGAGTGTATTTGGAAGAACAGAATTTCCAGTTTGGAGCAATGGGGTCAAGTTGGGTTGTACAGTTGACCCTAAGGTACATGAAAAAGATGATCCTAAATGAGATCATAGAAATCACAGCCATTTAAGAATCATTATGGTATGAGTCCTAAAATGAAATATTTTAAGGGATTGGTAAAATCACGGGATGACTCACAGTATTAAAAATAGCAAATGAAACATAACCTTTTATATTGACTCTTAGATGAAACTTTAAATTCAGTTTTGAGGGATCTGAGAAGTAGAATCAATTTCGAAAGAGTTCTAGGGGGTAAAATAAGGTGGTAAAAAAGAAGGGAGGATATCTCAGTGTATTGGAAATTTTTCAAGTGCTCATAGTCACAATAAATTTTATGTCTCCCCTGTTCATCTAATGCTTCTTTCATTTAACTTACATGTCACCTTGAAAATATTTTCAGAGAAAGAGCCATTTATAAAAGGAGAGTTCTTCTCATTACTCGAGATACTCTCCTATATGTTGTTTGAAAAGGTTTACTCACTGCTACTGTATTTCTATTGAAACTGGAAATGTGCAACATGATATCTGAAATTATTTCTTCCAATTTCAGCAGTTTAACGCTAGGTTATTAAACAATCTAAAGCAATTAAGATCCATTCCTGTCCTTTTTATTTAAAAAGAAATATCCTATAGTTCTAAAGTTTTTTTAATTAAAAAATTTAGGCAATTATTTTAATTTGACTATACTTGTTAACAATATAAGAAATGCTGTAGCAGTCAAAGCAGCAACAATTAAGTCTCATTACATGTTATCTGTGTCACCACCAAAGCTTTTTTTGGTTAAAGTAATTTCTGCTTATAGATTCAACCAATCTGTAAGACCAGTCCAAAGGGGAAATCCTTTGTTGTCTATATGCTGTGATCAATGAACTGAGTGTGAGTGCAACTAAACTCCTATATGACTCAATCATTAATGGATTTTTTTTCAAAGTAGTATTACCCACATTAAAAACAGAGATCGGCCATTCTCACCTAGGTCATTAAATTTGTTTTCCTGGCCACCTTTGATTTAGCCTGATGTTTTTCCGCTTAGGTGTGTTGATTCTGGGTTTTTAGGAAGTGAAGTCCTTCATGTTGACTGTGGTATGTGAAGACCCTGATATCTCTGCTGCTCTGATCCCATTAAACTTTCAGGTTTTACTGCCATATTGCTTTTGTTCATGTGCAATGTGCCATGAGGACACTCAGTGGGGAGTCTGGCACCTGCCTGAACAAACCCTTTCCCTTTGTTCTTCCTCTTAATGAAATACCTTCTATGAAAATTACTTATTCAAATTTTACTAAATTTTTTTAGAAGTTGGTTTAATAAAGTATTCCTTAGTACCTCTAACAGAAAACCATTTCTTACATTAAAATGCAATGAGCAAAAACCTAGTGTCACTTGTGTGCCACTTCTCACATTCTATAGTATATAATAATTATTTATGTGAACACTCATCTCCCCTTACTAAGACCCTTGATGTAATCAATAGTTACTTTTATTATTATGAGCCAACAAATATTTGCAGAATGTAGAAGACAATATTAAGACATCTAGGCCAGGCTTGGTAGCACACACCTGTATTCCCAGCACTTTGGGAGGCCGAGGAAGGTGGATCACTTGAGGTCAGGAGTTTGAGACCAGCCTGGCCAATATGGTGAAACCCCATCTCTACTAAAAATACAAAAATTAGTTGAGTGTGGTGGCACGCACCTGTAGTCCCAGCTACTGAGGAAGTTGAGGTGGGAGGATCACTTGAGTCCAGGAGACAGAGGTTGCAGTGAGCCAAGGTGAAACCACTGCACTCTAGCCTGGGTGACTGAGTGAGAGACCCTGTTCAAAAGAAAAGAAAGGAAAAGAAAAGACATCTTTGGAGATTCTTAGGCTTGCTGATAAAAGTAATCTTTATGTCATAAAAAAATGTGTGTCTATGTATATTTATTTCTTGTATATATTAAATAGAAAGGCCAAAATTTGGGCCTGGCGTGGTGGCTCACACCTGTGATTCCAGCACTTTGGGAGGCCGAGGAGGGTGGATCACAAGGTCAGGAAATCGAGACCATCCTGGTTAATACGGTGAAACCCTGTCTCTACTAAAAAAAAAAAAAAAAAAAAAAAAAAAAAAAAAAATTGTCCTGCCGTGGTGACGGGCACCTGTATTCCCAGCTACTCGAAAGGCTAAGGCAGGAGAACTGCGTGAACCCGGGAAGCAGGGCTTGCAGTGAGCCGAGATCGCGCCACTGCACTCCAGCCTAGGCGACAGAGCGAGATTCTATCTCAAAAAAAAAAAAAAAAAAAAAAAAAAAAAAAGGCCAAAATTTAAATAACTCATTACTTCATTCATACATTTATCCACCTATACACTATTTAACAACAAAAAAATACTAATCACTTTATTGATCACCTTGCTGGGCATCAGGAATAAAAAACAGATTAGTCAAAAATGCGGTTCTATTCCTCAAGGTTAAAATAGTGTGCAGAAGACAAAAAAATAGCGATGTCATAGAATTTAAAATGTTATCGTGAAGTGCAGAGTACCATTAAAATAACACACTGTGAGACTTCGAAAAGTCCTCCCTTGAACCTTGATTTTTGAGACAAGAGTTTCGCTCTTATAGCCCAGGCTGGAGTGCAGTGGCGCCTTCTCAGCTCATTGCGACCTCTGCCTTCTGGGTTCAAGCAATTCTCCTGTCTCAGCCTCCCGAGTAGCTGGGATTACAGGGATGCGCCACCATGCCCTGCTAAATTTTTCTGTAGTTTTAGTAGAGACAAGGTTTCTCCATGTTGGTCAGGCTGGTCTCAAACTCCCGACCTCAGGTGATCCACCCGCCTTGGCCTCCCAAAGTGCTGGGATTACAGGAGTGAGCCACTGTGCCTGGCCGAACTTTGATTTTTTCATTAGAATTTCTGGAAACATTATTTTATTATATGTTGGCATATTAGTGAAACATAAATTTATTAACCTGTTTTCAGATTTAATGGTGATCCTGTATGTTTGTTTCTGTTTATTGATCTCTAGCTATAGTTATGTTTACATCTATACCATATTATGTATCTATACATATATAAAAGCATCTAAATAGGGCTTGACACCTAATTGGAATTCAGTAAGTGTTTGCTTCTTTTCTGATTCTAGATTATGTCACAATTTAGTAGTGCATTCTAATAAAGTTGAAGAACATTTGAATAGGAGGTAATGATGACATCACTGTGATGCCTACTGCTGTACTCCAGCTATCTAAGAGCTGAATTGCTTGCAGTTTTATCTGCGGTTCTACAGTTGGTGGGCGCCCTTTTGGTAAACCTTTACTGAACTCTTGGTACAGAGGCCACTAGATGGGGCTTGTGGGCTTAGTACTTTATAGTTTAGAAAAGTCACTTAAAAGAATTCAGACTTCTCTTTAACCTGTTCTGTTCTTTGTTGACTGTAACACTGTGAGCAATTACAATTAGAAATCTTTTTATATTAGCAAGTGTGCAACCTAACTATTGACCTTGCAAATATGTGATATTCCTCAAAGAAAAAAAAAATATCTCCCTACAACCAGGCACATTTATCTCTTTAGAGGCTAAATGCTAGACCCTGTTACCAATTTAATAGTAGTTTTCAAACCTGTCTCCTCATAGATACAGAATCTTGGAAGCTGTAGTTCCTACTTTCTAGATTTCAGATTCAATAGTGACTCTGTATGTTTGTTTCTGTTTATCTGTATCTAGCCAGAAACATGCTTTACCATTATCATGAAGTTTGCTACTTACCTATTGCTAATGTTTGTTTTCCTCTAAGACAGTGGTTCTCAAATTTTAATGTGCATCAGAATCACCATATATGGTGAAGGGTTTTTGAAAATATAAATTACTGTCCACAACCCCAGAATTTCTAATTCAGTGAGTCTAGGATGGAGCCGGTGACTCTGAATTACCAAAAAATGCTCAGATGATGATGGCACTGCTTATCCAGAGACTACACCTTAAGGAGTTCTGTTGTATGCAAAGGCTCTCTGTGGATAAATTGCATACCTTTCATGAGACAGCCCTTGTGTCTCAAGACAGCTTCCTGTCACACTGCAACATTCATCTCTCCAGGCACTGAGACTGGGACAAGGATGAGAACTAAGTGGTGGTTTGTGTTTTCTTTGCATTTATGCTCCTAACCACTGGGTACCCAGCACGCTAAGTTAGATAAGGTTCAACCTCAACAACAGACCAGGGGCACATGTCTGCATCGTCTAACAACCAATAGTTAATATGCTCATTTGAAAAAAAATAAATGAAGGGTTTGACCCAAGGCATGAAAGCTTTGGATTCTGATTTTCCTTTGACCCTATGGCTTTTAGATTTCTAAGACCTCCCTTTCCATTTCTCTCCATCTGGCCTCCAACCTTCCCCAGATTCCTAATCCCACCATTTTTGAACCTCCCTCCCGAGTGCCTGGAGCTAGGCCCAGTGGTGCCTCACCTCGTGGCCACATCCAAGCACGTCTCAGCCCCTAGTTTACTGATTTCCAGCACACTACCAGGCACCACTTCACCTTTATTGGAGACCTAGCTGTACACTGCTTCTTTACGTACTGTATCTACAGCTGGATAATTCAATTCTCCATCTATTTATCCCTTCATCAGTCATTAACTACCAATGATGTATCAGGCACTGCTTCACCTGCCACTATGGCTATAGTGGTAAACAAGCCAGACGTGACCTCCCATCTTTTGCTATTTCCGTCATTGTTTTGATCTATCTTTTTGGATTTTGGATACCCTTATTTTTGTTTTGATTGATCTGCCTTTTTGGATTTTGGATACCCCTTGCTGTCACCAGCTTGTTGTTTTGCATCTCAGTTAACTTCTTGGCTTACAGACCCCTGGCTTCTGAAAACCACAAGCTTTCTGGCTTTGACACGGCATCTCAACTTCTATCAGAACATTCTGTTTTCTAGCCCGTTAAGCCAGTCTAACCTCTGGCAACCTGAGCATCTTCCCCTTGCCTGATTTTCTTCGTATCTGTTGGGCTTCTGCATCTTCACTGTTAATGTAATGACAATGCCTTAAATTATGTGGATTATATTTTCAAACGTGTGTTAGCATATCCTATCTCACTTTCCTTATTTCAAATGATTAACCTATCTTGATGGAAAGTTGATCTTTCCAATGATTTCAAATATGTACCTTCATATAATTTTTATATTTTTATGATTATACAAATTACTTACATCTCAACCGTATAAAGCTATTTTTTGCTCTTTTATATTCTAATAACAGAATAGCCGCTAGTATGTTATTTGTGTTCTTCAGAATAACCTCGATCAGATATGCACAGTCTCTGATTAAAATAATTTCTTGCATCCCAGAAGTTTCTGTATTATGTCAGCAAAATTGTGTTTACTTCACAGGCTCTGTCTGATAAATATTTTTTGTGGCCTCCATGTGACAACACTGAATACATGCCTGAACTCAGCCTCCTCTTTTAAACATTCCTACCTTGAAAAGACTAGTGACAAAGTAACAACCACAGTACTATTTAGTTTAAATTAATTACAACAACGCTCAACAAAAATTGGCTTCAATATATCATTATTTTTCTATTTTCTTTCAGTTTAGGCATTACATATAATTAAAGATGCCCCAGTATTCTACTGGCAGAAGTCATTTGCTAATGAAGGGGAGGATTACTGGGAATAGCATAAAAAGTTCAAACCACCAATAAACATTTTTGGAAGCTTGGAGCTGAAAGACTGAAACTATTCTGGCACATGGAAGTGTTTTACCAAGCTCTTAACCTAATTATATTCCTGATATGAGTTAGGCTCAATTTATTCACAAGGGATGCTGCAAAGGGAAGCTTATCATGAATACTAAGGGTAATAGAAACAATTGCTTCAGTGAGCCTAGTACTGTCACAGCATCCGCATCAGAACAGATGGCTCTGCGTTTATTCCAGTCTAGGGATTCAAATTGGCAGTAGTCAAACAAAAATCCTGAAAAGCATGTCAGCAAATGTGGATATGAGTTTTCTTTATTTAAAAAGCCATTCATCTCATTCCACTGAAAATGCCTACAAAACTGGAGGTATTTGCCACTTTGGTTAATTTGCCTATTAGTGCATTCAACTTGTGGCCCATAATTTTAATATATATATATATATATAAAACATATATACATATATACTAGCAGTATAGTAATTTCTGATATATACTATTAACCTCAAGTTACTATATATATACTATTATTAAATTTTTGTATAGTGTTTGTATATTATATATTTATATGCCAGCTCCTTAAAATGTGTTAATATTATATACCAACAGTTGCTAATTCCTTACATTAATATAAGCTATTTTGCATTCTTTGAGTCCAAACTGCTACTAGCATAAGAATTTTAACATTTTCTTTAAAAATAAACTAGTTTAGGCTGGGCACGGTGGCTCACACCTGTAATCCCAGCACTTTGGGAAGCCAAGGTGGGCAGATCACAAGGTCAGGAGATCAAGACCATCCTGGCTAACACGGTGAAACCCCATCTCTACTAAAAATACAAAAAATTAGCCAGGTGTGGTGGCCCTGTAGTCCCAGCTACTCAGGAGGCTGAGGCAGGAGAATCTCTTGAACCCAGGAGGTGGAAGTTGCAGTGAGCCAAGATTGCACCACCGTACTCCAGACTGGGTGACAGAGCGGGACCCTGTCTCAGAAAATAAATGAATAAATAAACTAGTTTACTGTATTTTTAATAAAGTATCCTAACATAGACTATTAGGATTCTTCATTACACCCGAAATGTATTGTGGTCAAATGACTACACTTGTTCATTAGCATCTTTTTCTCCTTACACAATGAGTAATTAATAGTTTCTTTGGGAGTTAAGTAAAAACGAATTGACATTTTTGGGCCAAGAATCCTAAATTAGCTCTGGGGTAAAACAAAAACTCTTACATACTCCTCACCACCTAAAAAAATTTTCAATAAAAAGGAAAAAAATAAAGGATAATATCCTGGTTTATAATCTTGTCAAACTGAAACTATTTCCAGATGAGCATGGCCCTCTTATTCTTTTACAGATGACACAGCTAAGTGCAGACGCCTAAAAGGAAGGGTCTCTGATGACTTTGTTTCCTCAAGATATTTACATAGTTTGAGCTTACTCATGCATTCTGTTACCATGTTAGGTTCAACAGCTAGGCTCTAGCTGAACTAATTTATCGTGGTCTCTCTGTCCACAAGAGTTTGTCAAACTAACAACTCACTATGCTATTGAACTAATAACTTGGTCACAGTGTATCTTTTAACACCTAGAATTCTCTCATCAATGAGTAGACATAGTACTTGCCCATAATCTTCGTAGGCTACTTCTAGCTAAATGATAGATTACTTACACTATAATGTTATATTGCCGAATCTAACATACAAGAAAAATATTCAGGGCCTAGTGGCTTTTTTCAGTTTTATTATATGCTTTTAAAACTTTGATAATTTGTATGATCATAGAACTTTCTGTTCTGGCACATGGGAAGATTGAATTTTTTACAGCAAAGTATTTGTACAGATTAAACAGATAACATTTGACATCATAAAAGGATAACGAAAAATTATAGGTGAATTAACTGAACTTTAGATGGGGAAAGATATCAGCCTAAATTTAAACAAAATTCTATGAATATGATTTACTATGGTTTTTACTGTGGACAAACAATGTAGACTGTGGACTTCGGTTTGAGTCACAAGCCAGGCACTGATGGATTCCACTAATCTCTCAGTTGTGGTGGAATAAACTACTGTAACAAATATGCTCAAATGTTTATTTTTTAGCATTCAAAGCAGGTCTTCTTAATTGGCAGTTTTTCTCCATGTGGTGGTCCAGGATACCCAGCTTATGTGTGAAAACTACCGGTTTGGTGGAAAAGTCCCCACAGTTAACCTGACTTATACCACAGGGCTAAATTCCTTTTGTTTAAGGCTACAGTTTAAATTAGCTTTTTAATTTCATTTTCAATTGTTGAGTTTCTGCACAAGAAATTCCATAATCTTTAAAGTTGCATTTTAAGAAATGGGAAAATAATATCCAATAAAACAAAAGAAAATTGGAAATAAGATCTCACAACAACAATTTAAGCTGAATTTTCTCTTTGTGAATGTGTATGTATTTGTGGAAATAAAGAGCAGAAGTAAATTCTCCAAATGTTAACAGTGGTCACCTTTAAGTATTATGGTTATGGGTGATTTTGCTTTATTAGCACAAACACATTTATTCATTAACCAAAGGGATGATCCTTATTAATCCAACACTTTGAAATAGCTGCATGTAAAATGTTTGTGATAAAGATCACTGAACACAGTAATGAAAAAAAAAAAAAAGCAGCAGTATGGAGATTTTCTCATTTAACTGAGCTTGTTCATTCTCCTAGCTAATTCCTATCCAAAGTGACGATGGAATTTTTATTCTACTTTTTCACAGCTCCAAGTACAGGTGACATTGTTCATGACACCGTTCACCACTAATTTCCCATCTTTCAATTTTCTGGTTAATTTTCTTTCCTTCCTATCCCACTCCTGATGCTGAACCTCTGCATCAGCTGTAAAATGGTTACAGGTGATTTTAATTGTCCTATCACTACTTTCTAATTGTCTACAGTGAGTAGATAGTGCTCTTATAATGAGAAAAAGGTGCATATAAAATACACCTTCAGCTACTAAAATTATATATGAATTGTCTTATTAAACTTATCACCTGTCTACACACCAGTTGCCAAAACAAACAAACCAACCAAAAAATCAATTAATCTCCACTTGCCAAGCCAGCCTGGTTGTGAGCTACTACTTTTTCCTGATAGTCCACAATAGCTATAGCCAGCCTGGCTGTGGGCTACTTCTCTTTCCTGATAGTCCACAATAGCTAGTCTTTAAAATTTTCTTCAATAAGTCCTGACTAGAAGGAGAAAAAAAATTAAAACTACTCACATGATATTGAGATGAGCTCAGATAAGAAGATCCACAACATATAATTTCTTGCTATTAAAGTAAACCCAAACAAGGTACTATCACTTTTAATTTATTCTTAGAATGTAGTTTGTGTTTGGGGAAAATCTGACTAATGAATGAATAAAATCAAGCAAACAAAAAATAAATACAATTTCCCTCTTGGTATGCTAGATAATTCTTTGAATACATGAATCATTGCTATATATCATGCTAAGTGCTATGTAATGTTTTAAAAATCTTAAGATAGTACAATTTTGCTGGGGTAATATTGTTAAGTTTTAATGTTTTAAATGTGCACATGTGGATTGTGTAAATGATAATGTGTACTATTAGGATTTAAAATTAGAAGACTTTTTAAAGTAAAGCCCTAAAAGCAACTGAACAAAGAAAGCAAAACAGATACATAACCTACTAGAAATGAGAGCTCAGATGTCCTGACATCTCAGTTTGATGTTTGTGCATCATTGTATCCCATTGTTTCTCTAAAATGAGAAATCATGCAATGAAAACACAGAAGAAAGCAAAATGGTGAAAAAGAATTTGAGGTGGGCCTTATCCAGTCAATGGATTAAATTAAAATGGAAAGATGCTGTCCTCCATTATGCAAATGTAATAAGAACTTGAACAGAAGATTTAAAGGACAGACAGTAAGGAGGCCCGATGTTGGGTAGGTTTGGGAATCAAGTGGCAGAAATAAAGATGTCAAGGTAAGTTTATGTCTGTTAAAGATGAGAGTATCGAGAGCTGGGTTGGGAAACTAGAACTTTTCCTTCAGTAACACAGCCATTCATTTAACATTTCAAATGATTTTTTGTTTATTTTTTGTTTTTTTTTTTCACCAGGGAATTAATAATCCAAAAGAACAGAGAAATTCAGAGCTAATGGTTTCAGATTATATTATTTGATTAATTTGGAAAGAGGTTTACCTTCCTGATTGTTCCTCCCTTACAGCTATATTTTAACAATTCTATCCAAATTTTGAAGGCATCGAAAAATGTCACCCAGAAGCTATCTGCCCACATCTGGCCAAACAGAAAAACTGACTTTATTAGTAAAAAACTAGATCCATGACTTCAAAAGCAATGTTCAAAATATAATCCATTTTTCAAAGATCAAGTAACCCCACTTTTAAACTGATAACTCAATGTTTTGTTAATGTGAATTGAATTACAAAATTCAAAATGTTAATATTTCTTTATTAAGACATCTGATGGGCATAATGAGTCAATTTAAGTAGATACAAAATGTAAAATTGTTATGCCAAAGTTCTATTTAGTAATTTTTCAAAAATTGATCCATAAACTATATTTTGGTGAGTTTCAGTGTTAAGAAAATTCTGATCGCCGTGAGTATGGGAGGCTGAGGTGGGCAGATCACGAGGTCAGGAGATTGAGACCATCCTGGCTAACACAGTGAAACCCCATCTCTACTAAAAATACAAAAAAAATTAGCCAGGCATGGTGGTGGGTGCCTGTAGTCCCAGCTACTCAGGAGGCTGAGGCAGGAGAATGGCGTGAACACGGGAGGCGGAGCTTGCAGTGAGCCGAGATCGCGCCAGTGCACTCCAGCCTGGGCAACAGAGCCAGACTCCATCTCAAAAAAAAAAAAAAAGTAAACGTTTTAACAGCTACCCTTGATACATCAAGGACATTGAAACAAAGGTGGCAGAAGAAACTATAGTCTCAGTTTACTGTGTATTCCAGAAGAAGTTCTTAACGTGGCTCTAATGTGTTTGTTTTATGATAGATACTAGTGTGTACTTTGTTTTTATTCCAGTTTTAATAGAGATAAAGTTGGTTTATTGAACAGGGTGGAACTGGTAGTGTAAGCAGATAGCAACCTTATTCTTTCCCATGATTCCCCATTACATGTTTTCCCACATAGCCTTTCAAGACACAGTATTGTCTTGATAATAAACAGTATTTTATTTTCGCATTAAAATTCTAGTTCAGTATAATAACTAAGAATGCCTGGTCAGTGTGGTAATAAGCTCTTATGAAGTATAACTTTTTCCTCTGTCAACATGAGCCTGACCCACCCATGGAAGGCTGAGATTGGGATAGGTGGGTGAGGTCAGCTGCTCTTTTTCTTTTTTTATGTAGATACATATGGTAGCTGCACCATTTATTAATCCACTATTTTCTTTTATACTTACAGTGTTGCATTTATTATACCAGTCCTGCATAAGCGTGTCATTCATTAACCATCTAACCATGTACCAATTCAATCCTGATTTAATTGCTAAAATGTTTTAAAATAACATTTGAAATATGGTTAGCAATTTTGAGTCACTTATATATAAATTTTAAGATTAAAAACCCTTGGAAACACTGCTAGAATTTTTATTTTGATTGCAATAAATGTATAGATTAGTTGAAGAATCATACCATATTTATAATAGTAATTCTGTCAAACGTAAATATGGTATATTTCTCAACTTAGGTCTAATTTTGTGGTTTTTCAATTAAGTTTTATGATGCTTTTTATGAAATTTAGGTGCATATTTTGGTGAGATTTGTTCATAGATCTCTTACAACTTTAGTCAATAAGATTGTCATCTTTTTAAATAACATGATGCATTCTGGATAATCCCTTAATAAATATCATTTAGTTTACTAATTTTCTCTTTGACCTTATCTAATAGGGTAGTTTAATCCAACCACTGATACTATTCATTTAAATTATATCTTTAAAAAAAAAAAATTATTGCCAGGTGTGGTGGCTCATGCCTGTAATCCTAGCACTTTGGGAGGCCGAGATGGGCAGATCACGAGGTCAGGAGATCAAGACCATCCTGGCTAACACGGTGAAACCCCATCTCTACTAAAAATACAAAAAATCAGCTGGGCGTGGTGGTGGGTGCCTGTAGTCCCAGCTACTCGGGAGGCTGAGGCAGGAGAATGGCGTGAACCTGGGAGGCGGAGCTTGCAGTGAGCCGGGATGGCGCCACTGCACTCCAGCCTGGGCGACAGAGCAAGACTCTGTCTCAAAAAAAAAAAATTATTAAAGTGTCATCTTAATTATTGTAATTTTATATTGTCTGTTAGATTACCATATAATTATCTCAAATTCATATGGCTCTAATCCTGCCCTTTATTTTATGCGCTGTCTTTTGCTTATGGTATATTATTTATATTGCAAATTCTTCTTTGGTTGGGCTTTTTCTTTTTTCTTTTGAGAAGGCTTCCAGTATGAGATACCATATAATGATCATGTTAGCTTGTTCTAAAACTCCATAAGAAGTCTCTCATTAATTATATATACATAGAATATAAATTTGAATATCAAACTGCTCTAGTTGAAGACCTAATCTCCTTCAAAATCTATTTTAAAAATCTTCTCCAGAGCCAGGAGAGCACACAAAAAACTTTATTTCTATCACTAGAGTTCTTGAGAACTTTAGCCATTGGGTAGATCTTTGAATAGGCAGCTCTCTGAGGGTCTCAGCTTTAGGGAGTAGCCCCCTCTCCATTCCTCACTTCCTACTTCTCCTGAGGCCCAAGCTTTTAGCTTCTGTCTTTGTGTTAAAATTGTCTCCTTAAATAACTAAGAGCAACCCTCCAATCATCTCTTCACTACCTAGACATCCCCATTGAAAGATTAAACATTGGTTGTTCTAGATTTAGTTCTTTTAGGAAACCTGAAGATACTTTTTTGTTGAAAATTTAGCTAGGCCTTTGAAATAATTTTCATTTTATTTGAATTTAGCCTATCTAAGTGTGTGTAATGAGAGAAAGTTTAGATCACCTTAGTCTACCATACTATATGAGGGTATCATTTTTAAGGTATCTGCTCATTCTGAAACTCTATATCTTTATTCTTTTTCTGGTAATTAATATGAAACTGCATACATAATTAATGTATTCAAAGACCACCAAAACTAAACAAAGAAATGTACAAAGCCATGTCTAGTAATGTGCCAGCGTTGGGCAAACATACAACAGTGAAGAAATTCGCTAAGTAATTTGCTGATGAGGCAGAAAACAACAACAGGATTTTTAAATGCTAGAAAGGAGAATTTCATGTCAACTTTGGAAATTAACTACCGGACAGTAGCACCTGCAATAGGACAGAATGAGCCCGTAGGTTTGTACACAGTTAGATGCACTGAGTCCCATTGTTTATTGTTCAAGAATCAGTCCTCAACTTGCTCCAGTAAAAGTCTGACGTGCCAGCATCATTCAATGTCCTGGGACCTTTATCAGCTTCAGTTAGCCAGAACTAATGGCATAACACACAGTTTTTTATTCTGTTTTCTCCTTAGCAAGTCTGTGGGAATTCTTCCTTTTAAGTTAGTAATTTGTATAAAAGTGAAAATACAATAATTTTGATCTTCATGCTAGTAAGGGCATAGATATCACTTACCTGATCTCCAGCTCAAAATATTAATATGAATTCTCTTAAACTTACTAAGATGTACTTTCTCGAGTTATGAACCACTATGAGCAATGCTTCAGTTCTCCAGAGAAGTAAACTAAATGATTATTTTACTCTTATTAAAGTCATACTTTAGAGAATTTTCAAAAGTAAATGCCTCCTTTTCACCAAAATAATAAGAAATGAATTTTTTTTCAACTTCACAGAGCTGAGGCTCTCCAGAGCTCACAGAACCAGAAAATAATCTTCTTATTTGGTTTTAATAATATAAATTTAGCTCCAGCTAAGAGTAAATAAAATAAAACATAAAATAGTTTACCTTCAACTTAACACCCTACATTTTGAGATTGAAAAATTGTTCTACATCATTGTCAATTAGCTTATGACCCTGTGTTGCAACCAAGTTAGAATACGTTGATTGATTCCCATGTAAATGATAATATTGATAGTATTCAATTACTATTAGGTTATCAGTGAACTCTGGGAAAGAATAAACAAAGCAAGCATCATTATTTTCATTTTACAACTGATAAAATAGACAGATACTGAATGCCAAGAGTGATTCAATTAATGGAAAATTTTCAAAGACAAAATGTAATAACAGCTTTGAGCAGTAATGAAATATTAACTTAAAGTTAAATGTAAGTATAAAATCAGATATTATGAAAGCTTTACTGCAAAAACAGGGAACTCAGAGGAAGTTATATTTCAAGACCACAGATCCTAACAGAGTTGCTGCTCAAAATAATACAAGCAGAAAATTGATCTTAAAAATATCATCTGGTTGACATTATCTTCTGAATATTTTATAGATATTATATAATTTTTAATAACTTGTAACCAAGAAGTTGTAAATGTAGATCCCTAATATAGGTTTTCATCTTTTGGGCATTTCAGCTTTGAAATTTGAAAAAGAACCTTAATAAGATTTGAAAATTTGAAAAAGTATCATAATTATCATTGGATATAGCATAATTTCCTGAGACTGCAAGGGAAACCTTAATTAGCAATCATATATGTGTAATATAATATTTGTTTTTTCTAATACATATAATAAGTAAATTTTGACCAGGATGTACATTATATAATAAATAGATTTCTATAATAAAATATATTAGCTAGGATTGGATATTTTGGCATGGGGAATTAAACACAAATGCTTAGTAAGGTTGTAAAAAATATTTACTCTCTTATGGGCAAAAGCATTAAGATATTCAGTGAATTAGATGAGAGGTGTTTTCCAGAAAACCTCAAAATTTGAATTAGAATGCTGGATTTGATTCTAACTCACCACTGACTGCATCGTCAAGGATTGGTAACTTACCCACTTTGGCTTCAATTCACTCCTGTGTAATACAGTGTTTCATTGGTTGTTATGACAATCAGATGAAGAAATGCACATACAAGTATGTTTCAGTGGAAGATCATTATGCCCACATTACCTAAAAATTTACTTCTACTCATGCCTGTAATCCCAGCACTTTGGGAGGCCAAGGCGGGAGGATCACGTGGGGTCAGGAGTTTGAGACCAGCCCGGCCAACATGGCAAAACACCGTCTTTACTAAAAATACAAAAATTAGCCAGGCGTGTCGGTGTGCACCTGCAATTCCAGCTGCTCAGGAGGCTGAGATAGGAGGATCGCTTGAACTCTGGAGGTGGAGGTTGCAGTGAGCCGAGATCGTGCCATTGCACTCCAGCCTAGGTGATGAGCAAAACTCCATCTCAAAAAAAAAAAAAATTACTTCTGAACTCAGCATGTATGAAAACCCTCCATGTAACCTGTTTTTATATGCATAAGTCAGCCTCCAAAATAAGTTAATACATCCACTTTAAGAATGGATTACAGTAGGTTCTTATGTTTGTTGGACTCTTGAAGGGTATATTCCTTCCCTAGTACGTTTTTTAAAACAAATTATTCATTTGCTATCTTTTAACATATGAAATTGTTAAGGCATGTTGATTTGATAGAGTGCTTGCTTCCCCTTGAGAGGACTCAAAAATGCTTTAAATTAATTTTAAATCAAACTATGGTCTCAGTGGACTCAATTTCAACACGTTGTGCCATATGGTAGGGTGAATGAAGTCAATGCTTAAAAACACCCTTTTAGTTACCCTATATTTCCATACTGGATTCCAAAGTTCAAGGTAATTCTTTGCACAATAAAAAGCAATTCCTCTCTCTACCAGAAGGTGGCACTGCACCCCTCACTGTCATTCTGAGGTGGGTGCTGTGAAGAGATTATTCAACAATCTAGAAAGAAGCTGGGCTTTAGAACATTTTATTTGAAATAAAGAGACACATGTGATTAATTTCCTGAAGAATAATTTTACTTTTGTCATTTTGGGGAAAGATGTGCACACTAAGTAAAAATGAACAGCTGTTGAGAATAAAAGGAAAATGCTTCATTTAGAATCTATTAATTTCTATCATCATTGTTCAGTACAATATTCTCAGACTTAACTACTCATGTAAAGCATAGTATGACTAAATATGAAATAAAGTTTTCTTTACTCCCTTCAAGATCTGTTCTACCTTCTAACCACAAACTGTGCCACTGACATTTTATTATTTATTTTTTAACATAGGAATCCCACTAGGGTAACTAATTTCATTCTGAAACCCACTTATTTATATTGTGATATCACAGCACCTACTTTGGCTTTTTTTTTCTCTCTTCTATACCCACCTCAGTCTCATGGGAGTAGATAAATCAATCATTACTGCTGGAATCTCTCCTTTGAGAGAACAGGGCTCTTTAAAAATACTAGTTGCATATATAATATTTAAAAACCTGATTTTTAAAGAATTCCTGAGGCAGTTGAGATAGCCTTCCATATAGTTCCAAATGTATTGTTTGCTGATGGCAGGAGGAAAGAAAGGAGACAGTGAAAAGACTTATTGACAGATGAAAGAGGCTCCAATTGTTTATATTTTAAAAAATAGGAATTCACGTTACTAAAAGCACAAACACTCAATTGTCAGAATCAGGAGTAAAAATTGCATCTTACAAGAGAGAAAGTAAAGGGAAAGGATAAGAAAAAGTGAAGATGCCTTTATTTTATGTATTTATTTATTTTGTACTCTCGATTTTGACTAAATAGTTTTATTCCTATTCACTAAATCCATGACAATAAATGGTATGAAATAAAAGTAAAACCAGATAAAAATACCTATGATGCTCATTGTTTAAATGAATCATTCCACGTTTAATTGAATAGGTTTAATAAGTAAATATGATTGCTGCATAACAGTTATATATAACAGGGGTTTTCACATTTCTTTTTCCTAATTATCATAAAATAAAAATTCAGCAATATAAGTTTAGTTTTTATTTTGAACGTGGAGGAAAAAGAATTGCTTAGTTGATGTATTTGGTGGACTTCCACTTTCTGGTTCAGCATCTAAGAAATTTGTAAATCACCATGCCACCCTACAACAGGTGAAAAGCTAAACAATGGAAAAGTCAACAGTCCTTTTTAGCTCTGTTAGAGAAGTGAGGTCACAAGGCAATCACTGCCCTAAAACTCGGAGAGACAGGCAAGCACAAAACATCACAACTTACTAAAGCAGAAACTCACTTGCTGAAAGCACAACAGGAACTGGGTATAGGGGGAGGATAACCTGATGGATAATTGATGAATTGCTGGAGGCTGAAAACTCCAGGGGCACCTAGTCGTAGAAGGGCCATCACACTTGTGAATTTTACCTTCACGAGCTTTACTAGGTCCCCAAGGTGACTATCTGAGAAAAATCCCTTTATGTTTCCAGCAGGGAGGAGAGAAAAGGAACCATTTAAAAATATGTCAGAACTTTCTGTTCCTCTTAACATGGCCCATCCGCAGGAGAAACTATTTTACCAGACCCAATCTTTTGGGATTTTATTACAGCCTAACCTACCTGGAGGGAGGGAAATACTCAACTCTAGCCAACTCTAGTCTCCCAAGTGGGGCAAGGGAACTATGCAACTCCAGCCACCTCCAGCCGTTCTGTCGCCACCTTAATTGGGGACAATGAGAATGACTGGTGAAGTTCAGAGTCCAGAAGTTCAGGCTCACTAAAAGACTCACCCTAAATATTAGACCGTAGAACAATTCCGTTCCCCCTTCAGCATGCCACTACATTACTGAAGGCCTATTTACTTCAGTTTCTTTTACCCAATACATCATGTCTGCCTTTCCGCGCGCGCGCACACACACACACACACACACACACACACACACACACACACACACACACACAAAAGTTTCAAGAGACTGAACGAGTGTGAGAATCAGAGTCAGATATGGCAGGGTTTTGGAATTATTTGGCCAGGCATCTTTTTTAAAGCTATGATTAATGTGCTAAGAGCTTTAATGGAAATACAAGAACAGAATGGATAATGTAACCAGAGAGGTAGAAATTCCAGGAAAAATTAAAGAAAGTGCTATCAAATAAATGAATAATGCTTTTCAATGGGCTCATTAGTATACAGGAAAGAACTGAGAAAAGAATCTCTGAGCTTGAAGATTTCACAACAGACACTTCCAAAACTGAAAAGCAAAAGAAGGAAAGGAACAGAAGTAACATTGGGAGAAATAATGACTGACAATTTTCCCAAATTCATGTCAGACACCAATTCACAGATCCACGAAGCTCAGAGAACACCAACCAGAACAACTGCTTAAAAAACTACACCCAGGCAGATCATGTACAAGCTTGAGAAAATCAAAGATGAAAAATCTTGAAAGAAGCTTATAAAAAAGCAAAAATAAGAATTACATCTGACTTCTCCTCAGAAACCATGCTAGCAAGAAGAAAGTGGAATAAAATATTCAAAGTATTGAGAGAAAAAAACACCAATGGAGAATTCTCTACTCTATGAAATAATCCTTCAAAAGTAAAGAAGAAACACTTTCGTAGACAAACAATGTTAGTTTGTTGCCAGTGGAACTGCCTTGCAAAAATCTTAAGTGCTTCAGAGAGAAGAAAAAATTATATAGGTCCTAAAATCGTATCTACATAGAGAAAGGAAGAATATCAGAGAATTAATAAATCAAAGTAAAATTTGAAAAAATTATTTTCTTAGTTGCTGTAATACATAATTTCTTCACTATAATAGCAACAATATTTTGGATTCCATATACTTATGCATTATATATGCGTATGTATGCTTATACATAAGTGAAACGAATGATAATGATACAAGAGATAGGAAGGAATTAGGAAGATTTTGTTATAAAGTAATTTCACTGCTTGTGAAGTGATAGTGTTATTTGAAAGTGTATTTGGATTCATTTAAATGTATATTGCAAACTATAACAACCATTTTGAAAAGTAAAAAAAAAAGTATAATCAATAAGCTAAGATAGGAGAGAAAATGAAATCATATGCTCAGTTAAAACCACAAAAGGCAGAAGGTAGAAGAAAACAAAGAACAAGGGCATCAAATGGAAAATTATAACAAATATGGTAGGTTTTACTCCAACTGTATCAATAATTGCCTTAAACCTGAAAAGTTCTAAATATACCAATTAAAAGAGATCATAAGAATAGATGAAAAATCAAGACCTACCTATATGTTGTCTATAAAATACCCACTTTAAAGTATAAAAACACATATAGATTAAAGCAAAAGGATGGCAAAAGATATACCATGAACATAATCAAGAGTAACTGAGATTAGCTATATTAATTTCAGACAGAGTGAGCTTCAGACAGGAAAGTTACTGGAGATAAAAGGAGGCATCATATAGTGATAAAGGGTCAATACTCCAAGAAGATATAGCAATCCTTAATGTGTATGTACCTAATAACAAAGTGTCAAAATACATAAGGCAAATGCTGATAGACATCTCACCATTAAGATATACAGGTGGTATATAAGAATATAAAAAGATGTTCAACATCATATGTGTTAAGAAATTACAAATTTAAAAAAATGAGAAATCATTACACATCTGTAAAAATGGCCAAAATTCACAACACTGACACCACCAAACGCTGGGGAGAATGTGGAGCAGCTGGAACTCTCAATAATTGCTGATGGGAATATAAAATGCTACAACCACTTTGAAAGAGACTTTGTCAGTTTCTTAGAAAACTAAACATACTCTTACCATATGTTCCATCAATTGCACTACCCAAATGAATTAAAAACTTATGTCCATACAGAAAGCAGTACATGGATATTTACAGCAGCTTTCTTCATAATTGACAAAAGTTGGAAGCAACCAAGTTGCCATCTTTTAAGTGAATAAATTAACTGTGGTATATCTAGACAATGGAATATAATTCAGTACTTGTAAGAAGTAAGCTATCAATTTATGAAAAGACACAGGGGAGTATTAAATGCTCTTACTAAAAGAATGAAGCCAGTCTGGAAGGGCTCAAGACTCTGTAATTCTAACTAAAAATGCTCCTCAGCTTCCAAATGGGGTTGCACACTCATTGTAAATTGTAAATATTGTAGGTTGAAAGTGTATTTTTGACTTACGATATTTTTAATGCACAATAAGTTTATCCTGACATAACCCCGTTGTAAGTCACAGAACGTAATGAAGGTGTATTGCTCTTGCACCACAGTAAAATCAAGAAATTACAAATCAAACCATTGTAAATTAGGGGCTGTCTGTATATAATCTGGAAAAGGAAAAATTATGGTGACAGTGAAAAAATTAGTGGTTGCTAAGGGTTAGGAGGTGAAGGGGGTGAATAGGTAGAGGACAAATAATTTTTAAGGCAATGAAGCTATTCTGCATGAAGCTACAGTGGTTGATACTTGTTATTATACATTTGTCAAAACTCAGAGAATGTACAATACCAAGAGCAAACCCTAATGTCAATTGATACTTTGGATGATAATGATGTGTCAATGTTGGTTCATTTATTAAAACAAATATACCACTCTCGCAGGAGAAACTGATAATGGGGAAGCTGTGCGAGTGGGGTTGGGAGTATATAGGAACTCTATACTTTCCATTCAATTTTATTATGAACATATAACTGCTCTAAACGTTTATTAATTAATATATACATATGGAGCTCATTTTTCAAGGAAATTATCCAATATTTTATGGACTAGGTTTAGTAAGTAAAAATAAATGCATGATAACAATGATCATTCCTTTTTTCACATTTCTTTCTTCTAACTGTCTTAAAATTATAAAAATCAATATGAGTTTATTTTTAATTCTAAATGTGGAGAAGAAAAGTAGTTGAAGCATTTAGTAATTATGAAATTAGATGTCTGTTGGAGAGAATAGTGTTTATTAATTTTAGCTGGCTAGGAAATAATTTAAAAAGCTTTCATTTTAGATTAATTTTATTTCTATGCCCAGGTATGGGATTGCAGACTACTGAAATGTAGAACATACTTTACAGCAAATAAGTTTAATACCATTATGTTTGCATGACAAATACACACATTTTTCATTATTACTTTTTAAAAAAATTTGAAATAATTTGAAAAAAATTTACTGAGAATTTATTAAAAACATATTGCTGCCAGGTGCTGTGACTCACGCCTGTAATCCCAGCACTTTGGGAGGCCAAGGTGGGTGGATCACAAGGTCAAGAGTTTGAGACCAGCCTGGCCAACATGGTGAAATCCAATCTCTACCAAAAATAAAAAAATTAGCTGGGTGTGTTGGCAAGTGCCTGTAATCCCAGCTACTCAGGAGGCTGAGGCAGGAGAATCGCTTGAACCTGGATGCCGGAGGTTGCAGTGAGCCGAGGTGGCGCCACTGCACTCCAGACTGGGTGACGGAGCGAGACTCTGTCTGAAAAAAAAAAATAATATATTGCATATTATGCTCAGGTAGAAGTTTCAAGAATATTCTTAATTCAATTTCTGCCTAAAACATTCTACATTGAAATAAAATATTTTCTTTTTCCAATAAAAAGAAGAGAGTTTACTGGTTCATAACTCAAAATGGAATCAAGTAGCATATTTGCATTTATATTATGAAACAATACAAATTCTGAACTCCATATCTCCAGTACTGTGAAAGAGTAACGGTATTTGCTTTATTGTATATATGTAACTAACAGGAAAGAATTCCCAGAGAGTTTCCTATATTGGATAATAGATAAGAGAGAATCCTATATTGGATAATGGATAAGGGAGAATTATTTAACTCCAGATTTGATTAAAATGATAAAAATACCTCTTAAGAATGATTATAGTTAAACTCTGAAATGTAAACTTAAACCATTTTCCTATCATTGTAAACAAATTAATCCGACAGTTATATTCACTGCTATTGGTGTGCTAAGGAATTGTTGACTATCTTTAGGCAGGGTCTAAGTGGCTACACCCATTCACCTCTGCCCCAGAAGTCCTGCATCCTTTCTGATACTTCTGTAATTAAATTACATGTACACTACATTCTCTTTCAAGAGGCTTTTATTGGCCAAGAAGATTAACCACTCCATTCTTTATTCCCATTATAATCCATACAGCTTTTTATTGCACAGGTAATTACGTACTGCTATATTTTTACTTATTTATTTCCTTTTATCCAACTATATACATTTTAAGGGGAAGAGAAATAATATTCTTTTTGAATCTGCAGTGTTTAGTACCATGGTGAACTCAGTGCCTGGCCAATAGCAGAAACTCAACAGTAACTTAATACATCTTTGTTATATGACTGAAAGGAAAGAAGGGAGGAAGAATAATGGAAATTATGATAGTTTATGGAGTCCATTTAAGTACCATTACTTCTTTATGGCAATTTACTCTCATAACAGCCTTATGAAATACAGATTATTATCCTCATTTTACAACTAAAACAAAACAAAAGATGATGATCAGAGAGTTTAAGCACCTTACCTGAATTCACACAGTTCACCCTGTGTGTTTGGGATGCAAATAGTGAGTACCTCTGACTCCAGAGCAACACTCAGGACATGACAATGTTCAGAAGGTGTGTGATGCATGCCATAGGCTCTCCCTCATAAAAACACACTTGATCCTAATACCATCACTGTGGAATAGATATTAGGATCCATTATTTGCAGATGAGAAAGAAAAGTTAAAACAAGTCTCCTGTCTGAGCAATTTAAAAGGTGCCAGGATACAGAGATGGCGTGATTGTAAGTTCAAGGTTCATTCACTGCCACAAACCTGTCTTATAATGCTTTTGCATATTCCCTCACTGAAAAATAGTATCCTCATTCAGAAATTGCATAATGGTCATAGCTAGGTAAGTGTGTTCTGTGAACCTGGAAATCAGTTTCAGTTTGCTGCAGCCTGCAGGTATGCTCAAATGCATCAGAGAGTAGACTAGGAAAAATAAAACTCAAGTGTAAAAGGAATGAGCAGAGGGTGTATATTAGGCTCTTTCTGACCTAGTATCAGCCTCCCCATCAGATTTCCTTCTAATGGTCTTTCTCCAACAACATGGTCTTTCAGGCCTTTTCCTTGTAATCTAAGGTAGAGTGAGAAGGAAAGTGATTTTTTAGGGTCATGATTGAATGGCTAACGGAGCACAAATTCAAAGACTTCTTTTATCAGGAAAAAATAAGGTTATTTTATGGTAATTATCTTTGGAAATTCTAAACCTTAAATCAGAGAAGCATTAGCAGTCAAAGATCTCTGCTGTAGATTTGTGGAGTTTGTATTACATTAAGGATACTTCAGAAAGGCATAAATTAAGACCAGTGATAAGAATTGACAATGAATCTGAAAATCAAGCCACTAAGACCGCAAGGCCCTTCAAGATAAATCAACATTACAATATTCAATATTAAGCTCTATGCATTTTCTCGTACAATAAAATATTTTTGATTTATAATCTAGAGACAGCCAAGAAACGGTGGTGGTAGTTGTTTTTTTTTTTAATTCAGTGTTACATAGGTGCAGTGCCTAAAACTAAACAAGACAAGGCCTAATCAGTATCTGGTATTATAAATTTACAAAAGAGGAGTAAAAAAGAATTAAGCCAAGCCCCGTGCAAAGTGTGTTATCTTTATTAGGTTTATAGTCATTATTTAATTTAACCTTTAAAATAACCCCTTGAGTTAGGAGTATATTGGCTTCAAATAAATTACCAGTATATTGTTCTTATAGTCTGGCAAGTATTTGAATCTCAGATTCAAACCCAAATTTTTTTGGAGGCCAAATCAACTGCTTTTCACAACTACACTGCATTCCCACTCATATGCTTCTACTGACACCACGTATGTAAATGGGTCAGTAGCCATGGTGAGGTTAATGACACAAGAATAAACCACTGATTTAGAATCATAACTGAAGCTAGATGACAAGGCACATGGCAAACATGAAATATCTGGCAAGGTCAGTTTTGATGAACAGTGACTGTAATAAACTCAAATGATACTTCATTTAGAATAAGTTATTTATATATTTAATAAAAATCATTATAGCCTTTAATTACTTAGGTTTATTTGTCATTAACTTTATCCCGGGTTTTCATTGATCTACCCATTCATCTACTCAGCATATACTTACGTGCTCACTGTGTACTAGGACTCAGAAGGGAGCTCTGAGAGTGACCTGAAGAGTGAATAGGGGTTTAAGGAGAGTGTAGCACTATTAACAAGGAGGCGCAGGCCCTTTGGCATGGAACTGCCAAGACTTTCAGGGTCTGAAAGAGAGTCAGTGAGGCAGGAGCTCAGGGAAAAGTGGAAGCACAGTGGAAAACTAATTAAAGTTAATTTTGCTTTTCATTAACATTATCTTCAAAATTTACAATTCTATGTGTAATATTTATTGGGAAAAAAGATGTATCCCATTAAAAAAAGTAATGCTACATGATATTCTAACAATAAAGTACTAAGTATCTGTATAAAATAGTTTGAAAACTTTGAAAAATTAATATCAATTTTACAGCCATTTATGCTTATAGCGCCTGATATTTTATAAGATTTAATTAGAGAGATTATGTTTTATTTTAAAGGTATGTACTTCTTACACAGGAATATGAATAGAAATAAAGATTTCTATGTACAAAAGCACTTAATATATATATTATCTATTTTAAATTTTAATTGAAATGATTTTTTAAGAGTGAAAAGTCTAGGTTTCATTAACTTTTTATTGTTCTATATTTAATCAGCCCTAAAATATAATTACAGCCCTAGAATATAATTACTGTCAAATGAAAGCTTTATTATAATCTAACTGGCCCCACTAAAAATTTTAGTCATGAAGTCTCAGAGAAATTTCACTTTTGTTTGTAAAACTTTTCCTAGGGCCCCTCTGTTCACAATCCAAAGGCAACATTTCTCTAGCTGCTCAGCTATTCTGTTTTCTGCTTTCTAACATGCCAACATCAAAAGCTGTAACTCTGCCCTTTCCTCTTCGTATCCATGTCAGACACAGGGTAACTGGGAGAGCTTTCAATATCAACAGCAGCTCATCTTACTGATAAACGGGCGCAAAGACAGAAGCAGATGGTTTCTAGGCACAGAAAGCAGTGGGTGAAAGTGGTGCACTCCCGTTTCTATCTTCAGAGAGTGTAAAATATTTTACCCTGAATGACATGCTCCTAAGTTAAAATAATATTTATTTGGGTAGGCCTGCTATACAGGAAATGTTAAGATACCAAAAACGGTGCACTGGAAACAATATGAATCGTGCAACAAAGGCGAGTGAACTCTGAAGATGAGGGAAGTGAGTCGCACCACAGACAGCAGTGGGGGATAGCAGCTCTAACAAAGTCTCCACTCCTGCGAAGAGCTCATTCAAGCAACTCCCTTTTAAAGGGTATTCCTAATACCCTTTGGAAGTTTCTTCTTCCCTTCACTCACAATTTCCTTTCTCTGAGGTTCTCAAGGATGTGAAAAAACATAATAAGATAAAAACCTCCAGATCATAAATTTTCTTACAGACTTCATATAGAGGGATATATGATAGATATAGATATAGATATAAATAATATTGACATAAATAAGTGTATCTACATCTGTCTATATCTATAGAACATCTATACCTATCTATATCTTATAACTATATTGATCGCTGTAGATAGATCTAGATATCAAGAAGTAAAAGGGAAGCTGGAAAATACGATTTATATACAAAGATTAAATCTTTGCTCAAATCAGTTGAAGGGCAACCCCGCATGTTTTTTCTTATTAGGGTTTGTTTGAGACAGGGTCTCGCTTTTTCTCCCAGGCTGGAGTGTGGTGGTACAACCTCAGATCATGGCAGCCTCAACCCCCAAGGCTCAAGAGATCCTCCCATCTCTTCCTCCCAAGTAGCCTGAACTTCAGGGCATCGCCATCACATCTTGCTAATTTTTTTTTTTTTTTTTTGTATTTTTGCATTTTTGCTAGATATGGAGTTTTGTCATGTTTCCCAGACTGGTCTCGAACTCCTGGGCTTAAGCGATCCGCCTGCCTCAGCCTCCCAAAGTCCTAGGATTATGGGCATGAGTCACCGAGCCAGGCACCCCATATGTCTTAAGATAAAATCCAGATGTCTTACTGCTTCCCAAACAACTCCGTATGATACCCTACTTCCACCTCTACCACTCTGACTCATTGCATGCCAACAGTAGTACATTGCAGCCATGTGGGCTGCTTTGGATTCTCAACATGCCAAACAAATCCTGGCCTCAAAGTCCTCGCACTTGTTCTTTTCCTATTCCTGGAATTCATGTGCCTGACTCTGGACCTGAGGCTTCTTATCTTTTCAGTCTAAAGTCAAATATTACCTTCTCTGAGGAATCATTTCTGACTTTATCTGAATAATTCAGCCATCCCCCACTATCATAGCACCCTATTATTTTATATCAGAGAAATTATCCCAATCTAAAAATGTCTTGTTACATGTTTGCCTATATATTACCTATTTGTATATGATATGTCTCTCCACACTAAAATGCTACCTTCATGAGAACAGCATCCTTACTAGTGCTACATTCCTGTATATCCTTTAACCTAGGATGGAGCCTGTTACTAAGAAATGTCCAATAAAAATTTCTTCTGTTGATAGGTTGGTTGATACCTCATTGACAGATCATAGATATGCTCCTTATTAATTAATAATACTTCTTTCTTAATGAATGATGATTTCCCCACAGCATTCTAAAGCCCAAATTGATGACTTATAGTTCAGATATTTGAATGACCAAATTAGCTCAAATATTATTCTTGCTTCCATCATGAATGTGGATTAATGTGGACTGATGTGGATTCAATGTAGGCAGACTGGCAGTGAGTAAAATCAGGACATAGACACATTGCTCCCGTCAAGACTCATGTCAAGAGGAGATCACCAGCTGTCTAGCCTTTGAAGCCAATGGGAAGATTACTTATTGGCCTGATGCATTTTCACTTCTGATTCAGAGTGGGCATTCGTACAATCTTTTCAAGTAAATTATAGCTATAAAAGGATCCCAAAAAAATTATTTCTGATAATTTGGGGAGAGTAGGTTACATCTCTATCTCAGAAACAGAGAAATGGTCGCATACTAAAATGACAAGGAAAATGGTGAGTCTGAACCAGGTCTCATTCTATTAATTTCATACTCAAATTGAGACACCATAGAGATAGCAGACACACAGATGATAAGTATTTTTCATAAGCAATATTGATTTTTGTATTTCATTTTTAAAAGTGCTTAGCATTCTGAGGAAGCCAAAAAACACTGTTTGATACTCTTCTATGGAAAAATAATTTGCCACTAACTGACACATCAATGCTACATCAAAGGAAGTTAAAGAGCGCTCAATAGTACTACAGCTAGGGCATGAGGCCCTTTTAGAATTGGATGTTTGTTGTCACATAGGTTATTACTTCTATAAAACATGCATATGTGATCATCACTTGGTTAGGGAGCAGAAAATAATATTTGAAAAGTGCATTTTTCTGTTTTACTGCACGGACCTGTGTCTTTCAGTATCCACAATCAGCAACTTCTAGCCTGACCTACTCAATATAAAAAGATGTGTAAAATATCTGGGGGTTTAATTTATTCCAAAATCACCCCTTATTTAAGTTGGATGCAAAATTAACAAATTAATAGACTTTTCATTTAATTCCAAAATATAAATGTCTCCAGTTATAGAAAATAGTTAATTCTCAATATTTGAGATAAAATTGAATAATAAAAAAATTTTCTTTCATAAAAATTTAAAGTAGTTTCCATCATTGTTGGAAATAAAATATTGACTTGAAATACTGTCTACTTTCAATTAGACTATAATTACAAAGAGAACATTGATCATTATTTTTACAATTTGTGTGTTTGGCTATTTTATAGGTAAATATTAAAGGCCCAATATTCCAACACTGCTAAAGAAAGGTTAGAACTATCCTGGGACTGTCTTCTGTCCACCCAAGAGACTTGCCCCTTTGAAATCAATCAAAAAAGCATTGAAGTTTTATTTTAAAATTCAGGCAGAAATGTTGACACTGCCTATATCAATTTAAACACAATATTTTTTTAAAAAAATAGCCACAAGAAATCCCTCTAGACTACTGTATATAACATTGTGTCTCAGGAATTTCTTTGAGAAAATAGGTACAGGTAAAAGCTTGCAATATATATTTTTTAAAATAAAACTTTAGAGCAAGCTGAGGATTACCCGGATTTTGTTAGTATGTCATGCTGAAAAACACTTACACTTACCTAAGTCTTTGCTCGATGTATTTTCATTGAGAATATGAAGCATAGCCATTCTAACTTTAAATTTGGCCAAGCTTTGTTTTGATTATGTAAGAACATACCACGAAAGGATGACTGTGTACTTTGAATTCGTCTTAATTTTCTTTCTTTTATATTTCCCTTTTTCCAAGTGCCAAATAAAATTCTTCTCACATGTTTTCTTTTAAAACATGAGTTCAGAATAAAATTAAGAGGAAAAAAATCAATCTCAATGAGTGTCTTATTCGCATCTATGAACCCTATTGCACTCTTACTTGATGTGGTTAAGTGACATTTGCTGTCACACAAAACAATTATGGCTATATTACCCTTAATCATAAACATTTGCTAAGCACACATTTTTTTTTCAGTAACTGTGTTAGCCAGAGCTCTTTTGGTGGTAAATGCAAGACATTCAACTCGAATGTACTTAAGGAAAACAGGTAATTATTTGGCTTACATAAAACTACGCAAGGCCTCAGTAAGAGGAACTAGAAAATTGTAACAGTTGAGATTCTCTCTACCTCTCATTTTCTGTTATGTTCCCAACAAATTATCTCAGACTGTTTTTTGACAAGGTTAAAAGCATGATTTCAGACATTATCAGTGCTTATATCCTAATACCTATCTAAAAATTCCAGCCATCAGCTTCATTTTATAAAACTGTGGGGGGGTTTCCAATTGGATTCGATTGGGTCATGTACCCAAAGCTAGACCAGTCATTGTAGCTAAAGAATTAGGTACAATGATTGGACGAGCCCTGGTCAGGTGGCATCATTAAATCAATAACTGTAACTGTGGAGTTAGCTTCATGGGAAAGGATGCTGGCTCCTGTTCTGACCTCAGGGTCAGAGTATGAGAAGTGTATCTAAACTGAAGAATTCAGGACACATTTCCCAGAATAAATTGGAGGAGTGTAGGGAGAGCATCAAACAGACACACAGGCACACACGGGAGGTTATGCCTTCTCTCCCTTCCTATTCTTTCATCTTCCCTATCATTAAGGGTATACTGAACGTCATCATCTCTGGACTTTAGTGAATGCCAATGGTAAAGATCTGACATTGTTTAGTTTATTCACGATCTTTAGTCTGTAAAAGTCTGAGATGCCATTATTTATGCCTTTCACTCTTGAAGAGAAGATATTAATGTTATGGACAAAGATGTAAACTTTACATAAAATGATGGATGAGATGGTTGAAAATTGTATTTCATCAGTTCTAAGTTACAACAGTGACACCTGGTTAAATCTAATATTTGATACATTGCTGTTGGCCGAGGAGCAGCCATGGCACATTGTCACTTCAATTGATGTGCATAGTTGATACTGTAAGTGTTGGGTTCAACTGTCATAGAAGATATCTTTAAAACAGGTTACACTATGGTTCAGCATGAAAACAAAATACATATTGTCTTTGTAGAAAGTTACTAGAACACAGTAGTGATGCATGCATTTGATATTCCTGAAGCAAATATTTAGCATCTGAAGAATGAACTCCATTCCATTTTTTTTTTCTTTTGGAACAAAAACCAAGTGTTTTAGAAGACCTAAGATAGCAGGAATCCCACAAGCAGATGAAGCTATGCTACGTTACCGATTCAGGTACAATGCAACTACAGGTGGGGGAGATTGCTAGATGTCTTGAAAAAGACAAAAGAAATTTAAGAACACAAGAATATTGAATGACTAAATTGTGTGGAATTATTATTAAGATATGTCAAACCTTGCCAGGAATTTTCTTTAGTGTACATAAAAGCAATAATACATCTGACAATCGATGGAGTCTTTGATGTCAACAAAATACAGTAATAAGGGAAATCTATTTTTACTTCATGGAAGTTACTTTGGCAACATTGTGAGGTAGCAGGACTGTTACAATAGTAATCAGATTACTTAAATTTTAATCATTGGTGCTATCACCAACTAATTGTTCTGTCTAGGGAAAGTCAATTAAATACTTAGGTCTTCATTTACACTATAAAGATTTTGGACTAGATTATGTCAGAAGTCAGTCTCAAACATGAAGTGACATGATTCTAGATGAACTAAAGAATGTAAAAGTGATTCATTATTTCTTCATTTTAAGAATGATGGTTTGAAAATACTGTAACTGTAGCTTGGTCGTTAGTAATTTCCAGAGGCCAGTGTAATATTTTTACTTTCAGTTCTGGAATAATTTATCTAGATCACATACCTAATGTTTCCAGTTGAGATAGATTTAGCATGCAAAACAGGCTATGTTTTGTGTTTTTTTAACCTTCAAAGTGTTTGTTATTTTGATTAGTGTTTATACATTCAGACAGATTAGTGAGGCAATAAGTAGAAAATGCTAAAGGACAGCTAACCAAGTGAGTGAGAAGCAAATAGCCACTTACTATAGACTATGGTTATAATTCAAAAGTATGTGAAGCATTATTATTTTGATGTAGTGTTTTTAGACCAAACGTTGTAACTAGAACAGACAAATGGTTACACACTAGCACACTCGAGAATATGGTCATTAAGAACCAAAGATTTTCTAATAAGAGACGGTAATCTTTCTTTCTCAGAGGCCACAGGCAGTTTTAGTGCCCATTTATTGAAAATGTAGTGCAACATTTTAAAAAGTCAAGCACAAACATTTTATTGTATTGGGTTCTTAGGGTCTGAGAACCTGAAGGTCACTTGAGTTTTTATAATCCTTTCACCATCTTTAAGAATGATATAAACTAAATTATCCCACATTCTTTCTACTGGAAAAATGCTGAGAAAAAAATAGACAAATGAATTCCATTATCTCCTAGGATAGTATTTTCTGAAGCTTTTTTTTTTTTTTTTTTTTTTTTTTGAGACAGTCTCGCTGTGTCACTCAGGCTGGAGTGCAATGGTGCAATCTCGGCTCACTGCAAGCTCTGCCTCCCAGGTTCATGCCATTCTCTCGCCTCAGCCTCCCTAGTAGCTGAGACTACAGGCGCCTGCCACCAGGCCCGGCTAATTTTTTGTATTTTTAGTAGAGATGGGGTTTTACCGTGTTAGCCAGGATGGTCTCAATCTCCTGACCTCGGGATCCACCCACCTCGGCCTCCCAAAGTGCTGGGATTACAGGCGTGAGCCACCGTGCCTGGCCTGAAGCATATTTTTTACAATTAGTATCATGTCAACTTTTCAAGAGAACTTATGCTCCTTATTAATTTACAAGAAAAAAATTATAAAATATTAGAACTAGAAGAAAAGCTAACAATCATACAATCAATGTTTGATTTTAGAAATCAAGCAGCGTAGTACAAAAAGCTTAAATAAATATTCACCCCCATAGAACTAGTTGATGACAAACTGGATGTGGAGCCCAGATCTTTTAATTTTTACTTTAATAATTTAATATTTTTCACACTTTTCATTTACTTTAAAACCAAAATAATCTCTAGGAATTGATTATGCCACTCCTTTACCATCCAGTCATTTGACTATTACTTCCAAAAACTTACTAGGAAAAAAATAAAAAATGACAGAAGGAAAATCTCGATGACTCACAGGCAGAATAAATAAAAAGACAATCACATCAATGGTGAATCTCGGTAAAACTGCTGAAATCAAAATCAAAGAGAAAATAATAGAAGCAGCCAGAAATAAAAAGCCTCTTCTTTCTCAAATGAAAAAAAAAAAAAAGCAGTAATAAAACTAATAGATAATTTCTTAATAGTAAAACAAAATTGAAGTCAGAATGCAGTGGTTTAATATCTTTAAAGTGTGAAAGAAAATAACACCTAATCTTAAAGCTCTTGTTATATTAAAATATATTAAAATATCTCTCCAATATGAAATATTGGACAATCAGAAAAGAATGGGAGAGTTTGTTTCTAGAAAACTTATATTAAAGAAAATACTAAAGGGATTGTTCAGGCAGAGGAAAATGATCCTAGTGAGAAACAAGGAAATTCAGGAATAAATAAATGGCAATTGAAAGGATAAATCTGTAAGTAATTGTCCATGAACACTGACTTGCATAAAATCATAGTAATGGCTTATGAGGTTTACCATATATGCCAATCAAATAATTAGAATACAGGCTAGAAAAAATAAATGGTTTTAACTCTTTCTAAGACTCTTGCAATGTCTGGGAAGTGGTAACATTACGAATATTGATTAATGATTGCCTAGAACTAGCCAAACTCCAAAGTTTCATGGTACAGTCCCTCAGACTGCTGAGTCTGCCCGGACTTCAGAAACTAACAGCAAGGAATCAGGGTCCAATTACAAAATTAAAGGGAAAAGTCCGCACAACACTACCCTCTCTTTTGACACCAACTGCAAGTTATGAGAGTTCCCACAACAATTCTGAGTTGATAATTCACTAGAAAAACTTACAGAACTCACTGAAAGCAATTATGCTATATTATGCTCACATTTGTGATTTATCGTAAAGAAAAGATACAGATCCAAAGGAAGAAACACATAGGGCAGAGTCTGGAAGGTTTCCAAACATGAGCTTTCTACCCTTTTCAGAACACATTACCCTCTGGCAACAATGTGTGACAAAACACACAGAATGTTGCCAGTCCAGGAAGCTCATAGGAGCATTGAGACCTAGAGTTTTTTTTGTTTGTGTTTTGTTTTTGTTTGTTTGTTTTAGACGGAGTCTCGCTCTTTCGCCCAGGCTGGAGTGCAGTGGCATGATCTCGGCTCACTGCAATCTCCGCCTCCCAGGTTCAAGCCATTCTCCTGTCTCAGCTTCCCTAGTAGCTGGGACTACAGGTGCCTGCCACCACGCCCGGCTATATTTTTGTATTTTTAGTAGAGACGGGGTTTCACCATGTTAGCTAGGATGGTCTCCATTTCCTGACCTCGTGATCCACCCGCCTTGGACTCCCAAAGTGCTGGGATTACAGGCGTGAGCCACAGTGCCCGGCCCTTTTTTTGTTGTTGTTGAGACAGAGTTTTGCTCTTGTTGCCCAGGCTGAAGAGCAATGGCATGATCTTCGAGACCTAGAGTTTTTATTAGGGTTTCATTACATAGGCATGATTGATTGATTAGTTACCTATTTGGTTTTACTTGGTCTTCCAGGTCTCCATCATGCCCCTCTCTGGAGGTCAAGCTGATGTCACATGGGCTGAGGGGCTCACCAGGAGTCACCTCATTAGCATAAATTATCAGGTGTGGCCCAAGCAGCCCACTATAAATAACAAAGACTCTCCGATCATTCCTGCAAGTCTGAGGGTTTCATTAGAGGTTACTTTCTAGAAAATGGGAACAAAATTCAAACCTCTCTTTGGGCAAGGACAAATTCTTTACTACAGAGGGCACATTCTGGGCTTTTGGCCAAGCCTTTCTTACAGTAAAACATATTTGTCTAGACGTTTACATTTAATAAAACATTTATACGACAGCTACAACAGTGATATCATTATAAATATACCTAACATTTGGAGGAGCCATTTGGAACAGTGATACGTTTATAAAATAACTGTTACGGCCGGGCGCGGTGGCTCACGCCTGTAATCCTAGAACTTTCGGAGGCCCAGGCGGGTGGATCACCTGAGATCAGGAGTTCAAGACCAGCCTGGCCAACATGGTGAAAGTCCCTCTCAACTAAAAATACAAAAATTAGGGTGGTGGCACATGCCTGTAATCTCAGCTAATTGGGAGGCTGAGGAAGGAGAATTGCTGAAACACAAGAGGTGGAGGTTGCAGTGAGCAGAGATCGCACCACTGCACTCCAGCCTGCGCAATGGGAGCAAGACTCCATCTCAAAAAAAAACCAACAATGATTCCATTCTGTAATGTCATTCCATATACATATATATATATATATTTTGTTGTTGTTGTGTTTTTTTTTTTTTTTTGAGACAGAGTCTTGCTCTGTCGCCCAGGCTGGAGTGCAGTGGCGCCATCTCAGCTCACTGCAAGCTCCGCCTCCAGGGTTCACGCCATTCTCCTGCCTCAGCCTCCTGATTAGCTGGGACTACAGGCACCCGCCACCACGCCCGGTTAATTTTTTTGTAGTTTTAGTAGAGACGGGGTTTCACCGTGTTAGCCAGGATGGTCTTGATCTCCTGACCTCGTGATCCACCCACCTCAGCCTCCCAAAGTGCTGGGATTACAGGTATGAGCCACTGTGCCCGGCTGTCATTCCATATATTTTTATGTTTTGTTCCTTGGTTTACCATTATTTGTACCTTAAAATAAACTTGTGCAGAACTATTGAACCTAGAAATTATTGAATAGTTAGATTAATTTTGTTTTTCCTCAGACCAGTCATTTTCCACTAATATTACATTCCGAAAATGCTTTTACTTAATTTCCTAATACATTTGACCATCAATATCAGTATTATAATCTTACCAACACGGCCAGTGTTACAACATACCATAGTATGGCAGACGGAATTTGAAAAATGAGAGTCAAAAAAGACTAGCATATTATTAGAATCCCACTCTGTCATTAACAATTAGTTCAATCCATCATCACATCATGGTGACCAAAAGGTCTTCTAGACCAGTGCCTTGCAGGTTTGCTCATTTACATTTAACCTTGCCAGGTTCCAAAACATGGAATGGTCTTCACCCTTTCAGGCATCTACTATAACTGAGCTAAAGGACAAAAATCATCTTTTGCTATGAGCCTCTCTTGAGGTATTAATATAATATTGAATTTTCCTTTTTGCCTATCTTCTTATTCATTTTTTAACCTTCAGCTGTTACTTAAGCTTCACTTCATTTGTTATTTAATTTTACCCAAACTTTTCTACCTTGGAAGGGAAATTAGGTTCAGCCACTGGTGCCAGTTCTGATTACCAACAGCAGTACTAGTCTAGCAAGTCCCTCCTCTCTTTCCTTTCCCATTCATATAGGTAGAGTTAGAGAGCTGGTGGGTTGTCTTGAGCACTAGAAAATACAGCTCCATTCACTTTCTACCACAATTTTGCCAGATATGGAGAAAAGGCACAAGCCAAACCCACTAGCCCCTGAGGAATTCTGATATAAAGGTTTGAAGATATAATTTCTTGCTTAGGAATCATTAATGCTTCCTGCACCCACAGTTGCAGCCCTGGTCCTGAAACCACTACATCAGAGAGCAAAAAAGAAACTTGAGAACATGTGGGGAAAAGAAAAAAGTCTAGTCCTACACCATCTGCTTTTCCCTCCACCATAATATAGTTAGACCAGTATTCTCTCCACCTCTACTTCTCCTGATCCTCCAGAGGAAGAAAGGAATCTGTCTATTGAGAACCCGCACTTGGCCACCCTCAGGTTGAATTTGAGTATTCACTGCTAGAGGCATATAATCCAGCCCTTCTTGCCTTCATCTTCTCTCGTTTTAGACAATTGTTTTAATTTCCTATTCCAATTCTTTTTCAAACCATTACTCTGTGTTTATCTGTCTACTCATTCTTAGACATTATGGCCTGTAAAATTTCTTGGTGTGAGAAACTGTGAATTCGTTGTCCAAGTTGGTGCAATATGTTCTATTATGATGCGCTTATAGTACTCTGAACATTTTTATCTACCACTAGGTATGCAAGTCCAATCCAGAATAAGTGCCTATTCCTGTTAGGACCAATTTGTAGCCCCCAAGGGCTATTTGTAGCAATTAAACTTGTCCCCCATGTACAGAGCTCCCTCCTCAGTGAATAGCCATGTGTAGCCTCTGTCGTTCTTATTAGCAGACAGCAGTTTGTATTGACATTTGTGTGCCCTAGAAGGTGCAAGAGGAATAGGTCTAAATTCAGCCATTCTCTGCATTCCTGCAGCCCCTGAGTGTCCACTCATCCATGGACCCAGGTGGTCACCTCAAGCAAGTTCAACAAAAGGTCCACTTCCTGATTCCAATCGCCTTCTGATATTGGAACAGAGTTCTTCTGATGGCATTGGCATATCTGATTTTAATGTTCTCCCTTAAATTTCCAGAGTGGTTTCCATGGGGTCCTGCCCCATATGGGTATCCATTTACTAGGCTGGTTTCCCATTCCTTTTCTCCCAGACCCATATGGGTGGGCTGTTGGCCACTACCCATTAGTCAGTAAAAACCCAAATATAGAGGCCAACCATATTCTATTAATCCCACTGAGTTTGTTTATTTTTACCTGCTTTTCAGCAAAGGTCTTCCAAATAGGATACTGTTCATTCATCTTGGAATTGCTCTCCATAAGCCAAGCAACTCTATGAGAAACATCTTGAATATAAGGACATTATTAGGCTTCAAAATAAAAAGGATGGGGAAGGATAGAATATGCAAACACTAACGAAAATTGCTTTAACTTCTATTTTCAGATACAGTTGACTTTAAGACAATAAAGAAATAGGAATTTTTCATAAAGATGAAAGTGTCGCTCTACCATAATGACATGACATTTCTGTATTTATTTGCAAAAGTTTACACAAACAACAGGAATTCACCTAACTTTTTCAATAACTTCAGATAAAGGATAGCAAGCATATGTAAGACTAAAAACATAATTTATAGGTCTGTTCTAATTGACATAGAGAATGCTGCACCCAATAATAAAACATCAAGCCCAACAATGACATAAAGCACATCCTTTTCAAGTTCACAGAGGATATTTACCAAACTGATAATATGATGGATCAAAAAATATAGCTTAGAGTATTTCTCTGACCACAGTGAAAACTAAACTACAATATTAGATACAGAGTAATGTTAGCAGCTACATTGAGATTTTGAAATCCAATTAACATAGCAGAGAAACTACAAATCTATATTTTATTATGAAGCGTTCCTTTTACCTGTTATACATAAATTATATTACAACTTCCAATTAAACTACATAAAAATGAGATATATTGCTTAAATCTCTGTCAGTTATTTCTGAATGCCTTGAATTAAATGTTTGACATAGAGATGTATCCCTTCATAGTCAGAGCTTAACATCATTAATTGTTTGTGTACTAATTAGGATGTTCATAACAAAATGCCACAATTTTAGATCTGGGAGGAATTTGGAGGCCATGTTACAAGTGGGAATATTAGGTCACCTAATAGAAAGAAAAGGGTGGTTATTTAAACCATTGGGGTTAAGTTTCAGCTTTGCTCTCTGTTCTGTGGCAGAGTGTGAGATTGAAAGGCTGAACTCCACTCTCCTGTATATAATGATTATAATAAATTGTCTACTAACTGCAAAAGCATATAAAGAATTGGAACTAATGTCCAATGAAGCCTAATGACTGCTGTTAATAAGCTTGACCCTGAATCTGTGAGTTGTTTAATCACAGTTAATGCTCCCAACAACCTTGGGACACAGTAGATATATAAATAACATGTGTGTGAGAATACTGCATTAACTGTAAAAAAATTATTGTCTAGTTATTATCTCATGCAAACAAAATTATGTTTGTATTCTAATCCACCATATGTTAGACAGTGTATTAGGGTTCTCCAGAGGAACAGAACTAATAGGATACATGTATATATAAAGGGGAGTTTATTAAGGAATATTGACTCACATGATCACAAGGTGAGGTCCCACAATAGGCCATCTGCAGGCTGAGGAGCAAAGAAGCCAGTCTGAGTCCCAAAGATGAAGAGCTTGGAGTCCAGTGTTCCAGGACAGGAAACATCTATCATGGGAGACAAGTGTAGGCTGGGAGGCTAAGTCAGTCTAGTCTTTCCACATTCTTCTGCCTGCTTTTATTCTAGCCATGCTGGCAGCTGATTAGATTGTGCCCACCCAGAATGAGGGTGGGTCTGCCTTTCCCAGTCCACTGACTCAAATGTTAATCTCCTTTGGCAACACCCTCATAGACACACCTAGGAACAATACTTTGCATCCTTCAATCCAATCAAGTTGACACTCAATATTAACCATCACAGATGGTTAACATGTTATCAGTATTACATTGATGAGACCCTATTTTAATTGATTTTTCCAGTACCACAAAGACTCAAAGTTTTAGTATATTTCATTTTTTATAGTGGATTCTGATTTCCTACTAAATGATTCAAAATGTTTAGTGCCTTAATAGATATTTTAAAAATTGCTTTAGGAAATTTTGACAGTTCTTCTTGAGAATTGGGGTTCAGTTCCTATGTGTTTTCTTTTTAGCATTACTAAAAATAGTTGATTCTTGAATGTAAAATTTGATTGACTAACGTTATCACTAGACTTCCTTTTATCTACAGCTATCTGTTATGGCGAACTAGTGAACCTCTCCAGTTTCTAATAATATATGAGTAACAATTTATAACAGTGGTCCATAATTTTTTTGAATACTGAGACCATGGTTTAGATAGAAATATTCATAACAGTTAAGATCTGTTGGAGTATAGATGAGTTAAAATCTGTAGAATATAAATAATATATAAAACAAAGTATTCAGACTATGTATATGTAAGGGAATAGCAAAAGCTCTGAGTCGTGCTAGAAATAAGCTTATATTATTCCTCCTGACTATAGTAAGTCTGGTTTCTCAAGTTAGAAATGAAAATGAACTAAAAAACAGGTGTGTGTTGGCATGACTTTCAGAAGAGGGCAATGAAATAAAGAAATCAGGCAGACGTCACGCTTGCTTTTTTCTTTTAGATTTCATTTCCTTCTATCTTGTAATGAAGGCTTTTGTTTTTTTTTTTTTGTTTGTTTTTTTTTTTTTTTTGAGACGGAGTCTCGCTCTGTCACCCAGGCTGGAGTGCAGTGGCGCGATCTCGGCTCACTGCAAGCTCCGCCTCCCGGGTTCACGCCATTCTCCTGCCTCAGCCTCTCCGAGTAGCTGGGACTACAGGCTTTTGTTTTTTAAATGCATCCTGAGGCACTGGTTCTACCACCCTACAAACAGCTGAATTTTAAACAACTCCTTTAATATGAAGTTATTTTATTTTGAATTGGATTTCCCAGAGTAGTGTTTACTGCCTTGGATAAACAGGGCCTCAGACATGTGATAAATTGGTGAGTAAAATAAATGATTTTATTTATTTATGAGGAAAAGCACTTGAAAGTGGCTAATTCTTGGCATATGCAAAGTGGGAGGGCTTGGAAAGAAAGGACATCTATTGAATTGAGGTATTACCTTCTTGGTCCTGAGAACTCTTAAGGCAAACAAGCACAATGGGTATTTTATATGTTTTCTAAAAGTCAGTTTTATTAAAAGTGTTTTTTTTGGCTGCCAATTTCCTATCCAGAATCCATCCATCTTGCTCTTCCTCATTCCTGACACCCTCTCTATGTAACCCATGTATGAGTCAGGAGAAGTTGATTCTGCCCTCAGCTCTAAGGGTGGTTCCTGAAATCAAAACCAACTGTGGTTCTCCCAGCCCTTAATTTTCCAAGAGTTGGTTCGTTCAAGAACCTGGCCTTAGCCAAGCAGTTTGTAACCTTTCTCTGAAGCCTGATACTGGCTGAGGAAGTGGCTCTCCAAGCATGTCCAGCAGCGGCAACATCCTCTGGGGATAGAAATGTGAATTCTTAGGCTCTGGGACTTACTGGGTGAGAAACTCGAGGAGAGAGATCCTCAGCAATCTGCATTTTAATAAGCCCTCCAGGTAATTCTGAGGCACAAATTTGAGAACTCCTGAATTAGATAATAGGAGCTCCTCAATTAGATAGGCTCAATCTGATCCAAGGAGAGGATTTTTATCTCATAGATGTGAAAAGGTTTCTTCTATTCCTATTGATTTGAATTAGGAACTACTGCTGCTGGCAGCCTTTCTGACAGCATCAGAGATTTTGTCCTGTTGGCTGCAAAAGTCTAAATGTTTGTCATCTTCGCCTCAGATTAACAGAGTGATACCAAATCCCCAATGTGTTGGTATTTGGAGGTGGGGCCTTTGGGAAGTGATTGGGTCACAAGGGTGGAGCAGTGTTCCACAGGTGGTAAGTGCCACAATAAAGCAAAAAAAAAAAAAAAAAGACAATGACATGTTTGGATTGCAATTTTAGATGATATGGCCAGAAAATCTCTCCTGAGAGGATGCCATACAGTTAGACAGGACGGTGGAGATCAACGCCAGGGAGGGAACATTTATGAAGTAGATACCATTAGCCTCACCTCTAGCTATGCAAACTGAGACAGATAGAGGTGAAGCAGTTTGCCCAGGATTGCAGAGGTAATAAATGATAGGATCATGATTTGGACTGAGGACTGTCTAGAGCTCCGAAGTAAGAGTATTTTTAATTACAGTATATTTTTTCTAGCAACATGTTAGAACATGTAAAAAGCAGTCTTCTATTATTAGTAATAATGAGGGAAAACAGCAAAATTCATGAGCAGCTTTATTAAATTTCTTTGGAACTCTTCCATTGCTTAAGACAGTCCTTCAACAAGCAAAATATGTTAAAGAGGAAGAAATTTACATCTTCTTACATGTTTAAATTAAACTGCTTGCAACACAGATCTACCTTTGTTTGGAGTGTGGGGGACCCTAAGTAGTCATGAATTTTACTTTGCTTATTCTAGAGCTTGTTATTCAGCTTGTATGGACAAGTTGGTAAAACACTGAGATAGTTTGGATCCAGAAATAGCTGCTGCCTTAACCTCCACTAATGTCCTCTGGGCACAGCAGTGACCCTAGTCCTTCCACTAGGACCTTGTTGGTCCGGTACCTAAAGACTTTACCTGGCACAGTAGGGGACTCCACACCCTATGCTGTTGCCAATGTCTATTCCAATTCGTTGGTGCCTTCACTGGACCAATTAAACATTGCTTGTATCATCTCTATACTCTGTCATCCTTAGGCTCTATCACCAAAATCCCTTGGCAGTGTAGCCAGTAAATCGCAGACAGGATGGTAGTGAAAGAGTTTTCCCTTGGCTGTAGTCAAGCCACCACCAAAGGGAATAATCTTGACAAGAATCCAGTTGATACAAACTGCAATTCTCCTCTCCTCTGCAACAGTCCAGAAGAAAGGGAGGAGAGTTCTCTCTGAACTCAAAGCTCAGGTTTCTCAGACAAATAATCAAATAGTTGATTTGATTGCCCTGAATAATAGACGTGTCCTTTAGTTAACAGATGTTCCCTACCATTGCCTAATGTAAGTTGTACGTTTTCAATGTGTTTTCCTTTGTATCGAACATATATATGACAAACTTTCCATCCTCCCGGAGCTTACAAATCATTTTTTTAATGGAAAACTTGGGAAGACAGATTTTATTTCATACAATAACTTGCAGTGACTAGAAGGACAGCCCAGATATAGGAGAAAAAAGAATGCCTTGTAACAGAAAATTTTAATGTTTTCTATCTATGGAACACTTACCTCAGAGAACCTGTCAGAAAATGAGGCCTTATCTTGCTTGACAACAATCATTATCTAGTCAATAATTCCTTCTGAGGAATTTAAAACTTCTGCCTTTGCCCCTGAAATGACTGTATAATCTGTCAGAGCCATTATGTAAACTAACATTTATAAAGCAGAGGGTGTTATAACTCCTTCCATCAAAAAGTTAATAATCTGTGACATTCCAAAATCACAACAAAAATGTTGTGTTGGTTCTCCCAGTAACGATAATAAAGAGTTCCTTTACGGTCTTGAGAATAAAAAAGCCCAACTCCTAAATAGTTTAAGTCCGTTGAATTCCATTTGATAGTCTGTTGCTGCAGTCCTGCTTTCATTAGACAGATCTGACTATATCTCTCAGAAGTTAAAGCTGGAAGATTCAAGTGCCTTGTAAACAGTATTGTAAGATTCTTACATAGGCAGAGCTTTCTAATCCACTATTGTTATTGAGACTTTCTGTGACAGACATAAAAATTTTATTTCCGTTATACAAAACATTTTACTGATGTATCTGATTGTAATCTGCTGTTTATTCTCTTCATTTTAAGAGTCTAGAGTGTGTTCTATGTGGCCAGGATCAAGGATAAAAGAAAATCATACATGATTAGAGGAGTGCAACTGTTTTATGGGTTGCAGTAGTTCTGAACTGTATTGAGTCTTCCCAGCTGTTTTCTATCATGGCAATACCCTCTGTCCTTCATGTGAAAATCAAGGACTGCTCAAGCGTAAATTTTTTTCTATCCTGCCTTACTTTCTGTTTTAGGGCTTATTCAATATTTTTGGTTTATTCAATTTTGGTAGTTTCTTACAAATGACTTTAAAGTCAAAAAAGTGCAAGGAACTCATCCACATTTTTGCAAAGCACTATAGAAGACCAGTGGCACTTAATTCATTCATCTTTATAAACATTATTGAAGTGTCCACCTAAGAGCCTTCTTTTGTTAAAAAGCCAATTTCACCCTTCCGAACACTACCCTCTGAGCCTCTAAAGCTCTCCTTGATTTAGGTCCATAATTTGCTATTAACTCCTTTAAGCCTTCAGATCCTATTCACTAAGACTCTGCTTTAGTCCGTGATGTCGACTACCACCCTGATAATAATACCCTTTAGAATTTGTGCACTACTGTTTGCCTAAGTGGTTCAAAAGGAGGGAAAAACTGGGAGACTGGCATTCCTGTGCCATCTCTCTTTCCCAACAACCCGTGGGAGGCAGGATAATGACTCTCTTAATCCCTGGAAATCTGTGACTATGTTAGGTTGTACAGCAAAGCAAATTGCAGATGGAATTAATATTGCTAATCAGCTGCCCTTGAGTCCGCATTGTGCAGGTGTGCAATGCAATCACAAAGGTCCTTGCAATGTGGAAGACAGAGAAGAGAAAGACAGCTCTGTGAGAAAGTCTGAACTGGCTGTTGCTGGTTTTGAAGACAGAGGAAGGCCGGGAGCCTAGGAATGTGAGAAGCTGGACATGTCAAAGGAATGGATTCCTCTCTGCTCTTGAGCCTCCAAGAGAAATGAAGCTCTGCCTACATCTTCATCTCCACACCCAGTGAGACATATTCAAACTTCTGACCTCTGGAATTGTAAAGCAGTCAATTCATATTGTTTCAAGCCAGTAAGTTTTTTAAACCCTAAAAGGGAGGTTTAACTGAGTAACAAAGTATTATGTTAGCAGGAATAATTATATCCATGTGAAAAATAGGGAGGTAGAAGTACACAGAGTGAAACAAAAACAGAAACTTCTTACGAAGGAGCTTTGTGACTTAAAACACATTAGTATCTGTTTCCAACAAGGTATTTTTCCTATCAACATTTAGAATATTTTTTCCATCTTTTTCTACAGCTTGAACAAGTTTATTTCCATTTAAAAATCTTGCATCACCCTTTTAATTGAGAGAATGTGATTGCTGGAACAATTCAATGGAATAATTAAAGCAATTTTAATCCATCAGCATTTGCTATTTGGCAAAGGAATCAAGGAGAAAGTAAAATAATTCATGTGGCTTGTCTTTCATAAGTATGGGTTGCTTCTATCTGAAATCAAGAAGTGATTATGAACTGGTGACTCTATCCTCTGTGTCTCTTGCTGGCATGTCATTCTCATGTTCACCAAACAAAATGGGCACAGGTGTTTCAGAAATAAAATGAAGGCTTTACTGAGGGCTTCAGTACACTTTCTGAAGCCTTCACCTAGGGATGGCCACAGCCCTTCACGGTTTTATTCTTGTCCTGGGGCTCTAATGCGCTTTCTAGAAATCCATTACAGCAGAGTTTTCATTTAACTCATGTAAGGGTAGTGGCACCACATAAGAAATCTCATGTTTGTTAACGGTGCTTGTTGATGGTCTAGCGCTAGACCCTGCTTAGCCAGGACAGCAGTGGGCTCCATTCGAGGGAATTTGGTCACCCCTCCTTAGCTCAGGCTCTGATGTGATGATTTACAGGACAGTGCATGGTGAGAGGGTCTGGGGATGGGATTCCAACCATGTGTTTGGATGCCCTTCCTCCCAGAAGGCTGTATCTAACACTAGGCACAAGCTCCCTAAACCCAAGTTCTAAGACAGTTTTAAGCTAAAGGACAGAAAAACATCATTCCTGAGATACAGACAGGCAGTTCTTCCAGACCGGTGTAATTTAGCCTAAGTCCTTACTGTTATCCTCCACTGTCACTGGTGAAAACTTGCTCTTCCTTTCCAGGAACTTACACAAAACACTGTAAGTGCAAAACAGGATTAAAAATAGAGTAATCGTTGTTGAACACCAGGGGTTCAGCCTAGATTCTAGTTGTTTGCCTCACAGAAAGCCCATTGAGACAATGAGTATTGTCAGGGAAGGAAGACTTTATTGCAGGTAACAACAACAGCCAAGAGACAGGAGATGGAAGGCAAGCCTCAAATCCATCTCTCCAACTGACTTAAAGTTAGGGGTTTATAGAGGAGCTTGTCAACACGCAGCAGGCAGTCAGATCAGGGGTCTGATGCCTCATTGTCCAGATGTGGTGATCTGGAAAGTTCAGTTCCTTGATACTATCTGAGAGGAAATTAGGCCAGTTTCGTAAGGACACTAAAAGAAACCACAAATGATAATAATGATAGCTAATATTTATAGAGCAGCTACTCTGTGCCAGGCTCTGGGTATTTTCAGTGCCATTTTACCAGTGAGGGGATTGAAACGTAGAAGTCATCTAACTTGCCCACAAACCAGGCATGGTGGCTCGTGCCTGTAATCCCAGCACTTTGGGAGGCCAAGGTGGGCGGATCACCTGAGGTCAGGAGTTTGAGACCAGCCTGGCCAACATGGTGAAACCCCATCTCTACTAAAATACAAAAATTAGCTGGGTGTGGTGGCGTACACCTGTAATCCCAGCTACTGCAGAGGCTGAGGCATGAGAATTACTTGAACCTAGGAGGTGGAGGTTCCAGTGAACTGAGATCGCACTACTGCACTCCAGTCTGGGCGATAGAGGAAGATCTTGTCTCAAAAAAAAAAAAAAAGTCATCTGACTTGCCCACAGTCACACACCTGGCAAGAGGGTGGGGGTAGCACCCAGTCCGTCTGACCCTGCAGTCTTCACTACTGCATTTACCACCTTCTCTAAAGATAGTGATGGCTTATGCTTCAGGGTATCCTCATTTGTTTTTCAGCATGAACAGTGCATTCGCAATAGCTGTAAATTCCCTATACTAGTTTATGCCACTCATATTCAACAGAAAGCATACTTTTAACTACCAATGGCTGTGTACTGACAAGGTTCTTTGCTTGACAAAATTTTAGACTCCTAAGCCTTCTCCTAGGATCAGCTGTACACTTCCTTGTAAAATCCAGTTTTAGTAAGAACCCTACTAAGTCAGTTTATCAAGAATCCTTCATCCTTCATCTCAATTTCATTATCCAGTTTCTCATCCTCTACCTTTCCCCAGGTGACAGCTGATCACTCTGGCTGTCTTCAGTAGGAGTTCTGTCAGATTGGTTTAGCCAGAATTCCCCTTACTCCTGATATTTTCTGCTAGTAACTTTCTATCCGCTGATAGTCCCATCTCCAATCTGTGGCTACAAATTCTCATTTGCCCATGCCATATTCAGAGTGGAGCCCCATATCTCCGCCACCAAGTGCAAAATCCCAGAGCAGTGATCCCTGTATCTACTACAATGGTTCTGAACCACCTTACTATGCTTTCGTAAGCATCATTGTCTCTGAATATTTTTTTTTCTTTTAACAACATTCAGGATCACAAGCTTTTATAGGCCAGTTGCCTTGATGTAGACTTGACTAGCTTCTGTTTCTGCATTCAGAATGCCAGATAACTCATGCAGTTACCCTAATATGCCGTAATACAACATGGAGAACACATACAACAAATATTTTATACCCCAGCAATTCCATCATGGCACTGGTATTATTTCTACTTTTTTTTTTAGGCAGGGTCGCACTCTGTCATCCAGACTGGAGTGCAGTGGTGTGATCTTGACTCACTTCGGCCTTGAGCTCTAACTCTTGGACTCCAGTGGTCCTCCTGCCTCAGCCTCCTAAGTAGCTAGAACTACAGGAATATGCCACCATGCCTGACTAATTTTTTTTTTAAAAATTTAGTAGAGACAGCGTCTTGCTATGTTGCCCAGGTTGGTCTGGAACTCCTGGCCTCAAGCAATCCTCTCCCCTTGGCCTCCCAAAGTGCTGGGACTACAGTTGCCCACTGTACCCTAATTTATACCAAACAGAAATTGACATGCCTGGAGGTTCAGAATCCTAAGTTGTAAAGAAATGGATTCATCTTTACATGAACTTAGTGGAAGTAGAATTTAATTCTCTATAAGATTAGTTTCCCTTTTGATATTTTATTTCTTCATTCACTTCCATCTAGGTTCTGGACGTACATGGTCAAGTGATGTTACTTTAGGTAATATTTCTAGAACTTTCCCTAATTTTAAAATAAAAAAAAAAAAAAGTTTTCCCTTCACTTTATGATGTGCCCTTCAAGGCTGAAGACTCAGAAATGTGCTCCAGAGAATTTTTACCTCCTCCTTCACCCAGTTCAACCCCTTTGTCCCCTCCCCCTGCTTCACTGTTGAATTCCTTTAATCTTCTTTACCTTAAAGGTCCATAAAAATCCCAACTGCCTTATTTGGTGCTGTATGAGAACTTAAGTTTCTCTAATAAAAATGAGCAACATTTTTTCAAATCCAGCTTTCCCGAAGTTGTAGATCAAGCCCAGTAGTGTGATTCACAGATAACAGCTGAAGCCACTTCATCTCCAAGCTAATGGATAAAATTAGCATGTTAAAGAGTTGGAGGGCTTAATGAGAAAGGCAATCCTTAGGCAAAAAGCCTCTCAGGAACACTAAAGCAGTTTGTTAATTTTGTTTGCTATCTCTTTGGGGGCAGAACCTGGAAACAGAAAGTAACTCTGACTTTGAAAACCACAATGAAATTATATCATCCTCAGGCCCAACGTTAAAGGAAGTGTGCTCATAATAAATGGATAATCTTCTACTTTCCATGACTATTGATTTTAATCATCCCAACATTCCGTGAGAAGCAGTCTATTTCTATGTGCTTTCCTCCTGTTTTCTCCCATTGTGTTGAGTATGGGGTTTGGCACTCTCCAGCTCAACCATCCTGGATGGAGAGGCTGCTCCATTTTGGGAATAGCTGCTATCCCTACCCACTGTGTCACTTACTAGATCAGAGGCAAAGAGTCTCATTCTTCTGAATGCTTTTGTTTCTTCTGGCGTTCACCTCCATATTTTTAAATAACAAGCCTTAAAATACCATTATATCTGGATTTTTCCAATTATATCACTTTCTACTGCCTTCCTGCTATAGTGTAGGGTTCAGATCTCTTACCTTATTCCTGCATACATATTGCCTCTCTCCACATCACACCACTATTGAGGCAGGAGAAAAGGTCTGGAGGCAGGGAAGCTAAGGCGGATTCTCACTGGCTTCCTAGAGCGAAATCAAAAGGAAAACCCCTACTTTCCACACCCAAGTAACACAAGAATCAGAAGCTACTCCCTTTTTAACCCCCTCCCCCATTTTTTTTGCATGGCAGATTAGAAATTGAAAGTATCTCTCATTTGTCCCCTCCCTCAGTCAATCAGACTGGTCCTGGGCCAAGTCTTCATTTGCATAGGAGTATAACTGTGTAACTTGATTTTAGCCTTTGATTGGTCACCTTCCATAACCAATCAGATGTTTGCATAGGGTATAACTTTGTACCTTTGCTTCAGCCTCTGGTTGATCCCCTCCTGCCACCAATCAGACTGATTGTGGGCCACTACTTTATTTACATAGAGTGTAAACCAAGTAACCAATCAGAAACCTCTAGAGGGTTTTTAAACCCCCAGAAAATTCTGTAATCAGCCTCCTTAAGCCCCTATGCTTGGCCCACTCCCACCTGGTGGTGTGTACTTTCATTTTCGATAAATCTCTGCTTTTGTTGTTTCATTCTTTCCTTGCTTTGTTTGTGCTTTTTGTCCAATTCTTTGTTCCAGGTGCCAAGAACCTGGACACCCTCCACTGGTAAAACTATAATTATGACAATTTTTGCTTAAATTAATAATTGATGTTTACATTTTTACAATTATATAAATATTCACAGTTCAATGCAGTAGTGTTCTGTGTAAATACTTTGTGCTTTTCTTTTTGCTTTCCTTACTTATTGAATAAATAAATGAGCACCCAGCCTTTTGTGTAGCCACTCTTCTAGGCACTGGATATATAAGAGAAAAGATAAAAAAAAAAATCCTACACTAAGGGGTTTACATTTTATTGGGGTGGCAGCAGAACAAGTGTCTAAGAACAGATAATCTGAAACCATGCTTGAGTTAAAACACTGGTTTTTGCAAAGTTAGCAACTCACTGACCTTAGGAATTTGCCCGGCCTCTCCATGCCTCAGTTTCTTCATCTGTAAGTTGGGCGTAAAATCTATTTACAGAGTTGTAATAAAGATTAAGTGAATCAATATAAGTCTAGGCAGGTCAAGGATATAGATAGCAATTTTCACAGTGTATGCTAGGATGCTATCGGGAAATAAAATTAACTATACAGGTAACAGGAAAGGCAAGTTTAGAGACTGTGATTTTTAAATAAGATATTGAGAAAATATTTTTTCCTATGTGATTCATTTATTGTCTAGCATTTGTATATCTTTTAAGATAATAATTTTGAAGGAAGTTTATTCAATTTATTCAACTTCTTGCATTTTCATTGTTTCCCATTAATTCATTTGTCATCTTACTTTGAGTTTCTGTCTTTAATGATAATGACTTTCTTTTCATGTCTGGTAATACATTTATTCATATATAAAAATGGGACACTAAAATCTGATCAGAAATCTCTGTTTACATGGGTTTTTGATTGTTCATATGTTGATATTTCTGTTGTAGACTCTTTAATGTCACTGTTCATAAGCCTTTTTTGTGAGGTGTGGAGGTTGTGTATTTCCCCAGAGAGAAACACTCCCATTTCCTCTGGGGAGGGATGTACCTCGGTTCAGAGCCTTTGTGGTTCAACCTGTCTGGATAGAAAATACCCAGCCCTCTGCTCAAACAGGAGAGGGGTGGTCAGTCAACTCATGGCAAAAACTTGAAGTCCTCTGATGTCTGTCTCAGAGGACTTGCTAGTTAATAAACTTCTGCTCTATACTGCTAGGGTCAATTTACAATTGGGAAATAATTAATTTTATGACTATCCAAGGGTAGAATGCTATCTAATTTCTTAGAATGTTTCCATTATTTTGGCCAATCAGACTGAGCATTTTCTGAAAATACGCTATAGTTCATCCAACTTTCTATTGCTTTGTCTTATCATACACAGTGTATGGTGTTGATGCTAAGAGGCATTACTATAAAGCTGAATAAAACAAGCCCTCTCTCTTCTCAGCAATCATAGAGTTGTTAAATTTATTAGTTTGGGCTCTGGCATATTCCTTAAGGTAGACTTAGGAATTGTAGAGATGTGCTCGCTTCGGCAGCACATATACTAAAAATAGGAATTGTAGAGATGAAAGTCAGTTTATCAAGACAGGATCCTATGTTTACCCAACACCCTCTCCCACATGGGACACTTCCTCTCCCTAAGCTCCCATGACTTCAATTTTGCTCCCACTGGCATAGGCATTTGGTGGGGATCTGGGGGTTATTTAAACCCTAAAGTTCTGTCCACAAATGATACCCCAGAATCAAACCTTTTCTGCTCATTCTTCTTGAGCAAAGTGCATGCCAACAATATCCATGATTTTCCTGTTTTTTTTTTTTTTCCATTAAGTGCAATGCAACCTTTGTTCATTGTAAAGAATCACTAGAATCCAGCTCTCAGGCTCCCTCTGCATTTTTTTGTACGACTCATGAACAATTATGTTCTTGCTAATAAGATATAGCTCTTTAAACTCCCTAGAGAAAAATGACAATATACATTTAAATTATAATCTTGGACAATATATAGACTTTCTACTGTTAGTATTATCCAGTTATAATCTGACATTTTATGAATTGCATGGTATTTGAGTGTTGGGTGTGAATGAGTTGGATTCTTGACCTTTTGCTGGTGGGAACTTTCTTATCTCTTTGTTTTCCCAAGACTAATCTGTGCAGTGTAGCAGCACTTCCTTTGTACCAAAGTAGTTATCTTCCTGTGGTATCTCCAATCAATTCTATAATCTCTAGGCATCATGTGCCACTGTGTCACAGGGTGACAAAAGCCCTAAGAGCACAGGAGGACCGGACTATTGTCATCACTGAACCCACCAGGTTAAAAAGGGGAAGATGGGAGGCAAAAATAATACTAAATAACTGGTTATAAAAATACCTTAAAATTGTTTTTACAGTTGAGTGATTGTACTACTTATTTGATGCATTTGAAATTGTTGATTAAATACAGAGATGCACATAAACTGAGATGATAGAAATTAGAGAAGTTTAATTACAGTAAATTAAGAAAAAACACTGAAGCAGAGACAACAGATGGTCAAAGAAGAAAATGATAATTCAAAACTATCAGGAACATGGCCGGGCGCGGTGGCTCAAGCCTGTAATCCCAGCACTTTGGGAGGCCGAGGCGGGCGGATCACGAGGTCAGGAGATCGAGACCATCCTGGCTAACACAGTGAAACCCCATCTCTACTAAAAATACAAAAAATTAGCCGGACGTGTTGGCAGGCGCCTGTAGTCCCAGCTACTCAGGAGGCTGAGGCAGGAGAATGGCATGAACCCGGGAGGCGGAGCTTGCAGAACTATCAGGAACGTTAGAGGAAAACTAAGAAATGAAGCAACTTCACACAGACACAAAACAATTTCTTCTATTTATTTCACTGTTGTATTTTTTCTTGCCATCCTTCAGATTTGTCAGGAATGTCTGTGTCTCCACCTTTGTTTTTCTTTGGGGTGTGTGTGTGGTTCTTTTCTGTAATTCTCCCTTATTTTCTTTCATGATTTGATCCTAGTTGGATAATACACCCCGATTTAAGAATATTTTGTTTTAAGTGTTTCTCAATTATTCTCATAGGACTTCAAGAATTTCAAATATTAATAGCATTGCTAATTAATAGTTTAAAACCATTTCTCAAATATAACATATTTAGCATTTTTATGACAAAATTAGCATGTATTCATTCAACAAATAAAATTATGATAGTTTGATGGCAAATATCAGTATGTACCAGCTATTGGGCTGCAGAATATATTTTCATGCTCTATACAAAATTAACTTGTTTTAGGTTTATTGAAAAATATTTTATGGGGTAGTATTTATAGATTCTTTATGAGGACTACAATCCTGAATATAATTTTATTTCATCCATATTTTTCTTTGTTCATAAGAGAGCATTTATTTTTACAGGAAATGTGACAATTAGAACCTATTGCTGAACCTAAAAAAATGACAATTTTCTTTTACAGTGAATATTAATAGCATAAATGAGTTCACACTTGACCTCAAAGCAATTCTGTTTTATGGAAATTGGACTTAGGAAACTTGAAAGGCTTCTTACTCTGGTGTTTAACACATGGAAATGATAATCATGTTAGCTACACCCTAGTAATTTTAGCTGAAAATATTCCCACCCTATTGTGGAGATAAAATAAATTTGATTTAACATCGGGTTCAACCATTCTTTCATAGTTGTGCTTCATTATTAGTGACAGAACTTTGTCCTTAAAAAGCTTCAGGGGTCTTCTATCAGCAGAACAATTTATAACTAGCTATTTAGGGAAATAATGCTGCTTTTGTGTACTATTTGTTATAGTTTGCTTTACTCACCATTTGTTTGCAAAAAGATGACTTCTACAATTGGGTTAGATTTCTTATGATAGAAAGTATGTTTCAAGCGATCAGCATATGATATAAAAAGATGAAACCTCATTGATTTTTTTTTTTTTCCAAAACCTTTGGATGCTTCACTTAGTATAATTATGACTCAGGGTGGTGGTAAAAATTGGGTTAAAGGATAAGTTTGTAAGAAACTAGCTTTTTTATATTTAACAAAAGCTGGCTTCGATAATAGCATATTTGCAGTTCATAAAAGATCAAAATTTTAAGGAACAAATACAAATAACAATAAAATCTTCTTAAATCAACAAAATGTTTTGTAAAGGGCATTTCATTTTCATCTTGGCCTTACCGCTGAGAAGCATTTTGCATGAAACTTGTGCGTGAATTCCCATTCCAAGAACATAAGAGGAAATAAATGAGCAAAACAGAAATGTGTTAGTGAAGCAATTTATGGCATGTTGAAAAAATAAGCATCTAGTATACACACATGTTGAAACTTTTGATCAAACCCTGTTTTAACAGCACTATAAAAATTGTTTTCTTATTTGAAACAAAACAAATGCATAAATGAAAGATTATGGTAACTTAGAATTATTGTTTAAAGAAAAACCTGAACTCTAAAAGAACTTTCTGCACTATTAAAGAAAAGCTAATACAAAAATAAACTGAATGTACTAGTCAGGCCATCAGAATAGCAATAACATTAGTAATGTTATTGTTGAACCAACCTTTCTCTTCTCCTTAGAACAATGGAGAATAATAAATGAAGCCTTAGGTAATTCTATTGTGGCAGAATAGGAAGTTTTCTTGTCAATTCTTCAAAGTTGTATCAAAACTAGATAAGATTTAAAGCTTCAGGAAACTTTTGGATTTGTAACTCTCACCTGTATTCTGTAGTTAGTAATTGTACAAATGAGAATTAACACAGCAGGCCTGAGACTGCTGTCCTTAGAAAAAGGCCTGCCTGTAAGGCTGGTCCTTGCCTGTCTTCTGGTAACGGATTTCGAGAGGGTCCACCATTTTCAAAGCTGATAAGAGTGGCTCACTCACCAAAACTATTTGTACAAACAATGTGGTTTATGCTGAACATCTGCTTTTTTGTTTTTTATTTTCAGAAAGTCTGGAATTTGGGTATGTACTAGGCAGAGTGTGTCCACATGACAGTTTCACAACCACAACCTTGACTCATAGGGTTAGGCAAGCTTCCCTTGTAGATAATATTTCACACATGTCCAAATTCTAGTGCTGGAGGAATTAGCACATCCTTTGTGGCTCTCCCAGAAGAGGACTCTTAGAAGCTTGTGCCTGGTTTCTTACAGACTTTGCCTCGTGTACCTTTTCTCTTTACTGATTTTTACTTTTTAGGTTTTTTGCAGTAGTATATCATCACCATGAGTACAGCTGTATACTGAGTCCTATACTCCTAGCAATTCACCAAGCCTGGAGGTAGTCTTGGGACCCATGGCACAGCACTATTCTTAGAAGCTAGTTTTGTAAGTTTCACTTTCCAACTTCTATACCTTTGCGGACATGGTTTCCTAGCCTCAGACCACCTGTTACCCCATAGCCTATTGAGTAACTTTTCAGTGCTGGGCCAGGATGAACCCTTGCTCAAGATGATCCCTGATTTCCTTATTATTATTATATTATATTATTGTTCCTGGCTGGAAATGGCTCTGGAATATCTTGACTTTGATTATCTGAATTACTCAGTTTGATTGATTTATGGTATTAATCAACCTTATATTATAGTTGTGTTGTATGCACATTACCTCCTCCATTTCATTTTAAGCTATTTGAATGTGTAGAATTTTTTTTGTTTTTGTGCCACCCAGAGCTGCTTGGTTTCTGAATGGCTCATGCCTTTGATTTCAGTGAAAGTGCATATAACATTAAGTGGTTTTTGATGAGAATGCCATTAAAATTGATGTAACTTCTATCTGACCTCAGGAGCTATACAAAAACTTAGAATATCTGAGTGGAAGTGTTGAAAATATAGCAGTTGAATTTTAAGCAATTTAGTCTTCTATAAATGATTAATGCAGTCCAATAATTGTGATTAATTGACCTGAAATAACATACATGAGCTTTTGCCAGCTTTCTGGATACATATAAAAGGGAGCAAAGCTTACTCCAGAGAATTGAATTATTTTTCAAGTATATATGTATGAATTTGTACATGCATCATAATATGAACTCAAGTTAGAGTTCTAAAGCCAATCTTAAATTCTTCCAAAAAATGCCCTTTATAAACTTTTTCAAAGGCCCAGTTTTATGTCTTTTTTTTTTTTTCTTTCTTTCTTTGAAAATTCCTTCACTCTAACTAGTAACTATGAGGCATTAGCTGAACATCAAGATCCTGAATAAAATTCCAAAAGTAAAGAAAACATGGAGAACCATCAGTTCTTGATATGGTTTGGCTCTGTGTCCCCACCTAAATCTTATCTTGAATTCTAAACCTCACTTGTCAGAGGAGAGGCCTAGTAGGAGGTGATTGGATCATGGAGGTGGATTTCCCTTTGCTGTTATCAGGAAATTGAGTGAGTTCTCACAAGATCTGATGGCTTAAGAGTGTGACACTTCCCCTCTTGCTCTCTCTCTCCTGCCACAAAGTAATATGTGCCTTGCTTCCCCTTTGCCTTCCGCCATGATGGTAAGTTTCCCGAGGCCACCCAAGCCATGCAGAACTGTGAGTCAATTAAACCTCTTTTCTTTATACATTACCCAGTCTCAGGTAGTTTATAGCAGTGTGAAAACACACTAATACATTCCAGTTCATTTTTACTTAAACTTTGACAGAATTGTCAAGGGAGTACATAAGAGAACAACAATCGTGTGTCTGGATATATATCCTTTCTCCATGTTAACATTTTCAGAGATTCTTCTTTATATAGTATTTGCTCAATTAGTTATACACCTACAACTTTAATATTACAACTTTTGAGTAATTACGGCAGACTAGTCAGACATAATTTATCTTCTTCTAACTCCTGAAAAGCACACAAAAATGGTACACAGTTAGTCAAGAAGTAAAATGAAAAACACAATGGGAACAGAGCATATGAGAGACTCAGAGTAGTGACTGAGCAACAAGCAGAACTTTTTTTTTCTTTTATTGAGGTGGAGTTTCACTCTTGTTGCCCAGGCTGGAGTGCAGTGGCATGATCTCGGCTCACTACCACCTCTGCCTCCTGCGTTCAAGCGATTCTCCTTCCCCAGTCTCCCGAGCAGCTGGGATTACAGGCGCTGGCCGTCACACCCACCTGATTTTTTACATTTTTAGTAGAGATGGGGTTTCACTATGTTGGCCAGGCTGGTCTCAAACTCGTGATCTCAGGTGATCCACTTGCCTCAGCCTCCCAAAGTCCTGGGATTACAGGCGTGAGCCACCACGCCTGGTTGCAACAAGCAGAACTTTAATAGAAGTAACCCATATGCTCAACGAGAAGACCCCAGGAAGTCCCTGAACTGGGACCAGTTACCTTGGAAACCTACAAGCAATAGAAACTGTTGAAAGTCAGTACATTGAGACATTAAAATCCAGGTCTCCTCCTCAGCCTTGAGTAATCAGGCAAATACTTTCCTTGTCTTCCTTCTGCCCCTTTCTGAAACAGAGGAGGAATCTTGTGTCTGTGTGAAAACATTGAATAGTAAAGTCTCTGGACGTGGAAATACCAAAGTGGAGGGTGAAAGTAAATCTACCACTTGGTAGAGTGATTTAATGTCTATAGATCGAACCTTGCTTTCCAGGCCCCTTTCTTTGCCTTGCTTACCAGTGACCTGCAGCCAGTCATTAAAAAACACAAACAAAAAAAACAGCCACCCAACGTGGCCATAGGATTAGATGAATATTCCCCAGATAATCTAGAGGGCACCAAAGAATAATTCTCCAGAAAGTGACATGGTATTCCCCAGAAGGAAACATTGCCTAACTCAGTGGCCCCTTCAGTAAAGCTGTCAGTCTTACAAGTTCCTGTCTCCTAAAGGATGTGTCATTATCTATTATGGTCTCCTTTCTTAAATATAACAGAACCAAAGATCACCAGGAATCTGAGGAAAGCTATCATGTGAAAGATAGTTATCAAAAGAGACAGGAAAAAGAAACTTGGTAATAACCAATATAATAAAGTAGGAGAAAATGCCAAAAGCAAAAATGAAAATAAATTCTAGAGGTAATATAGTTCACCCTTGAACTCTATTGGTGCCCCCAACCCCAACACAGTCAAAAATTCATGTATAACTTAAATTTTTTCTTAATTTTTAATGCTTATGGCTAATAATTGTATATACTTATGAGGCGCATGTGATGTTTTCATACAGTGGTACAGTATGTAATAAATAAGGTACAATTTTTGACTTCCACAGAACTTAACTACTGATAGCCTACTGTTGCGCAGAAGCCTTACCAATACTATAAATTTGATTAACACATTTTGTGTGTCATATGCATTATGTATTGTATAGTTCCAATAAACTAAGCTAGAGAAAATATATTATTTAAAAGTCATAAGAGAAAAATGTATTTACTTTTCCTAAAGTGGTTCGTCATAAAGATCTTCATCCTTGTCTTCACGTTGAGTAGGCTGAGGAGGAGGAGGAGGAAGAAGGTGGATTGGTGTTGCTGTTTTAGGAGTGGCAGAGGCGTAAGAGATGGAGAAGATGGAAGGTAAAGAAGGAGAGGCAGGCACACTTGGTGTAACTTTTGTTGAAAAAAAAATCTGTGTATCAATGAACCCGTGTTGTTCACAAGCCAACTGTGTACTCAGAGATTTCTCCAAAGAGTTGAATGAAACCAATACTTACATAAAACAAAAATATAAATAAAAAGAAATAAAAGTAAAATTATTGTAATATTTTGAAATACCACAAATGCAATGGGAGACTAAGGTAAAGTCACAAAAACATTTATAAAAAATGTAGTTCTTTGAGGATACATTCAAGAGGTCCTTTACACATTTAATAGTCCTAAGAATTTTAATGAAATTAAGAAAAAAAGTTACACGAATTATCTAGGAAATACTAAACATATCCCAAAAGTAAAGTATGTGAGAATTTGGTTTCAAGTGCCTTTCATATGTCCACTCAGTAGAGAAATAACTTCAAAAATCCTAAGGAAGATGATCTTGAATTAGAAATCTATACCCATTTATCCATTAAAGATGGAATAAGATAAAGACATGTTAGAGATAAAAAGCATCACATTTTCTTTTAGTTATCATTTCTCAGGAAATGACTAGAGGCTATTCATACATACACACACACACACACACACACACACACACAACTAAAAGAAGAGAAAGAAAGAACTTGGGAATTCATCACTGGAAAATAACCAAGCAGGGTCCCAGGATAATGTTAACTCCAAGGGAGGTAACCAGGGAAGGTAACAAAGGTTTAGCTTTGTATTTAATGACCATTTTGATGATATTGATAGGTTTGGAAGTTTTTTTATACATTTGGAAACAATAATGATTACATATATCACAAGAATGATACAAATTTTAAAAGAAGTTCAAAATAGCAAAACACAAATTTGCATAAGAAAGAAAAAGTGATAGACTATATGGCTTAGCAGTGAGCAGTATGTACATAGTTGTGAAAATGTAAACTTTGACCACTGACTTAATTTAAAAATTATAATAACCCTACATTAGGCTCTGAGGAGAGGGGAAGTGTTAAAGATGTTAAGTGGGGAAGTGAGGTACAAAGTGTGTGGCTGGAATTTCTTTTTTAAAAATCGTAGGTCATTACTTGATTCATTGAACTAACTATATGAAATACTCATAATAATTTTAAAATTAAAATACCGTATTGATGAGAAAAGGTAAAGTGTTACTTTGTCTTATTTTAAATCTGTCATAGAAGAGTATACGGATATATTTTTAACTGGGTTAATTGGGAGATGGAACAAAAATATTAGTCTCTTACATAAATTCTTTTGGATTTATGTTGTCAATATCTATATTTCATATTCCTAATAAAATCTTGATTGTAAATAAAGCATGTATTTTTAGGTTGAGCCTCTGAGAAAGGAAAGCTGAAATGAAGGTTATTGTTCCAGAAATTTTTGCATTATGATGAAATCAGTGTGGACTATTCTAAATAATTTCAGAGCCTGTTGTTTATTTATAGCTTTCTTGTCATGTCAGCCTGCTTTGAGCTGCTTGGCCATAATGTCAGCCTCTTGTGTATAATTCAGCGGAAACCACATTTTATTATAATTTTGAGGCTTCCAAAAGTTGCTTTTTAATTTTTCAGAGGTAGAGAAAAGTGAATATATGATAAAATATTATGGCATAAGTAGTAGAGATATTTCATATAACTGTCTTCATGGCCTTAAAAACTCTTGTAGTTTCCAAAGGCAAGTTGGTATAGGTGCCACTTGGCACTTTTTAAAAAATAGTCTCTCTTACTCTTTTTCCCCTAAAGCATTTTAAATACAAATTTATATTAAGATGGAATTTAATTATTAAAATCTAATTATTAGCTTTTGATATGCTGCTAACTCTTAAGATAGAGCACTATAGATGAAAACAATTTTATTTCTAAACTAAATTGCATTTTGAACTGATACATTTGTGTAAAAGAGAAAAAAACAAAAGGTCATCGATCATCAAGTCCAGAGCAGATGTGGTCTTGTGTGAAATAACTAGACCAGGGAGGTAACAGCTTTGCAAGTCATATGCACTGGCTTAATATCTCCATTACTCTTATCTACAAAGCCAAAATTATAAAATATATTCTCATATAAATTGACTTTTTACAATAAAATATTGCAACCTTAATAGTAAGTTATATATCTTCGGTGTTATGCTAGAACTACAAGGCAATCTGTGATTTCTTTTAAAAGTTAAAGGTAGTCAAATTGTATATAATACTTGTTACTACCAATTTGTTTTGAGGAGAATATCTGTGTAACATATTATTAACAAATACGAGTTTAAATAATCAACACTGAAATAATTTCAGGATAATTTTATAAAATCTTCTCTTTTTGCTATCACCAAATCTACTTTTTGACAAATTTTAATATTGAGATTTCTGCAATCTGTGATATTCTTTTCCTTATTTTCTCTCAAAATTTCAAAATCAGAAGTAACTTAGACCCTGTGTTTATTAATAATCCACTAAGTCAATTAACTTTCCATAACTGTAGCAAACTCGAGATATACCTTGATAATTAGTATAAATAATCAGAAATAGATTTAAAAACTTACATAAATATATGCTGCCAATTATTCTTTTGAGAGCAGGGCCTGTTTTAATTACCCGGTTTTCTTAGGGCCTACCTGGTGCACTGATTGGCACATAGCAGATTCTCAAAATTACGTTGATTCATAAAAATAAATGTAAAGGTAGAATATTTCATAAAGTTAGAAATAAGAAAATTAATTACCATATAATTCATTAGGATATTCCATTTTCATAAATAAAATCTTCAATAAATAAATTGTCCTTAGAAAATACAGGATAAATGCAGAGGCAGCAAGGTGTCATGGAAGAGCAAAGCGCTTTGCAGTAAGATAGCCAAGGGTTGGACTTTGCTGTTTCTGTGACTTTGGGTAAGTTAATCATCCTGTCAAATGTCAGCTTCTTTTTTTTTTTTTTTTTGAGACGGAGTCTCGCTCTGTCGCCCAGGCTGGAGTGCAGTGGCGCAATCTCGGCTCACTGCAAGCTCCGCCTCTGGGGTTCACGCCATTCTCCTGCCTCAGCCTCTCCGAGTAGCTGGGACTACAGGCGCCCGCCACCACGCCCGGCTATTTTTTTTTTTTTTTTTTGTATTTTTAGTAGAGACGGGGTTTCACCGTGGTCTCGATCTCCTGACCTTGTGATCCGCCTGCCTCGGCCTCCCAAAGTGCTGGGATTATAAGCGTGAGCCACCGCGCCCAGCCAAATGTCAGCTTCTTATAGGTAAATATGTGTGTATGTTGTAAGATTTTTTGAGGCTACCAGGTAAATCATGTAAACGATTTAAAACAGGTTCTCAGTATATGGTAGCTGCCATAGATGGGATTCTAGTCTGAATCAAACACAATTTGATATAATGTTTTGTCTTCCTTACAAGAGGTAAACTCAAGATACTCATCATGGAATAAAGCCCTTTTCCCTTTTTCATGCTTCTCCACAGTGCATGTTATCTCTCTGCTGGCAAAGAAAATTCCAAGGGTGAGATAATCATTTATACGGCCATTAAGTGTTTTTTCCAGTGCTCCCAATTCCATATAGTCAACAAAATGCTAATTAGTCCTAATTGTTTGGAGAACACTTGTCAGTCCACTGATAGCTGCAGAGACCCCTAAAGAATCCCTCAGAAATTCCCCTTGAGATGAATTTAACTCTATCATTAAGAAGTTAAAAGGTTTAGAATTAAAACTAGTCGTCATCTCCCATTTTAACTACCTGTTGAAATATACAGATCCAGATATACATATCTTGTAGGCTTTGTCTGATTAAAAGAAAAAACCAAAACCAGAATGCAAAGTAGAAATTCCCAGTGACAGCCAGGCGAGGTGGCTTACCTCTGGAATCCTAGCACTTTGGGAAGCTGAGGTGGGCAGATCACGAGATCAGGAGTTTGACATCAGCCGGGCCAACGTGGTGAAACCCTGTCTCTACTAAAAATACAAAAATTAGCCGGGCATGGTGATGGGCACCTGTAATCCCAGCTGCTCAGGAGGCTGAGGCAAGAGAATCACTTGAAACCAGAAGGTGGAGGTTGCAGTGAGTCGAGATCGCACCACTGCACTCCAGTCTGGGCAAAAGTGCGAAACTCCATCTCAAAAAACAAAACAAAACAAAAACACAGAAATTCCCCATGACTAAAGTTGTGGCACCTATCTCGTTCTTGATGTAATAAAGAAATCTTAATGTTAGCACCTTATTATTATAAACTATTCTGATAGAATCTGATGTGGCAGGCAGTATTGGTTTACCTTTGATAACTTCCTAGTTAATTATAGAAATAAAAATAATGAAAATAAGAATTGTTTTTCCATCCAGTCTACTCTTTCAGCAGTGTTATTGGCATGTCCATATAGTCAAATTTTACAAAAGCACAAAATCTGAAATTAGTCTGTGTGGTGGGGTGGGGGTGTGGGGGCAGCTGTTATTGGGATAATTAAGTTCTGTGCAATAAGTCAAATTATTATGTTTTAAACTTTAGTTTACAAACAGGCCACCAGGAATTTTACAAGGGTATTTTCATTTCTCCAAAAACCGTATAGCATCTTTACATCCTTAAAGTTGAATAAAGGAATTTACATGTTTTCAACTAAGGCTGGCTAGGGTCAGTAATATTTCTCATGTCTGGCAGATCATCTGTTACCATTTACTAATGGGTATGTAATGATATACCAGACTCATATTGCAGTTTTCTTAACAGAAATTGTTTTCAATTCTATGATCTTCCTCTAAAAGAAAGTGTTAAACTGGCTATAAAGTTAAATCAGAAGTACAGAGGCATGCCATGAATTTGTAGCCTGAAAGAGAGTACTACTAAAAAGACTTTAGTGACTGTAAAAATATTTCTAAGGTAGAAGATTTTCATGATTAGTGGATCTAATCTAAGCTTTCCCCCTATTAAACATACCGTAATATGTGAGATGTACCTTCTCTAATTAAACATATCATGTTAAATCTATAATTGAAGCAGTTATCCAATCTTCCACATTTTTTCGACGATTCAAGCAAAAGTATTGAAGCAGTTTTCAAGAGAATCTTCAACTTGACCCAAAGAACTTCTTAGTGTATATGAATGGTGTTCTTTCAAAAATTAGTTGAACAAAATTGAGCATTTCTATCATAAATGTCAGCCACTGTTTGTAGCTGCCATGTAATCTTTTGGGCTGTCTATCTCTAGATTATTGCTTTATTGCCACTCTGGCTACAAAATGCTTTTACACTTGGTCATCATCTCATTTCAAAGTAATGAACAATGCCTGTGGCACCACATCAGAAAGAAATCTTTAAATGGTGAACCTGCCTTATAGCAACAAATTTAATTATGACATTGAATGTATAGGAAGAGATGAAAATCATTGCTGTCACCAAGTACATGATTCTACTGTATAAAACGAAGTTTATAGCAGTTAAAAAGGTTTTGCCATTTTCCTGCAGTTTTCAGCATTTCACACTTTGAGAGTAAGCATTTGAATTATCTGTGTGTTGAGACTTAACAATGCAAACACTAGGTAATCGGACGGGGCTGACTTGATAATTTGCAGGCTGGCAGAAAATCTAGTTTATATTTTAAAATACGGACAAATAAGCTATTAGGGAGAAGAATATATTCTCTTTCTACCCCCTCGGGGTCTTTGGCTGGGTCTAAGAATTAAATTGACATAAGACAATAAAAGGAAAAATCATGCAATATGTTTCTGATGTGGTGCTATACACATTATTCTTTCATTACCATTACTTTTGTTAATTTTCACATGTGCATGGGGAGCCTCACAAGAGAGTGAGGACTAATGAAATGGTCAAAGCTGAAAGCTTCTATATCTTTTAGAGAGAGACACCAACAATTCTTGAGTAAATGAAAGACAAAAGGGTTTGGGCTGAGGGGCAATACATTGTGGGGATGTCACTAGGAGATATATGGCAGTGGTGGGGGGGTGCATTGTAAAACTAGTAGGAGATAAGTGTTACATTATTAATTGTATGGATCCATTGCAGCATCAATTCCCCGTCTCTGGTGATAAGGGTTATTTATTTTCTTCTTTGAGAAAAGAATAGCACTTTTCTCAACAGAATTCTTATGGCCTGGTGCAGGTGGAAGAGAACAGGTCAAACAGCTCTTTCTATATCCACTGTCTCTCAAATGCCTTCAGTCTGAAGTAATTGATATGCCAAATTTGCATATTTGGGGATGGCATGGCCTTAACTTTATCTGTACAAAAGGATTATATCAACAATTTGGGGCCACAGAATCAGGTATAAAGATACAAATAAATCCATGAAAATCAAGAAGCAAAGGCAGGTGTATATGAAAAAGTTTTAGGTCCCTAAGAAAATCTTAAAATGTGTTTTTTAATTTTAAAGGATAAAGTCAACCAATTTACGTGAACTCAATCAAAAAAATTGGGGACTAGAAGAGATGTTGAAATTACTTTTTACCCTAGGCTTTATATACTTAATAAAGGTTATTATTTTACCTACTCCGGGATCTCTATTTCTGCTATAGTTTTTTTTTTATCAAAAATGGTTGCCTTTTATTACATAATTAAAATAAATTGAGAAGATTCTACTTCTTGTTCTGCCAGAGCACCCCTGGATTTGACTGAGGGCCACTGTTGACTCACTAATAGTGTATTTATTGAAATAGACTCCTGATCATTAGAACTATTTTTGTCACCCATAATTTTCAATTATTTAAATATTAAATACAATTTTATGTTGTTCATGAGAAAATTGCATATTTATAAGGATGTTTTCCTCAATTTTCATACCCATGTTCCACATATTTATTTCACCCTTTTCTACCCATTCCTTCTATAGTTGTTAGCTAAGTTGGATTTCGCAAATTTAAGTAGGATGGTGTTTGATTTAGAGAAGTGGCCCAAATCTTTATTTTTCTGTCAAATATATGCTTGACTGATTAACTTCGCAAATGGAGAGAAACGTCTTCAATGATTAGGAATGATAAGTTTATTAGCAGTCCTGATTCAAATCTCCAGCTCAATCTCAATACATGATGTCCTTTCATTACTACTAGGGACCTTTTTCATGTTGCTGCTGATCACAGTTTATTATTGCTTTTATTGCTTTATTAAAAATACTTTTTCCCTTGTAGTTATCTTCTCGAAGTCCCCCTTTCACTTTTATTCTTACTATTATTGACATAAGAGTAATAGCCACTGTATTTTTAGTTGCGCTTGAAACTTAAGATGTTGTTGACACTGGTGTAAAAAAAAAAAAAAGCTTTTTCCATTGAAACATTTACTGTTTATAAAATATTAAGCTAGACTTCCTTTTTCCTAATGACTCAGGTAGAATAGCACTCTTTCCTTTACTATTAGAGAAGTCTGATCCTTGTATGACCTCTTAAGAAATAAGATAATATTTATTTTAGTTCTGTATTATAACAAGCACCAATTTAATAGAATCTTCTTTAAATTTACTTGAAAATGGCTTTCATTTTCAGAACAGAATATTTAATGAATATTTCTTACTAAGACTGCATGTCTGTGTACTATTGTTTTAAGTATAATTTGGGTAATATTACTTAGCTTGTAATTTGAAAAAATCATAGACTCTCCACGATGAAACTTGTATCTACAAATTTAGTCTAAAATTGTATGAGAGACATTTTAAAGAAGTCTTTTATGCTAATACAATATCATATCGTAGCAAATGACGTAAATCTAACTAACCTATATAGTAACTTAATTTTTATACCTTCTGTTTATGAAATACAGTATTATGAAGAGGGTGTTACATATCCCAGTAGAAAAAATAGAAGAATATATGTGTTGGAAAGGTGAAATTCTAGAACTGTAACTGAACTTGCCTCACTTTTTTTCATATATGTTTTAATATGATAGTTTAAACAACTATTTAGTGTTATTTCAATATGAATGTCTAAGGTAATTTCATGGATGCTTAATTTTAATTGTTCTATTTTACCTTTCAACATTCTTTGAGAACTAGACACTTTATATTAGTAAGTTTCAATTCAGCACATGTCATCACAAATTAATAAAATACAAATGGTGTATCATGTTGATTTAACTTAGTGACCTCAAGTGTTTATAATAAAATTAGCACAAAGGTCTTCGAGACAAAGTCAAGTTCTCTAGAATTGTTCACAGGGCTCTATATATTTATCAGTATTTTTTTTGTCTTGATTACCTCTGCAATCACTGTCTTTGCCTCCATTCTTTCTCAAATCATTGACCTTGCACTGTTTGATTGTCATCTTATGCATAATGTTATATAATTAGAATGATATAAATCACTTTCTTCAGTTAATGTCAGATGTTAATACATTTCCTTTTCTCTGGTTGCATATCACAGTATTAATGAAAACACCCCACGGCTAATGCCCTGAGGTATTAACCTTAGGGAACTGACATCCTGTTCTGAAAACTCTCTTGAGCTTTTGCATGAGCTCAGATGCCATTGCAAATCACTTTAGCTTTTGCATTATTGTCTTTTGCTAATAATAACAATTGTACAAACATAAAAAGTCTTGTTTTTTTTATTATTCTTGTTTTTTGAGATGGAGTCTTGCTCTGTTGCCAGGCTGGAGTGCAGTGGTGCAATCTCGGCTCACTGCAACCTCCATCTCCCAAGTTCAAGTGATCCTCTTGCCTCAACCTCCTGAGTAGCTGGGACTACAGGCGTGCACCACCAAGCATAGTTAATTTTTGTATTTTTAGTAGAGACGGGGTTTCACCATGCTGGCCACGATGGTCTTGATCCCTTGACCTCATGATCTGCCTGCCTCAGCCTCCCAAAATGCTGGGATTACAGGTGTGAGCCACTGACAGTCTTGTGTTTTTAAAATTTCCACATTAGCATTAATAGAAAAATCATGATCATATAATTATTTTTTCTAAGTGTGTGTGTATTTGACATACTTGTATTTCTTGTGTATGTGTTTTAAAACATCATTAATTTTTTGTGACATGTTTGTCGAGATAGAGTTCACAAACCATAGAAAGTATTCACTTTAAGTGCACAATTCAGTGCTTTCTTAGTTTATTCACAACGTTGTGCAAACACTACCACAATAAATTTTAGAACATTTTCATCACCCCATAAAGAAACAACTTACCCATTAACAATATCTCTCCACCTCATTCCCAGTACTAGGCTGTCTTTATAGATCGCCTATTCTGGATATTTCTGTAAATGGAATCATATAATAAGCATTCTTTATAACTAACTTTTTAAATTTAACATACTATTTTCAAATTTCATCCATGCTGTAACTTGTTAATCCATGCCGTACTTTATTCTCATTTTTATGGCTGAATAACTTATTGTATGGTTATAACACATCTTGTTTATCCATTTTTCTTTGAGTGGATACCATTCAATGATCACCTCTATTTTTGTTTGTTATAAAAAGCTCCTATGAATATTTATGTACACATTTTTGTGTAGACATGTTTTTACTTCTCTTGATTATATAGCTAGTAGAATTTTTGGGTTATATGATAAGGCTATGTTTAACCTTTTGAGATACTGCTACACAGCTGTACAGAGTAGCTTCATCACTTTATATTACTTCCAGAAATGTATAGTGTTCCAATTTATTCACATCGTCACCAATACTTATCAATACTTATTTTCTATCCTTTTGATTATAACCATCCTAGTTTGTGTAAAGTGGTTTCTTAATGTGGCTCTGATTTCCATTTCCATGATGGCCGGTGATGTTGACAATTGTTCATGTGCTTACTGGCAATTTGTATCTCTTCATTAGAGAAATGTCTACTTAGAGTATTTGCCCTTTTTAAAAATTGGGTTATTTATCTTTTTGTTATTGAGTTATAAGAGTCTTTATGTATTCTAAACACAAGTCCATTATTAGACATATAATTTCCAAATATTTTCTCCCTTTGTCTGGGTTAACTTTTCATTATCTTGATGGGGTTATTTTGAAATGGAAAAGTTTTTAATTTTGATGTTCAATTTATCTTTTTTTATTGTTTGTGCTTTTGGTGTCGTATTTAAACAATCATTGCCTAATCCAAGGTTATCAAGATTTATGCCTATATTTTCTTCTACAGGTTTTTTTAGTTCTTATATTTAAGTCTTTGAACTATTTTAACTAAATTTTTATATATGGTGTGAGGTAGGGCTCCAATTTAATTTCTTTGCATGTTTTGTCCCAGAACCATTTGCTGACAAGATTATTTTTTTTCCATGGAATTATCTTAGCACCTTGTTGAAAAAATAATTGAGTATAAATGTGAAGTTTTATTTGTAGACTCTCATTAGTACCACACTGTCTTGATTACTGTGGCTTTGTAGTAAGTTTTCAAATTGTGATGTGTGAGTCTTTCAACTTTTTTTTTTTTTTCAAGATTCTACTGGCTTATTTGATTTCCCTTGAATTTCCATATGACTTTTAGTTTAGTTTGTCAATTTCTGTAAAGAAGCAAGCTGACTTTTTAGTAGGATTCTTACTGAATCTGTCAATAAATAGGAGAATTTTGCCATCTTAAAAATAAACAAGGGATGTTTTTACATTTATTTAGGCCTTTAATTTTATTCAACAATGTTTCTAATAAAACAACATTACTTATTGATGCAAAATCATTCAGTGAATACTCACACAATTCTTATAACTTATTCCTGTTTATTGTTATTAAACCATCCATAGTGTTGCATGGTCATTCGGTTCCAATATATACAACACACCACTATACACCTTCTTTGCATATATTATTATTTTCTAAGAAATATACATTTGTCCTTGAAATTAGTCATAAAATATGCTGCCATTGAATTTTAAAGCATTGTTTAAAAAGACATATCAAATCAAGTGAAAACAACAATATATCAGATTAATTGTATATAAATATCTCAAGAAATTATTATAGTTATAATCCCTATCTTACCTTAATTATAATTTAAGGCAATGATATTGTATATGAGGTCCATTATATTTCAATGATATTCTAGGCTAGATTTCCACCTGCCAATGATTTGCTTTTATACATATTAAGGTATATTTAAATATGCATTTTACCTTATCACCATTTTAGCTTTATTATATTTAATAGATCACCTAAGATAAGCATTTTCATATTAATATCCCTGATATTTCTATATATATATAAGAAATACATCTTTTTCAATTTTTTTGTCCATATAATTAAATAATAAATTTTCAAATTTGTTTAAACAAAAATTGTTATAAATTCATTCTAGCTTTTTTATATGAAAAACTTCACAAAAAATGACAGGGCACCTCCTTGATACAGTGCTTCAGTGACACAGCAAAACTCCATGGTTATAAAAACGTTGTCAATACTATTCTAATACTGATGTTGTAGATTATATCTATTTGATACTATATCTCATTTATTTCTGAAATAATATTTAAAGTATAGCTATACAGACTGACTAAAAATGTGAACCGTTTTTTTCTCTGTTTTTGGAAACAAAGGAACTTCAGATCACCAAGTGGTGCCTTTTTTTGTGGAAAAAATATTCCAGTAATAAGCAAGTCTTTGCATAATTGTCTATAGTTTTATGTATATTGACTCTGAAGCCTCTACCCAGCCTTTAAGTGTAATACTACTTGGCAATAAAATGTATTTCTACTCATCACGGTTAAAGAATCTGTTAAAAGAAGGTTGCATTCCTAAATAATTATAAATTTATAATCTTTTTGTTGTGTTGTGTTTTGTTTTGAGATGAAATCTCGCTCTGTTGCCCAGGCTAGAGTGCAGTGGTGTGATCTCGGCTCACTGCAACCTTCACCTCCCAGGTTTAAGCAATTATCCTGCCTCAGCCTCCCGAGTAGCTGGGACTAGGGTCATGCACCACGATGGGAGGTTAATTTTTGTGTTTTTAGTGGAGACTGGTTTCACCATGTTGGCCAGGCTGGTCTTGAACTCCTGACCTCAAGTGATCTCCCAGCCTCGGCCTCCCAAAATGCTGGGATTACAGGTGTGAGTCACCATGCCTGGCCATCCTTTGGAGGTTTTCTAAAACTATCAAAAAGTGAACTAGAGACAGAAAGAGAAAGTTAAAAAGTGTGGAAGAAAAAAATGGAGAAGACTTGGAAGACATCTAACACTAGTCAGTCATGGTTATTAGGTGGAATACCTATAGCTAGAGGGAGAAAATATTCTCTTATTTATATGAAATACATTCTTAATGCATAAAACTCAGTTACTACATTTTTGCCAAGAACCAAGTTTATTACATTATTCTTTAGAGAAATACTCCCTGTCAATTAAGCAGGGCCCCAATTAACAAATATCTAGTATAAGAACCATCTTAAAAAATTCTTTCCCCAAATTTGATTCCATTGCAGAATTATTGGTGTAGAATCAAATAAAAGAAGACGAACATCAGTCTTTGGGGGCAAGAAGTATGTGCACACTAAAAAATAAGTAGTTGAAGATATAGGCTTTTTATGTAAAAGATAATGGAAAGAAGTTAATGGGAGAGAAGGGCAAAAAATATGGAAGAGAATGGAACTCTTCGGGGGATGTAGGTTTCAGCAAAGTTGAGATGTAATATTATTTGCATGATAAGCCTAGAAGGATAAAATTTTATGAGCAAATACTGGACAATGAGAGTCTGAGATTTCAGAGTTTTAGCGGTTCACAGTAATGTTAGTTCAAGAAATAGAAGGGAATAGTTTTTTGAAATGCATCATGAGTAAAAAAATGGAATACTCCAGCTCCTTTTTTGGAACATAGATTGAAAATCATTACCTTAGATGGTTTTATTTCTGAGGGATTGGCTATGACTACAGCAATTTTAGTGAGAGCCTTGAAATGTCATTTTATATTCTGAAAATAGAGAATAACTTACAAGTGAGTTTTGATATTGTCACCTTTCAGTGGAAAATACATATGTCTTTGAGGTAGCTGTTCTCTGTTTTCATCTAAAAGTAGAGAGGTTTTAAAAATTGACTTGAAAATATTCTTAGGCGAGTACTCTATTTGAGTTTTAGTATACAATTTCTATGGCTCATATACTAGCTCCTTAAAAGAAATTTGGCAACTAATACTTTGTGAATTCAAATGCTGTAACTGCAGAAGCTATTGTAGCCAAATAAAAGAAGTAGAAGAATTAGAAATGTATTTAGGGACTGGGCATGGGGGCTCCTGCCTGTAATCTTAGCACTATGGAAAGCCAAGGCGGGCAGATTGCCTGAGGTCAGGAGTTCGAGACCAGCCTGGCCAACATGGCAAAGTCTCATCTCTGCTAAAAATACAAAAATTAGCCAGACCTGCTGGCAGACGCCTGTAATCCCAGCTGCTACAGAGGCTGAGGCATGAGAATTGCTTGAACCCAGGAGGCGGAGGTTGCAATGAGCCTAGATTGCACGACTGCACTCCAGCCTGAGGAACAGAGCAAGACTCTGTCTCAAAAAAAAAAAAAAAAAAAAAAAAAAAAAATTATTCAGTTCGCCAAGCCCACCAAGCCTTCTTTCCTATTACCAGTGATACTAAATTTAGTTTCCCTTAAGAGAGCATCTAATTGAATTTAAATGACCTTAGTATCAGCGTCAACAACCCTACTTGTAGACCATTTTGACATGCATTTATCTCTGAATGTGCCTGTTCAGAATTTGTTTTCGTGTTTTGTTCTGATCCTATTTTTTAAGAGTTCTTTCTTACTACCTATAGAAAAATCTTCTTCATTTTTTAATCTCTTCAGGTTTGAAATAAACTTCAAGCTTCATTTTTATATACCAAAAGCTATCCAGCTACTATGTAACCACAAAATTAAAAAAAAATTATATAAAATAAAGAAAAAGTCATGACAAACCTAAACTAGTCCCACTTAAGCTATTGTTTATCTCTTTTCAGTCATGTCAGATATCATTCAGAAAATACATTAGTACTTCATGCCTAGGAGACAAAGCCATGCATCATGCACAAAAATTATAACCTATTAGTCTTTATGTTACACAGACTAGCCCCAATACTAGGCATTTTATTAAAGAGTTACTGTCTTTATAGGATGACCTGTTACTTCAATGTCCTTATAGTCAACAATCTATAAGAAAGAAATATTAAAGCTATAGGATTTTATGTGTCTAATTTCTTACTATTATACATTCTATTCAATACTATTCCCAAGTAATTTAATTAAGTATTTAACTTAAAAATCCAGTACATTCTGCACTTCAGTCTCGTTTTCCGTCCAAAGTCTTGACTGATAGTTTTCTCTCACATTGTTTATAGTTACATTAAAACTTAAATTTTCCTTTAGCTCTGATTTTCAGCCTTAGTTTGGAAATGGAAATGATCCTCGCTACAAGCCTGTATTTGTTTGAGACTTAATTTGACTTGTTATTACAAATAATTCATTTTAATTTCTGTTGCAACTCAAAACATTTCTCACAGAATTTTCACAACTATATATTTTGTGCCATTGTTGCATTTTGAACTCTTTCCCTTCTGTTTGGATCACTTTAAGGCTTAATATTTCTTAGATGATCCACTTCCCTAAAACTCACTTGTATATTCAAGAGAAATCTTCCCACTGCAGTATAAGTAATCTGTAGAAAATTTTCAGTTTTCAAGAAGTAGATTAAAGAGAAGTCAGAGTAGAAATAGCAAGACAAATTAGGAGCCTATTGCAATAGTCTAGGACAGAGGCATGAGCATGGCTTGGGCTAGGTTATTGTCAATAGAAACTGAAAAATAACTAGACATGAGACACATCTTAAAGGCTGATATTATAGGATTGGTGGAATGGTGAAAGAGGAATCAAAAGCTACTCCACACTTTTAGTTTGATTACTTTTGTGGATGATATTGTCATTTACTGAAGTGTAGAAATGATAGGAGTGATAGGAAATTAAGATATATTTTATAGAAATATTTTCATTGAATTGAAGTTTAGTTCTAATGGAGTAGAAAGTAAAATTCAAGAGCCTGGAATTAATAGAAGATGTCTGTGTTACAGATATAAATTGGGTTGTCTATAGATACTTTTTAAAACCTGAGAGTAGATCAGTGCACGTAAGGAAAGAGTATAGCTAAAGAAGAGATGGCAGCCAGGACCTACCCTTTTTGGTACCTAAAATTTGGGATACGCCATTGGGAAGATTCCGAGCAAAGGAAGCTGAGAAAATGATGAGAGAGAGAAAGAAGAAAGGTCATGGGTAACAGAGTCAGAAAGTGAAAAAGTATTTCTAAAAGGCAAAGTTAACTGTGTAGAATGAGGCATAGAGATCAGGCAAGATAGGACAGAAGAATACACTCTGGACAGGGAAGGGTGTCACGCAGATGAACATTCTTGGTACTCTTAACTTTCATAAGAACTGAAGGTTAAAGTTTATGGTTGCACTTTTGAACTTCAGGCCTTAGCATAGGTTTAAACTTGTCACTGATTACTTAACGATTGTTAAAAGAAACAATTTGTGTAGATGTTCATTCTGGTGTGCACATTTTATTTTTAATATCCCAGCATTGATTTTATGTTTAATTCTGATTTCCATAATAGTAAACTTTGCCAAATTGTTATCTGATGTTAGATATTTGATCTGCATTAGAAAATATTAGAGCGTAATGAAACCTCATATGTATTACCTAAGTTTCAGCAAACATGGGCCAGTTTTTTAATATTTAAATAGCAAGAACTAGAGTCAATATTCTACATTGTATTAGAACACACTGTGTTCCCTAACATTCCAGTAAATTTCCAGAGATTTATAACGTTATGGTCCAATCGAGTTCCAAGATACGTTTCCTACTGGCTTGCATTTCACTCTCTTGAGTGATGTTCTTACTCAGAGAACTCTGGAACATAGGTGTTTGTTTTTTTAATTTTTGTACTCCCAGACCATTCACACAATGCATTTATACGTGTAACATGTTTTCCTCTAAAGCTGGGATAATTTTTAATCATTGTATACCATTGTAAAAAACAAAAGACTTAAAATTGCATATTGTTGACTGGGCGCGATGGCTCACACCTGTAATCCCAGCAGTTTGGGAGGCCGAGGTGGGCGGATCATGAGGTCAAGGGATCAAGACCATCCTGGCCAACATGGTGAAATCCCATCTCTATTAAAAATACAAAAATTAGCTGGGTGTGATGGTGTGTGCCAGCTACTTGGGAGGCTGAGGCAGGAGAATTGCTTGAACCCGGGAGGTGGAGGTTGCAGTGAGCTGAGATCGGGCCACTGCAATCCAGTCCTGGTGAAAGAGCGAGACTCCATCTTAAAAAAAAAAAAAAAAAAAAAAAAAACTTGCACATTGTCCTTCTACTTAAATGTTCTCAGGCACTCTCCCAGGCTTCTGGGACGCTTGTCTGTTGCAAAACACAGCTGTCCTTCAAAATCTTTGAGCTACTTCCACCTTAAGGTCTTTGAGCTCACTGAACTCTTTATGGAATATAATGTCTTCCAATGCATGCATGTTTCACTTTCATTTTATTGCAGTCCCTGTTAAAATATCACCATTTCAAAGGGCTGTCCATGACTACCCTATCTGAAGTAGCTTCTGCATCCTATCCCCTTACTTTCTATCTCCATATCATGTGTTATTTTTGTTTCTACTGTTTATCCCCACTTGAAATTTTTACTTGTCTCTCCATCCACATAGTTTTCTAAGAATAAGTTCGAAAAGTAAAAAATTAATCTGTTTTATTCACTATTATATTCCTAATAACTAGTGTGGCATGTACTCTATGGCAGGCACTAAATAATTGTGGTGAAGAATGAATAATTAAACATGTCTGAACCTTAGTTTCTTTATATAGAAAGTAGACATAATACCTACTTAATTAAAAGGAATATTTTTAGGGTCAAGTGATATAAATAATGATTTCATATGTGTTTTTATAGCTGTAGAGTTTGACATAGATATACAGATTTAGTGTCTTAATATTATATAACAGAAAATATATTTTACTATTTTCTCTTAAAATAATGTTGGCACTGCATATTAAATCTATAAATCTAATGGATCCTAGCCTCACTAAAGTTGCTTCAGTTATATGTAGTCAAAATTGTTTCTTAAAATTTATTTTAACATCTTTGTGTGGAATATACTTTTTGATTAGGTTCTAATTTTTTTGGTAATTGTCTTAACTGGGCATTCTCTTTTGAATATTCTTATGAATAGGGTGGGCCCTATATTATTCATTTTCTTATTTAGTATAAAGGGGTGAAAAGTAGATCCCATTTACTGTAAAAATATAGTAATTCATCATTAAAAAAATCATCGTATCACCCATGATCAACTCATTGATTCTGAGATCTTGAGTGTAAGAGACAAGAATTGGAAATAATTTCTTTTCTTTTTGAGTTGAATATTTTGTACTACACATCACTCTACCTATTCCAAAGTAGCAACGTAGGAAAGTCAAGTTTAAAAGGCATCCTTCATTTAAGCTAGAGACCTTTGTGTTTGATCTTGGTGTGTTGGTTAGAGAGCTCTGAAATATCTTGTTCTTTATTTCTATAATAATAACAAGGATATATTCAGTGAATAAATAATAACAAGGATATATTCATTGAATTTATTCATTATGATAATATGTCTACTTCTATCAGTGAGAAATTGTCAAAATATTTGATGGTAGGAGGCAGAATCTTAGCTGTTTGTCCTTATCTGTTCTTGGCTTGAAATTCGGTTGTAAAGATAGATCTCTCTGTCATTTGCCAATAAGCCACACCCCATCTTTACAAACCATCCTGTCAGTAGATATTGTTGGCACACAGAAGACTTGGAAAGAGGTGGAAAAACTCATCCTCATTTCCTACTATTTCTGAAAAACAACTAATACTTAACTGAGGTTGCAGGGGTCAGCCCTTCATATGTAAAAGCAATCTACTAAAATATAAAGTCTGGAGAAACCTCAAACAGTATAGAGTTCCATTTTCAAATCTGGTCACTGGCTATGAAAGCATGCTTTTCTTTTAAATACATCAAATGTTCTGTTAGAGTTTATCACAGTTAGACACAGTGTAATGTTTTTCAACCTTTTAATGGTAATTTTCAACACTAATTTTTAAATTAGTTAATTATAAGAGGTTGAGTACACTAACTTGAATCTTTTAATTAACTATGTAGACAAAAATCCCCAAATGTCTGTGATAAAATCCATACTCAGGTATTCTTGTGTAGTAGAAATATTTCTCTTTCAATTTTTTTGCCGTGCTATGTCACGCTTCTCCCACAAGGACAATGGTTGCCCTGTGTGGGATTATTAAAGACCAGCAGTGTTCACAGACTTGTGCAGGACATTGTGTAAAACTAAACAATTATATCATCTGGGTTATTTTGTCATCTGTGCTATAATATGGCTTTGCCCTAAAATCTAATAATTCTGAAGAAAAGAAAATAAAGATGACTCTTTCTAGAGTTATGAATAATGTTAAATACCTTTCAGCTTACAAAACAGTTGCATGTATATATGTATGTGTATAAGTGACATCTATCTGAAATGGTGTTTGTTCCTTATGAGAACTCCATGAAGAAGGTATTAATTGAGACGGGTATTGTTAATAAGTTAAGATGTGGATTAGTTAACTGTCTTATCTAAGACTGAGCAATCACTTAATAGCTGAACTGTAATTCAAACGTGTCACCATATTCTATATTTGGTGACACTAGTATATAATTCTTTAATGCTGTTTAGGTTGCTGTTAAGATTGCCTTGTTTACAAATCAAGCAAGTATAAATTATGACTATAGTTCAACAGTAAATAGAAATTCTTTATTAGAATTTAGTATAATATAGTCTATGGAACATACACTGCCCCTTACGTTTGTTGCAATATATGTAATACATAGGAGGTGATCAAAAGGACTTAAGATGGAGTCAAATAATCTAATGAGTGATTTGTGTGTGTCTGTGAAATATACTGTTGCTCCTAAGCAGAAAATGTCATTTTGGTTTCATCTTATGTTTAACTACCATATAATAGAATACTAGCTTTTCTTAATGAAAACCTCTTAACACCCACTTGAACATTTCCTGTCTATGAACAGCCTAGTTCCTCACCAAATAATAACAATATGGAAGCAGCATTGATCCATATTATGTGACTTATTTTAACCTGAGTTAGTGATATATGCAGTATCCTTTGATAGGTTCTATGAAATTATAGATATATAAGACTACTCAACACATTTATAATCCAAATGAACAGCCAGCACACATAAACATGATAAATAACACTATGAGAAAAAAATGAGTTATCAGGACATTGAGGATATAGATAATAGGCAAGTTACCAGGGTAAGTCATATTTCAATGTGCAAACTCTGCAAGTCCACAGGATGTGATATGGACATGAGGGAGATCTATAGATGAATACTGTATGATACCTTGACAGGTTGACAACATGTAAAATAGAGGTATGGCCATAGGAAAAAAAACAGATTTTTAGCTCCACAGGCTGAGGGATTAAGGAGGGCTGGCTACAGGCATTTTGGAATGGAAGATGGTGTACCAACACATCAAGCTTAGGTTCCTGGCAATTTGCCCACATACAATGTGTGAAAGTTCAAATGTGAAATAAATCTGCAGCTCATAGTAAGAACCTAGCCACAGGAGTTAAAACTTATGGTTCTGGGACCGGATGGACTGCCTTCTAATCTTAGTCTTACTAAATTTTCACAGCATAACCTTCAGCAAGTTACTTAGCCTCCAGCATCTCAGTTTTCTCATCTGTAAAATGGTGATAATGCTACTCTTACATTGGGTTGTAGTAGGATAAAAAGAGAAAATGTATGTAAAGGCTTTAGTAGAAACTCTTATTAAAATTAAACCACTATTATTTCTCCACTCACCAAACAATTATTATTTCTCAATTCACCAAACAATTATTGTTTCTCAATTCACCAAACAATTATTATTTCTCAATTCTAGGATTCTAACCTGCAAAAGGCATAAGGCAGTTGCTGAGTACAGGGTGAGGAGATAGGGATTCGATCAGGAAAACTCTTGTTTCACTGGTGTTTTTGTTTGCTCATTTGCATGTTTTTTATTAATCATTTTCATTTCTGTTTATTGACAAGGTTAATCAGTAACACCATTTACATTTAGTAAAAGTAAATTTCCCTAAATGGTCTCCCAGGTAGCAATGTTCATTCATTACGTGGGGAGCAGAGACAAGGATTATTTTATTGCAGCAAATATTTTATTATTGGTATTTCATGTTTTAAAAATAATTTTTTTAAAATTTTTTGTGGGTATATAGTAGGTGCACATATTTATGGGGTACATGAGATATTTTGATACAGGCATATGATATGTAATAATCACATCGGGGTAAATGGGGCAAGCATCACTTCAAGCATTTAACCTTTTTTGTATTACAAACAGTCTAATTGTACTCTTTTAGTTATGTTAAAATGTACAATAAATTATTGTTTACTATAGTTTTGCCACTGCAAACAATAGAAGGCTGCCTGATACGGCCTCCTCATTGGAGTTCTATGGCAGAATTCCTAAAGTCTTCAAGTTTCATGAGATCACTAAATTTTGGTAAATATGATACTTTCTTTGAACAGACGCTATGGAGGCCAATAAAAGGAGTGTGAGTAACAGTGGTACCTGTGATCAGTATCTCTCCAACTACAATTCAAAGAGTTGTCTCTTACATTTCTTCTGTGTGGCTCCTCTTATGTAATACCCTGCTTGGTCCATATAAGCAGAAGTCAGAACTGGCTAAGAATTTCTTTATGTGTGTTTATCCTGATGTTTTCCTACTGTCACTTTTCTTTTCTTATGGATTAGCATTGAGGGGATAGTCAGATGGCACCTGTCTGAATCTGACTGAAAATTTTTAGTGTGGGGGTTAATGGCATGCGCAATGGTTTAGGATATTTGAATTAGTGGCAGAATGTAGAGGTGAGGGTGAGTAGAGAATGCAGAGCAGAGCAGGCAATTCAGGAATCTATGTTGGTTGTTTCATTGCTTCTGTTTTGTCGACATCTTATCCTACCTGAAAATATTGTCTAGGAACTAGAGAAATTAATGACATGTGTAGTGGAAACTTTGTATAGTGTAAGTGTTATCCGTTTACCTCTCTTAGTTTCCAGTACAATGACTCTTCTGGTAGCTGTCATATATGATAAATATGATTTCATTAACAAAATCATATTTTACATAATTGCATACTTTAAACAAGTGATCAATATAACTCAGTTATAAATATACAGTAACAAAGATCAGTGGATAATACTTCTTCATTCATTTTTATGGATACATTCTATTTTTATTTGTCTCACAAGTAGTAATCAGATTATGAATTGCCTTACAGCTCCATAAACACTTACTTTATAGCAATTCAATGATACATGCTCAGCCAAAAAAAAAATTAAGAGGATAAAGACAATTTAAAGCTTCTGTGTGTGTGTGTGCATACAACAGATGTGTATGGCTTTTTATGTGTATGCCTGAGTGTTTAGGTTCATCTGTATGGTTTTAGGCAGAGTTTCGCTCGTAATACGTGCAACTTTCACATGCCCATTTCAATATTAGCCTTCAAATAAATAAAGATAGGTTTGAATTAAACCCTATAATGAAAACTTATAATTATGCTCGCAGCTGACAGCTGTCACTGAATGTGGTACAAAAAGGTCCTCAAGCATACAGTGCTCTTTTTACCATGTGTTTGAGTTGAGCAGAGTTCACATATGTCTTACCATTCTTTATGGCTATGGTGAAGCTGTGGGTTTAAAAACACTCCGGCAAAGAGTAAGTTCTCAAAGTTGCAGGCCATTCCATGGAGAGGCTCATCAGGAATAGCTTGTTTGACCCCCGCTGCTGTGGGTTTCTCTGCTTTAAAATTATTACTTTTGACACATGAAACAATAATTTCTTCCTGTTTATAAAAAATAACTATAGCTGGAATATGTAAAATCTATTAAAATAATGCATCTAAAAACTAGTTTTGGCTAACTGATATAATTGGATTTTCAGGCTTTTCCAGATCCCACTAAGTGAGGATGTAATGTAAACTAATAAAAACAAAGCCTGAGAAGCTTTATGATGGCATATGGCAGGTCATTTTTATTGATTGAAAAGAAAGGATGTTTATACAGCATGTATGAAAATGAAAGAAATCTGTTCGAAAAAATGGGCATTGGATCAGAAATCCAAGTTAAAATAATTTAAATCCAGAAAATACAGGAATGCCTTCAAAGTTTAAAACCTATGTTTAGGATTCTACATAGTCTCTGATCCGTTATTTTCTTTGTTATTCATGTACTCTATGCTTAAATACAGCTGCCACAAAGTATCAATTAAATTACAATCCCACATAAAGCCCCAGAAAACCTTGATATATAGGGAAGTGAAGCTGGGGAAGCAGTTAAGGGTGGGATTGATGATTGATGAATTAAGAATACTGAAGTCAACAGGCTGGATGTACGGTATGTGGCATATCAAAAGAGTGGGTATTTAAAACAGAACTGTTAGAGTTCATGAAATTATTGGGGATGATGGCACCGTTAACATGTTAGGCTGAGTTTTGCAGTGGGAAAAATTACCAGTGTAAGGTGACTCCACATAAATCTCTAAATGCTACAAATGAAAGCTTATTTGGGCTTATTCACCAGCACATCACTGGCTATATCTGAGAAGATGCTGGGGTTTGTGGGAGCTGTCTTCACTCTCAGTATCTCTGGATTATCCTTGGGGTGCAGCCTGAGGTATGGGAAAGAGTGGTCTTTAGGATCCCACCCCACTAACTTGCTCCCTACATGATCATGGGAACGAGCTAATTTTTTTTGAGCTTCAGTTATAAAATTAGCTTTTTCTTGAAGGAATTAGAAAGAAGTAATGTGTGTAATATCATAGCACAGTGCCTAGCACATACAAGACCCTGAATGACAATGTCTTTTTCCTTTTAAACTGTGTGTTAGTGGGATGGGAAGAATAAAGCCAGATTTTTAGGAAGCTCTGCTGAAAGAACATAGGAAAATGCGTTTAACCATAGCCTCTTAAGTGAACATTCCTAATAGCCCCAAATGGCTGTATTTATTCTGGCTCATTTTTAAATCACGTGTGATCCAGAGGAAGCTGGTTCCCATCTACAGCACAGTGTTATCCAATAACACAGAGCAAGGATAAATGTAGTTAGAAGCAGAAAGAACATCAAACACTAATGTAATTATCTCAAACTGAGTTTATGCAGTCAAAAGGTAAAATAATCTGTTCAGTGTGGTTAGATTCTTTAATGTTATGTCTCATCTGAAGAGATAAAGTATCTGAGCAAGGATAGAGCTTAAGTAACTTGAAACATTAAGCAACATTGAATTGAGGTAGCACTCAAGACTGAGAAAGCATTAGTGACACATGACTGGCCTCTGTAACAGTATGTCGTGTGCTTTTTTTAAGAGAGTAAAACTGAAAAGGAGGACTTACACTTTTGAAGATTATGTTTTTATTTATAAAGCAAAGAGATTAATGTTTGGATAAGCAATGGATATTTTTGGTTAACTGATGTTTAGATAAACTATAGATAACTCATTTACTAACAGAAAGTAATAAATGCAAACACATGTGAGAAAGAAGCTCCCTGCGTAGATGCAGTGAAATTTTATTATATATCTACTGTGTTAAAGACAGATTTTGCAGCATTAATATGAAACTAGAAAAAAATACTTTTTTTATTTTTTGTGCTTATTCACTTTACATTACCTCAGTTGAAACTGCACAATGGTGACTTCATTCTTGGGGTAAGAATGTAATAGAGTAAAAATACATCTATAGATATGTATTTACATATCTAGGTTTATGCTTTTACCATTTCTTAGATAAAAATTATAATTCTATAAAAACAGTTACTTGGGATTATATTTTAACTGCTGAAAGTTACCAGAAAATTACATAATCTACCTCAGATATTTTTAAAAATGGAAAGTAGGATTTGGTAATGCACAGTTAAAAACAGCAATTGAAAAGTTGTAAAGGAACATTGCTGTTTATAAGTTGCTGAGTTAACACTCCTAAAAACAATTACAAATGTCATTTTCTCTGGACCTCATTCTTTCAGTCAATAAAGAGTTAGTGACTACCCGAGTGCTGCGACAGTGCATAAGACACATTCCTTTAGCTTAAGGGTCTAACAAATGGAATGGGCATAAAAATACATACATAGACAATCAAAGTAGAAGTGCAATGTGTCAAGGAGAATGGCAGAAAGTGGAAATGCTATGGAAGTTTAGAGTGCAAAGTGATTTCTTTCCATCCAAGGAACCTATTATGAATTTTAATTGAGCCTGGTAAGATGGAGAGTATTTTGCCAGTTTCTGAAAAAGTGAGAATTTCTCCACATAGGATAAAATATGAGTAAGGTGAATAGGAAAAATCAGGTACAATTGTCTTGTAGTAATTTATGTGGACTGTAATGCAGGAGGTAACAAAGAAAAGAGTGAGCATTTTAACCATACTAGACAACTGTGGACTGGGAAAGATATTAATGGGTAATGAGAAGTCTCTGAAGGGTTTGGACCTCACACAAATATGAGATCTCATAAACTGGCATGAGCGAGGAGCACTAGAAATGGCTGGTGAGAGACCTGTCTGGGACTTTATTTAAGTGGTTTGTAGGTAGACATAACAGGAGTTAAAAAAATAGATATGAGACTCACTGCAGAGATAGAATGAAAATAAATTAGCAGTTAGTAATGCAGATAAGGAAAGAGTAGTCACCTGTGTGTAGCGGAGATCAAATGCACCAGTACTAAGATAGCATTCTGGATGGATGCAGCCATGGCATTGCAAAGAGGATCTCTTCATGTGTGCAATAGAAGTCATGGGGTATAGGTCGTTGTGAGATTTAAATTAAAATATGTACATAAAGTGGAATTTTAATGAAAATACTCTACGTAAATGAATAATATTAGTTTTGTTATGAGAGTTCAGAATAACATGACTTGAAAGATGGTACTATTTTATTAACAGAGCTGCAGAAATAAAAAAAAAAAGAACGAAAATATTTTGGGGAAATTAGTAAATTTAATTTAAGAGACACCAAGATTGAAATATTATTAGGGTCCCAAAAGGAATAAATTAGGATAGTTTGAAGAGGATTTGTTACAAAATGATTACTGGAATGTCTACAGAGTGTCAAGGAACCACAACGGGTTCTATAGGAACTCAGAGCAAGACAAGGAACCCAAGAGCAGCTGATTCCACCCCTAAGCTTGAATGGAGGAGGGGAGATAGAGATGGAAGAAGAAACAGTTCTGTATAGCTAAGCTGCCTGAAGGTAGTCAAAGGCCATGTTCAACACAAGAGAAAGTCAAGGGAGTAAACCAGGGGAACAAAAAATTGAATGTCACTCTACTCTCTTCCTACAGTATCTAGTTGGGTTTCCCCATTGGATTAACCAACTGGAAGCCAAAGAGCATGGGAACACATTGAGGTATTCCTTAGAGTTTAAGAATTTGAAAGTGCTGGTGGCACTGACATTTAAATAATTATACTCTATTCACTAACGAATAGACCAGGCATTCTCAAAAATTAGTGGAAACCTCTTTGAAGAATCTGTGCATTATGACAGGTATTCTACATTTAATGAAGTTTGTATAGATTCACATTAAAGCAGTTTGAAATTAGTTTCTCACCTCTTTGACCAGAAAAAAGAACAACTTGTACCAGAAAAATAGAAAAGAATTGTTGATTTTTATATACAGTCACCCCTCCATATCTGTGAGTTCTGCATCTGTGGATTCAGAATCATGAATAGAAAACCATGTGTATTAGTCCGTCCTCATGCTGCTATAAGGATGTATCCAAGACTGGGTAATTTACAAAGGAAAGAGGTTTAATTGACTCACAGTTCCACACGTCTGGGGAGGCCTCGGGAAACTTACAATCATGGCAGAAGGAGAAGCAAACACATCCTTCTTCATGTGGTGGCAGGACAGAAAAGTGCAGAGTGAAGGGGCGAAAAAGTCCCTTATAAAACCATCAGATCTATGAGAACCCACTCAGCATCACAAGAACAGCATAGGGGAACTGCCCCATGATCTAATCACCTCTCATGGGGTCCCTCCCCCAGCACATGGGGATAATTCAGATTACAATTCAAGATGAGATTTGGGTGGGGACACAGAGCCAGACAATATCACCATGGATGGAAAATAATCAGACCAAAAAACACCCAAAAATAATAATACAACAGTAAAATTACAAATCAAAATATACTGTAACTACTTTTTGTATAACATATTAGCTATTATAAGTAATTTACAGACAATTTAAAGTATACAGGAGGAGATGTGTAAGTTGTATGCAAATACTACACTGTTTTATGTAAGAGACTTGAGCATCCATGGATTTTGATATTCTTGGGAGTTTTGCAACCAACCTCCCAGGGATGTGAAGGATAACTGTATTATGCTATACTAGGGTACTTACTAAGGAAAAGAACATGGCAGTGAAACAATGCTGAAAGCAGACCACAAAAAATTCTATACTTAATTAGACTGGGGCATCAAAGAGCTAAACATGCTTTCTGTCTCAACATAAAAAAACAATGTGATTTGTCTTAATTCAGAAACCATCTTTGAGACAGTAAACTTGCGTGGAAGAACATCTAACTTAAAATATAGATTCCTTCAGGTTCTAGATGGGGATAACTTTGTCTCTTCCAAATTTATGTATCTAGATGCATAAACTTGAAAAATAAGAGTATTATTTTAATGGCATATATCTTTTAATATTTAAAAATATAAACTTGAAATTTCAATAAGAATATATGAACTTAAAATATACTCTAGGCTTTATATTAAGGAATAAACACAGTTGCTCAGGCAGATGTTTGCTTTATGCAATCACTGCTAGTCTGGATTTCTTCATTAGATCTCTTAGTAGACTTCTGAATGTTAGCATAGAGATAAATTTCTGCAGTAACACAGCTAGGGCTCTTGGCTTCCAAGTATTTGGAACACTCACAAGATTTTGTTTCTTTCAGTTTTGTCATTATTTTCTTTATCCATTTTTTATCTCTTTGTTTATGTTGTCTCTAGTCCTATTCCAAGGATTTTCACAGACTTGCTAGCTTTAAAAAATGAGTATAGAGTGTTTGGAAGGAAGGGAATGACTCTAAATGAATTTCTTTGCATACCTTTATTGGGTCACTTCAAAATAATGTAGAATGAAAATAATTAAGGCTTTATATTCTAAATTAATGATTCTCTAAAGTGGGTCCAACAACATTGATGTTACTAAACTATATTTTACTTTTTCTAAAATATTGTCATATCTGTAATTCTTCATATATTCTTGATAAAGGCTTTATTTGTAGAACTTGTCAATTTTTTTTTTTTTTTTTTTTGAGACGGAGTCTCGCTCTGTTGCCCAGGCTGGAGTGCAGTGGCGCAATCTCGGCTCACTGCAAGCTCCACCTCCCGGGTTCACGCCATTCTCCTGCCTCAGCCTCTCCGAGTAGCTGGGACTGCAGGCGCCCGCCACCACGCCCGGCTAATTTTTTTTTTTTGTATTTTTAGTAGAGATGGGGTTTCACCGTGGTCTCGATCTCCTGACCTCGTGATCCGCCCGCATCGGCCTCCCAAAGTGCTGGGATTACAAGCGTGAGCCACCACGCGTGGCCAAACTTGTCAATTTTTAATATAGAGATATAGTATAGATGTAATATATAGAGAGATACAAATATATAACTATTTTTGTAGTATAATTACTGACACATGGAAGACACTCCAAGATGGCGTCCTCTATTGAATGTTGAATGTCCATGAATATGGGACTATATAACTTATTGTATATACAGTGTTTTCTATGAGCTCGAATATTTATAAGATTGCTCTAGGATAGATATACTTTAATATAACAACAACAACAAAAAATGAGATCAAATAGGTTAAATTACATGGCCAAATTCCTCAAAGGAGTTTGTGTTTTGAAACATTTTCAAACCCAAAATATTGTCAGAGGTCATCCAGAGTTAGCAATATTTGATTCTTTCTACAACTACAGATGAAATGAGTTCTATCATTTACTTTAGAGCATTTTTGTACGCTTTTCTTTTTTATTTATAATTTTTCAGCTATTGTTTTACACTGCACTTCCAAAATGTAACATGTATCTAACATTAACCTATTGGTTTTCCATGGACAAGGAAGAGATGTAATATTAAGATATTTACCTAGTTCAATATGAATCTGTACCAATTAAAAGCAATATCTTAGTCAATATTTCCTGAAGTAAATTGATTTATATTGTTTTCTTCCATTAAAAAAAAACGCATTCCCATGTGTTCCCTTTTCCCTCATCGTTTTGAAAACATGGAATCAAGTTTGCTTTGTTTGACCTTTCTTTTGTATTATTACTAATTTTGCTTTTAAAAGTCTTATTAGAAAGGAAATAGTTACTGAATGTGCTTGAGAAAGAAAAAACACACGGCAGTAAATAAAGATGCTTAGTAGCTCCCGGTTTCTCTCTCTTCCCAGCCACTGGCATCTACCATGCCACTCTTTGATTCTATGAATTTGACTATTTTAGATATCTAAAATAGTCACGCAGTAATTGTCTTTTTGTGACTTTCTTACTTTACCAATAAAATAAAATAAAACTCAAATATAAAAAAAATTCTGTTTGGCTTAAGCCAGATATTTAACTTCAGGTAAATTGTTGAAAAGAACCAAAACAAAGTCAAATAACTATTTGAAGTAGAAAATATGATAGGCAATATTTGTTCATAGTTTTTAATCTTGAGTAATTGAAATGTGATTTTTTTCTTCTAATCAAACAAAACAAAATAGATTCTTTAAGTGCTGTGAATATACCCACACTAGTGGTAAGAAAAAAATGAGAGCCTACCCTTTTGCATATTTACACTATTCGGAGCTGTTTTGCTGTTTAATGAAACAAGTGTATGGTTTTCATAATATATGATACTTAGGTATGATAATATGAAAAAATTTTGTTTAGAGATATTGTGATTAATGTTTTTACTTATATTTTAATTCATATGTTGAAAGAAAAATATATCTGGTTTCTATTATGTGCAAGATTCTGTGCACTTAGCCTGTAGTTATAACCTTTCAGCTAGTGCAAGAGATTTCTGATACAGGGATTTTTTTTTGGGGGGGCGGCGGTGGGGGGGGACAGAGTCTCACTCTACCTCCCAGGCTGGAGTGCAATGGTGCAATCTCAGCTCACTGCAGCCTCCACCTCCTGGGTTCAAACAGTTCTCCTGCCTCAGCCTCCCGCATAGCTGGAACTACAGGTGGGCGCACCACGCCCGGCTAATTTTTCGTATTTTTAGTAGAGACGGGGTTTTGCCATGTTGACCAGGATGGTCTCGATCTCCTGACCTCGTGATCCGCCTGCCTCAGCCTCCCAAAGTGCTGGGATTACAGGGCTGAGCCACCACGCCTGGCCTACAGGGGTGTTTAGATAAGAGTCATTTGAGTTGCGGAACTCATGAATGAAGTGAACTTGCCTTTTCCTGGTAATTAAACCAAATTACTCAGAAGTAATAAAATGTTTTATTTAAAAGGTATAATTTATTATGATTACATTGCTCATTAATTGCCTCTCAAATATTTGTTGAATTAAAATATCAAAGAAGTTATAGTTTAAAAGGAAAAAAACAATAGCAGAAAATGAATTACTTTTTAAGACCTAAATGCCTAGGAGTCTTTTTCATAATAACATTTAGAAGACAAAATTTAATTTATTTGGAGATTCTAATGCAAATTCACTTATAAATAGGGCAATACACCTTAACAGCACTAAAACGTGCTATTTCTTGAGATGGTTAAATAAAACCTGTCAGCCATGTTCTAACCTGAGCTGAAATGTATCCTGAAACCTGGCGAAAGATCCAATTCTTTTGTAGGCTTGTAATAAATACAACTATAATACTTGCTATAATGACTATTTGATGTAGCCTTTGTAATGCTTTATCAATATGGGTGCAGTCCAATGGTTAGATTCACTGAAATGTATATATAAATATATATTCTAGTCAATGTGTTAATATCAGTAAGAGTAAATCAGAAGAGTTTTCCATTTTAAGGTATAACTAGTGCAAAGGTAAAACACTTTTTGGATTTATTTCTATAAGATAGCTCTAAATATATGACGTTGTAACTAGGAGTTAATAGTCTAGATTCAATCTTAAAAAAATGTCATTAACGGTAATTGGTAAACCCTAAAACAGCCTTCAACCTAAATACACATACACACAGACACACATACTACATAAATCAATTATGTAACTTCCTGGCAAATAAAACTGAGTTTCTATTTTTTATCCATTAAACTGATGAAACAGCCAGGCATGGAAATGCACCTGTAGTCCCAACGACTTGGGAGGCTGAGGCAGGAGGATGGCTGAAAGCCAGGAGTTGAAGGCTGCAGTGTACTGTGATCATGCCTGTAAAGACAGTTACTGCACTCCAGTCTGGGAGACCCTTGTCTCTAAAACAAAATGTAAAATTCAAAAAATTTAAAATTTAAAATTTACGTCTTGTGAGATAGAATGAGTTTTGCATCTTCATATACCATTCAAGGGAGTTTAAAATTACAATGCTGCTTGATTATTTTGACAATATGTCTCCAGCAATGATGAGTTTACAGAACCTTGGATAGATAGAACATATGACATTGCTATCTTAAGCTGAATTTAATTTGTTTCCATGCTCCCTTTTCTGCTGTTGGTAGGAACCATTTACACTTGTCACTTCAAGTTCCCACATTTACTTCTGGTTTTTAAGTTGTTTTCTATGGACTAAATATTTAATTATATTCAGTTTTATTCTCCGTTCTGCTTTCCGTTGTTTATGGCTGGGTGGCCTCCAAGGACAAGCAGTTTATGTAATATTTTGAATAAGCAAGATGCATAGGATATAAAAAAAGACTTAAATTTTTGTCTCCTGCTGTTCCTTTAAAATGTGTTCTGTGGAGGAAACGCCTCCCCTACTCCTGATTGAAAACTCCAGTGGTCCTATTTCCTCCTCACTCTTGGATAATAAAACTCCTTCAGTTGAGTTAAGAGGAAAATACAGATTTGATTCTTTCTTTGGATAGTCGGCCCTATCATTCCCATCCTGCCTTGCCTTGCACTTTGACTCCCGTTTCTCATCTTACTAATCATTGGTAACTAATAGAGAATTAGAGAGTGTGGGAGCGGCTAATGTTCTTACCTGACTTATTCTAACATGCCTGGATCTGGCAGGCGCTTGGAGCTGAGTTTTGCTCTTAGGAGGAACATGTGATCTCATCAGTTTGGGGAACTCCCTTAAAGCTCCCTTGACTTGGGCAAAGCATTTTCCAGTAACTCTGTGCTTTGCTGCCTCTGTAACCCTGCAGATCAGAAATTCACCCTTAGCTTCTGGCTGTTCAGGTTCTATCACCCCTCTAAGTGGCCCATGTGGGAAGCGTTCAAGGAAATACTCCTGCCAGCTGTCTCAAGAGAAGGACCCAAATCTCATAGAGACAGGTAATTCTAGACCCAACAAACTCTGAGAAAATAAACCCACTGTTACGGCAGTTTCCCTCTAATTTGCAGCCTTAGTAACTAAACTGCTTATTCCTCTCTGTTTCATACATAAGTCAATCCTCTCTACTCACTAAGGCTGGGATTCATGTTCAGTTCTTTGGAACATCCAATTAAAGTCTGTCTAACTGAAATTGGAAGAAAAAGATAACTCTTGGCCACTCTTCTACCTTGGGTATGGGGAAGATGCTAAAAATATAACAGCAGCTCCTCACAGAAACTCTATTCAGAAACTCTCTGAAATCTCCAAAAACCTAATGTGGATAAGTTTCCTAACTCACTTCTAAGCCCCTTCTTGGAAACTGTAATGCGGTTTATCTAACTCTCTTTAGAATATAGCATCTCTCATCTTCATTCCTCAGCCGAAAACAAGGCAAGAAGAATCCTATTTGAATACCCCATTGGAATATGAAAGTACTATCATGGCAGCACAAGTTAAGAACACTGTTCTGTAGATCTGCATCAGGCCCGGCTCCTTGAGGCAGGCCTTCATTGAGCTCCCTCTGTTCAGGTCTGTGCTCCTTGCCTTACATCCTGTTTTCATTCCTACTGCACCCGGAACTGAGGCTTCTGCTCATCTGACATCCCCTTGTCATGTCTGCAACTCCCCACGGAGATTTCAAAAATTTACCCATAGCCATAGGAAATAAGTAGGGTGGGTTTGGTTACTAGTATCCCCCATGGTTTTAGTCCCTTTCCCCGTCTCTTCTCACTTGTTTATAGCACTCTTATATTTTCTTGGCAGAAAGACTGATAAAATAGCCATCTCTATTCCTGTCTTATTACTTGATTTAATTAACATGAGAATTGAAAAACCAACCCGTTCTCTCTTGACTTTAGATGTGCTCTTCTTAAAGACATTTATATTTAGTTTGCATGAAAAGCTAAATGTTTAATTCTGCTTCCTAAAAGAATCAGCCCTTAAGACCTCAAAGTTCAGTTGTTATAGTAGTTGAAATAATGAATATTACTGGGAATTATACATCATATAAATTTCCAAAACTAATATCCCAATACTTATAACATTTGTGTGACTAAACATCAGAACATTATAACCATATTGTAAGCATCTTTCTTATTTAAAATTAGAAAGTCACTAAATTACATATGTTTAAAATTATATGGAAAGAATTATGATGTATTATTAAATGAAAAAACTAGAAAAGTGACACATGAACGCTAGTTATCAAATAATTTTGTTATTTTTTGTTCTTTTTCAATCTTTGTCAATTTTGCTAGCATAACCTCATGTGACAAACTATTTAGAGTCATACAATCTTACAATCTTTCTATTCAGTGTGTTACATGTCACAAGGCAATCAAAAGCTCAAGAATGCATTTGAAGTCAGACTCCTCAGATAAGTTCCTACATTGTAATAAGAAATTAAATATTGTAATTATTGGTGTTGTGAATGGATTGGCAGCTCTTAGTGTAGTGAATGGATCAGTTTCTAAAAGGATAATGCCTTCACCTTAAAGGGAAAAAAAAATCTCTGTAGAGTGTGCATTACTCATCTAAATAAGGATTTAGAAATTGATTCTTGCCAGCTTTAAAGAAATGATTAAGAGAGAGAATATTTAATTACCACTAATTATACTAGTAAGCATAATGATGTATGGGTGAATAGGAAAACTTTACTGCTTTCATATTAAAAAGACATTAACTCATGACACATTTTGCATTTGATGATATAGTGCTTTGTGTAAATATTGGAAAAAATAGATTATTAGTTAAATTTTAATAAAGGTTTGGAGAACAAAAGGATCATTAACAATAATTATGAAAACTACAGAATAATTTAAAAGAGCATATGATTAAGTATTGCGTAAAACATAGGATAAAATGGTATATCTAAATCTTAAGTGCAATCTCATTTGTAAATGTCGGCCTCTCTACCTGGCATTTGTTATACTGTTGTAAATGGTGTGAGATAGGTATACAAATGAAAATATCTATTGAGGTTTTGCCATATGTCCAGTATTTGTAGTCAGGTTTTTTTCCCAAAAAAAATTACAGCTTTAATGTAATAAATGTAAAAGAAGAAGATAAGGAAAATACCTGCCTATCTTTGAGGGAGAAAAAGAAACAAAACTTCTCTGCCCTTTTCCTTCCAGTACTTCTCTGCAGGTCCTTGTACTGCCATGGACCTTGGAGCTACCTTATAACATCTGATTTATATTTGGTTTCTAGTATTTCACAAGTGCATTATAACTAGAAGCAGAACCAAAATCTTATTAGTGGAGATGCTATGCAGTGAAATGTCAACACAGGGCATTCGTGTTTTACTTTTATTGCTTTAATAGATAGTACATTTTGTGACAACATGGTCTATTTGAATAATGTGACATTTAGGGGAAGTTTTAAAATTGATTTTATTCAATTGATATTAATGTTGGGTTAAGACCTGATATAACAAAGAAAATAGATGTGCCATTCTCTGGCTCTCTTTCAGAGTGAAGGAGTTTGAGCCAGGAGGCCAAGAAAAACTGAAAGTATCTTTATATTTAGCATTAATGCCATGCATTTTAGCTCACGTATTTTCAGGGCATACTTTATGTGTTCATTTGAACAGAGCAATTGGTAGCTACCAATTAATTACAGCCTAGAGAATAACAAGTCATGAATTCAGACAATTGCAACATAGTAGAAATGGATGGGGATTTCCATATCCTATTACCTTACAAGTGACTTAATGTATACAGTTTTATTCAAACACATTTCACACAATATATAACTTCAAGTTAAAAGTAACTTAAATATGCTTCTTGCAAAGTCTTGAGAAAAACTAAAAAAGGTTGAGACTAAAGAATTGAGAATTAGTCTCTGTTAGCTCTTTCTCATCATGTGCTTCATTAGTTTATCCTTTGAGTATACTAAGCCTTGAATCAAGCTATTCTTGTCTTTTTATCCCAGTATTATTCTCTATCCTACCATTTCCATACTCTAGCTATTAGCATGGACCCAATATTTTATACATTGTCATAAAGATGGAACACCTTGTTTTATATTTTTATGACCTAGAGAGTAGCCATCTTAACTTATTGTGGAGAAGTTCAAAGTCTCTCTTCATTGTACAGGAAAGTGAAGGCTGGAAACAATATTACTCTAAATTATAGAATAATAATGTTATATTTGTAAATTATTATATAATTATAGAATTATAAATGATACAACAGAAGAAAAGGAAACAAATTTATCATGTGTAAATCATGTGAATAAAAGTTGTCACTTGGATAGTGTGTACATTTTTATATATTAAAATGAAAACACATGCTACTCAGAGCACAGATGCATCCTTGAATTGAAGCAACACACTTCATACTCGCATTATAAATGTGCTTCCCACTCAGCTGGGAAAGTCAACTTCAATATCATAGGACATGTGTTTCCTTATTTTTCCTCTCCAATACTGCATTTATTTGTATCACTTTTCCTCTCTTGTTTCTATTTTTGAAGAAGAAAGATTCTGCTCTCTAAGTATAATATTCCCTTCTTAGATCATTTACATTTCTTCTTGTCCTGTCTTCCAGGAAGTATAATATAATATATAGTGGGGTAGAAGGTGGGGATTTTATAGCTCATAACAAAATGTTCACACTTTATGCTCTGTAGGATTTAAGTCCTTTCAAATTATTGAAACTTTTTGTTATGGTCTTGTGTATGTTCAGGGTGTCTCTCTCTCTCTCTCTCTCTCTCTCTCTCTCTGTGTGTGTGTGTGTGTGTGTGTGTGTGTGTGTGTGTGTGTGTGTGTGTTGCAACTCCATTGCAGTCCAGTGTCAAGGCTGCACGGAAATGTAGAGAGCAGAGATTTGAGGCAGTTTAGGGCATGAATGGTGAGGTCCCATGAGCACCTTTCTGAAAACTTTGCCCTCAAGAGCCTACCTTTCTTAGAAAATTTTTGAAATGACTTTGGTGTCATTCTCCCATTGTCTTAATGAATAGAACATGACTTCCTTCCATCCATATTAATCTCTTTAGCAAACAGATGCTTGGCCATACACTTAGTATTCTCTCAAACAGCTTTAAAATTCTTTATATGGCCAGGATGAGAATTTTCCAAATTGCTTCTCTTTTAATTTATAAATTCCATCTTTAAATTCTCACCTCTCACTTTTTACTATATCCAGTTAAAAGAAGCCACACAGCTGCTTCAATATTTTGCTTAGAAATTTCTTTCTCCAGATAGTTAGTTCATCACTCTTAAATTCTGCCTTTCATAAAGCCTTTGGGAATGGACACAATTCAGCCAAATTATTTGCCACTTTGTAACAAAAATGGTCTTTCTTCACTCCGTTTTTCACTAAGATTTTCCTCATTTATCTCTGAGACCTTTTTTGGAATGGCCTTTCCTGTCCGTATTTCTACCAATATTCTGATAACAATGCCTTAAGTAATCTCTAAGATGATTCAGAATTTCCCTACAGCTGTTCTCTTCTGAACTCTCAGGAGAATCCCCATTAGTGCCTCATTCATGGAAATAGAGGCTTTTTGCAGCCTGCTACTCCAAGCCCTTTCAGTCTCTGCCCATTACCCAGCTCCAAAGTTGCTTCCACATTTTCAGGTATTTGTTACAGCAGCGTCCCACTTCTCCAGTACCAGTTTGTCTTAGTCCATTTTGTGCTGCTATTAGAGAATACCTCAGACCCTGGATAATTTACAGTGAACCGAAACGTATTGGCTTATGGTTCTGGAGGGTGACAAATTCAAGATCAAGGGGCCCGCACCTGGCAAGGGGCTTCTTGCTGCATCATCCCAAAGGTGAAGGTGAAAGAGCAAAGAGAAGGTGAAAGAGAAAGCAAGAGGGGACTGAACTTGCTGTTTTATAACAAACCGAACCCCATAATAATGAACACACTCCCTTAACAATAGCATTAATCCATTTATTAGGATATAACCCTCACGGCCTAATTGCCTCTCATTAACCCCCACCTCCCAGCACTGTTACATTAGGGATTAAGTTTCCAATGCATATTTTTTAGGGGACACATTTAAAGAGCTGGGTTCTTCTCACCACTATTTTCAACTTCTTTTTTTTTCTTTATCTTTGTTTTTAGCAGTTTGATTCTAATATGTTTGAGTGTGATTGTCTTTCAGTTTATTCGGATTAGAGTTCACTTTATTTCTTAGATTTTTAGGTTTTTAAATCTAAGTATTTCACTCCAAATGGGAAGATTTTAAGGATAATTTATTTATCACCTGATTTTCTGGAAGATGTTCTCTTCTGGAGCTTTTTCTAACTACATCCATTCAGACTTCCAGGATTTAAGTTCGCTTAAAGCCCCAGATAGGATATAGGAAGCAAAAAAATAAGACAAAACAGAAAACATCAGAGAATTCACTGCTGAGTCATCCCTCAGGTCCTGTGTTCCCTAACCAGTCTATTTGCTATTATGTACCTTTCAGAGTCTTCTGATAGAAGCTATATATATTGTCTCCAAGTCTTATAATCAAAGGGAGAGATTGGGTGGAATGTGCTTATTTCACTGTAGTTGGAAACCAAGTTAACTTTTAATGACACTAATGTAGCATCTTAAGTTTCAAATATCATTAACAGAAATAACATTTTTGGCATTTTCCCATAAATTAAATGTCATTTTAGTTTTAAGAAATGAAGGCACAAATTATTTGATTCTTACTAATGATAGTGCAATTAAAAACATCAGTGAGCAGACATCTATTTTCAAACATAGAAAAACACAATTTTATTTTTTTTTTTTTTTGTTAAATAAAAGAACTTAACGACATGCAGCACTGCAAAAACAGAAGTTCGGTTTCTGAAGGAGAAATTTTGCTTTTTGTGTCCTCCCACCAAAACTTTATTTCTACAAATATTAGAGCTATTTTTTCTTTGCTAAAATTGGGTCTTTTATTGTTTTAGCTTCATGTAATTTTGCTTCCTTTCTTCTGCACAATTCATTTCTTTCTCCCAGTTCTAATAAGCATACATGTAAACATCGAATAAAATATTGCCTAGCTTAAAAACAACTAACCAAACATACATTCTTTTTTAATATAATGTTTCCTCCATACATCCTGGCTATTATTTTACCTGCCTAGTCTTCATAGCAGGGCTTTTTTTGTTTTTAAGATTTTGCTGGATTATATGCTCTTTATTATCTTCCAGTTTCTCTTTAACCTGTTCTCAATCATTACCACTTCAGAATTTTCTCTTAATAATTTCCATCCTGTACATCCATGAGAAAACGTCTTCCTTCGTTTTATTTGACTGAGCAGCCCTCTACAATACTGAACATTCTGTTCTTTGTATTTCTTTTCTTGGCTTCTGCCATACCACACTCTCTGGGTTTTTCATTCTGTTTCATTGGCTGGTCTTTCTCAGAATCCTTGGTTACTCCTCATTATACAATTTCCAAATCTTAGTAAAACCTGGGACTTGATCCTGAGACTTCCTTTTCTTCACATTCTTCTTAGATAATTTCATGCTTTTTAAAATTAGGTCATGTCTCTAATAACTTATTTTATGGATTCCACATTGCCTAGAACATGGCAAACTGCGTTCTGTGAACTGGCTTACTCTTTTTTTGTAAACAAAGTTTTATTGGAATACATCCACACTTGTTCATTTATACATTGTCACACTGCTTTGACTACAAAACGGAATTGGGTAGTTCTGACAGAGGCCAAATTAAAATATTTACTATCTGACCCTATAAGAAGAAAACTCTCAACCCCTAGAATGGAATAAAAAATGTTTAGCATAAGGCTTTTCATGACCTGTTTCTTAACATTCTTTTGAGATTTATCTCACAGTTACATTTTTAGTCTAATAGTGCCAAAGAACTTGTGGTTCCTTGAATGTTTTACAACTTTGTGTTATAACTTTTCGAGTATCATATGCTTTCAGAAACTGTAATCACTCGGAAAATTATATTTTTACCCTTCAAAACACAACGGATAAGGCACCTTATTTTCAAGACTTTAAAAAAAAATCCCAAATGATTCTTACTATTCATGTGCTATCATGTAAACTGTTCTAATATTGTATATAGCTCACTGTATTTTAGTTGGTTGATTTCACTCAACTTTTTGAGATTTCAAAAAAAGTAAAAAGGAAATTAAAATTTCTCCCAAATACTATTTTCATTTTGACATATATAAAGTACAAATTATTCTTCCCATTTCAGCCCTTTGATTTGGTATATATCTCTTTCTATACTTTTTTATTCTCATGGAAAAAATGATATAGACACAGATATATAACAAAATAGGATAATATCATACAGTTTTTAAATCAGATTTAAAAATACATACCCTTAATTCACTTCTGTGGTACCTACACATTTTTATTTTGTAAAATAGTGACATTGTATTTCCTGGTGGAGATGTTTATAAATTATTTAACCAGCTCTATATGATGAATATTTAGGTAATATCTTTTCTTTTGCTATTGTACACTCTCATAAACAACTTTGTTCATTTATCTTTATTTCTGCTAGAATTTTTGTAGCCATTTTTCTTGAAATGAAGCTACAAAATTATTCTGTAAGAATTTTTTATCTTATAATTACCTCATAGGTTTGGGCTGTGAGACAAATATGTGTCCTTTGCTTTATGTCTAAACAGTATCAGGTTAACTTTTGGTCCAGAATAAAATGTATGTGAATACTTTGTCATTGTCAACAACGGATGTAACTAATCTTTCAAAGTTGACAATTTTATGATTCATGTTTTCAAACTTTTTTTAGTATGTTTAATTGCCTTTTATATACATGTTTTTATTAATTGCAGATCTTAAGTTTTCATTTGTCTATTTGGTTTTTATATTCATATTTATATATAGGACTTCTCAATTTAGTAGATAAATAACCATTTGGTCTGTTTATACTCTTCAAATGCTTTTTCCAAGTTTATATTTTATCAGTAGACATTATTCATAATTACTCTTATTTTATCTTTGGAAATGATGCATTACTTGATTTCTTTTCAAGGGCTTTACTCAAAGAATATAAACATTATTTTTCTGATTTTCTAATATAATGCTTGGATCCTTTATCCATTTGAAATTTGTTTTTGTATATGCTAGGTGGTAGCATATACTTTCATAACTAAATTGAAATACCCCAATTTTTATATATCTGATTTTACTTTTGTATGTTATTAGGTTGTAATTTTCTGTTTGTTGATTATGTTCCTATGTCCAACAATTTTAATTATAGTAGCTTTATTTTTTTAGACATATGTTTCTTTTTTCTTTTCTTTTTTTTTTTTTTTTTGAGACAGAGTCTCCCTCTGTCACCCAGGCTGGAGTGCATTGGCACAATCTCAGCTCACTTCAACCTCCGCCTCCCAGGTTCAAGCAATTCTCCTGCCTCAGCCTCCCAAGTAGCTGGGACTACAGGCATGTGCCACCACGCCCGGCTAAGTTTTTTGTAGTTTTAGTAGAGACGGGATTTCACCATGTTAGCCAGGATGGTCTCAATCTCCTGACCTCGCAATTCACCCGCCTCAGCCTCCCAAAGTGCTGGGATTCCAGGTATGAGCCACCATGCCCAGCCCTAGACATCTGTTTCTACATTTTGATTTTCATTAAATTTAGATTTAAATTCTTAGTGAGAAGGGTTCTTTTACTAATCTCTTTGGTCCTAGGATTACTGTGGCTTTGACACATAGATTTTATCACTAAATTATGTCTGACTTATTGACTTGGAACTCTATTGCTCTTTGAAATTTCTGTTGTTCTATGTTGGCTAAATACTTAAAAATATATTGAACACCATAATTCTTTATCGAACATGTGCTATATGAAGGACTCTGTATTAAGAACTGTAGAGAATGGGAGAAAAAAGTTCATCCTTAAATAACTTACATTCTAGTGTAGTGAGCATAATATGTTATATAAATAAGAATAAGTGTGATATAAAATGATATAAAATAATATGAATGGTATTTTTAAAGACAAGTAACATGTCAAAGAGAAATAATAATAAAGTTATTATTTCTCTCAAACACTGAAAAAAGGTTTTTATACGAACTATAGTTCATGTTGACATATTGATTGACTAGTTACAGAAGTGAATTTAAAATGATGTAAAGTAGATAATAAATCCTCTGTGAAGGGGTCCTTTTTTTTTTTTTTTTTTGAGATGGAGTCTCACTCTGTCTCCCAGGCTGGAGTGCAATGGCGCTATCTTAGCTCACTGCAAGCTCCACCTCCCGGGTTCACGCCATTCTCCTGCCTCAGCCTCCCGAGTAGCTGGGACTACAGGCATCTGCCACCACGCCTGGCTAATTTTTTGTAATTTTAGTAGTGATGGGGTTTCATCATGTTAGCCAGGATGGTCTCGATCTTCTGACCTCGTGATCTGCTGGCCTCGGCCTCTCAAAGTGCTGGGATTACAGGCATGAGCCACCGCACCTGGACTGAAGGGGTCCTTTGACCTAAATCCTAACCCCAATACAGCCTCTGAGTCCTCTTGTCTTGTGGAACACAGAAGTCTGCCAAAGCTAGAGCAGGATTTTGGTTTTTGTTTGTTTTGTTTTCCTTGTTTTCTTGCTTTATAGAAGAGCTCATGGCTAGGATGGGTGATTTTAGTACTAGACATTATCAGCATTTCTCATTTATGTTGCTAATTAGTAAGCATCCCTACCAAAGTCTATTTTAATGCAAGTAACCTACAGTTATATCCTCTGAGTGATTTTGCCGTGTGGAGACCCTTGTACTTTTCTGATCCCAGCAAGCTCACATGGGAACTGTGGTTCAGCGAAGGGTAAGGAGGGTGGTGGGGAAGGGGAGGCTCCCACATGTCCTCAGGCACATATTACAGAAATAGGAACACAGGGATCATGATGGGAATTTGAAACTTGTTGATTGTAGTGAGCAAATCATGTAAGAAGGAGATATTTGAATGGCAAGTGGAATGTAATGGTTCTTCCCATTATATATTGATAAGATTTGGATCTGTGTCCCAGCCCAAATCTCATGTTGAATTGTAATCCCCACTGTTGGAGGTGGGTCCTCGTGGGAAGTGATTGGAACATAGGGGTAGATTTCCCCCTCCATGCTGCTCTTGTGACAGTGAGTGTATTCTCATGAGATCTGGTTGTTTAAAAGTTTGTAGCACCTCCGCACCTCTCTCTTTCTCCTGCTCCTGTGTAAAGTGCTGGCTCCCCCTTCACTTTCTGCTGTGATCGTAAGTTTGCGGAGGCCTCCTCAGAAGTCGGGCAGATGAGTCTTTTATAGCCTGTGGAACCATGAGCTAGTTAAACCGCTTTTCTTTGTAAGTTACCCAGTCTCAGGTATTTATACCAATGCAAGAACGGAGTAATACATATATCTAGAAAATGTGGACTCTTAAAAATTACTCCTCATTAGGTAGTAACAAATAACATGAATTGCAAATAAGAGGATAATATGAAAATATATTTGTTTTTATAGGTTGCTGTTTCATAATAGAAAATCCCTACATGCAGATTCTGAAATGAGTTCATTTATTTAAATCCTTTTCTGGGCAGATCAAGAAAGCTAAACTCCTTTTTAAAAATATAGACATTAGAGTTACATTTGCAAAGATAACAGCCTTGGATCTCTTCTATGCTTATATAATACATAATCTTGCTTTGTATTTGAATATGAAAGAGCTATTTTATTTCTGTTGGCTTATGTGTGGTCTTTATGAATCATGCTCAAGCACACTACCTTTTGAAATACTTGGTTTGGCCTTCAAAAGACATAGATGCTCTATGAGGTCTACTGGGAGTTTGGGAGCTGACCTATCACTTGATGTAAACTATTGTTTCCAGGGCACCCACAGAAACAATTTAGAGCCCAATTCCCTGGAGCTTCAGTGCTGTGAGATAAATATGTGATTTCTCCTTTGTTTCTGAACAATGTCCAAGTAACTTTCTATGTAGAACAATGCCAGGGCATGCCATCTACTATGCTTTCCCAAAGGTGATATTTTTGGGGAGGCATGGAACATGTTGTACAGTCATTTTTAGCTTCACATTTTAACTAAGTGTAGAAGGAGAGCTACCTGTTGCTTCTAGCAAAAATATTTTCCCAGGGATCATGATTAATGAACAATCTGTTTCTAACTCCACCCTTTTATGGCTTATACCTTACTTGTTAACACCCTTGGGACATGTTTTCCAGGAACCAGAGTCTTTTACAGCTTGTTATTATATATTTCCAGGTATAAAGTTAGCTGCTAAAGCCACCTTTTTGAGAAAGAGATTGATGACAAAGGATATTATAGGAATATCATGCAACAACTTATATATGAAATAAAAAGAGAATGTTATAAGTTGTAATCCCCTAAATATATTAATAGACACATTTAGTAAGGATGTAAGGCATAATGATATTCCTCTGAGATAAAGAAATCCAGGGTGGAGTTGTGAAAGAAGCTGGAGAGGAGAAAGGAGAGTCAGAAAGAAGGTAGAGCTCCAGAGATAAATGAAAATGGTGAGTAGGAGTTCAGCAATGCTTAGTGTATGTGACTAGATAAGTAGGAAAGAAATTACACTGCAGAAATGATTTCTTATCCTCCAGTGTAAGTATGGTCTGAGTAATGTTTCTTAGGCAGTAATAAGATGACTGTAAATAAATTAAAAATACAAAATGAAGATAAGATTAAGCATAAGTAAAAAAATAAAGCCTCAAATCAGCAACATTGAGCCTAATAGGATAACGGGAGTCAATCATATGGTTGTTTCTTTTGGGGCTCAAAGTCTTATTTGGCAATAAGAACCATTTGGAATGTAATGGTTCTTCCCATTATATATTGATAAGATTTGGATCTGTGTCCCAGCCCAAATCTCATGTTGAATTGTAATCCCCACTGTTGGAGGTGGGTCCTCGTGTGAAGTGATTAGAACATAGGGGTGGATTTCCCCCTCCATGCTGCTCTTGTGACAGTGAGTGTATTCTCATGAGATCTGGTTGTTTAAAAGTGTGTAGCACCTCCGCACCTCTCTCTTTCTCCTGCTCCTGTGTAAAGTGCTGGCTCTCCCTTCACCTTCTGCTGTGATTGTAAGTTTGTGGAGGCCTCCTCAGAAGTCGGGCAGATGAGTCTTTTACAGCCTGTGGAACCATGAGCCATTCTGATTGTCAACTTTATTCACTGTACTCAGCCAGTGATGGCAGGGATGGGCACCTGAATCTCTAAACTAGTTAGTAAGTTTCCTAACATGCCATGATTAACATTTGAATAAAGTTCTTTCATTTAAAATGCAATTTGAATAGTTGATCCTAATATACCCTTCCCACATTTTTTTAGCCAATATTTACCTGTAAAAATCTAAGGATGGAAGGGAAGAAGAAAGGTAGAAACACAGGAAAGAAGGGAAAGTCACATCATCATAGAACACGTAGGCTGGCTGAGAGTCAGCCTACTGCATTCCTGAGAGGAATATCCACTAGCCATGAGGTACTTGGGGCTACATTGAGAAAACTGCCTATGATGTAACCATCTAGCAATGGTTTGATTTATGAAATAGAATTGATATTCCTATTTGAAAGACAATAGGAAGATAGTGATTCTACCCTCACAGCCACTGAGTACCCTACTAACTTGTCAGAGGACCGGACAGGTGCAGGAGAAGTTATAATTCCTGCACAGTCAAGACTCTGCAAAGGAATGGCACTGGAAAGTGTAATTATCAGTCTCTTGCTCCATTATATTATGAAAAGTTCAACCCGGGCCTGGGACCTACCTGGCCATTGATCAAAGCCAAAAACTGACGTTAATGTTACACAGCCCCCTCCTTGTTGACGATGAGAAAAGTAATGGATCCCAATACCATGGAGCTTAAAAGAAAGCATATATTACAGAACAAAGTGGAAGAATTGGAATCTGTGAGACTTGGAGAAATATACACTTCTATAAATGATTTTCTATAGAACACGTTAGAAAACAATTTGACAATCCTGATAGGATGCTGGAGACATAGCATGGCCTCAAATTGAGAAGCATAGAAAGCCATATGGTGGCAAAAATATAACAATATAAAACAAGCGATGAGAGAGTAAAGCAAGTCAACCCGTGAAAGAGAAATTGGAGAGCTTAACTGGTGGGGACCCTGGGAGAGGTGACACCACTCACTGAGATTTCCTTTGAGATTTGGTGGTAATTTACTTGAAAATAAACAGGACTTTTTCTTGTTGTTTTGATTTCTTCTTAGTCACAATGTTTCCTTTATTTTTAAATTTAAAATAACATTAAAATATCTCTGGACTACAGAGTTATCTTGTTTAGTACAGTATTCCCAATTCCCAGCACCATGACTAGATACTGTAAGTATCCTGCAACTATCTATTGAATTAATCAATGGATGATGATTTTTACACTATCAAAATAGGCCTGAAGCGATAACTCCACAGCTGGTCAGAGTCCATCTCTAATCTCCATACTCATTAGCTATGGCCAGTGACCTCTTATGCATCAGTTTTCACATTTGTAAACAGGGATAATAATAATATCTTTTAAGTATGTTATGAGATTTACAGGGATAAGGTGTGTAAAGTGTTTATTCTAATAATAAGTGCAGAATAAATGTTAGCAATTGTCATTATATTAAAACAGCAAAAGAAAACTAGGTATAAAAATGAAGGTGATGTGATACTCTTACCAAAACAAAGGAAATTCACCTCCCTGAACAGGCTCTGGTGAGATATTTATATATATATTTAGAAAATTAAAACAATTAAAAATAGCAAAAAAAATGGAGTTTGCAATAAAGAAACAGTGACGTGGAAAGGAAGCTCAAACTTCTACTCTGTGAATTTAAGTGCCAGGAGAAAAAGGAACAGTAAATCCCAAGGTTCAGGGGAAATAGTTATGACCCAAGTATTTAATCTGTAGGAAAATGACAGTCATAAATGAAGAGAAAGATGTTGTATCATATGCAATAAAATAAGAAAAATTATCCAATACCTGCAAATAACCAAAACGAATCCTGTGTGACCCTTCAGTAGACTTCCATACATGGTCTAGAGGGCCCTCCTGGAATCACCTAACTATACAAGAGTATGCTCTTTAATTGACTAGTTTCTTTAACAACTTTGTAGGAGTAGATACCAACCTGTAGAAAACTGGTGACAATGAAGTGATTCACTTGAAAATTATACTTTCTGAAAATGGTTATAAAATATTTTGGAGCATATGCTTTTTTGCACATAATAATTTTGTAAAAGTTTATACTGATTTCATATTGCCCTTAGAATTTTATTCTAGTTATGATTTTCATTATAGACACGGATTACATAGCTATTCATGACCCTGGTCTCTGCTTAATTTTTCATCTTCTTTATCTTTCATTTTGAATTCTTCATCTCTTACTACTCCTTGCCTTGCTTTTAACATCACAGACAGTAGATCAGGCCATAACTTTTTCTCACCTTCTCACTTCTGTGTATTTTCATTTGTTGTGTCCTTTTCCAGACCAACATCATCTACCGTCTCCATGAGGCATAAAAACCTACCACCCTTCTCCTGAGTAACTCATACTGATTGTTTAAATATCAGCTTTTCCTCATTGTTCAGGATCTTTAAACTCCATTCTCTGGATTTGTGTCCCTATGGTCTAGCCTTGGTAACCTGTGGATCAAGAGTCTAGACATTGGTTAGCTGGCTCTTCCACTCCAGGATCTCTCAGAAGGTTGCAATCAAGGTGTCAGTAAGAGCTGGGATTTCACTGAAAAGGTAAAATGGGGAAGGATCCATGTATAAGCTCATACCATTGTCAATAGCACGTGACCCTCTCTAACATGGCCGCTTGCTTCATCAAAGCATATGGGCTGAAGAGACGACAACAGAGTGGGTTAGCCAAATGGAAGTTAAAATCTTATGCAGTATAATCATGCATTCTGTTGATTAGAAGAACATCACAGGTCCATCCACACTCAAGAGGAAGAATTACACAAGATGGGGAACATTGGGGACCATCTTGGAACCTGCCTACCACTGTAGTGCCTGGGACAGCTGTAGAATAAGGTACTGAAAAGATGGATGATAAATAAAAGATTCATTAATGAATATATGATTTATGTAGAGACTATCTTACAGAAATATGCAGAAAATCCCTTCCTTTGAGCATAAGATAATAGATGAATTTGCTTCACTTTATTCATATTTTTTCACTTTGAATAGATTCTCTTTCTTATTCTTGCTCACTAGTTTTCAAAATATTTTCATAAAACATGGTCAGTTAAGCTAAAAATCAAAACAATTGTAATACAAATTAATTGACTCATTAAAACCCTCCTTTATGTAATTTTCTTTAAAATACACATGGACTTCTGTATTTTTTCTAATATTTTGAAATCTACATTACAAATACAACATGGATCCAGAACAATGTGAGCCTTGCCACAGCTATGCAAAATCCATTTAAAGGATTTCATCATATATTTGCCTCAACCTCTTGAAATATAACTTTAATGATACACACTAAAACTACTTAATGCAATGAAATTGACTTCGTTGAATTTTATAACAGGACAAAATTTTGACTTTCAATGAAAAAATAAACAAGGTAATATCCTTGCAAACTTTGTCTAAACAATGAGTCAGAATTGGGGAGTAATTCTATAATAAAAGAAAACACAATTACGTTCTGTTTTATTTGTGATTTCTTCTTTCGGACATCTGAACATTTCTTTCACCTATAATTTTGGATCCTGTAAAGTAATAGATGAAAGGCCAAACCAAGCTGCAGGAAATGGTTACATAAATATACTTAATGATCCTTGCCAAATATACAGTACCTAATATTATAGGACAATATTTCTGGGGCATGTATCTATCATTACCAAGGATAAATAAAGCCTTTTCGAAATTGTATTCTATATGGGTTAATGTCTGCAAAGGTTAAAAACATCAAATTCTGGAATATCATGACCCAGTAATAGGTTGACATTGGCAGTTCTTTGTTGGGGGTAATAGCCCACCATATGCAAAGATCACCTTCTGCATTTAGCTGCTTATCTCAAAGGAAAACATATGAGTAATAATAGTGCAAGGGAGGTTAATAACAGGTACAGGCCTAGCATAGCTTTTATCAGTTCATTTAGAAAATGAACTGAGAATTGCTGTCAACTTGATTGGGAAGGGGAAAGAAAGAATGGACCCATATGGGAGGCATCAGTCAGCTTCCAGTGTGTGTGTGAAGGTTGTTTGCAAGGTCACTTGGGCTGATACAACATAAAGCTGGAATTTGCATGTCAAAGTTTTGTTCCTTTTGTAACATACTGTCACACAAATCATTGGCCCTGGGGTTTAAATTTCACAGATGTCTAAACTCATTTAAAAATTAAAGTGCAATAATTTGTGATCCATAGTGCACCTAATCTTTCTGATTTTCTCAGAATGGTTTGTTTTGCCATTATACTTTCTTCTTACCATCTAAAATTCTAATTTTTCATACACTATCTCAGTTTTTCCTTCAAAAGCTAATGTATTCTTTGACAAGACTATTCTTCTTTGAGGCCATTGTAGTATTATTACAGTTAAAAGATTCAAAAAACACAATATTTACTCATATTTAGAATCACAAACAAAAATAATTCAGCATTAAGGTGACCATTACACTTTCCTGGGCTTCTGGAAAAGTAAAAATGTGATTCATCAGTGCTAGCTTTATTACCTTCTTATTTATTACATTGATATTATTTCAGCTACCTAGCAATTTTCAGAACACTTTGCAAGGAACATTTACACTATATTTTGCTCTATGAATTATTTCATCAGAATTAAGAGCCTTTTATTACTATACAATATCCTAAGATGCAATGATCCAATAGATGTATAATGACCTGCTATAGATTTTGTTTATTAACATTGCCATAAATTAATATCTTTCCTCAGTGGAATTGAAAGCATTGCATGATACAATTTCAGTATAAGTTTTACATGAAAGAATTTCAAAGGATGATGCAAGTAGAATTTTACTCATCCAGAGGAGGTATATATTAGTCATGTTACTTTAGTACACTGGAAATATGAAAAGTAAACATTACTTTTAGTCTCTCTCTTTTTTTTTGCTTTAATTTAAATTTACAGGAAATGCTAAAGCAACATTCTGTTGCTTACAACATTCACATAGGTTCCAATTATGCCTGGCTAATTCAATGATACAAATTTTGCCTTCTTACCATTATTATTATTAAGTAATATAACATTGAAATAGTTTCACAATTCTGTTTCATATTTTCTTCAAGATTGTAGGGAATTGACACCCACCATGGGTCTGGGAACACGTAACAGCTTGAGCATTTTTGAGAAGCAGAGAAGAAGGGAAAGTCTAAGATTGTGCTGAGGTTTCTGGGGGAAAATCCATAAATTTTCAAGTATGTTACAGGCCATATTCATCATTTTATGTACATTCTAAGGTAGCAATAAGAAATCAGAATTATTTTAAAAGAAATGCACTTGCATTTATCGCATAATTATAGTAATGAGTATGTTCAAGGATGGTCAACAATTAGGATAGCTTGTAATTAGTGGAAGGTAATATTATACATCACTTATTATTTTACCCAAGTGCAGAAAACATCTCCTCAAGTTCAAGAGTATATGTTAATTGATGATGCATTCCCTCCTCTGCTGCTAATAAAAAGATCAATAGAATAAGAATATATTAAAATTTAATACTAAGAATTTTTTTACTTTGTTTTTTATAGTTGCTGTTGGCCCTTGTAAAATTAAATGGTTGACAGTTATTATGTTCAAAATCTGAAGTTGTTAAAAATTTTGATCACAAAAATGGCACTGCAGACAACTTGTTTCTATTTCTCTAGTAGAAACAAGTTGTACACTAATTTGTGAAAAAGTGTTAATTCAATCAATATGTAGTCCATGAACATCTGTTAGGCATCGGAATACGATGGGCAGTAAGGTCTAACTCCTGGCTTGAGGGTATTTAGACATTAGAAAAATATAGTCATATATACTTAATTTACTATGGTCTCTATATTCTATTTGATTAAAACTAATTATATATATAGTAAACAAGTAGATCCTAAATAAACAATAATGAAAAGTTTTTATTTAAGAATCTGGAATTTTAGGCTATCACTATCTGGAGTTAACCAAAGATCCCAGCATTATCAAGAAAAAATGAGAAATGCAAATATTAGTTTTAATTTTTAAACTATAAAACTATACATATACAAATATTACTTAACATTAGTATAAAGAAAGTTTGCCTTTGGGTAAACAAAGTGTGGTCTACATATTTAAATTTTTAATGTTTTTATTAAACCTTTTTAGATATTCAAACTACTTTTGTTTGCAGACACATTTAAAGCAGTAATTGCCAACTTAAAGACCATAACCACTTCGATAATAAATCTATGTATGCAGCAAGAAGTGCTTCCAATCTGAATTTAAAATATACCTTACACTCATACATTAATATTTTCCTTGTGGATTGAGACATAGTTGTGACTAATAAAAATATTACTTGATTCTTACAGAGAATACAAATGCCACAAAATTAGTGTCAATATTTAAAAAGTCTAAAAGACAACTTCTATAATTTGGGATAGGCAATGTACCTTTTATGATTATTTTCACATTCCCACTTACCTATTTTTTCTTTTGTTGTTCATGCTTTTGGTGTCAAGAATCCATTGCCTGATCATGAAGATTTACCCTGTGATTTCTTTCAATAGTTTTATACTTTTAGACCTTCATTTAGTCTATGGTGCATTTTGAGTTAAATTTTGTGTTGGGTGTGAGGAAGGGTTTCACCTTTATTCTTTAGAATATGTTTTTCCAGTTATCCCACCACTATTTGTAAGAGACCACTCCTTCCCCCATTGACTTGTCTTGATGCTCTTGTCAAAAATCAATTAGTCATGGATGCTTGGGTTTATTTCTGGACTCTCAATTCTATTCCATTTGTCTATGTCTATCCTTGTGCTAGTACTATATTTGACTACTGAAACTTTGTAGTAAGTTTTGGAATTGGGAAATTTGAGTCTTAAATCATTTTTTTTTTTCTTTCAGTGTTGTCTTAAATATGAAGGGCCCCTTGTGATTCCACATGAATTTGAAAATCAGATTTCCCGTTTCTGCAAGAAGGGCCATTGGGATTTTGATTGAGTTGCACTGAATCTTCTGATTACTTTGGAAAGTTTTGTTCTCTTAATTAACAATAATGAGTTTTGATTACCAATACGGGATATATTTCCATTTATTTGGGCCTTCTTTAATTTCTTTCAGCAATGTTTTGTAATTCTGAGCGTGCATACCTTGTACTTCCTTACCCTACTTCTTCCTATGTATTGTTTCCCCTTTGGATGTTATGATAAATGGAATTTTCTTAATTTCTGTGTTTGATTGTTCATTGCCATTGTATATAAACAGAATTAAGTTTTTTATATTCATCTTGTGCACTGAAAAATTACTGGATTTGTTTAATATTGTTTAATATAGAAAATCATGCCATCTGCAATAGAGATAGTTTTTACTTCTTTTCTAATATGTCTATTATTTCTTTTTCTTATTTGATTACTCCTGATAAGACTTTAAATACAATGTTAAATAGTGTGATGAATCTCTGTCTTTTGTCTTGTTCCTGATCCTAAAAGCAAAGCTTTCAGTCTTTCACCATTGACTAGGCTGGGTATTTTTTTATTATTATAAAAGGGTATTGAATTTTATCTTACTGCTTTATTTGTATCTATTGAGATGATCATGAGTTTTCTTTTCCTTGGTTCTAAAAATATATTGTGTTAAATTGATTACTTTTCCTATATTGAAATAAGCTTGCATTTCTAGAATAAATTCCACTTTGCTATGGTATATAATTCATTCAGTATGCTACCTGATTTGGTTTTCTAGTATTTTGTTGAGCATTTTTGCATCTACATTCATAAGAAATATTTTTCCATAGTTTTCTTATGGTATCTGATTTTGATATCAGTCAAATTCTGGCTTCATAGAACATGTTGAAAAGTATTTCCTCTATTTTATTTTCATTTTTGGCAGGAGTTTGAGTAGAATTTGTGTTAATTCTTTAAATATTTGATACAATTCACTGGAGAAGTTTATCTAATTTTGGCCTTCTTGTTGATGGTAGGTTTTTGATTATTCAATTTTTCTACTGATATTTCTCTTGAGATAATTTTTTTCTAAATTTGATAATGTGTATTTCTAGAAAATTTTCCAATTTCTCTAGATTATCTAATTTGTTGTCATATAATTATTCTCTTGCAATTCTTGTAATTGCTATAATATTCGTAGTTCTATTTCTGATTTTAGTTGTTTTTGTCTTCTGTCTTCTTCGTATAAAGATTTATCAATTTTGCTGATCTTTTCAAAGAAACAACTTTGGTTCTGTATGTAGTCTCTATTTTTATACTTTATCTTTGATTTCTCTTCTCTAAACCCTATTAGTTCCTTCCTTTTGCTGGATTTAGGTTTAGTTTGATTTGCTTTTTCTAGTTTGCTAAAGCATTAAGTTATGTTGTCAATATTGGATCCTGTCTTTTTAAATGCAGGCATTTATAGCTGTAAATTTCCCTTCAAGCACTACTTTTGCTATATCCCATAAGTTTTGGTATGTTGTTTCCATTTTTATTTATCTCAAATGATTTATTTGTTCTTTGATCTTACTACGAACTAAAAAATTATTTGCTGAAGTCCTAACTTCCAGTACCTCAGAGTATGACTGTATTAGAAGACTGAGTCTTTAAAGGGACAATTAAGGTAAAATTAAATCGTATGGTTGGTCCCTATTTTAATGTGACTAGTATTCTTATAAGAAAATATGGTGGGGTGGAGGGGGGTGGTTCCAAGATGGCTGAATAGGAACAGTTCCAGTCTACAGCTCCCAGTGTGAGCGACGCAGAAGACAGGTGATTTCTGCATTTCCAAATGAGGTACTGGGTTCATCTCACTGGGGCTTGTCGGACAGTGGGGGCAGGACAGTGGGTGCAGCCCACCAAGCATGAGCCAAAGCAGGGCAAGGCATCACCTTACCTGGGTAGCATAAGGGGTCAGGGAATTCCCTTTCCTAGTCAAGGGAAGTGGTGACAGATGGCGCCTGGAAAATCGGGTCACTCCCACCCTAATACTGCACTTTTCTAATGGTCTTAGCAAATGGCACACCAGGAGATTCTATCCCGCACCTGGCTCAGAGGATCTCACGCCCACAGAGTCTCACTCATTGCTAGCACAGCAGTCTGAGATTGAACTGCAAGGCATCAGTGAGGCTGTGGGAGGGGCGCCTGCCAATGCTGAGGCTTCAGTAGGTAAACAAAGCGGCCAGGAATCTCCAACTGGGTGGAGCCCACTGCATCTTAAGGAGGCCTGCCTGCCTCTGTAGACTCCACCTCTGGGGGCAGGGCATAGCAGAACAAAAGGCAGCAGAAACCTCTGCAGACCTAAATGTCCCTGTCTGTCAGCTTTGAAGAGAGTAGTGGTTGTCCCAGCACAGAGTTTGAGATCTGAGAATGGACAGACTGCCTCCTCAAGTGGGTCCCTGACCCCTGAGTAGCCTAACTGGGAGGTACCCCACAGTAGGGGGAGACCAACACCTCACACAGCTGGGTACCCCTGTGAGATGAAGCTTCCAGAAGAACGATCAGGCAACAGCATTTGCTCTTCAGGAATATTCTCTGTTCTGCCGCCTCTGCTGCTGATACCCAGGCAAACAGGGTCTGGAGTGGACCTCCAGCAAACTCCAACAGACCTACAGCTGAGGGTCCTGACTGTTAGAAGGAAAACTAACAAACAGAATGGACATCCACACCAAAACCCCATCTGTATGTCACCATCATCAAAGACCAAAGGTAGATAAAACCACAAAGATGGGTAAAAAGCAGAGAAGAAAAGCTGAAAATCCTAAAAATCAGACCACCTCTTCTCCTCCAAAGGCATGCAGCTCCTCGCCAGCAATGGAACAAAGCTGGATGGAGAATGACTTTGATGAGTTGAGTAAAGAAGGCTTCAGAAGATCAAACTTCTCTGAGCTAAACGAGGAAGTTTGATCCCAACACAAAGAAGCTAAAAATCTTGAAAAAAGACTAGACAAATGGCTAACTAGAATAACCAGTGTAGAGAAGTCCTTAACTGACCTGATGGAGCTGAAAACCATGGCATGATCATTACATGATGAATGCACAAGCTTCAGTAGCCGGTTCGATCAACTGGAAGAAAGGGTATCAGTGATTGAAGATCAAACGAATGAAATGAAGCGAGAAGAGAAGTTTAGAGAAAAAAGAGTAAAAAGAAATGAACAAAGCCTCCAAGAAATATGGAACTATGTGAAAAGACTAAATCTACATCTGTTTGGTCTATCTGAAAGTGACGGGGAGAATGGAACCAAGTTGGAAAACATTCTGCAGGATATTATCCAGGAGAACTACCCCAACCTAGCAAGACAGGGCAACATTCAAATTCTTGAAATACAAAGAATGCCACAAAGATACTCCTTGAGAAGAGCAACTCCAAGACAAATAATTGTCAGATTCACTAAAGTTGAAATGAAGGAAAACATGTTAAGGGAAGCCAGAGAGAAAGGTCAGGTTACCCACAAAGGGAACTGCATCAGACTAACAGCAGATCTCTCAGCAGAAACTCTACAAGCCAAAAAAGAGTAGAGGCCAATATTAACATTCTTACAGAAAAGAATTTTCAACCCAGAATTTCATATCCAGCCAAACTAAGCTTCATAAGTGGAGGAGAAATAAAATACTTTACAGACAAGCAAATGCTGAGAGATTTTGTCACCACCAGGCCTGCCCTAAAAGAGTTCAGGAAGGAAGCACTAAACATGGAAAGGAACAACCAGTACCAGCCACTGCAAAAACATGCCAAATTGTAAAGACTATCGATGCTAGGAAGAAACCACATCAACTAACAAGCAAAATAACCAGCTAACATCATAATGACAGATTCAAATTCACACACAACAATATTAACCTCAAATGTAAATGGGCTAAATGCTCCAATTAAAAGGCACAGACTCGCTAATTGGATAAAGAGTCAAGACCCAAAAGTGTGCTGTATGCAGGAGACCCATCTCACATGCAGAGACACAAATAGGCTCAAAATAAAGGGATGGAGGAAGCTCTACCAAGCAAATGGAAAACAAAAATGCAGGGGTTGCAATCCTGGTCTCTGATAAAACAGACTTTAAACCAATAAAGATCAAAAGAGACAAAGAAGGCCATTACATAATGGTAAAGGGATCAATTCAACAAGAAGAGCTAACTATCCTAAATATATATGCACCCAATACAGGAGCACCCAGATTTATAAATCAAGTCCTTAGAGACCTAAAAAGAGACTTAGACTCCCACACAATAATAATGGGAGACTTTAACACCCCACTGTCAACATTAGACAGATCAACAAGGCAGAAAGTTAACAAGGATATCCAGGAATTGAACTCAGCTCTGCACCAAGTGGACCTAATAGACATCTACAGAACTCTCCACCCCAAATCAACAGAATATACATTCTTCTCAGCACTGCATTGCACTTATTCCAAAATTGACCACATAGTTGGAAGTAAAACACTCCTCAGCAAATGTAAAAGAACAGAAGTTATAACAAACTGTCTCTCAGACCACAGTGCAATCAAACTAGAACTCAGGATTAAGAAACTCATTCAAAACCACGCAACTACATGGAAACTGAACAACCTGCTCCTGAATGACTACTGGGTACATAACGAAATGAAGGCAGAAATAAAGATGTTCTTTGAAACCAATGAGAACAAAGACACAACATACCAGAATCTCTGGGACACATTTAAAGCAGTGTGTAGAGGGAAATTTATAGCACTAAATGCCCACAAGAGAAAGCAGGAAAGATCTAAAATGGACACCCTAGCATCACAAAAGAACTAGAGAAGCAAGAGCAAACACATTCAAAAGCTAGCAGAAGCAAGAAATAACTAAGATCAGAGCAGAACTGAAGGAAATAGAGACACAAAAAATCCTTCAAAAAATCAATGAATCCAGGAGCTTTTTTTTTTTTTTTTTAAAGATCAACAAAATTGATAGACTGCTGGTAAGACTAATAAGGAAGAAAAGAGCAGAATCAAATAGACACAATAAAAAATGATAAAGGGGATCTCAACACCAATCCCACAGAAATACAAACTCCCATCAGAGAATACTATAAACGCCTCTATGCAAATAAACTAGAAAATCTAGAAGAAATGGATAAATTCCTGGACACATACACCTTCCCAAGACTAAACCAGGAAGAAGTTGAATCCCTGAATAGACCAATAAAAGGCTCTGAAATTGAGGCAATAATTAATAGCCTACCAACCAAAAAAAGTCCAGGACCAGATGGATTCACAGCCAAATTCTACCAGAGGTACAAGGAGGAGCTGGTACCATTCCTTCTGAAACTATTCCAATCAATCGAAAAAGAGGGAATCCTCCCTAACTCATTTTATGAGGCCAGCATCATCCTGATACCAAAGCCTGGCAGAGACATAACAAGAAAAGAGAATTTTAGACCAATATCCCTGATGAACATCGTTGCAAAAATCCTCAATAAAATACTGGCAAACCAAATCCAGCAGCACATCAAAAAGCTTATCCACCATGATCAAGTGGTCTTCATCCCTGGGATGCAAGGCTGGTTCAACATACACAAATCAATAAACATAATATAAACAGCATATAAACAGAACCAAGACAAAAACCACATGATTATCTCAATAGATGCAGAAAAGGCCTTTGACAAAATTCAACAGCACTTCATGCTAAAAATTCTCAACAGATTAGGTATTGATGGGACATATCTCAAAATAATAAGAGCTATTTATGTCAAACCCACAGCCAATATCATACTGAATGGGTCAAAACTGGAAGCATTCCCTTTGAAAACTGGCACAAGACAGGGATGCCCTCTCTCACCACTCCTATTCAACATAGTGTTGGAAGTTCTGGCCAGGCCAATCAGGCAGGAGAAGGAAATAAAGGGTATTAGTTAAGAAAAGAAGAAGTCAAATTGTCCCTGTTTGCAGATGACATGATTGTATATCTAGAAAACCCCATTGTCCCATGTCATCATTTGTTCAGTTACTTTTCCAAACTATTTTCATAAGGACTCTATTCATTGTCATATGTGGCCACGGAAATGTCTTCTATTGTCACTATATACAGCTACTGAAGTGACTTGACAGAAAATTCCTAAAATACCAGCCTCTATCTTAATCAGGCACTCCCCTGGACGATACCAGCGTTTGACTTTACTTCAGAGTTTCTCAGTAGTTGATTCTGACAGTCTTGCCACCAGAATAGATGTTTTGGGGAGGCAGTGATTATTCATACTTCCTACCATGCCATCTTCTGTGATATCATTCTGCCAAAACACTTTTGTTATCAAAAAGTGATGGTCATTTTAAAAAACAGTATATAACACACTTAGATTAATATTTTAGTTCTTTATGCTTACCTAAAATTTGGCCCTTGATAACAATTTCCCAAGACCATCAACTGGTTTCATAAAGTCCCCTCCACATGTATCAGGAGGTTATTTAGAGGAAATTTCTCTACCACCCAGGCATGTGATACCTCGTTGAACCATTACTATCAACTTTACCATTTTTCTCTATAGGTTTGTAGGAAAACCTGTAGATGTCATCTTTGAATACTGAAAGTGATCTCTGTGTTTTCTTGCTTTTAGTTCTTCCATTTATTTCAACAAGAGAATAATAAATTACCAAAAAAAAGCGCTAATAATAGTAGGAGTATTCAAGGAAGTAATTGGAAGCTATCTGGCCTAAATTAATATATAAATACAAAAATGAATGAAAGACTGGTAATTACGTTGGAAGACTCATTGGTAGGTGCTAAAATTTAATGGCATTAATTTTAGAATGTATTTATCCATCTGCCTCTACCTTCCACCCCAATCCCAACCCCCACCCCTGCCAACAGCCCTGCTTAAGTATTTCTTTCTATAATAATGATAATTCCATTAAATAGGAGAAAGAGAATATAGAATTTAATAAACACCGTTTATCAAAGATTTATTTTCTAAATAACTTGAATTAAGGCTTATGAATGACTTATGTTAAATATGAATTATTTAGTAACATATTTAATAACTTTTAAAATAACGTATACATTAAGGCCACATGAATTCTGTGAAAACATTTTATTTCTTTACCATATATACTGCAATGTGTTTATGAATAATAATTCTAATATTAGTTAATAATAACTATATATCAGGAACTATGTTAATTGCCTTTTATGGATTATCTCAAATAATAATCACAGTAAATCTATGAGGATGAGTACACTTCACCACTAACTTTTCTCAATATAAATGTCATCCACTTAATAATGAAGTAGATATGCTGATATCAAAGTATCATCCTCCTTTTTCCATGGTACTAATATTTTAAGCACTAGTGAAATTCACTCTTCTCTATATATTTTTATATTTTTATTTTATGTCCATTTTGCAAAAGCTCATAATCTGCCTAAAAATTCCCGGAAGTATTTTTCAAAGAGACCTAACAAATATCCATTCTAAAAAAATTATTTTAAATTTTATTATACCAAACCTTATATTCCTTTTAAATTGTTACAGGAAAATTCTAGCTGGAACAGGAAGATTGGTTTTAAAAAATATACACTATGCACACATCCAGTTTATGATACTGAACCATACTAAATACTTATTCAACTGGCCATTATGGGATTTGTGTCTGATAGTACTATGAATTCAAAACTGTTGTACAATTTTAAGGTAACGTTTTTAATTTTGAACTGCTTTATATATGTGGGACTTTCAACAAAATCAAATCTACAGATATGTAGTTGGTAGTTGATTATGCAACATACTTTGGCTATTGGTGTAAAAACTTAAGCAATAGACACTTAGTGAGGAATCTAATCCTATATCATCTAATTTGTATGAAGAAATGGATTTGACTTATATTTTTATTTATTTATTTATTAAATTTCCATAGGTTACTGAGGAACAGGTTGTATTTGGTTACATCAGTAAGTTCTTTAGTGGTGATTTTTGAGATTTTGGCACACCTATCACCCAAACACTATGCACTGCACCCTATTTGTAGTCTTTTTTCCTCACCCCCTTCTGACCCTTTCCCTGAGTTCCCAAAGTCCATTGTGTCATTCTTATGTCATTGCATCCTCATAGCTTAGCTCCCACTTATGAGGGAGAACATATGATGTTTGGTTTTCCATTCCTGAGTTACTTCACTTAGAATGATGAGTCTCCAATCTCATCCAGGTCGCTGTGCATGCCATTAGCTCTTTCCTTTTTATGGCTGAGTAGTATTCCATTGTATATATGTATGAGAGATGACAGCGTGCTGGCAGTCCTCACAGCCCTCAGTTGCTCTCAGCGCCTCCTCTGCCTAGGCTCCCACTTTGGCGGCACTTGAGGAACTCTTCAGCCCACCGCTGCACTGTGGGACCCCCTTTCTGGGCTGGCCAAGGCTGGAGCTGGCTCCCTCAGCTTGCGGGGAGGTGTGGAGGGAGAGGCGCGGGCAGGAACCAGGGCTGCCTGCAGTGCTTGCGGGCCAGCGCAAGTTCCGGGTGGGCATGGGCTCGGCAGGCCCCACACTCCGAGCAGGGCAGTGAGGGGCTTAGCACCTGGGCCAGCAGCTGCTGTGCTCAATTTCTCACCAGGCCTTAGTGCCTTCCCTCCGGGCAGGGCTTGGGACCTGCAGCCCTCCATGCCTGAGCCTCCCCCGCCCTCCGTGGGCTCCTGTGCAGCCTGAGCCTCCCCGATGAGCACCGCCCCCTGCTCCATGGCACACAGTCCTGTCGACCACCCAAGGGCTGAGGAGTGCGGGCACATGGCGTGGGACTGGCAGGCAGCTCCACCTGCGGCCCCGGTGTGGGATCCACTGGGTGAAGCCAGCTGGGCTCCTGAGTCTGGTGGGGACTTGGAGAACCTTTATGTCTAGCTAAGGGATTGTAAATACACCAATTGGCACTCTGTATCTAGCTCAAGATTTGTAAACACACCAGTCAGCACCCTGTGTCTACCTTAGGGTTTTTGAATGCACCAATCGACACTCTGTATCTAGCTACTCTGGTGGGGACTTGGAGAACCTTTGTGTTGACACTCTGTATCTAGCTAATCTAGTGGGGACGTGGAGAACCTTTGTGTCTAGCTCAGGGATTGTAAACGTACCAATCAGTGCTCTGTCAAAACAGACCACTTAGCTCTCTGTAAAATGGACCAATCAGCAGGATGTGGGTGGGGCCAAATAAGAGAATAAAAGCAAGGTGCCCACCAGCAGTGGCAACCCGCTAGGGTCCCCTTGCACACTGTGAAAGTGTTGTTCTTTCGCTCTTTGCAATAAATCTTGCTACTGCTCCCTCTTTGGGTCCACACCGCCTTTATGAGCTGTAACACTCACCGTGAAAGTCTGCAGCTTCACTCCTGAAGCCAGCAAGACCGTGAATCCACCGGAAGGAACGAACAACTCCAGACGCGCCACCTTAAGAGCTGTAGCACTCACCACGAAGGTCCGCAGCTTCACTCCTGAGCCAGCGAGATCACGAACCCCACCAGAAGGAAGAAACTCCGAACACATCCGAACATCAGAAGGAACAAACTCCAGACGCGCTGCCTTTAAGAACTGTAACACTCCCTGCAAGTGTCCGCAGCTTCATTCTTGAAGTCAGTGAGACCAAGAACCCACCAATTCTGGACACATATGTACCATAGTTTCTTTATCCACTTGTTGATTGATGGGTATTTGGGTTGGTTCCACATTTTTGCAATTGCAAATTGTGCTGCTATAAACATGCATATGCAAGTATCTTTTTCATATAATGACTTCTTTTCCTCTAAGTAGATACCCAGTAGTGGGATTGCTGGATCAAATGGTAGCTCTACTTTTAGTTCTTTAAGGAATCTCCACACTGCTTCCCATAGCAATTGTACTAGTGTACATTCCCACCAGCAGTGTAGACGTGTTCCCCATTCACCTCATCCACACTAACATCTATTATTTTTTTGATTATAGCCATTGTTGCTGGAGTAAGGTGGTATTGCGTTGTGGTTTTGATTTGCATTTCCCTGATCATTAGTAATGTTGAGCATTTTTTCTTATGTTTGTTGACCATTTGTGTATCATCTTTTGAGAATTGTCTATTCAAGTCTTTAGCCCACTTTTTGATGGGATGTTTTTTTTTCTTGTTGATTTGAGTTCATTGTAGATTCTAGATACTAGTCCTTTGTCAGATGTATACATTGTGAAGATTTTTTCCCACTTTGTGAGTTGTCTGTTTACTCAGCTATTTCTTTTGCTGCGCAAAAGCTCTTTAGTTTAATTAAGTCTCAGCAGTTTATCTTTGTTTTTGTTGCATTTGCTTTTGGGTTCTTGGTCATGAAAACCTCGCCTAAGCCAGTGTCTAGAAGAGTTTTTCCAATGTTATATTCTAGAATTTTTGTAGTTTCAGGTCTTAGATTTAAGTCCTTAATCCATCTTGTGTTGATTTTTGTATAAGTTGTGAGATGAGGATCAAGTTTCATTCTCCTACATGTGGCTAGCCAATTATCCCAGCACCATTTGTTGAAAAGAGTGTCCTTTCCCCACTTTATGTTTTTCTTTTCTTTGTTGAAGATCAGTTGGCTGTAAATGTTGGGTTTATTTCTTGGTGGTCTGTTCTGTTTCATTGGTCTATGTGTCTATTTTTATACCACTACCATGCTGTTTTGGTGACTATGGCCTTATAGTATAGTTTGAAATCAGGTAACGGTGATGCTTCCAGATTAGTTATTTTTGTTTAATTTTACTTTGGCTATGTGGGCTTTTCTTCAGTTCCTTATGAATTTTAGAATTCTTTTTTTCTAATTCTGTGAAGAATGTTGGTGGTATTTTGATGGGAATTATGTTGAATTTGTAGATTGCTTTGGCAGTATGGTCATTTTCACAATATTGATTCTACCCATCCATGAGCATGGGATGTGTTTCCATTTGTTTGTGTCATCTGTGATTTATTTCAGCAGTGTTTTGAAGTTTTCCTTGTAGAGATCTTTCACCTCTTTGGTTAGGTATACTCCTAAGGTTGGTTGGTTGGTTTTTTTTTTTTTTTTTTTTTTTTGCAGCTATTGTAAAAGGTTGAGTTCTTGGTTTGATTCTAAGCTTGATTGCTGTCAGTGTGTAAAAACAGATACTGATTTGTGTGCATTACTTTTGTATCCAGAGACTTTGCTGAATTATTTTATCAGTTCTAGGAGCTTTCTGGAGGAGTCTTCAGGGTTTTCTAGGTAAACGATCATATCGTCAGCAAACAGCGACACTTTGACTTCCTCATTACCAATCTGGATGCGCTGTATTTCTTTCTTTTGTCTTCTCTGGCTAGGACTTCCAGTACTATGTTGAAGAGGAGTGGGGAGAGTGGGCATCCTTGTCTTTTTCTAGTTATCAGAGGGAATGGTTTCAACTTTTTCCCATTCAATATTATGTTGGCTCTGGGTTTGTCATGGATGGCTTTTATTATATTGAGCTATGTCCCTTGTATGCAGTTTTTCCTGAAAGTTTTCATCATAAAGCAATAATGGATTTTGTCAAAAAGCTTTTTCTGAATCTATTGAGATGATCATGTGATTTTTTTGTTTTTAATTCTGTTTATGTGGTATATCACATTTATTGACTTGTGTATGTTAAACCATTCTTGCATCCCTGGTATGAAACCTACTTGATCATGTTGGATTATCTTTCTGATACGTTGTTGAATTTGGTTACCTAGTATTTTGTTAAGGATTTTAGCATCTGTGTTCATCAGGGATATCGGTCTGTAGTTTTCTTTTTTGGTTATGTTCTTTCCTGGTTTTGGTATTAATGTGATGCTGGCTTCATAGAATGATTTGGGGAGGGTTCCCTCTTTGTTTATCTTGTGGAATACTGTCAATAGGAGTGGTACCAATTCTTCTTTGAATGTCTGGTAGAATTCAACTGTGAATCCGTCTGGTCCTGGATTTTTTTGTTGTTGTTGTTGATAATTTTTAAATTACCATTTCAATCTCGCTGCTTGTTATTGATCTGTTCAGGGTATCCAATTATTCCTGATTTAAGCTGGGAGGGTTGTATCTTTCCAGGAATTTATCCATCTCTTCTAGGTTTTCTAGTTTATGCATGTAAATGTGTTCATAGTAGCCTTGAGTGATCTTTTGTATTTCTGTGGTGTCAGTTGTAATATCTCCCGTTTCATTTCTTATTGAGCTTTTTTGGATTTTCTTTTTCTTTCTTGATGAATCTTGTTAATGGCCTATCAGTTTTATTTACCTGTTCAAAGTACCAGCTATTTTGCTTCATTTGTCTTTTTTGTTTCTTTCAGTTTCACTTAGTTCTGCTCTAATCTTGGTTATTTCCTTTCTTCTGCTGTGTTTGGGTTTGGTTTGTTGTTTCTCTAGTTCCTTGAGGTGTGACCTTAGATTATCTGTGCTCTTTTCCTTTCTTTTTCTTTTTCTTTTCTTTTCTTTTCTCTTTCTCTCTCTCTTTCTTTCTTTCTTTTTTTTCTTTCGTTTTTTCGAGATGGAGTTTCACTGTTGTTGCCCAGGCTGTAGTGCAATGGCATGATCTTGGCTCACTGCAACCTCTGCCTCCTGGGTTCAAGCGATTCTCCTGCCTCAGCCTCCCAAGTAGCTGGTATTACAGGTGCCTGCCATCACGCCTGGCTAAATTTTTGTATTTTTAATAGAGATGACGTTTCACCATGTTGGCGAGGCTGGTCTCAAACTCCTGTACTCAGGCGATACACCTGCCTTGGCTTCCCAAAATGCTGGGATTACAGGTGTGAGCCACCATGCCTGGCCCAAACTTTTCGATGTAGGCGTTTAGGGCTATGAACTTTCCTCTTAGCACCACCTTTGCTGTGTCCCAGAGGTTTTGATAGGTTGCATCACTATTGTCATTCAGTTCAAAAAGTTTTTAAATTTCTATCCTGATTTCATTTTTGACCCAATGATCATTCAGGAACAAGCTATTTAATTTCTATGTAGTTGCATGGTTTTGAAGGTTTCTTTTGGAGTTGATTTCCAATTTTATTCCATTGTAGTCTGAGAGAGTGCTTGATATAATTTCAATTTTTTGAAATTTATTGAGGCTCACTTTGTGTCCTATCATAAGGTCTCTCATGGAAAAAGTGCCGTGTGGTTCATTTGTTCCAGGGTATAGTTTAAATCCATTGTTTCTTTGTTGACTTTCTGTCTTGATGACTTGTCTTAGTGCTGTCAGTGGAATATTGAAGTCCCCCACTATTATTATGTTGCTGCCTATCTCACTTCTTAGGTCTATTAGTAATTGTTTTATAATCTTGGGAGCTCCAGTATTAGGTGCATATATGTTTAGAATTGTGATAGTTTTCTGTTGGACAAGTATCATTTTGTAATGATATAATGATATCATTATATAATGTCCCTCTTTGTCTCTTTTAATTCCTGTTGCTTTAAAGCCTGTTTTGTCTGACACAAGAATAGCTACTCCTGCTCATTTTTGGTGTCCATTTGCCTGAAATGTCTTTTTCTACCCCCTTTACCTTAAGTTTGTGTGAGTCTTTATGCGTTAGGTAAGTCTCTTGAACGCAGCAGATGGTTGGTGAATTCTTACTCATTCTGCAATTCTGTATCTTTTAAGTGGAGTGTTTAGGCTGTTTACATTCAACACTAGTGTTGAAATGTGAGGTACCATTCCATTCATCATGGTATTTGTTGCCTGTATACCTTGGTTTTTTGTTTTTTAAATTGTATTTTTGTTTTATATGTCCTGTGAGATTTATGCTTTAGAAAGGTTCTACTTTGATGTGCAAAATTGAACAAGACCTACTGTCTGTAGGTCTCTCAACCATGGATACCAGCACTTGTTCTGGTGGCAGAGATAGAGGGGAGAAATGAACTCTGTGAGGATTCTTAGCTTTGGTGGTTTAATGCACTATTTTTGTGGCGGTTAGCCTCCTGCCAGGAGGTGGCATTTTCCAGGGGCATCAGCTGTGGTAGTATGGGGAGGAACAACGTTGGGAGGGGCCCTTGAACTCCCAAGAGTATACACGTTTTGTCTTTGGTTACCAGGGTGGGTAGGGAAGGACCATTGGATGGGGGGTAGGTCTAAGCGTGTTTGAGCTCAGACTGTCCTTGGACAGGTCTTGCTGCGGCTGCTGTGGGGGATGGGGTGAGATTCCCAGGTCAATGGAGTTATGTTCCTGGGAGGATTATGACTGTCTCCACTGTGTTAACGCAGGTTGTGAGGGAAGTGGGGAAAAGCTGGCACTCACAGGCCTCACCCAGTTCCCACAGAATCCGAAGGGCCAGTCTCACTCCTGTAGTGCCCCCTCACCCACAGCACCAAGTCTGTTTCCAGGTAGTGGGGGAGCAGGGCTGAGAACTTGTCCTAGGCTCCCCGCCTCCCAGCTGCGAAAGTAAATATGGCTTTCCTCCTTCCCCTGACTGTGGATTCTGCACGCCAGATTCGTGCCCTCCCCCAAGTTCTGGCCAGGAGGATTCTCAATCAGTTCAAATTGTTACAAAATTCAACCGGAGGTTTCCTTCTCCCTGTGGACTTTTCCCAGTGCTTCTGGCCACCCTCTAGAAGTACCCCTGTGAGGCCAGGCAAAAACAGCTTGCTAGGGGACTCAGCAAGCCCACAGGGATTTTCCCGCTGCTTCCTCTACCCCTGTGTTTGGCTTGGCTCTCTAAATTAACTCAGCTCCAGGTAAAGTAAAAATCATCTCCCATAATCTCGGCCTTCAGTTTTCCCCCTGGGGGTGTGTGTTCAGGAGAGGACAATCTCCCTTTCCCATTTCCACAGTTTGGTTACTCACAGTATTTGGGGTATCTCTTGGGTCCTGCAGGAGCAATCTGCTTCCTTTAGGGAGTGTGTGGGTCCTCTCAGGTTTCCTGATTTATTCCTGTAGTCATTCTGGAGCAAAAATTCCTGATGCGAGCCTCAATATGCTGCTTTGTCTGTCCCAGTGAGAGCTGTAATCTCTTCCTGCCTCTCGCCCGCCATGATATGCTGACTTACATTATTTTTACTTACAGCATTTTTCCATAAATGCAAATCATAATTAAGGTGAAACAATCCTTTTACTTTGGACACTTGCTGATGAAAACAAATTTTAGCAATTTTTTTTGAATAGAAATAAAAATAAGCTGTGAATCTGAAATTGGAAATCTCTTAATTAGATCCATAGTTAGAGAAAATTTTATAAAATTTTGGTTTTCAGTGTGTTAAAATAACTTATGGAATTGTAAAGAGTGCCTTTAAGGGAAATGGAGATAAAAGTTTGAAATACGTGATGTATATCACTCCAACTCTTAAAAGGCCTCAAGGCCTTTTTTTTTTTGTCCCACAACTTACAACAAAGACCTTTATGGATATTGATTTTTAAAGACATAGTTCAGAAATTTGAAGCAAACTTCCACGTGATAAACCATATGTCATTTTAGTCAATTTTTGGAATAATGAAAGTCTCTTGACAGCAGCTGATTTACTTAGGAGAAAGCCTTTGGTGGTTCATTATCTATTCAAAGAAAGGTGAAACACTAGGGTCGTTATCCAGACCTCCAAAAGAGAAGTGACTATGAGTAATGACTGTAATTAACATTCAGATTTATAAATGCCACTTTCTAATACTAACAACTACTTGTAAATGAAAATACTAAAATGTCTAAGAATGATCATACTAGTTGTAACATATTTCTGTCATTACAAAAAACTTATGTAGATAGTGTAAAAAAACCAATGACATAATTCAGTTAAAATTTATATGAAGATTTATCTTTTTTTCAGAAGATGATCTTTAACTATAATTATTCCTGAAGCCCCCGAAAAAGTAAAAGGATCACTATTCTAGTTTAAAAATTCTTGTAACCATGTGTTGTCATCCTATGTATCTAAAATTGTGTACATTTAACTTACTAAGAAGTCATCAGTAATGATTTCTTTGAGTTTTATTGCAGAAAGTGGATTTTTAAATCCCAATATTTTATACATAGTAAAAGTTTCTAAGCTGTTAGTATATGATTATATTGTATCATTTTTACAATATGCAAATTATATTGCTGCCAGCCTGAGGCTTGTGAAAAAGGAGGTTTGTCAGGATGTTCTGCAAGGAGGGTTCCTTCCTTACTTTGCTCACCCCCAAACCGTTGTTACTATTTTTTAAATCAAACTCTTTCTGAAAATAATTGATTAATCTCTCCCTAAGGAATGAAACTGTATTCCTTTTAGTTAGAAACCACATAAAGTTGAAACTCCTTATTCTCTTCCGAACACAGGTTTTCTAGAAGCATACTTTCCACTTGCAGACTATAGAACAATGAATATTGTCTCAGAATGTTGTCGTGAGGGTAAACACATACACAGGAAAGCTTGGTTCCTAAAGACCTACATTGCAAAACACACTACACCAATTTCTCTGATTTTCTTTCCAAAACTCTCTTTAGAGAGTTTGGGTTCTCTCCGATTCCACCTTTTTAATACTAAAGCAGTGGTCCTCAAACTTTATCTACAGTAGAATCACCTGGAGAGTGTGTTAAAGCATAGATTTCTAGGCTCTGTCATCAGTATTTGGTTCCGTAGGCCTAGAGTGGACCCTAAAATTTGCATTTCTAACAAATTCCAATGACACTGATGTTGCTATTTCAGGCACTATGCTAACCTAACACATGAGTCTGATTATTCAACTCAGATCTCTTTATGGATCAGTCAAGAGAAGTTAATTCAAAAAGCCTTGGAAAATAAAATCAATAGGCAGTGGTGAGAATTAGATAAATAGAATGTGCTGGACTAATTTAAAGGCTTCCTGACTCACATCTTTTAAGACAGTGTAATGAGGAAATGAAACATGTCCAAATTCAGCCTTTTCATTATACTTGAGGTACCTATCTTAAGCAATATTGTGTAAGCTTTTCTTCTATCTCTAGTTTGAATTTATATTGAGTTAGTCTAACAGCCAACAACTTATCTTCCTTAGGAAGTGATGTAGGAATGCAAAATGTGAGTATCTTTACTTTCACTACTGTCAGATAAGATTAGCTAATTGAAGCATCAGCAAATGTCATGTGGTCCCAATATAGATCCTGTTCCTTTTCATTGAAAACTGGTAAAAACTGGATTTCTGGATAATAGAATTGTCAATGAAATTTCAACAGCAGTAGTGACAGAAAGTTTGCTGTTCTCTTATTGAAGTAACAGAGTAGCCTAGTAGCACATAGTATGTGAAAAAGGAGAAAGTACAATAAAGAACATAACATCAATGGAATAAAATTATCTGCAAATAAAACCTCTGTTTTATTTGTCTAGAAGAAATCTTGAGACTAAAAATATAGGTTCTTTTATAGATATCAAGTTGGGTATTTATTCCTAACTTACAATTTTTTCAAAGTGGTAGATCATATAATCGTCTTCCAGACAGAAGTGAATAGTGGGCTAACATTCTTGAAGAGTTGGAATCTTTAGAGACTCTATCATTGGAAATTGGAGGAGGAACTGTGCCAAGACATGAAAGAAGATTTCTAAGGGTCTCATTGAACTTGTAGATGATACTGATGTGTAGATAAGCACTAAAAAGTTAAAAAATAAGTAGCAAGAAAACTGTCTGAAAGAGAACTTAGGTTCTTGCAAAATACTGACTCTTCATTTGTTAGCTTTCTGACGTAGTACTTTTTGCTTAACCTGTCCATGATTCCATTTATTTACTTCTAAAGTGAGCATAATTCCACTGGGTTGTTGTAAAAATCATTTATCAAAATGATCACAGGCCAGGTGACAGTGGCTTATGCCTGTAATCCCAGCACTTTGGGAGACCAAGGCTTATGGATCACATAAGGCCAGTTGTTCAAGACCACCTGGCCAACATGTTCAAACCCTGTCTGTACTAAAAGAAAAAAAAAAAATTAGTGGAACATGGTGGTGCACGTCTGTAGTCCCAGCTACTCGTGAGTCTGAGGCAGGAGAATCATTTGAACCCAGGAGGCAGAGGTTGCAGTGAAATGAGATCTTGCCGCTGCACTCCAACCTGGGCAACAGATCAAGACTCTGTCTCAAAAATAAGTAAATAAATAAGAATCGACCACAGCTCTCAAACATTTTATAAATTATAGAATTATATGAGTCCAGGATTATGTGATTTGCATTATTTGTGTGACTATAGTTTAAATGTATTCATTTATTTTAACTTATTCTTAAGCCAGTTGAATATATATAATGCAGTAGAGAAGTAGATCTACCATGTAATGTATATACATGAGTTTTTGCCCCTGGACATTATATAGTATTCTATATATTAGTCATCCATTCCAGACCTCGCAAGTGCAATGTTGATTCTGGTTTTCTGCACTTTAATTAATATTATACTTAACAGTGATATTTTTCTCTATTATGTTGTTTGAGGACAGGCAAGATAATACTCATAGGGAAAAGAATAAAGGACCCTAATTGTTGACATTGATTTTTTAAAGTGATTCTATGTGCGTGAATTAAATGATATCAGTACAATAACTACAGTGGAAATTGTGAAATTGAATAGTGCCCTTGGATATAACCCAAATGCCAACTTCATTTTTGTTATAGTAGTTAGCTTTATGGGAAAGAATGTAGCAGACCGAGAATAAAAAAAAATTGCTTTTTAAACTGGGTACTGCATTTATTTTTATTCTACTTTTTGTATTCTCTGTTTGACTATTCCTTTATTTAGAAATTATTAAATGTAGTTTATGAGAAAAGTCTATTAAGCTTATCATGATTATAATAACATCTGTTGCTATTTTGTTGTATAGGAATAGTTAGCAAGTACATTATCATTCTCAGCATTTTATGATAATAAGATTGGGCTAACTGCAATTTATGCTGTGTAACATCACCTGGACTAAACCCTCTTCTTTTGTTTTAATTCAAAACATCTTGATTGCCTGGGGAGTTATTTGCAGCAGTTTTTCGTAGACATCTTCCATCTCCTTAAGATCTCAATCTCCTCTCTTTCAATTTTCTCTCTTGCAATAAAACCCTCCCTCCTTTTATTCTTATGGGAGGATCAAAGGGGCGAAGAGAAGGCTGAACCTTTTTACTATCTCTGTACTCATTCTTAAACTTTTTGTTTTCATTTTCAAAACCTTTATTTCTATTATCCAAAATTACTTTATCACTTCTGATCTAGAATTTATCTTCTTCCCTTGTAACTCCTCTATTTTCTCTTTTTCCCCTCTAACATTTTCATTGTTTTTTTCCCCCTATAGTTCTTTTCTTACAGCTTTGAAATGTACAGGTACCAGAACAGGTCTTGGGAGAGGGATGGGATAGAACAAGTGAGTATGAAGTTGCAGGTAGGGGCAACAGTGGTTGTGCTCTGGTTCAATGATCCTTGTTCTCAAGAGAGGCAAAATGCACTATGCCAGGGTCTCCGTGGTGGTCTAAAGGGTGCCTGAGTTTTGTACTTGTTAGAGAAGTTAAGTTTACTATAACCAAAAAGGTTTAACGTTTAGAAGTTAAAAGCAAGTGAAGAATGTCTCATTCTGAAGTAGACCAAACCCAAAAGCCTAAGAATGCAGGGTGGGAATGAGCAGAAGTTAGGATTCCAAACAGGTCAGTAATTGAAAAAAAATGGTGGAAAAATACTAAAAATTTAAGACACATACATCTATGTGGCCAGAGAGAATTGTGTCAGGGACACAGGCCCTGAGAGGCAAGCAACAAGGAAGTAATCTAGGAACTGAGTTAGGTCACTGGTGATGAAATGCCAGATGGTGGCTATCAAGGATTCAGTACTGACCAAGCAGCATTGCCCAAACACAAACCAAAAGCAGCTGATCAGCAATGATTTGAAGCCTTGCCAAGGTCATAATGCATAGAAAATCTGAAATCAGAAGGCAAATGATGAAGAAATAATACTCATACAGTGTTTGATATATTAATCCATCATTCATTCAACAAATACTCATTGTGTACTTTGTGGCAGGCTTTGGGCTGGGTCCTGGGACCAGAACAGTTAGCAAGAGCTGGTTTTCCAGCATAAGTTGTGCATAAACTAGGAGGGTAAGCACATAAATAAATAACTTCACAGCAGTAGGAAAAATGCTATTAGAAGACTCTCAACATGCTAAGGTAGCATCTATAACTGATGTCTGTCTACCAGCTTCTACATAGATTCCATTTTATTGTTTACCCTTGAGGTATAGCAGATATACATCATTAAGTGTAACTTTTCTGGCCTCATGATGGTTGGCTGTATATGGTGAACTCCATGTCTTGTAGGTTTTACTCCTGCTCTCAGGTAATGGGCTCTCAAAAAATGTAATGCAAGGCTTTGATATGACCATTTACTTTCCTTTTTTTTTTTTTTTTGAGACAGAGTCTCTCACTGTCGCCCAGGCTGGAGTGCAGTGGCAGGATCTCTGCAAGCTCCGCCTCCTGGGTTTACACCATTCTCCTGCCTCAGCCTCCCAAGTAGCTGGGACTATAGGCGCCCACCACCACGCCCGGCTAATTTTTTGTATTTTTAGTAGAGATGGGGTTTCACCATGTTGGCCTGGATGGTCTTGATCTCCTGACCTCGTGACCTCGTGATCCACCTGCCTCGGCCTCCCAAAGTGCTGGGATTACAGGTGTGAGCCACTGCGCTCCGCCCTCATTTACTTTCAACTTTTATTGTTTCTTGGAACCTCATTTGGGGGAACTAATAAGAAGAGATATCATCTTTATGGTAATTCTAGTTATTGCTTATTGTGAAGATAATTAGCCCCTATGAATACATTCTTTGAGTGGCTAGTGGAATTATTTCAAATGCTTCCTCAAATATGTAAGTTAAACATAAATATTTTACCTTGTAATTTTTCAAGCTCATTAACAATATTCATTTGAAATACATTCTTCAAAAATTATAAGTTTGTATGTTACTTTGTATAAATAGAAAATTTGTTTCTCTCCTCTAAAATTTTGGCATATTTTACCCACTGATGTTATGTTGAAATGAAGAAAATTGATTCTGAGATATGGCTTATGATTTCAAAAATCCATTTCCCATAGTTTAGATCTTTGTTAAACCATTTAGTGCCCCCTAAAAGTGATGTGAAGTGTATACAGCCCTAACCAGTACAATAAATAGATGAGATCGGGTGCATTCAGGGTGGTATCACCATAGGCCCATTAGAGTCAATAGAAAAAACTTCTTATTTTTAAAGGTGTTTAAGTATGCTAATTGATGTAATTATCAGAATAACGGTATAACTCATTGCTCATGCTCATCTGTTCATACTAAGAATGTCCTATTGTCATCAGAAACAGTCATCAAATCTGAGTTAAGATAAACACTACACCAACACACATCACTGTCCCTTCAAAATATAGAAGATGAATTCAAGTCTGAAAATGTGTTCAAAAGAGAGTTGAGAATTATTAAAGTTAACCCATCATATATATCCATTTAATCTATTATTTAATTTATTTTTAAAAGGTATGTAAATATATATAGACTCTGAGGAAAAAGTCCCAAATACCTAACCTGGCATTAAAACATTTCAGTCAACAAAACTGTGTGTTACAGTATACACTGAAAAACAAAATATTTGTACCCCAGCCTCTACCTTTTTTTTTTAAATTTGATCAACTGGTTTTTTAAAAAATCTTTCCTTCACACAGGGTTACTGTGGAAATTTCATGGACTGTAAAACTGGATTACCAAAATTTTTAAACTAACTGAATTTCAACTTGAAGAACATCATGAAAAAAATATTCCAAAGCAAATCTATCATATTAAATGTATGTCCACAATTTTTCTGAGGGTGTTTTCATTTAATATATTACTTTATCATTTTCTTTAACAACTAGTTACTAAGCACCTATTGTGTTCAAGACCCTGTGACATTTTAATTATGTTTGGTAGAAAATCTAAGAATCTCTAAGTTTGGTCCCAAGCCTTTAGACTACAAAGTCCACAATTTCTTCCCCTGCCATATGTTGCTTTGCCTATACAGAGTGGCTGGAGTAACGAGATTCAGCGAAGGATTCAGGGGAATAGCTTTTAGGGTGGCCAGAGGTAACTAGGGTAGTAGATTGCCCAAGAAAGGCAAAGTAAAGATGAATTCTTTAAAAGGAGGGTACTGTCAGTTATTTCAAATGATGCAGAGAGATGGGAAAGTACATAGACTGAGAAGAGCAAATGAGCTGGACTTATCCATTAAGTCCAGCTGTGACTTTTAAGAGATTATTTCAATTGAGTAGTGAGATTGGAAAGTAGATTGTAAGACGCTATAGAGTAAATGAACAGTAAGAAATTAAATGAAGTGTGAATAGACCAATGTTTTTGTGTGTGCAAAAGTGGAAGTCCATTTTTTTAAAAATGAAATCTTGTGTGAGTTCCTGAAACAGATAAGAAGTTAGATTTTTAATCCCTCCTTTCGTTACTTGGGCATCCTGGAGGTCTCAGACTCAATGCCTATGCAACATAATTCGCAAATTAAAGGTAGACCTTCTTTTGAGATGTTTAACACGCTAAGAAAGGAAAGAAATTGTAAAAAGAGGAGCACTGGGGATGCACAGTAACTGCTCAACTGGAAAAATAAGGAGAGCTTGAGGGATCTTCTGTGACACGGAAATGTTTCAAGAGAAGGCTTCCCATTGGAGGCAGCTTAATGTAGACTCTACCCTAGCCAGATGTGTCCTTTTTACTGCTCTTAAAGCTAATCCCACCCAGATTCTATTCTCAATTCTTGATCTAAGCTGAAAGCATGCAGTGAATGGTGGCCCCAGAGGGCCTTACCTAACTTAATCTCAAAACTTTCTGTCCCTGTCACTATCTCACCTTCAACCTATGTCATAGTTACCTTGGAGCCTGATTGTTCACAGTTCCTGGAACTCTTTCATTAGCATTTAGTTCATCAGTTGCTGTGCATCTCCTGTGCTCCTCATTCTATTTCCTGTCTTATCCTGTTAAACATCTCAAAAGAAGGGTCTACCTTTAGTTGGCAAATTACTTTGCATAGGCACTGAGTCTGAGACCTCCAGGCTACCCAGGTGAGGAAAGGAGGGATTAAAAATCCCACTTCTTGTGTGTTTCAGGATTTTACATAAGATTTCATTAATTTCTTTAATTAATTTAGAGAAACATAACATAATATTTTTTTTTTCTTCTGGACAAAGATTTTATGGTAGAGAGCAAGAGCCAGAGCCAATGAAAGAAGATTCACAGGATATGGGAAACATCTGCTACTTAACTACATTTTGAAATTTAACTTTCATTTTGCCTCATTTTGAAATGTAACTTTTCAAAGGAAGTTGAAATTTTGCACATTTTCTCCACCATTAGATTATTCCTGTTGATATGAAAAGTAAAATAGACATTTTTGAAATATATATTTCAGTTTAAGAAATTTGTAGAGTTTGAGACCAGCTTGACCATGGTGAAACCCCATCTCTACTAAAATATAAAAATTAGCTGGGCATGGTAGCAGGCGTCTGTAATCCCAGCTGTTCGGGAGGCTGAGGCAGGAGATTCTCTTGAACTCAGGAGGCAGAGGTTGCAGTGAGCCAAGATCATGCCATTGCACTACAGCCTGGGCAACAGATGGAGACTCTGTCTCAAAAAAAAAAAAAAAAGAAAGAAAGAAATTTGTTCTCCTATAAAAATAAGTATTTTTTCAAGGTTATTCTCATATACTTATATTAGCAATATATTTTTTCTTTACATTCCTAAAATTGGCTATTCTTATCTGAAATGAGGCATTTTTGGCCTTGGCCAAAGGAATTTCCTCCCCCTAGGGCTCAAACTTGTGTAAAACAAAAGTCATAAAGAATTAAAGTTGCTTCTCTCTCATCTGCCCTGCAACAAACCTCCCCTGAAAAATGAATGAGGTAGATGCTGGGATAAAGGGAGAGAAAAAAGAGAAAACAAAGAAAGGAAACACATACAGAAAATCTAAAGTAATATCCTCAAGTTATATTCATATTACAGATGTGACTATAAGGCAGTAAGTGGTTAAATTACTTGCCCCATTTTCTCACCATCTAGGCATAAATACTTCCAACTTTTGTTATATCCATGTTTAATACACGTAAGTGTATACCTTAACTATGGGTGGGGCTACATGTTTTATTGTGGATGGAGAGTGACAGCTGAGGATTTATTTTAACGATTAAGTCTCTTAATGAATTAAACATGCTCATATAGCTCATTTTCAAGGTAATCATTATGTGTTCCAAGAAGTGTAGTGTGGTGACTAAAAGTATGGTTTGTGGGATCAGAAAAAATAACTTTGTTCAATGCCTCGATTTTCTATTACTACTTTTGTAACCTAGGGCAAAACGATGTGATGTTTCCAACCGTATTTTCCTTATCTGTAGAGTGAAAATAATAAAACCCAACTCATAGGGTTTGTCAGAATTAAGAAATTAATTTAGGGAATGTGCTTGCACTGTGCTGTCTGGGACCCAAAATATTCAACAAACATTACTCTTATTATAATCAAGAAAGGAGGTAAGGCCATACTTAGAAGTGACATTTTGTTTTTGTTTTTATGTATATGAATGATGCATCTCAAATGCACTGCATCAGTTCTTCAACATCTACGAGTTTATATTCATTAAACATGTTTCTGCAGAACTCAAAATACATAAGAAGAATGACCTTGTTCTTTTTTTTTTTAATTTGTAAGTGACCATTTTATTTTTTTTTGTTGTTTTTTTGTTTTTTTTTTTTTGTTTTTCACCTCTATTTCTGTATGTATGTATGTATTTATTTATTTATTTATTTATTTTTTTATACTTTAGGGTTTTAGGGTACATGTGCACAATGTGCAGGTTTGTTACATATGTATCCATGTGCCATGTTGATTTCCTGCACCCATTAACTCCTCATTTAGCATTAGGTATATCTCCTAATGCTGTCCCTCCCCCCTCTCCCCACCCCACAACAGTCCCCGGAGTGTGATGTTCCCATTCCTGTGTCCATGAGTTCTCATTGTTCAATTCCCACCTATGAGTGAGAACATGCGGTGTTTGGTTTTTTGTCCTTGCGATAGTTTACTGAGAATGATGTTTTCCAGTTTCATCCATGTCCCTACAAAGGACACGAACTCATCATTTTTTATGGCTGCATAGTATTCCATGGTGTATATGTGCCACATTTTCTTAATCCAGTCTATTGTTGTTGGACATTTGGGTTGGTTCCAACTCTTTGCTATTGTGAATAGTGCCGCAATAAACACACGTGTGCATGTGTCTTTATAGCAGCATGATTTATAGTCCTTTGGGTATATACCCAGTAATGGGATGGCTGGGTCAAATGGTATTTCTAGTTCGAGATCCCTGAGGAATCGCCACACTGACTTCCACAATGGTTGAACTAGTTTACAGTCCCACCAACGGTGTAAAAGTGTTCCTATTTCTCCACATCCTCTCCAGCACCTGTTGTTTCCTGCTTTTTTAATGATGGCCATTCTAACTGGTGTGAGATGGTATCTCACTGTGGTTTTGATTTGCATTTCTCTGATGGCCAGTGATGAGGAGCATTTCTTCATGTGTTTTTTGGCTGCATAAATGTCTTCTTTTGAGAAGTGTCTGTTCATGTCCTCTGCCCACTTTTTGATGGGGTTGTTTGTTTTTTTCTTGTAAATTTGTTTGAGTTCATTGTAGATTCTGGATATTAGCCCTTTGTCAGATGAGTAGGTTGCAAAAATTTTCTCCCATTGTGTAGGTTGCCTGTTCACTCTGATGATAGTTTCTTTTGCTGTGCAGAAGCTCTTTAGTTTAATGAGATCCCATTTGTCGATTTTGGCTTTTGTTGCCATTGCTTTTGGTGTTTTAGACATGAAGTCCTTGCCCATGCCTATGTCCTGAATGGTATTGCCTAGGTTTTCTTGTAGGATTTTAATGGTTTTAGGTCTAACATATAAGTCTTTAATCCATCTTGAATTAATTTTGGTATAAGGTGTAAGGAAGGGATCCAGTTGCAGCTTTCTACATATGGCTAGCCAGTTTTCCCAGCACCATTTATTAAATAGGGAATCCTTTCCCCATTTCTTGTTTTTGTCAGGTTTGTCAAAGATCAGATAGTTGTAGCTATGCGGCATCATTTCTGAGGGCTCTGTTCTGTTCCATTGATCTATGTCTCTGTTGTGGTACCAGTACCATGCTGTTTTGGTTACTGTAGCCTTGTAGTATAGTTTAAAGTCAGGTAGCGTGATGCCTCCAGCTTTGTTCTTTTGGCTTAGGATTGACTTGGCGATGCGGGCTCTTTTTTGGTTCCATATAAACTTTAAAGTAGTTTTTTCCAATTCTGTGAAGAAAGTCATTGGTAGCTTGATGGGGATGGCATTGAATCTATAAATTACCTTGGGCAGTATGGCCATTTTCACGATATTGATTCTTCCAACCCATGAGCATGGAATGTTCTTCCATTTGTTTGTATCCTCTTTTATTTCATTGAGCAGTGGTTTGTAGTTCTCCTTGAAGAGGTCCTTCACATCCCTTGTAAGTTGGATTCCTAGGTATTTTATTCTCTTTGAAGCAATTGAGAATGGGAGTTCACTCATGATTTGGCTCTCTGTTTGTCTGTTATTGGTGTACAAGAATGCTTGTGATTTTTGTACATTAATTTTATATCCTGAGACTTTGCTGAAGTTGCTAATCAGCTTAAGGAGATTTTGGGCTGAGACAATGGGGTTTTCTAGATATACAATCATGTCATCTGCAAACAGGGACAATTTGACTTCCTCTTTTCCTAATTGAATACCCTTCATTTCCTTCTCCTGCCTGATTGCTCTGGCCAGAACTTCCAGCACTATGTTGAATAGGAGCAGTGAGAGAGGGCATCCCTGTCTTGTGCCAGTTTTCAGAGGGAATGCTTCCAGTTTTTGCCCATTCAGTATGATATTGGCTGTGGGTTTGTTGTAGATAGCTCTTATTATTTTGAGATACGTCCCATCAATACCTAACTTATTGAGAGTTTTTAGCATGAAGGGTTGTTGAATTTTGTCAAAGGCCTTTTCTGCATCTATTGAGATAATCGTGGTTTTTGTCTTTGGTTCTGTTTATATGCTGGATTACATTTATTGATTTGCGTATGTTGAACCAGCCTTGCATCCCAGGGATGAAGCCCACTTGATCATGGTGGATAAGCTTTTTGCTGTGCTGCTGGATTCGGTTTGCCAGTATTTTATTGAGGATTTTTGCATCAATGTTCATCAAAGATATTGGTCTGAAATTCTCTTTTTTGGTTATGTCTCTGCCAGGTTTTGGTATCAGGACGATGCTGGCTTCGTAAAATGTGTTAGGGAGGATTCCCTCTTTTTCTATTGATTGGAATAGTTTCAGAAGGAATGGTACCAGTTCCTCCTTGTACCTCTGGTAGAATTCAGCTGTGAATCCATCAGGTCCTGGACTCTTTTTGGTTGGTAAGCTATTGATTATTGCCACAATTTCAGAACCTGTTATTGGTCTATTCAGAGATTCAACTTCTTCCTGGTTTAGTCTTGGGAGGGTGTATTTGTCGAGGAATTTATCCATTTCTTCTAGATTTTCTAGTTTATTTGCATAGAGGTGTTTGTAGTATTCTCTGATGGTAGATTGTATTTCTGTGGGATCGGTGGTGATATCCCCTTGTTTTATTGCATCTATTTGATTCTTCTCTCTTTTCTTCTTTATTAGTCTTGCTAGCGGTCCATCAATTTTGTTGATCTTTTCAAAAAACCAGCTCCTGGATTCATTAATTTTTTGAAGGGTTTTTTGTGTCTCTATTTCCTTCAGTTCTGCTCTGATTTTAGTTATTTCTAGCCTTCTGCTAGCTTTTGAATGTGTTTGCTCTTGCTTTTCTAGTTCTTTTAATTGTGATGTTAGGGTGTCAATTTTGGATCTTTCCTCCTTTCTCTTGTGGGCATTTAGTGCTATAAATTTCCCTCTACACACTGCTTTGAACGTGTCCCAGAGATTCTGGTATGTTGTGTCTTTGTTCTCGTTGGTTTCAAAGAACATCTTTATTTCTGCCTTCATTTCATTATGTACCCAATAGTCATTCAGGAGCAGGTTGTTCAGTTTCCATGTAGTTGAGCGGTTTTGAGTGAGTTTCTTAATCCTGAGTTCTAGTTTGATTGCACTGTGGTCTGAGAGACAGTTTGTTATAATCTCTGTTCTTTTACATTTGCTGAGGAGAGCTTTACTTCCAACTATGTGGTCAATTTTGGAATAGGTGTGGTGTGGTGCTGAAAAAAATGTATATTCTGTTGATTTGGGGTGGAGAGTTCTGTAGATGTCTATTAGGTCCACTTTATGTAGAGCTGAGTTCAATTCTTGGATATCCTTGTTAACTTTCTGTCTCGTTGATCTGTCTAATGCTGACAGTGGGGTGTTAAAATCTCCCATTATTATTGTGTGGGAGTTTAAGTCCCTTTGTAGGTCACTCAGGACTTGCTTTATGAATCTGGGTGCTCCTGTGTTGGGTGCATATATATTTAGGATAGTTAGCTCTTCTTGTTGAATTGATCCCTTTACCATTATGTAATGGCCTTCTTTGTCTCTTTTGATCTTTGTTGGTTTAAAGTCTATTTTATCAGAGACTAGGATTGCAACCCCTGCCTTTTTTTGTTTTCCAGTTGCTTGATAGATCTTCCTCCATCCCTTTATTTTGAGTCTATGTGTGTCTCTGCACGTGAGATGGGTTTCCTGAATACAGCACACTGATGGGTCCTGACTCCTTATCCAGTTTGCCAGTCTGTGTCTTTTGATTCGAGCATTTAGCCCATTTTCATTTAACGTGAATATTGTTATGTGTGAATCTGATCCTGTCATTATGATGTTAGTTGGTTATTTTGCTCGTTAGTTGCTATAGTTTCTTCCTAGCCTCGATGGTCTTTACAATTTGGCATGTTTTTGCAGGGGCTGGTACCGGTTGTTCCTTTCCATGTTTAGTGCTTCCTTCAGGAGCTCTTTTAGGGCAGGCCTGGTGGTGACAAAATCACTCAGCGTTTGCTTGTCTGTAAAGTATTTTATTTCTCCTTGACTTATGAAGCTTAGTTTGGTGGGATAGGAAATTCTGGGTTGAAAATTCTTTTCTTTAAGAATGTTGAATATCGGCCCCCACTCTCTTCTGGCTTGTAGAGTTTCTGCTGAGAGATCAGCTGTTAGTCTGATGGGCTTCCCTTTGTGGGTAACCCGACCTTTCTCTCTGGCTGCCCTTAACATTTTTTCCTTCATTTCAACTTTGGTGAATCTGACAATTATGTGTCTTGGAATTGCCCTTCTTGAGGAGTATCTTTGTGGCGTTCTCTGTATTTCCTGAATCTGAATGCTGGCCTGCCTTGCTAGATTGGGGAAGTTCTCCTGGATAATATCTTGCAGAGTGTTTTCCAACTTGGTTCCATTCTCCCCATCATTTTCAGGTACACCAATCAGACGTAGGTTTGGTCTTTTCACATAGTCCCAAATTTCTTGGAGGCTTTGTTCATTTCTTTTTATTCTTTTTTCTCTAAACTTCCCTTCTCTCTTCATTTCATTCATTTCATCTTCTATCAGCGATACCCTTCCTTCCAGTTGATCGCATCTGCTACTGAGGCTTCTGCAATCTTCGCGTAGTTCTCGAAACTTGGCTTTCAGCTCCATCATCTCCTTTAAGCCCTTCTCTCCATTGGTTATTCTAGTTATCCATTCTTCTAATTTTTTTTTCAAAGTTTTTAACTTCTTTGCTATTGTTTTGAATTTCCTCTCATAGCTCAGAGTAGTTTGATCGTCTGAAGCCTTCTTCTCTCAACTCATCAAAGTCATCCTCCATCCAGCTTTGTTCCGTTGCTGGTGAGGAACTGCGTTCCTTTGGAGGAGGAGAGGTGCTCTGTTTTTTAGAGTTTCCAGTTTTTTTGGTCTGTTTTTTCCCCATCTTTGTGGTTTTGTCTACTTTTTGTCTTCGATGATGGTGATGTACAGATGGGTTTTTGGTGTGGATGTCCTTTCTGTTTGTTAATTTTCCTTCTACCAGACAAGACCCTCAGCTGCAGGTCTGTTGGAGTTTACTAGAGGTCCACTCCAGACCCTGTTTGGCTGGGTGTCAGCACCGGTGGCTGCAGAACAGCGGATTTTCGTGAGACCACAAATTCAGCTGTCTGATAGTTCCTCTGAAAGTTTTGTCTCAGAGGAGTACCCGGTTGAATGAGGTGTCAGTCTGTCCCTACTAGGGGAGTGCCTCCCAGTTAGGCTGCTCAGGGTTGAGGGACCCACTTTAGGAGGCAGTCTGTCCGTTCTCAGATCTCCAGCTGTGTGCTGGGAGAACCACTACTCTCTTCAAAGCTGTCCATCAGACAGGGACATTTAAGGTTGTGGAGGTTCTCGCTGAGTTTTTGGTTGTCTGTGCCCTGCCCCCAGAGGTGGAGCCTACAGAGGCAGGCAGGCCTCCTTGAGCTGTGGTGGGCTCCACCCAGTTCGAGCTTCCTGGCTGCTTTGTTTACTTAAGCAAGCCTGGGCAATGGCAGGCGCCCCTCCCCCAGCCTCGTTGCCGCCTTGCAGCGTGATCTCAGACTGCTGTGCTAGGAATCAGCAAGACTCTGTGGGCATAGGACCCTCCGAGCCAGGTGCGGGACACAATCTCCTAGTGTGCCGTTTTCCAGGCCCGTTGGAAAAGCGCAGTATTAGGACGGGACTGACCCGATATTCCAGGTGCCGTCTGTTTCCCCTTTCTTTGACTAGGAAAGGGAACTCCCTGACCCCTTGCGCTTCCCGAGAGAGGCAATGCCTCGCCCTGCTTCAGCTCGCGCACAGTGCACTTCACCGACTGTCCTGAACCCACTGTTAGGCACTCCCTAGTGAGATGAAACCGGTACCTCAAGCAGAAATGCAGAAATCACCCGTCTTCTGTGTCGCTGGGGCTGGGAGCTGGAGACCGGAGCTGTTCCTATTCGGCCATCTTGGCTCCACCCCGACCTTGTTCTTAAGAATGCATTCCAGTTGGAGAAATGAAAGGTATATCTGTAATAACTAACTAGTAATTCTTGCACAATGTATGCAAATGGTACAGAACATTTTTACAAATGGAGATTGAAGAGCCTTGTTTAAAGAGCTCAATAAGGTTTTTGACAGGGCATGGCCGTTTCATATTTAGTTATCTTTTCCAGTTTCCTGTGTAGATAGTGTATTCAATTCCATAAAGATTTGTGAAGAAAAGAGACTCGATGGGAGCTTCTGATATTGACTTTGGGTAGGGTTCTTAAGTTTCTTTTTAATAATCCTCCCATATCCTCTTCTGGGTTTCTTCTTTCTTAGCACAAAGCAAGTTATGGTTCAATTGACTTTCTGTCTGCTTAATAAATATTGATATACTGGATGCATTCAAGCATGGCCATGTGTGATCCATCTTTAAAGGTAGAGTCATTATGCAGGGAGGTTGCAATTTATTTATTCCTCATTCATTCTCTCATCTTTTGAGAGGAATCATTATGCAAATACTGAGCACATTCATAAAATGAAAAACAACAACACTAGCACTTTTTTAAAAAATAAAACTGTTGAAAATAAGATAGCATCTGCAGCAGAATAAAGTGAATATAGACCCTATTGTGCACATTGTGTTAGTATATTTTCTTTAGACAATAGGAAGCAGTAATTGAAGGTAAAATGTGCAATTTTCTGATTGTAAGAGCTGCGGTATACTGCAATGATTGAGGAAGCAAAATATACATAGTTCCTTCACTAGGAATCTGGCACAGGATTAATAACTCAGTCCTGAAATATGTATAATTATATGATCTCTCAAGGCTTGTTTCACACATCTGACTAGAGGTAGACATGACTAAATATGTAGATGTAATTAAACATATGGATTATTGTGTTATTATAAGACTAGAGAAATTTGAATGTGTTTACTCATACACAAAATTATTTAACCTAGTATGTCTGTCACTATTAGTTCAGATCACTGTTTTGATTGAGTTTATTCATTTTGCTTATTGGTTGACTAATAACTAAGAAATATAAACATCATTTAAAATATTTAATGACATTTTTATTTTTTCTACTTTATTGAAGTATAGTTGACAAATTTGTCTATTTTAAATATATAAAACATGATTTTTAATTTGTGCATACATTGTAAAATGATTACCACAATCAAGCTAATGAATATATCCATTATCTCACATGTTTATCTTTAAAAATTTTTTATGGTGAGAGCACTTAAAACCTATTATCTGAGCAATTTGCAAGTGTACAATAGAATATTATTACTTATATTCATCATGCTATACAATAGATCTCCAGAATGTATTAACCCGTTCAGCTACAACTTGGTGTCTTTTGTGCAACAATTCCACATTCTCTCCCTGCAACCCACTACTTTTTATCCTCTGGCAGTCACCTTCTCTCTCCTTTCATGAGTCTGACTTTTTTTAGAATCCACATGTAAGAAAGATCATGCATTATTTGCCTTTCTGAATCTGGTTTATTTTGCTTACCATGATGCCCTCCACTTTAATCCATCCTGTCACAAATGATAGGATTCCCTTCTTTTTTAAGGCTGAATAATATTCCATTGTATGTATATGTATGTTTATGTATATATGTATTTATATCACATTTTCTTTATTCATTTGTTGATGGACACAGGTTGATTCCTTATCTTGGCTATTGTGAATATATTTTTAACACCCCTCTAAATAACAGTGTATCACGTCTTCATCTTTTATCTATATATTTTTAATTTTCACGCATATGTTTGAGGCTACTTTTCTCTCGTTATATTCTAATAGACAATATTCTTGAAAGCAAAATTGCTGAATGCTTTTGTATTGACTCTTTCATCATATTACTCAATTCTCTATTTATTTGTTTATATCCACCAACAGTGCAACATAAACAGACATCTACTTTTGCCAAAAATTAAGTCTACAGTAACAGCTCTACCTTTCTGGAAAATAGAAATGTGGTTTAATTGTTGCACTGCATTTCATTTCATGCTGGCTGAATTTGATGGCCTCCGTAAAACTATTTGTACACACTCCCATGAAAGTAGACCAGAAGGAAACTCAAACCCATACTTTATCTGCAGACTAGCTGTATCATAGAAAGGGATAGGCCTTCCCAATTGTTTTATAAAGTTTTTATCTTCTCTCATTTTCTATTTTAAAACTTTTAAGATCCTATTTTCAATCCTCCCTACTGCCTTTTCCTAGGCATCTAAATAGGTATACAAAGCATTGTAAAAACTGTTTAACTTACACTTGGTAAAGAAATACTAACCACATTATAGGTAAAAATATTGAATGGCTATCTGCTAATCCATAAACATAGCATTGATAATAAAAATGTTTTTGAAAGAAACATCTAACAGAGTGAATACTCAACTTTGGATGGTTATTCAAGTTGAATGTATTGTATCATTATTCCACGAATATTTTCTATGTCAATGGCAGCTGATTTTCAGCATTCAAATGTTAAAGTAGTCTGAAATTGAAAATAGAGAGAAAAAAGAAAATTGAAAGATTCACACAGGAAAGAGCCACTTTATATCTTTTATGGAAAAACAAGAAAAACAGAACAAGCTATAAATTCATAAATCTATTGAACACATATGGGAATCCATGGAAAATATTAATTGAGATAATGCTAAATTATAAAATATCCATATAGCAATTAAAAGTGTGAAAGAGGGTCATTATTCAAACTATTTTTTAAGCAGTTAGCATGTGCAGGAACTCTCCTGGCCATTGAGAAAAGAGCAGTGAAGATGGCTCCTGCCCTTTGGGGCCATTTCAGAAGGTGAATTGGGTTCATCTTCTGCTAGAGGAATTAGGTATTTAACAACTACATACATTATTTATTCAATTACTCATTATACATTTTATAAAAGGGAAACCATAGGAGCAGAATTTGATTTGGTCTCAATGCTACTTGTATTAGTCAGTTCTTACTCTGCTAATAAAGACATACCCAAGACTGGGTAATTTATAAAGGAAAGAGGTTTAATTAACTCACAGTTAAGCATGGCTGGGGAGGCCTCACAATCACAGCAGGAGGTAAAGAACAAACAAAGTCACGTCTTACATGGCAGCAGCCAAGGGAGCATGTGCAGGGTAACTTCCCTTTATAAAACCATCAGATCTCATGAGACTTATTCACTATCACAAGAACAGCATGGGAAAAACCCACCCCTATGATTCAGTTACCTCTCACTGGGTCCATCCCACGACATGGGAGAATTATGGGAGCTATTCAAGATGAGATTTGGGTGGGGACACAGCCAAACCATATCGCTAGCGAATTGTTCTTTGGGAGAATAACCTTTGGCTGATGTCTGTAGAATGAAAATGGTGTACGGTGAGCAAAGGGTGAGGTAATTCAGGCTGAATAATAGCATGTGTAAAGACCCTCGAAAGAGAAGGAGCAGAGAATTTCCTGGAATTTAGAAGTAGCAAAGCTGAGAGAACAAGGAGAGAATGGAATAAGTCAGATTATATAGGAACAATAAATCTTGCTATTTTGACCACCTAAAGGGTTTTGATCTTTACTTAAAGAGGCTTTGTTCTTTAAATAGGTTATTAAAGGATTTTAACCATGACAATGAGGAGATAAGATTTACTTTTTTAAGAGGTTACACGGGCCTTGGTGAGACTAAGTTAGGTTTAAAACATTTCGAGATTTTAAAGAATACGGATTTCAAAGCCTTTCTTTAACTCCTCTTTCTAGAACATCTTCAGTTTCTTTTCACTTTTCTCCTTCCAAAAGATTCAATATGTGTGTGCTGATGGACTATATGATACATGATATAGTCCATACTCTTGAGTGGGGGGGGGGGAAACAAGTTATAAGAGAGTGTATCAAAATACTTTGTGCAAAACTAAGGTTCCGTGTGTTACGTAATATTCTGAAAAGATAAACTCATAACAGTGGTTATGTCAAAAAATAAAGGAGGTTGGTTATATGAGAAAGGCATTTTCATTTTGTACGCACTTGGACTATTTTATATTTTGCCTTCAACATATATTATTTTCATAATTTAAGTGACTGCTTAATATTTTACACTGAATATTGATTAATAGTTGAATGAAATCCATCAAGTCTTCCTCTCCTATAAAATTTCTTTCAAAATTCATCATAAAATTGTCATTTGTTGACATATTAAAGTGGCATGGACAGAATTGTCTGTGAGTGTAATTTTATCTTCATTTTTTATTAACAAGTAACATTTCTGTTTAATGACTTCAATCTCTTGAATTAAATTTTTGAATTTTTTTCCAGTTCTTGATTATAATGTCTAATACATAAGCCATTTCTGAAATATCATCTGTGGTACAGGAATTAACTAGTTATTGTAATACAAATGGGTAATAAATTTCAATACCACTAATTAATTTCAAATGCCTTTCTTGAGGAAATGGGCTGCCTGTAGTAACTCTAGAAGGCTTATTAATGTTTAATTCAAATATTAATGTGGAGTTAATGATGGGGATCACCTACTTAATGATGTGGACCACCTACTTGTTCATATAAAGAGTGAGTTTTCTAAATAACAAAACTCTGTCAACTCTCTCTCCCTGAAATGGTAATTCCAAATGTTTTATGGCCAAAGAAAGTAGAACAAGAAAGCCAATATGAATAGGAGAGGGAGAAAATTACAACAAAGCAGCTCATATACGTGAGCATTTTTCTAGCCAGCAGAGGTGACTGAAGTAGAACTTCATGCCAGTTCTCTACTTTCCAAGAAATAACACACCAATATTGATTCCTGGGAACCATGCTGAGAAGAGTAACAGACTTTTAAAAATCTCAATCTACCCAGTATCGTTTATACCTAAAAGTCACATAGTCTCTGAATTTTACCCAAGGACAAGTACCCTTGTATACTTCAGACATTTACAAGTAATTTGTGACCAAGAAAAATAGCAGAAATGAAATAATTACTAAAACAAAATGATGTATCCAAAATCTACTGTTTCCAGAAATTGAGGTTCTTTTTGCTGATTGTGCCAGAAGTTGTTTCCCTTGCATTGGCCAAAAGATTTCATACAGCCAGTTTCTGTTTTGCCTGAGCAATGTGACACAGAGGCTATAGAGGACACTTCCATCAAATTCTTGGATGAGCCTCCCAACCAAAATCCCTGGTCTGTTCTCATCAACACAAGCTAATCAGAGTCAAGAACTCCTCCTCCTCCAGAATTTATCAATTTTCCTAATGTCTAAATATCCTAATCTAGGCCCAGGTAGAAGTCCTGTTTAGACACCTTTCTTTTATCTCCTATACTCTTACCAATTGCTCCATTTTAGCATCGGAATGCTATTTTCACACAAGAGTGAAGAAAATGGGAGATTTTTCCATATCCAGATATAGTAACCACCTAGATAAATGTTCACTCATCTTGCCTGTCTGGCCTGTCTTGAGGCCAGTTTCATCATGAGTCATTCTACCAATTACCTCAAAACATTAATTGCATTAAAATTGCATACAAACTGAAATAATGGAAGTTCATAGATTTTTTTGTGAGGTTTTGTGAGACAAATGGAGGAGAGAATTATATCACATGTCATATTGCAATACTTTCTATTTTTTTCACCCACACATGTCGTTTTCTTGAATTTTCTTGGAAGCAAGGGCAGCTAGGTGGTTGCCAGGTATCTTGTACCTTTCCTCTCTCTCAATCCCTTTTGTCACAGCTTGTGTTAGTTTCTTAAACCTTCTAGACTCTCAAAATATCTTCAAGTTATGTCCCCAACTTTGGAAGGAAAAACTCAACTACAGAAAGAACTGTAGCAAAATTACTTTCTGTCATTAGTCACACCCCAAAGAGATAAAGTTGGTTAACACTTCGCTAGATGAGAGAAACGGTGTTAAATGATTTCACATACGGCAGTTACTGAATAGTAACTATGATTCTAAGAGTACTTATTCATAGTATTATTTTGCCACTTATATGTTTTCTTTGATTAATTAAACACAGTTGTTTAGGCATTCCATGTGTAGCATCGCTGGGGCACCAAATGGAAAAAGGCCAATTCCAGTCATGTTGTGGGACAGAATGTGTTTCTATAGGAATGTGAAAAGAAATAGCGCAATCCATCCACTGCAGGATGTAAGGGAAATAACTGTAAGTAAACATCTGATACATTGAATTCTGCAGATGAAGACCAGAGAGGAGAAACTGAGTAAGTGTCCAGAAGAGTGTTCTATTTTTATTTTTATTTATTTATTTTCAGAGAGCTAGTCTTGCTCTGCCACCCAGGCTGGAGTGCTGTGGCATGTTTATGGCTCACTGCAGCCTCAACAACCCCCATGCTCAAGCGATTCTCCCACCTCACCCTACTGAGTAGCTGAGACTACAGGCAAGTGCCCCATGCCAAGCTAATTTTTTAATGCTTTTTTGTACGGACGGGGTGTTGTTATGTTGCCCAGGCTGGTCTCGAACTCTTAGGCTCAAGTGATCCTGCTGCCTAGGCCTCTCAAAGTGCTGGAATTACAGGTATGAGCCACTGCTCCTGGCCCAGAAGAGTGTCCTCAATTGAGAGAAATTGTTTTAACTTCAAGGGTGACAAGAATAGATAAGGTTTAATAAAAGGTCATTAACTTCTGGGTTATGATATATTCGGAATGTTACAGATAGAAGTGGAAATTCTCTTTGGGAAGTTCTGGAATAATCCCAGGAGCAAGATTGTGGTTCCTCAGATTCAAGTAATAGCAATGGGACTGGGGAGGTTTTTGGGGAGATTCGGGTAGGATAAATTGGGCTCCTCAATCATCTTCTGTTTTCAGATGTGAATAATTGGTAAGGACTCCCTCTCAAGTTTCAATTTTAGCTACTTTAGAAACTCTACCCAGTCTCCCTGTTCACTCTAGAAAACATTCTGACTCATGCCCATAGTGATTTGGGCATCAGAGTTTGAAAAGCCCCAATCATTTCTGCCTGTCGACCTCCTGGACTCTATACTTTCCGAAGTCAGTTGGTTGTGTTTGTTCTCAAGTGTCTTGGTCATGGGTCTGTGTATTACAAGTGTCTAGTTTAGTGAAATATGAAAACTTAAGGATGAAGGAATAAGGGAAACTTCAGAGAGATTTTCTTATAAAAATGTAAACTCAAGTTTTAGGACAATTCAATCAAGACAAACTGCTAAACGAATTTCATTGGATGAGATATGGATTGGAAAAACAATTAGTAAATGTAGAAGGACTCTTTTCAAACTATTTTTCAAGTGTTTTATTTTTTGCTGTACTTCAAAGAAAGTAAAATCAGAATGAAAAAGATGACTGCTGTGGTGTGGTTTATGCAAAGACAACTCAGTCATTCAGTGAAGATATTGAAAAAGACTTGGTTGGCCTTACTTTAAAAGACTAGTAAATAGGTATAACCCTTACATGGTTATAATAAAAGAGAAAAGAATAAGTTGTTCATGTATAATATTTAAAAAATTCCCCACTTTAACTGACTTCAACTAATTGACTACAGGTCAGATAGAATTCGATTAGAGGGTTTTTACTGTAATTAAAATCTTTCCGCTCGTTGATTACACTTCTCTCTTTTTCACATCTTAACCGGTGTATAATGCTGAGAATGCAGTGATAAGTAAGAGATTGTAGTAGAAACCCATGAAAAATAAAAATCAGAATAGTAATTATATAAACTTAAAAAAAATTGCTGACCAACACCTTTTTCTTTTTATCCAGTAAATGGTTGCGATTTTAATTTTAAATACCTTCAGGATAACTAAGTATAAAATAATTGATCTTCTCCCCAAAAATTAGGAGGAAAGGTAATACTCAAGATATGACAAATATACAGATAATTATGCTTTCCTTAATGCAGCAATTCCTTTAGCTTTTAGCATTAAGCAGTCACATTTTGTACACTCATATATTTACTTGGCTTTCAGGATAATTACTTTTTCGCCATGAAATGATAGCTGCTTAAGTATCTAGATTTTTCAAATTATATTTTACTAAATAGCTTTCCATAAAGAAAAGTAAAATAAAACTAAGGACACAGTATGAGTTCTGCCTATTAATTTTACTGAATAAGTACCGAGAGCCTGTTTAATAGACTGAAACTAATATATGAAATGTGTAAGGAATTAAACAAAATTATACTCTTTCTAAGAATTTCATTGCATTTAATAAAGCAACTTAAGATAAATTTTTTTTTTTTCTTTTCTATTATACTTTAGGTTTTAGGGTACATGTGCACAATGTGCAGGTTTGTTACATATGTATCCATGTGCCATGTTGTTTTGCTGCACCCATTAACTCGTCATTTAGCATTAGGTATATCTCCTAATGCTGTCCCTCCGCCCTCCCCCCACCCCACAACAGTCCCCGGAGTGTGATGTTCCCCTTCCTGTGTCCATGAGTTCTCATTGTTCAATTCCCACCTATGAGTGAGAACAAGCAGTGTTTGGTTTTTTGTCCTTGCGATAGTTTACTGAGAATGATGTTTTCCAGTTTCATCCACGTCCCTACAAAGGACATGAACTCATCATTTTTTATGGCTGCATAGTATTCCATGGTGTATATGTGCCACATTTTCTTAATCCAGTCTATCGTTGTTGGACATTTGGGTTGGTTCCAACTCTTTGCTATTGTGAATAGTGCCGCAATAAACATACGTGTGCATGTGTCTTTATAGCAGCATGATTTATAGTCCTTTGGGTATATACCCAGTAATGGGATGGCTGGGTCAAATGGTATTTCTAGTTCTAGATCCCTGAGGAATCGCCACACTGACTTCCACAATGGTTGAACTAGTTTACAGTCCCACCAACAGTGTAAAAGTGTTCCTATTTCTCCACATCCTCTCCAGCACCTGTTGTTTCCTGATTTTTTAATGATGGCCATTCTAACTGGTGTGAGATGGTATCTCACTGTGGTTTTGATTTGCATTTCTCTGATGGCCAGTGATGATGAGCATTTTTTCATGTGTTTTTTGGCTGCATAAATGTCTTCTTTTGAGAAGTGTCTGTTCATGTCCTTTGCCCACTTTTTGATGGGGTTGTTTGTTTTTTTCTTGTAAATTTGTTTGTAGATTCTGGATATTAGCCCTTTGTCAGATGAGTAGGTTGCAAAAATTTTCTCCCATTGTGTAGGTTGCCTGTTCACTCTGATGGTAATTTCTTTTGCTGTGCAGAAGCTCTTTAGTTTAATGAGATCCCATTTGTCAATTTTGGCTTTTGTTGCCATTGCTTATGGTGTTTTAGACATGAAGTCCTTGCCCACGCCTATGTCCTGAATGGTATTGCCTAGGTTTTCTTGTATGATTTTAATGGTTTTAGGTCTAACATATAAGTCTTTAATCCATCTTGAATTAATTTTTGTATAACGTGTAAGGAAGGGATCCAGTTGCAGCTTTCTACATATGGCTAGCCAGATTTCCCAGCACCATTTATTTAATAGGGAATCGTTTCCCCATTTCTTGTTTTTGTCAGGTTTGTCAAAGATCAGATAGTTGTAGAAATGTGGCTCATTTCTGAGGACTCTGTTCTGTTCCATTGATCTATGTCTCTGTTGTGGTACCAGTACCATGCTGTTTTGGTTACTGTAGCCTTGTAGTATAGTTTGAAGTCAGGTAGAGTGATGCCTCCAGCTTTGTTCTTTTGGCTTAGGATTGACTTGGTGATATGGGCTGTTTTTTGGTTCCATATGAACTTTAAAGTAGTTTTTTCCAATTCTGTGAAGAAAGTCATTGGTAGCTTGATGGGGATGGCATTGAATCTATAAATTACTTTGGGCAGTATGGCCATTTTCACGATATTGATTCTCCCAACCCATGAGCATGGAATGTTCTTCCATTTGTTTGTATCCTCTTTTATTTCATTGAGCAGTGGTTTGTAGTTCTCCTTGAAGAGGTCCTTCACATCCCTTGTAAGTTGGATTCCTAGGCATTTTTTTCTCTTTGAAGCAATTGTGAGTGGGAGTTCACTCATGATTTGGCTCTCTGTTTGTCTGTGATTGGTGTACAAGAATGCTTGTGATCTTTGTACATTGATTTTGTATCCTGACACTTTGCTGAAGTTGCTAATCAGCTTAAGGAGATTTTGGGCTGAGACAATGGGGTTTTCTAGATATACAATCATGTCATCTGCAAACAGGGACATTTTGACTTCCTCTTTTCCTAATTGAATACCCTTCATTTCCTTCTCCTGCCTGATTGCTCTGGCCAGAACTTCCAGCACTATGTTGAATAGGAGTAGTGAGAGAGGGCATCCCTGTCTTGTGCCAGTTTTCAAAGGGAATGCTTCCAGTTTTTGCCCATTCCATATGATATTGGCTGTGGGTTTGTCATAGATAGCTCTTATTATTTTGAGATACGTCCCATCAATACTGAATTTATTGAGAGTTTTTAGCATGAAGGGTTGTTGAATTTTGTCAAAGGCCTTTTCTGCATCTATTGAGATAATCATGTGGTTTTTGTCTTTGGTTCTGTTTATATGCTGGATTACATTTATTGATTTGCATATGTTGAATCAGCCTTGCATCCCAGGGATGAAGCCCACTTGATCATGGTGGATAAGCTTTTTGATGTGCTGCTGGATTTGGTTTGCCAGTATTTTATTGAGGATTTTTGAATCAATGTTCATCAAGGATATTGGTCTGAAATTCTCTTTTTTGGTTATGTCTCTGCCAGGCTTTGGTATCAGGACAATGCTGGCTTCATAAAATGTGTTAGGGAGGATTCCCTCTTTTTCTATTGATTGGAATAGTTTCAGAAGGAATGGTACCAGTTCCTCCTTGTACCTCTGGTAGAATTCAGCTGTGAATCCATCAGGTCCTGGACTCTTTTTGGTTGGTAAGTTGTTGATTATTGCCACAATTTCAGAGCTTGTTATTGGTCTATTCAGAGATTCAACTTCTTCCTGGTTTAGTCTTGGGAGGGTGTATTTGTCGAGGAATTTATCCATTTCTTCTAGATTTTCTAGTTTATTTGCATAGAGGTGTTTGTAGTATTCTCTGATGGTAGATTGCATTTCTGCGGGATCGGTGGTGATATCCCCTTTTTCATTTTTTATTCCATCTATTTGATTCTTCTCTCTTTTCTTCTTTATTAGTCTTGCTAGCAGTCTATCAATTTTGTTGATCTTTTCAAAAAACCAGCTTCTGGATTCATTAATTTTTTGAAGGGTTTTTTGTGTCTCTATTTCCTTCAGTTCTGCTCTGATTTTAGTTAATTCTAGCCTTCTGCTAGCTTTTGAATGTGTTTGCTCTTGCTTTTCTAGTTCTTTTAATTGTGATGTTAGGGTGTCAATTTTGGATCTTTCCTGCTTTCTCTTGTGGGCATTTAGTGCTATAAATTTCCCTCTACACACTGCTTTGAATGTGTCCCAGAGATTCTGGTATGTTGTGTCTTTGTTCTCATTGGTTTCAAAGAACATCTTTACTTCTGCCTTCATTTCATTATGTACCCAATACGCATTCAGGAGCAGGTTGTTCCGTTTCTGTGTAGTTGAGCGGTTTTGAGTGAGTTTCTTAATCCTGAGTTCTAGTTTGATTGCACTGTGGTCTGAGAGACAGTTTGTTATAATTTCTGTTCTTTTACATTTGCTGAGGAGAGCTTTACTTCCAACTATGTGGTCAATTTTGGAATAGGTGTGGTGTGGTGCTGAAAAAAATGTATATTCTGTTGATTTGGGGTGGAGAGTTCTGTAGATGTCTATTAGGTCCACTTTGTGCAGAGCTGAGTTCAATTCCTGGATATCCTTGTTAACTTTCTGTCTCGTTGATCTGTCTAATGTTGACAGTGTGGTGTTAAAATCTCCCATTATTATTGTGTCGGAGTTTAAGTCCCTTTGTAGGTCTCTAAGGACTTGCTTTATGAATCTGGGTGCTCCTGTGTTGGGTGCATATATATTTAGGATAGTTAGCTCTTCTTGTTGAATTGATCCCTTTACCATTATGTAATGGCCTTCTTTGTCTCTTTTGATCTTTGTTGGTTTAAAGTCTATTTTATCAGAGACTAGGATTGCAACCCCTGCCTTTTTTTGTTTTCCATTTGCTTGATAGATCTTCCTCCATCCCTTTATTTTGAGTCTATGTGTGTCTCTGCACGTGAGATGGGTTTCCTGAATACAGCACACTGATGGGTCCTGACTCCTTATCCAGTTTGCCAGTCTGTGTCTTTTAATTGGAGTATTTAGCCCATTTACATTTAAAGTTAATATTGTTATGTGTGAATCTGATCTTGTCATTATGATGTTAGTTGGTTATTTTGCTCATTAGTTGATGCAGTTTCTCCCTAGCCTCCATGGTCTTTACAATTTGGCATATTTTTGCAGGGGCTGGTACTGGTTGTTCCTTTCCATGTTTAGTGCTTCCTTCAGGAGCTCTTTTAGGGCAGGCCTGGTGGTGACAAAATCACTCAGCATTTGCTTGTCTGTAAAGTATTTTATTTCTCCTTCACTTATGAAGCTTAATTTGGCTGGATATGAAATTCTGAGTTGAAAATTCTTTTCTTTAAGCATGTTGAATATCAGCCCCCACTCTCTTCTGGCTTGTAGAGTTTCTGCCAAGAGATCAGCTGTTAGTCTGATGGGCTTCCCTTTGTGGGTAACCCGACCTTTCTCTCTGGCTGCCCTTAACATTTTTTCCTTCATTTCAACTTTGGTGAATCTGACAATTACGTGTCTTGGAGTTGCTCTTCTTGAGGAGTATCTTTGTAGCATTCTCTGTATTTCCTGAATCTGAATGCTGGCCTGCCTTGCTAGATTGGGGAAGTTCTCCTGGATAATATCCTGCAGAGTGTTTTCCAACTTGGTTCCATTCTCCCCGTCATTTTCAGGTACACCAATCAGACGTAGGTTTGGTCTTTTCATATAGTCCCAAATTTCTTGGAGGCTTTGTTCATTTCTTTTTATTCTTTTTTCTCTAAAATTCCCTTCTCTCTTCATTTCATTCATTTCATCTTCCATCAGCAATACCCTTTCTTCCAGTTGATCGCATCTGCTACCGAGGCTTCTGCAATCTTCGCGTAGTTCTCGAAACTTGGCTTTCAGCTCCATCAGCTCCTTTAAGCCCTTCTCTCCATTGGTTATTCTAGTTATGCATTCGTCTAATTTTTTTTCAAAGTTTTTAACTTCTTAGCTATTGTTTTGAATTTCCTCCCGTAGCTCAGAGTAGTTTGATCGTCTGAAGCCTTCTTCTCTCAACTCATCAAAGTCATTCTCCATCCAGCTTTGTTCCATTGCGGGTGAGGAACTACATTCCTTTGGAGGAGGAGAGGTGCTCTGCTTTTTAGAGTTTCCAGTTTTTCTGCTCTGTTTTTTCCCCATCTTTGTGGTTTTATCTACTTTTGGTCTTTGATGATGGTGATGGACAGATGGGTTTTTGGTGTGGATGTCCTTTCTGTTTGTTAGTTTCCTTCTACCAGACAGGACCCTCAGCTTCAGGTCTGTTGGAGTTTACTAGAGGTCCACTCCAGACCCTGTTTGGCTGGGTGTCAGCAGCGGTGGCTGCAGAACAGAGGATTTTCGTGAGACCACAAATTCAGCTGTCTGATACTTCCTCTGGAAGTTTTGTCTCAGAGGAGTACCCAGCCGAGTGAGGTGTCAGTCTGTCCCTACTAGGGGGGTGCCTCCCAGTTAGGCTGCTCGGGGCTGAGGGACCCACTTTAGGAGAGAGTCTGTCTGTTCTCAGATCTCCAGCTGCATGCTGGGAGAACCACTACTCTCTTCAAAGCTGTCAGTCAGACAGGGACATTTAAATCTGCAGAGGTTCCTGCTGACTTTTTGTTTGTCTCTGCCCTGCCTCCAGAGATGGAGCCTACAGAGGCAGGCAGGCCTTCTTGAACTGTGGTGTGCTCCACCCAGTTCTAGCTTCCTGGCTGCTTTGTTTACCTAAGCAAGCCTGGGCAATGGCAGGTGCCCTCCCCCAGCCTCGCTGCCACCTTGCAGTTTGATCTCAGACTGCTGTGCTAGCAATCAGCGAGACTCCGTGGGCATAGGACCCTCCGAGCCAGGTGCGGGACACAATCTCCTAGTGTGCCGTTTTCCAGGCCCGTTGGAAAAGCGCAGTATTAGGGTGGGACTGACCTGATTTTCCAGGTGCCATCTGTTACCCCTTTCTTTTAGTAGGAAAGGGAACTCCCTGACCCCTTGCGCTTCCTGAGTGAGGCAATGCCTCATCCTGCTTCGGCTCAAGCACAGTGCACTTCACTGACTGTCCTGCACCCACTGTTTGGCACTCCCTAATGAGATGAAACCGGTACCTCAAACAGAAATGCAGAAATCACCCATCTTCTGTGTCGCTCAGGCTGGGAACTGTATACTGGAGCTGCTCCTATTCGGCCATCTTCAAGATAAATTTTCTGAAGAAAAATTATATATGTATCTGCATCAGAGTTTTAAAAATAATATTTTGAAAGAGAAAAGGGGTTCTGGGTCAAATTTCGATGTTGAGCTTTATTTCTTTTATGTTTTTTGTTGCAAGTTACTTTTAATTACCTAAAATTTTTATACATGGTGTTTTTCTCTTAATCACTCATAAATTGTTCATACTTCTGAATGTGAAATACATTATATTGTATTCTCCATAACGTGCTAATGAACTGTTATCTTTTCTCTGCATAGGATCTTTCTTGTTTATTCTATCTTAAAAATAAACTACAGCAAATTCTATTTCAAATCATACTACAGGCAATTATAGTCATAAATTCTCATATTTCTAAATGTTAGATATGTCCAAATTTACATTGTTATTTCGACCAAAAATTATTAATGTGCCTTTGTCCAGAGCCTTTTCCAACCCCCAGTAATGTATGTGGGAAGTCGCCCAAAGGCCAGGATTCTTGAGATAAAAGCCATCATCATGATAGATAGTGTGCTTTTGACATCAGACCCTAGTGTTCAGGGGCCATTGGCAGCAAGGGGAGGGTGTTTGTCATCAGTCTGGAATGCTCTGGGTGGAAGGGTGGGAAAAGGGTCCAAGATAATGGGTGAAAAGAGAGTTATTCAAAGAGAGGGAAGGCTTTCTGAGAGTTTCAGGATTATAGAAAATTAAAAAGAGAAGAGAAGTTTTTATGTGACTTACCCTTTATGTGTTCTTGTTTTTACCTTTTCCGTTTTTTGGGTTTTTTTTTGTTTGTTTGTTTGTTTGTTTTTTGAGACACAGTCTCACTCTGTTGTCCAGGCTGAAGTGCAGTGATGTGATCCTGGCTTACGGCAACCTCAGCCTCCTGGGTTCAAGTGATACTCATGCCTCAGCCTCCTGAGAAGCTGGGATTACAGGCACGAACAGTCATGCCCGCTAATTTTTTTATTTTTTTATTTTTACTAGAAACAGGGTTTCACAATGTTGGCCAGGCTGGTCTTAAACTCCTGACCTCAAATATCCACCACCTTAGCCTCAGCCTCCCATAGTGATGGGATTACAGGCATGAGCCACCGCACCCGCCTCCTTTTCTGTGTTTGAAAGAGATTCCAGTTAACATTTTAGTTGGACTCTGCTCCTCTAATTGTTAAAGCATTCTGGAATACCTCGACAGTGTAAAAATTTTAAGCATTTCAAGTTTGACAAACTTCAATTCTGGTGAATGAAGTTCAGTGGATATATTATATTTCAGAAGTTAATTATTAATACAAGTTTGGTGGTCTCCTATCAGAAAGTTACTACTGAAAGTGGTGAAAATCTTATTCTTAAAAATTCCTCATTTGCCTGATAGAAGCTTTTCGAATCGGACAATTTGAAAATTAGATTTATTTTGTTGAAGTTTTATGTTCAAGACATTTTTAAGTATAAAAATCAACTTGATTTAGCATCCTTTCCATTCACTTTTAATTTTTACTACTGATATGACTGTGAATCAATTGTGTTGCTTTGTGAGTGCCGTCGGTGGTGTGCTGAAAAGTATTAACTGGCTTGCTTAGAACACACCACACACCTGAATTGCAGTGTTTGCCAATACCTGTGTTGTAACACCGCTATCATGGCTGATTTCAGATTTCCAACATGTCATCACTTAATGTGGAATAAAGGAGAAATGTGTAGTAACACAGCCTTCTACATTATCTCCCCCATATAGACTTAAATAACCTCCAGAGCATAGACAATTGTAAAATTAAATAAGTAGGAAGCTGTGATTTTTGAGTATGTATTGCCTTTGCTTTTATTATAAATTACTTAATTGTAAGTATACCTAATTTATTTATTTTTAATGCCTGTGTTTGATCTCTGGCTCCCAAAACCCTTGACAAATGCCAGCACACCAGTGGTACATATTTTTTAAGAATAGAAATACTGTTTCTGTTTCATGCGAGATGCATGATTCCATACCATCTTAATAAGCAGTAGTCAGTTATCAGTCAGTTAATGTTATAAAGTTGGTCTTTGCTTCTCATGTTTTCTTGTAGAATTGCATATATGTTCTTATGGCAGAAATGATCACAAGGTACTATCATTCCTATATGTGTCCCCACTAATCTCTGAAATATTCAAATAGAGGGTAGGTGTGGATTTTTTGGGGGGGTTTTGTTTGTTTTTTGTTTTGTTTCATAAATGTTGTTGTTTTATTCCACATTCCCAGAAACTGATGCAGTATCTGGCAGAGAGGATACTTTCAGTGAGTGTTTGTTGTTTGGTTGGTGGAATGAATAAAAGACAGACAGACACAGGGGCTAATTGAAGAAGAGAGTAGGGCAGAGACCCTTAAACATTATCTGCAAGGTTGTCTCTATTTTCTCTTCCAGCTGGTGGGACGAAGGGTGGAAACTGAAAGAATGTCTCAGCCAGGGCAGCAGTATAAACATCCAGGTTGCTCTGAGTCAGAAAAAAATTGTCATTAAAGTGGAAATAATATCTGTTGTATTTCTAACAAGTGAGGATTTGAATATGCAATTGTTAGAGTTGATTGTTTTCTCACCATCTTTTTCAAGGTTGATATTATTGAATTAAATATACATGTATTTTACATTGCCTAAGGTAGAACACTCCTGTAAAAACATCAGGAATCTTAACTGTGAGCTTTGTTACAGTTTGGGGCCAATGTATTTTTTTGTTCCCCCATGAGAACGCATCTCTAAAACTAAAAAAAAAAAAAAAAATTCAGTTAGAAAATATGAATTAAGATGGAAATGTATTCTCTATAAGATCACTTACCCTTACCCTCCACTGTGAACCACTTCTCATATCTAAAGCATGATCCACTTACACACGTACACAGGTTGTCTGGCACATCAGCATAGCCTTCATATATTCCGCATAAATACTGAACCTTCTCAGGCTAGCATTTTATGATTACTCTAGTGATAATTGATTTGTTTAGGCAAATAAGCTACCTTCTTAATATAATAAGTAGCTTGCACCGTTGAAGCATATACCATTTGCCTGTTGTTAGGTATTTTCATACATTTATGTATCACACATGTTACACATACAGTGCATCCACATTGTTATTGCTATGATTTTCCAGAGAATTTTCAAAAAGTTTAAAAATCATGTACCAAATCCCATTCCATTTTTTAACTCAACCAGCTGTGAAAACAAGTGCTCTAGAGCATGAAACAATATATACATTAGTCATTTAATTTGTCATTGCTTTGTGTGTATCATGAAAATTATTGATCTTTAACTTCATTTACCTTATTCAACATCCATATATTTTTCTCTATTTTAAGAATCATTAGCACATATTAATAAGCAGTTCTACTTCAAAGTAATTAATGTACCTATTTTTGAACAACAGAAATTCTCTGGTAGTCCGAATTAAAAAAAAAATGAATGCAGGATATTGCTTATACATTAGGATTAAAAGTACTGCTATTTTCTTTTGCTATGGCTCTAAAGTTTCTTCCCAAGTATGAAGGAAATGTAAAGGCATGTTAGCATAATGAAGTTTCATGCATTTTTGCATTTAACAATCTAGGAAACTTAAATTCTCATCTCAAATATTTCACTTGAGGGAAAGTTAAAATCAAAACTCAAATATCAACCATTGTGTTGACTAAAATTTGATATAGGATTAAATAAATTTTATAAAGTCCTAGTTTACTCCATTGAAGAAAAACATATTTCTATAATACATAGCATAATGACATGCAGGTGGTTTTTCTAGCTGTTCAACTTTTACCTTTCAATCTATTTTATGTCATTTTGCTTGTAATTTTTGGCTTTGCTTTGTTTAAAAGGCCATATAAATATAGTCATTCCTTTAGTACATAGTGTTCCTCATAAGTGTTTGACTAAGCTAACTAATGAGTTCCAGCTTGTCTTTTGTTGGATGCCTTATTTCTTAATGACCCTTGATAAGGGAAAATATACTTTTGTCTAAAATCTCTCTTTCTAATCAAAGCGGCAACCTTGTTATCTAAACATAAGGCAAATGCCAAATCTGATTAACAACTAGAAAAACTGTAAGACAGAAAATTAATTTAGGCCCCCAAATGTCTTAAACTTACACAAAGTTGTTTTCAAGATTTTGAACCACCACATGATTTATGAAAAACGACTGTTTTGAAGATTTTTTAAATGTGGATTTTAAAAATCAATCATGATCTACCAAATATATAAACCAACACTCTTCTTGAATCTTTGACCCTTGGCAATAAATCCCTGGTATCTTATTAAATTTGAAATGTGATATGAGTTATTTTACTTGATATTAGCAAATTACTGCAGATTTTTTTTCTTTCATACAATGTAGGATATTCTTAGAAACTACCTTCCTAAAAAGTATGTGGAAGATATCTCTGAAGTAAGTTACTCAGGCTACCTTTTTTTTTTTTTTTTTTTTTTTGAGACAGAGTCTCGCGCTCTCACCCAGGCTGGAGTGCAGTGGCGCGATCTCGGCTCGCTGCAAGCTCCACCTCCCGCGTTCACGCCATTCGCCTGTCTCAGCCTCTCCGAGTAGCTGGGACTACAGGCGCCCACCACCACGCCCGGCTAATTTTTTGTATTTTTAGTACAGACGGGGTTTCACCGTGGTCTCGATCTCCTGACCTCGTGATCCGCTACTCAGGCTACCTTTTAACACATGGTGATGGCTTGACAACATGCCAGTTTAAAAATCTTCGTAGATAAATACATTATTGGTTTAGTTACTGTTATGCTGTTACAGCAATGCATTTCTAAGTAAATTACACTTAAATGTAAGATAAGGAAAACACAAAAACTTTGAAATACATAAATTGAAAAGAGCTGAAGTTAAAGATGAGTCTAAAATAGAATTATTGCCAGGCGTGGTGGCTGATGCCTGTAATCCCAGCACTTGGGGAAGCCGAGGCGGGTGGATCACCAGGTCAAGAGAGCAAGACCATCCTGGCCAACGTGGTTAAACCTCGTCTCTACTAAAAATACAACAATAGCTGGGTGTGGTGGCACATGCCTCTAATCCCAGCTACTCAGGAGCCTGACTCAGGAGGCTGAGGCAGAAGAATCACTTGAACCAGGAGTCAGAGGTTGCAGTGAGCTGAGATCACGCCACTGCACTTCAGCCTGGGGACAGAGCGAGACTCCATCTCAAACATACATACATACATACGTACATACATACAATAGAATTATTAGTCAAATCAAATTATTGACGGGAAAAAGATCCAGAAACAAAAATTCTTCCTTATGCCTTTATAAGTTACAGTATACTGATTATGCTGCTAAATTTCTTTATTTTCTGTTGTAATTCAGCTTACATGTTCATTCTATTTATTTTCTTTCAAACATTTTAGAGGAGTTTGAGAAAATATGTTGTATTGCTGGTCCACTTCCTTTGAAATAGTTTTAGTTGTCATACTTTATATCAACAATCAGAAATAAATATAATAATAGCAAAACAGTCTTTGTAACTTTAAATAATCTATATTTTCATTTCAATTTATAACCTGAGCAATAATTAAATGAATTTATTCCTGTGACAAAAATTTATGTAATGCATGACATATCAGCCAATCTTAGAAGTACAAAGAAAATTAATATATACAAATCTGCACTTGTACGCCTGACCTTAAGAGTTAGATAAAAGAAAATTAATATATAACCTCTGTTAATTCAAGTGAGGAAACTGAGGCATACAAAGGTTAAATAACTTGTACAGGTCATGCATATAGTAAGTGCAGAGCTTTAGTTATGGCTTTAAAGGAGAGATGAGCAAGCAAGTAACCAAGTAGATGGTGAATGGGGAAAAAAAAAAAAGCTCACAAACTGTGAGCTAACACTAGATCGGCTAAATTTAGGGCATAAAATAAAAAGAAAAAAGTAAAAGCAAATTATATGAGACATTTGACCACAATTGTATGACAAAGAAAAGGTAGTATTTTTGAGAAATCTTAAACATGAAACATAGTTTGGAAAATAATTTCTGTAGAAACCTGAAGAAATTACTGGAAAATTCTGGCATTCTAAACAGAGTGAAAGAACACACACAGATTCATATATTTTGTTATTGCTTAATGCAATCTCACTAGCTAGGTTGCATCTCTTTGCTATTGTCTATAGATGAACTGAAATGCTATGAACATAGTAGGCATTCAATAAATACTTATAAATTTATTAACATTTTAATGTGTATGTAATGAAATATCTTAAGTAGAAATATATTTCATAAGCTGAAGTCCAGTGTGCCTTTCATTGTTGAAGAAATAAGGTTCCATGCTCAATTTATGTCATAAACAAAATGATTTGAAGACTCAATTTACCCTCTAATGAGTTTTGCCACATCAGGTAATTATCATTTAATTTGCCATCACAAGCATTATTAAACAAGAAAAGGCCCTTGCACTAACAAGGAAGCATCTGCATCTCACACCAGGAAAACGGGAGTGCAGTCAAGCTTTGGATCAGCCCTCTACCTGTCAGGGAAAGAGAAGGAGGAGACAAAAATAGGCAAGGAAATTTATGAACTACAGAAAAGGAGAAATTCAATCTTACTACCAATCTTCCTAAAAAATATATAATACTTATAATCTATATTATGTAATCTATATACTGATCTCTTAATAATTTAACATGTTCTGAAGGAAGTGGTATAATGAAAAAAAATAAGTCTATGAAATCGAAGAAGCCACAGTTTTAATATCAACTTCATTAGGTACTATTTCTGGACATCCAAACAAGGTTCTTAGTATTTTTGGTACTTAAGGAAGATATATATACAAAAAAAAAGTACATACATATCCAAAATAGGTATTTTTCCCCATGTTATGCCAAAAAAGACATATATATACAACATATATATACAACATACGTATATAAAAATACATACATATATAACAGATACATATATGTATATGTTGTGTATATATATGTACATGTTGTATTTTTGGTAAAATATGGGGAAAAAATACCTATTAACTAGTTTGAACTGATTAGATGAGGAAAAAATATTTAAAAGAGCTGGCATGCATTAGGCATTTAATATTTCTTATGTAAATTAATAAATGTAGGCATATATATTTTTATGCGCATTGTATTATCTCAAAAGAACAATTTATTTTTACTTATATACTGGATCTCTAATCTGTCTAATGGTAAAACGTAAGTTTTGTGTTTAAAATTGGACTTGAATAGAAAAGAAAGACCGAAAATTTTTAAGAAGTGGACCGTTTGTTTATTCGTGATTCCCAATATTAAGAATAGAGTTTGTAAAATCAATAAATCAATAAATGAGTCATTTGTTCTAATATTCATATTTCTCATATACAAAATGTACTTAAAATATAATTCATAGATAAATATAAGTGATATATTAGGGTATTGGAAAATGGGAATCCATTAGTTATATCTAATTTCAAGCTATATGACAATGACTCATATCAAAAAAGTAGTACTTTACACAAATTGCATAAAGATGAGTTGGTTTTTAACAATGTTCTTTTGCCTGCTGTATTGTGTGTTTTATGTTGTTTTGATGTAGTTTCTGTTTATGAATACTAACATCCTCCTTTCTTAAGACATTCAATCATGTCAAGTGTAACCTATGGATTTTTCTGGATTTACTTAGTAAAGATTTATGAATGAATAAGTCAGTGAAGAAAAATTATTCCTTTCATGCAGAGTTTACTTTATAATATGACAGGGAACACACATCACAGTAAAGTATGTTTGCATATATAGGATATAGTAACATAAAAATAATGAAAATTAATATGTTAACAAAAGCAGTATGTGGTCATACTTGTGGAATGAATGTATTTGGTAGTGTGAAATACCAAAAACCTCTATTGCTTGATATTTTCAATGTTAACCCCCAAATGGTGGTGGTAGTTTTCTTAAACAGAGGACAAAATGACATGCGTGGTGAGGGATAAAATACATTTTTCTAGAAACACATTTGCTTTCTGTTTTATGATTAGGTATAGAATGGTTGCTGAAGGCCAACAGCAAAGAAAAACCCCCATACTTGAATATTAATGCCTAAGAGTATCTTAAGAGAAAACAAAAGTTTTCATGTTTTAATAAAGATAAAATATTTTAAATGTTTGGTTGGCATAATAAATAACTGAAAGTCAAATTCAATGGAATAGCTGTACTACGTATCATTATGTAGTACAGCATATCATTATGTAGTACTGCATATCATTATGTAGTACTACATTATGTAGATATATAGCTGTACTATATATCATTCTACTTATTATTATGTTAGTGACTTGACTTTCTCAACATTTTTGCTACAGTGATTTTAGAAATCTGAAAATGCTACCATATATTTCTACCTCACAAATAAAAGGAGACGGACTTCGACCAAGATCAGTTTTAGAGTCATTCTTGAAATAGTTTATCATTATCTTGGCACCCCCAAAATACTTAATATTCTAGAAAACAAATCTGAAAAAATTATAGACTGAGAGCATGATGACATCATTTAATTTGCATAAGGAAAAAGTGATTTTGCAAAATACATAAAATATGTTATATGTTTGGAAGAGACAAAGGAAGATTCCAAATGGAAGTCAATCTGAAGGAGAGAACATACCTTTAATAACTTCTGACACACACACACACACATAGGTATATATACACATATATATATAAAACCTAAGCATGTTTATATATATTCTCAGATTAATAAGAGTCTCCGTATACACATCAATCTAATGGTTTTAATATAATTAAGTGGATATAGAAAGTTACTATGGATCAGAGGAAAGTGAAGGGACAGTCAATGTCTTTAAAAGTACATATTGATTCAGATTGGATAAAGTAAATGAAGAAGATCATGGAGATTGTAATAACATTGACACCAGTCAAACTGAACTTGCTAAAGGGAGGCAAAACATAAATAAATATCCAACATACTCCCACAGTTGCTGTGTTATTCCTGTCATTATATCCTAAATGAATATACAGTGCCAGAGACCAATTAGCTCTGTTGTTGTGATTCTTGAGGGTGATTTTATTCACTGTGGTGGAGCATATCAAGAGGAGAAACAGAGAAGACATGGTAATGGGAGGAAGCATAGGGTATGTCCTTTCACTAGGCAAACAGATGATTGGATGAACAAACTGTAGTAGAGCCACACAATGGAATACTTCTTAGTAATAAAAGAGAATGAGCTCTTGATACACAACGTAAAGTGGATGAATCTCAAGCTAATTATGCTGAGTGAAAGGAGTTGGCCAAAAATCTTTATGATTTCATTTATATAAAAGACTAAGAATTACAAACCAATAAGGAGTGACAGAAAATCAGTGGTTTCCTATGAATGAGGCATGGCACAGAGGGGGTGAGGTTACAAAGGGGCCTCACTATACTTTTGGGATTGATGGATAGGTTCATTATCTTGATAGTGGTTATGGTTTCAGAAGTGTGTATGTATGCTAAAGTTATCAATGGTATATTTAAATGTGTGTAGTTCATTGTATGTCAATGGTACTTTAATAAAAATAAGACTTTCCAGAGTCCGTTTGATCAGGAATCCTTGAATCACAAATGTGATCTTAAGATTTTTCAAAATCATTGAGATCATTTAGGTGAAAAATATTATTTACTGTATTATGTAGATGTTGCCACCCTGAGTGAAGAATAAAGCTATTTATCAAAAGAAAAGGAAAAAAAAGTCAGATTTCTGATGTTCTCATTCAGGTGTAATTCTACTTATCGGTAAGTATATCCTACAACTATGATAAAAATTTCGGACTTGTACAATAAGAGAAAGTATGGGTTTGTATATTTCCTTCTTCTCTCCCACTAAAACTTTTAATATAGAACCTACATGTAGATAGCCTGGGAATTTTAAAAATTTATTGAAATTTTTCTCAATTTACTAATATTTTTATAGAAACTTAAGGCAGTATGTATATGTGTATATATATGTTTACCGTTGGTAGTTTATTGATTGCTTTAAAACTCATAAATCTATTAGTCTTTGTATTATGTTTACAATAGAGATAGAACATTTATGCTTCTATGAAAAAATGCAACATAAATGGTTTGGACATAATGTTTTCTGCAAGTTGGCAAACTATAGGCATTTCAGTAGGATAACATCTCCTACTATAATAACTTGCTTCTACTATAATAACTGGTCTAGTTCTTCAAAGAACAAATGAACGGGGATCATAATGTAAGAGCCCAGTTTAATACTTGGTTAAGTCAAGTAAAGGAAACATATTTGTCTAAAGTAATTTGGGTAATTCTTTAAACCTTCCCTGTCATTTTTTTTTTTTTATTTTTCTATTTACTATCTTTTTCTGTTGACTTCCCCAAAGACACCAGGTCATACAACCATCTGCATCAGGCTCTATGGTCAGGAAGGAATGCCCCTCACTGGCCATAAACATTTTTCTCTTGCTCAGCTGATGACGTTGGCTGCAGTGACCAGTGGTAGTCTCATCTTGAATACTGCCTTCACATTTTCATCCTGTCTCCCTATCTGCCTGACCTAATCTGTTTCAGTGTTCTCTTTGTTCACTACATCCTGAGAATTAATGTTTATCCTAGTTTGGTGATTTCTAGCAGGGAAAAATGGTCTCTTTACAAAGTCTTGTTAATGATATTTCCCTTCAGGGACCAAGACTTGTTTTACTGCAGTTTTTGCCTTTGCCTTCTTCAAATCATTATGTTTTGCTCCCAACTGATAACAAGGAGCTGAACGCCCAGGTTTAATTTGCAATGTCCTTGCTTAATTCAAACTTGCCGCTATACTCTCAGAGTAGCCCAGTTTATCTTTTGAAAACACTTTCCACTGTAAAATACTTTCAACTCTTTTCTGTTCTCTTGCTGTGTATTACACATGCTTGTGTTACTGTCTTATACACTGGAGGAAATTAGACTTGTCTAGTTCAGGAAATTAGCATGTTCTCTTAGATATTTTGAAAGGTAAGATTTACCTGATAATCAGTACTCAACCTATCAAAATAATGGCTGCCTTGGCTGTAGGTCAGGAGGACAGGTTCAGGGAAAATGGTGCATCTGCTGGAGCAGGCAGAATAGTCTGTTTCATTTCTACAATAGCTAACATAATAACAGAAGAACCAGTAATGAGGGCTGGTGAGGGTCTTAACATACACAGTGGTCTTTAGCACCATCATTTGTGTTATCGCTGTGAATCACTGACATAATTGTACTATTTCTGATTTGAAAAGCTATAGATGGCTCCTCAATTTCTTTTACAACGAAATCAAAACTTTTCAGTATGACACTCAAAGAGCCCTTATTTTGTCTCCAAACCACATTTCTTGCATCATTTTCTCCTCTTTCTTGCTCACTTCCCAAACAGAGCCTTCTCATTCTTCCAGGCCAGCAACAGTGCAACTTCTTATATGTCTGAGAGATGCTTCCATCTTGTCTTCACTAAGCAAAGTTTTCCCTCAAATCCAAAGCCCAGCACAGGCTTCTTTGAAACTTTTCCTAGCCAGGCCTGATCCTCTTTGAAATGTACTTTTTGGAAATATTACTGTGCTGCTTCAGGGCAAAAGGAGCTTTGTGTACACCTCTTGTGGCACTGTGATTCATGGAGTTGTTAACAAGTGATTCTCATTAAAATGAGAAACTTGAGAATAGGAAATAGGACTTTTTCACTTTGTACTTCTAGATATGTGCACATGCCCGGCACATCACAATAGATGTTCAATCTATATTTGTGGAAGGAGTAAGTGAAAATCTTATGTAGCGATTTTCTTGGGTAGGCAAATGGACTGTGGCAACAGAAATATCTGGAGGACTGCAAAATGCAAATGTACAACCAGATAGGGAGTTCCCAAAAGGGAGAAAAATGCAAACAAACAGAACCAAATACAGAATCTGGGGTGATTAGAGTTTTTGTCTATTCCTAAGAGAACAGGTAAGAAAGGTCTGAATTTTAGTCCCAAGTAAACAGGAATATTAGGAAAAGTATCAATCAAGGTCTTAGACATAGAGGAATAAGAGTGAATCAATTAATGGAACTAGGCTATAAGGTTAGAGTGGCTTACTTTAGGAGAAAGAGAGTTCATTGTCGAAATGACACAAGGAACAAGGTACCAGAGATGGTGCTCCTTAAACTAACCCCGACTAGGAGCAGACTTAGCTCAAGGTGTCCATGTCTTTTGCAATTTATTCGCATCACTCCATGTTCATGGAAAGAAAAATGGTAATCAAAAAGGCTTGTCACTTGAAGTTCCACACTTCAAGGGGTTACTTTAGGTTCTGCACCTGTACCTATTTCAAAGTTTCTGGTCCTTGTGGTGTTTTCTATATATGTATGGTTTGGGGCTAGTTGTTTTCATTGTTACTATTTTTAATCCATAACTGACTCTCTACTTAGGACTTCTGAAACAATGGCATGGTGCTTTTCCCCCACCAGATATTGCTTTTCATTTCCTCCTCCTTGAATTTATTTGCTCAGCTGCCAAGCAACTCCTGGTTTGCTCTCTTCTAGGTTCACCCTCTACTGGCTTATGGCACAAACTATATCAGGGCTTGTGACCTTAAATTTCTGAGAGTGAAGGGACTCAGAATTTAAGTGAGTGCAGTATTCTAGAGGAGTCAAGCAGTTATAATCATCCTTCTTATAACATTCCTCCTGTTCATTTTTGAATCTCTATAAAGAAATAGCTGAGGCTGGGTAATTGATAAAGAAGGCAGGCTTACTTGGCTCATGGTTCTGCAGGCTGTACAGGAAGCATGGCATCCGCACTGTTCAGCTCCTGGGGAGGCTTCAAGCAGCTTCTACTCATGGTGGAAGATGAAGCTAGAGCAGGTATATCACGTGTCAAGAGCAGGAACAAGAGGGAGGAGAGGATGGAGGTCCCAGACGTACAAACAACCAGATCTCACATGATCTAATGGAGTGAGAACTCACTTATCACCAAGCAGATGGTGCTAAGCCCTCATAAGGGATCTACTGCCATGATCCAATCACCTCCCACCAGGCCCCACTTCCAACATTAAGAATCACATTTCAACGTGAGATTTGGAGGCGACAAACATCCAAACTATGTCCTCTCCAAACACACATCAAGGACTACTTTGGTTATCTCAGTATCATCTTATTAGTTTCTGCTGCCACCATAAGACAAAATTCAAATAGTATAAAAGTTAGAGAGGAATTGCCGTTCTTCCTTCTGTGTTTATTCATTCACTTTAATTTGAGGAGTTTATTTAAATAAAAACATGGAGTTTTTCAATGGCGAGAAAACCATGGTGATAGGAGTCTATGAACACCGGCCAAGAAAACATCACAGGACAGCCACAGTTTTCTGGCTTACCAGGCTGTAATCAAATGAGGATGTGAAGAGTGAAGATCTCCCAAGGAGGGTGCTTTCCTTCAACTAGAAAAACAAATTGTGCTCTCCGTAATTGTTCTTGAGTTAGAAGAGGCTTTGATGTTTTTCACTTTTCCTTCTATGAAAGAAAACACATTATGACTCTTAAGTCATACAAACAAAACTTTTTTTAAAAAAATGCATATTCATGATCCAAGCCAACTTTTCCTAATTAGTCACATGGAGGACTAATGGAGTTGTTGGAAAGCTGATTGAATACTTAAGAGCCCAGGAATAACATCAATCACCATTTGGAGAAAAGAGAATGTGTTTAGCAATAGGTTGGTAAACTGAGAAGGCTCAAGTTCGAGCCTGGAGGGAAGTTGTAGGACTGCTCCAACTCTAATCCCCAAATTCCCTCTCTTCATTGATTAAAGGAGGCTGCCAGTGGTCAAGTTCTGTTATTACCTCTGTTTAGTTGTCCTCCAAAGTCCCCTAACCTCAGTTACTCTGAAGTAGTAATAACAACATCTCTGGTCATATCTTAGAGGTGAAACAATTTCTTGCAGCAGGTCGGGCCTTCATTTACTATTTCTTTAATTCATCCATCTAACAAGCAATTTCCATGTATATTGTAATCCTTATGTATTATATAGGATTACATACATTAAGCAGGTAGTGAATGTAGGTTCATTGTGTGGAAATTGCAGAAATATATAAAAATATTCTTAGCATTGTTTCCCTGGCCTGGCAAGAGTAGAATCAGGAATTGGAAAATTGTTAAGAGAATTTGTCATTTAAACCTCTTCTAAAACGTTGGATTTTATTAAAAACATATTTATGTATTACTTTTATTTAAGAGTAATTATCTTTCCTAAGAGTCTTGTCAATTTTCCCAGACAGGATGCTGAAGCTAGAGATAACATATTTTTTTAGGAATAAGGTAAACCAGGCCACCTCTTGCAGAACACAGAACACCTAACTCAGGTGTGGGCCATGGTGGAGCCGAGGTAAACAATGGCTGACCAGCACACTCCAGGACATTCCACAGTGGCTTGCTCTTTCCTCTTCTGCTTTCAGAACAATAACCTGCCATCTTTTTTATTTTTCAAACTTGATTGATTCTAAACAAAAATACCAAGCAGTTATTTTCATATTTTATAGCTCAGGGTCACTTAAATTATAATTAATTTGTACTGATCCCATCATTTCAAATTCATCTTAGGCAATTTAACAAGAAAAGGTCTAAATAGATATTTTTAAATACGTTAATAAGGATCTGTACATGTTGAATCTCTAATTACGTGTGTATTATCTCTGCTCAGTCTTGAGTGAAGTCTGAGTGAATAATTTCTTCCATGATCCAGTTTTTCTGTTTTTTTCCCCCTCAATCAGTTAATGCACATGACTATATCCTAAGTTTAGTGAAGCAGAAAACAAAGTAGAAATATATTCTAAAGCACAATTATTACAAAATGCTTCCAGTTTCTATCTTCTCTACATGAATAACGTCTGCAGGTTTAAGCTATTTCCTCTCATCTGGATCTTCTCTTTGTCTCTGCATCCTTTGTCACATAATGAGAAATTGATGAATGCCAAAATTTGAAGTTTCACAAAAGAGAAGACTAAATTGAAAAATAAATAGTTTTCTCAGTTTTTGTATTCATGATAATGTTAATTATAAAGCAAAATAGCAACTGAGATATTTAGTTCAAATATAAGCACAATATAAACACTGGCTGTGTTAACAACTGGTAAGATTTCAAAATCCCTCCTAGTTGCGCTTCATTACTCCAGGTATAAATATTTACTCAACTTGAGATAAAAATTTTCTCAAAAATGATTAATAATATATATAAGGTTTTTTTTTGTCTGAATGCAGAGCTGAATATCTATTTTACTTCATTTCATGTTTTATATCAGCACAGCCAAACTTTTTCTCAACAAAAAAGCAGTCTGATTTAAGCCACGGTTGCAGATCTTTGCCAGACTGTTACAACTTTTATTAAAGATGAATATTTTACATACTTACCATGATGCACTCAGTTGGGGGTTCTTTATTGTTATCCTTTCAATTCAATAACGAAAAATAAGAAAAAAATGGAGCCCTGCATAAAATTTCAATTACTAAGCAAAGTAAGAAGTAATTACAGTTTTCAATAATACAGAAGCAATTCAATGTATAAACTCTGTATTCCCGTTTTATAGCACTAAAAATCTTTAAAATATTTTCCAAACAGTTCATTGCTAACATCAGCAGTCTCCCTCCACTGTCCCCCAAACCTTCTCAAATTATTTCTTTGGTGATAATAACTTTGAAATCCTTCAGATTTTTAAATAATAAATTTTCAGACGTTTTGGTTGAATACATAATGTTAAACTGAACTTCCTAGGTTAGGCAGGATATATTTGAATTTTGCTTGTGCCTTCTGCAATATAGTACTTCTTAGTGGGACTAGAATAAACAAACTGAGGATATCAGTTTGATAGCTTCTGTAATGTTTTTCTGTTCTCTGTTTTTTACCTACAAGTTGCTTTTAGCAGTGAGGAATAAAGATAATTGACAGAAAATAATGTTAATTGCATGGGATTTAAAGTTATAGGGATCTTACCCCATCCTAGTTTCATTTAACACTAATACAGCCTATGACAATTCACTTATGTGGCTGCCTCAATCCTTAGTTTTCACAATTATAAAACTAGAGTTATGGGAACAAGAACTCAATGGAAATATTGTGAGAAATAATAGCATAATGTACAATAAGCAATCAACATGTTAATAACTATTAATATGATAACATAAATAAATGAACATAATTTTCAACCACTTACAAATATTTCAATATAATTTGGAAATGAATTACAAATTAGATAAAAACAGAAAAAGACTATTGTCCAGTAAAATAGCTATTCACAATCACCCTGTTACACTGAATTTGATTGCTTATATAGGCTCTGCCTTAATGAAAAGGAGAGGACAAGAAAATAGATACTTTCTTTTCCTAGAACATTCATTAAATTAAAAGTGCTGAGACTTCTGGTTTCCAGTTCCACTTATAAGTCACCACTCTGTTCTAACAACAGCAAAAATTGGAGAGACTGATAAGTCAACTTTTATTAGATCAATAAAAGAGGTGATGGAAAACAGTTGTCTTCACTGTTTTGGAGATTGGAGAGACAGACAAGTGAATACATTGGGTCACAGATTACCAGAGCAGAGTCTCACCAGTGAAAACTTTGGCAGGAATGAGTACTGGGGTTGCAAACCTGAAATATAGTTGACGAATTGGTGGGGGCACAAAGTGGACAAGTCTGAGAATTAAAAACTCCAGGGGAACCCACAAAATGGAGCTCACACTTTTGTGAGATTTACCTCCAGGAACTCTACCCACTTCTCTCAGTAAGTATCAGAGAAAAGTCTCCTCATCGTTCTGGTGTGGGGATAGGAAAAGAAACCACTTCAGAATATGCCAGAGCATTCTGTTAGAAAGGTTTGCACTCAGGAGAAACTCTTTAACCAGAGCTTATCCTCTTGGGTTTTATCAGAACCTAGGGGAAGGGAAATGACCAATTTCAGCCACTTATATCCTTTTACATGGAGGAAGGGAAATACAGAATCTCAGCCCACTCCAACCATCCACAAAGGAGAAGGAAAATACCCATCTTTGGCCTACTCTAGCCTTCCTTTTCTATTTATGGGGTGGCGGTGCTGAGAAGCACTTCTGAATTTCACATCTGGAGGCATAGGCTTAAAAAAAGACTGAGACTGAATCACAGGACTATAGAATGCTTCCTGTTCCTGGCACCTTACTACTACATTATTGAAGACCTGTTTACAGCAGTCCTTTTACTACATGCTACTAGCTACATCATTTCCAGTTATCAAGAAAGAATTGCAAGGCATACCAAAAGGCAAAAAAGAGAAACAAACCCACAATTTGAAGAGGCAGAGCAAGCAGACATGACAGGGATATTGGAATTTTCAGACTGGGAATTTAAACAAATATGATTAATAGGCTAAGGGCTCTTAATGGATACACAAAGTAGACAACATGAAAGAACAGATGGGTAATTTAAACAGAGATAGAAATCCTAAGGAAAAAAAAAAAAAAACAAATACTATGGGTCAAAAATTTTGAAACATATGGAGAACATTAAGCATCATACTGGAAGAAATACTACTTTTAAACATACTTCCTTCTCAGTATGCATCTATTTTATTTCCTTTTCTTTAGCAAATGCTATAAGACAAAAGGAAATAAAATATATACATCTAGAAAAGGAAGAAATAAAACTGTCTTTATTCTCAGATGACTAAGATTGTCTATGTAAAATATCTGAAAGAACTGACAAAACACCCTGGAACTAATTGATCCTAGCAAGGTTGTAGGAAGGTACATAGTCAATCGCCTTCTGTATTAGTTCATTTTCATACTGCTATGAAGAAATACCCAAGACTGAGTAATTTATAAGGAAAAAGAGGTTTAATGGACTCACAGTTCCACTGTGAGGGGAACTGAGAGGGGAGGCCTCTCAATCATGGTGGAAGGTGAAGGAGGAGCAAAGGCATGTCTTACATGGAGAGAATGCTCAGGGAGACAGCCCCTTTATAAAACCATCGAGTCGCATGAGACTTATTCATTATCACGAGAATAGCATGAGAAAAACCCACCCCTATGATTCAATTACCTCCACTAGGTCCCTCCCATGACACATGGGGATTAAGGGAGCTACAATCTAAGATGAGATTTGGCTGGGGACACAGCCAAACCATATCATTCTTCCCCTGGTTGCTCCCAAATCTCATGTCCTTACAATTAAAAACACAAAAACACAATCATGCCCTCCCAACAGTCCCTCAGAGTCTTAACTCATTCCAGCATTAACTGGAAAGTCCAAGTCCAAAGCCTTATCTGAGACAAGGTAAGTCCCTTCCTCCTATGAGACTGTAAAATCAAAAGCTATTTAGTTGCTTCCTAGATACAATGGGGGTACAGGCATTGGGTAAATATACCTATTCTAAATGGGAGAAATTTGGACAAAACAAAGGAGCCACAGGCCCCATGCAAGCCCAAAATCTAATGGGGCAGTCATTAAACCTTAAAGTTCCAAAATGACTTCATTTGACTCCATGTCTCACATCCAGGTCACACTGAAGAAAAAGGTGGGTTCCCATGGCCTTGGGAGGCTCTGTCTCTGTGGCTTTGCAGGGTACAGTGCTTCTGTTCTGACTGGTTTCACAGGCTGGTGCTGAGTGTCTGTGGCTTTTCCAGGTGCATGGTGCAAGCTGTCAGTGGAACTACCATTCTGGGGTCTGGAAGATGGTGGCCCTCTTCTCACAGCTCCATTAGGCAGTGCCCCAGTGAGGACTCTGTGGGTTGGGCGGGGGGACTCCAACCACACATTTCCCTTCTGCACGGCCATAGCAGAGGTTCTCCATGAGAGCTCCACCCCTGCAACACACCTCAGCCTAGACATCCAGGCGTTTTCATACATCCTCTGAAATCTAGGTGGAAGTTCCCAAACCTCAAATCGTGTCATCTATATACCTGCTGGGCCCACACCACCTGAAAGCTGCCAAAGCTTGGGGCCTGAACCATTTGAAGCCATGGCCCAAGCGGTATGTTGGTTCTTTTTAGCCACAGCTGGAGTGGCTGGGGCACAGGGCACTGAGTCCCAAGGCTGAATACAGAAGGGGGGCCCTGGTCCTGGTCAAAGAAACCATTTTTCTCTCCTAGGACTATGATGGAAGGGGCTTCCGTGAAGGCTTCTGACGTGCCCCACCGACATTTTCTCCATTGCTTTAGTGATTAACATTCTGCTCCTTATTATCTATGCAAATTTCTGCAGCTCGCTTGAATTTCTCCCCAGAAAATGGGTTTTTCTTTTCTACTGCTTTGTCAGGGTACAGATTTTTCAAACTTTTATGCTCTGCTTCCTCTGGAATGCTTTGCTGCTTAGAAATTTCATCTGCCAGATACCCTAAGTCATCTCTCTCAAGTTTAAAGTTCCACAGATCTCTAGGGCAGGGTTAAAATGCTGCCGGTCTCTTTGCATAGCAAGAGTGACCTTTACTCCAGTTCCTAACAAGTTCCTTGTCTCCACCATCTGAGACTACCTTAGCCTGGACTTTATTGTCCATATCACTCTCAGCATTTTGGTAAAGTCATTCAACAAGTCTCTAGGAAGTTCCAAACTTTCCAACCTCTTCATGTCTTCTGAGCCCTCCAAGTATCTATGAAGTTCCAAACTTTCCCACATTTTCCTGTCTTCTTCTGAGCACTCCAAATTGTTCCAACCTCTTCTTGTTACTCTGCTGCAATGTAGTAGTTCCAGCTAGCAGGGGCAATTTGGAGTATTGTGAAGTATCTTTGGTCTCATATACACTGAAAAATGTTCATTGGATGTATGTAAAAATCTGAGTTTATACATCTGAGCTAGAGAATTACCAAAGCCACTGCAAATATGCTATTTTAGAATTAATTTCAACAAATCCATGTTTCTACAGATCTCACATTCTCAGAAGGCATTAAAGGGCAGGTAAAGCAAGGTATTTTAATATAACAATTTTATTTAAAGTAAATACATATATTCTAATCAGTAACTTATAATTATCACGTAGCTGATTATTTTTCTGGCTATGTCTTTACAGTGAACTAAATATATTTATGATGCTAAATGCACACACACATAAATTGTAAAAAATTTTTTAGTTGTATGAGGCCAAAAATATGCATGGTTTTTGTACATATGAACAAAAACATATGAGAATTAGCATGTTAGCTAAGTGTTTACATTTTGTAGCAAACTAAGATGTATCTTTAAATACTTTACCAAAATTAATATTGTCTTAGTTAGTATTTGATGTTGTCTGAGTAGAGATAGAATTTTGGATTACTAATGTCACCATCAAGAAATAGTTACATATTACTTCCATAGTAAAGTTATATGAAAATGGTAATTATGTAGTTTGTTTCCAAGGAAACCATAATGGTATATAATGATGAAAACAGGTGAAATTGGGGAAAGTAACCCTTCATTCAAAGACTATGTTCATAATCCAAGCCAAAAATGAACATTAAGCAAGTGAATGCAATCAAAACCAGAGTATCTATTCCTGGTTCCTGAAATCTGACTGAACCTAATTTTTAAAAAAGAGATGGGAATCTCTCATGTCACCCAGGCTGGTCTTGAACTCCTGGCCTCAAGTGATTTTCCAGCATGTACAAGAAAGCATGTATAGCAGAATTGCCTTTTATAAAACCATCAGACCTCATGAGACTTAGTAACTATCATGAGAACAGCATGGGAAAAACCTACCATCATGATTCAGCTATCTCCCACTGGGTCCTTCCCATGACACATGGGTATTTTTGGAGCTCCAATTCAAGATGAGATTTGGGTAGAGACGCAGCCAAATGATATAACCTTCCTATACGGCTCTAGTGAACAAATGTAATTTTAAATAAAAAATGCAATGCCATTTGTGTTATCAGCCCCACCCCACCCCCCTAAAAAAAGAAATAGGTACAAATTGAACAAAATATCTTCAAGGTCTATCTGAGGAAAACAACAAAACTATGATAAATCAAAGAAGAACTACACAAATGGAGAGAGATAGTCTATGTTCATAAATAGGAAGATTCAATAGTGTGAAGATGTTAGTTCTTCACAACTGGATCGATTCAGTGCACTCCCAATTAAAATCCCAGCCAGCTATTTTATATTGTCAGGATGATTCTAATGTTTATATGGAGAGGCAAAAGGTACACAGTAGCCACACTGAAGGAGAATTACAAAGGAGAGAATACTGAAAGAGAACAAAGTTGGAGACTGACAATACCAGATTTCAAGACATATTATCAAGCACAGTAATCAAGACAGTGTGGTACTGATGAAAGAATGATAGACAAATGGATTAGTGGAACAGAATACAGAACCTAGAAATAGACCCACATGAATATAGTCAACTGATTTTGACAAAAGAGCAAAGGAAATGCGATGGTGCAAAATAGTCTTTTCAAGAAATGATGCTGGAACAACTGGATTTACATGCAAAATTTTACAAAGAAAATCTAGACACAGACTTTACACCCTTCACAAAAATTCGCTCAAAATAGACCATAGACCTAAATGTAAAACACAAAATCATAAACTCTTAGAAGATAGGTAAAATTCTAGCTGAACTTGGTTATGGAAAAGGCTTTTTAGATATACCACCAAAGCCACAATTTATGAAAGCAATAACTTGTACGCTGGACTTCATTAAAATTAAAAACTTCTGCTCTGTGAAAGAATATGACAAAAGAATGAGAGGTGAATCCATGAATTGGTGGAAAATAATTGCAAAAGATACAACAGATAAAGGATTGTTATCCCAAAGATAGAAAAATACATAAAACTCAACAATAAGAAAACATACAACCTGATAAAAAAATTGGCCAAAGACCTCAAAGGACACCTCATGAAAGATAAACATATAAAATATGCTGCACATTTTAAATCATCAGGCAAATGCAAATTAAAACAACCATAAAATACCACTATATACCTCTTAGAATGGTCAAAATTCAAAACACCAAATGCTGGCAAGGATGTGGAGCAATAGGAACTATCAATAATTGTTGCTGGGAATGCAAAATGGTAGTCTGGAAGACAGTTTCTTACAAAATTAAATATACTCTTATATGTTCCAGCAATCACAGTACCCAAATGAATTCACATGAAAACTGGCACATGGATATTTACAGCAGCTTTATTTGTAATTGACAAAACCTGGAAGCAACCAGGTTGCTCTTCAGTAGGTAAACACATAAATGTGGTACATCCTACAATGGAATATTATTCAGCACTGAAGAGAAATGAGCTGTGAAGCCATGGAAAGAACATTACAGGCATATTATTAAGAGAAAGAAGCCAGTCTTAAAAGGTTATATACCATGTGATTCCCACAATATGAGATTCTGGGAAGGGCAGAATTGTGGTGACATTAAAAAATAATCAGTGGTTGCTAGAGGTTGGGGAGCAGGAGGGATGAAAGATGGAGCACAGATGATTTATAGGGAACTGAAATCATTTTCCAAGTACCCTAATTGTGGATACACGTTATTATACATTTGTTCAGACCCAAAGAATGTACAATATCAACAGTGAATCCTAACGTAAACTCTGGATTTTGCATGATTATGATGTGTCAATATAGATTCATCAATTAAAAGCACTTAGTGTGTGATGTTGATAATGGGGAAGGCTATGCATGTGTGAAGGCAGGAGGTATGTGGGAAATCTCTATCTTCCTCTCAATTTTTGCTGTAACCTAAAACTGCTCTTAAAAAGGTACGTATTAAGTGATGGCTTGACATAAGCTAGATCATCTCAAAATACTTCTAGTCAAAGAACAGATCATAGAGGTGAATCCAGTACGTATATTGTATGTATGTATCATATGTATTTATATTATATATTATATACAATGTACGCATTATGCTATTTGACTACTGCATTCTCTTTTTCCAGTGTTTCTTTATGCTTGTCTTGCTGGTAATAAAGACAGTCCTCAGGGCAAAATATTTTATTATGTCGTGATGTGTTAATTTTGGGGAATTGTTTTCCAGTTATGAATATTTACTTTGATACGGTTTCCAATAAGAATGCCTTGTGTATTTGAGTAATCAAGGATATCTTTAAGAAGCCATTAAGTGCTTTGGATAAGATGGGCTCATCTTATCTCATCAAAATTGAGAAATACATACAGAGAATCATCCTTTATAACATTAACTACACTTCTGCTATGTTTATTCCAACTTTCCATTAAGAAATGAACTAAATGGTATTATAACTACCCAATTAGCTAGCAGTGTCCAATTTGGAGTATGATTAAGAATCTTTGATCTCATACACAATGAAAAACGTTCAGTGGATGTATATAAAAATCTAAGCTTATACATCTGAGCTAGAGAATTACCAAAACCACTGCAAATGCTTTGCTATTTCAGAATTAATTTAAATAAATCTATGTTTCTGCAGATCTTGACATTCTCAAAAGGCATTAAAGGGCAGGTAAAGCCAGATAGTTTAGTATAACAATTTTATTTAAAGTAAGTACCTATTTTCTAACCAGCACCTTATAATTATCAGATAGCTAATTATCTTTCTGGCTATGTCTTTACAGCGAATTAAATGTATTTATGATGATAAATGCACACATGTAAATTTTCAAAAACATTTCCTTCTTCATATGAGGCCAAAAATACACAGGGTATCTGTACCTATGAACAAAAAAACATATATATGAAAATGAGCACGTTAGCTAAGTGTTTACTTTTTATAGCAAACTAAGATATATGTTTACATATTTTACCAAAATTAATACTGCCTTAGTATTTGATGTTGTTTGAGTAGAGATGGAATTCTGGATTATTAATTAAGGACACAATCAGGAAATAGTTAAATATTACACATTTCCGTAGTAAAGTGGTATAAAAATGGTAATTATGTAGTTTATTTTCAAGGAGACAGTAATGGTATACAATGATGAAAACAAGTCAAATTGGGGAAAGTAACCCTTCATTCAAAGACTATGTTCATGATCCAAGCCAAAAATGAACATTAAGCAAGTGAATGCAATCAAATCCTAGAGTGTCTACCCCCAGTTTCTGAAATCTGACTGAACCTAACTTTTTAAAAAGAGATGGGAATCTCTCTATGTCATCCAGGCTGGTCTTGAACTCTTGGCCTTAAGTGATCTTCCAGCTTCAGCCTCTCAAGTAGCTGGGACAACAGGTGCTGTGCCACTGCCCCTGGCTTTGAACCTAAATGTTAAATACATTTGAAAATAGTTACAAAATGAAAATAGTCTTGGATTTTCAAGTACTTTAAAAATTTTTACTTGGGAACATTCCCCTAATATTTTAAGCAATGTCATTTTAATTGTCTTTTCTTTGATTTTTGAAAGGGCTGAACTTGAAACTGTTAAGATATAAAATAAAAAATCAGACAAATGGTTGTATTGATTATAAAATAAACCACTTCTGTAGCTTTTAAAAGAGCCTAAATATTTGGCTTTTAGACCTAACATGTATAAAAACCCAATCTGGCTTTTATGCATAAAATAATGAAACCATTTGCCTCCTTATATTGTGTACTATATAGCATTGAGTGTCATTGGATAGGCCAATTGGTTGTAAAATCAAAAATATTATCTAATGAATGTTATTCTCTCATAAAGCACTAATGCAGCAAAGGAGTTCTCTTTAACACGTGGTTTTCAAAATTGCATTTGCTTACTACAGTTCATCTTCATTTTTAAAAAAATTTGGTAATAATAGACATATTTTAAAATCTTTGCTGGCAACATGATGAAAATAATGACTTTTATTTTAGTTTCAGGAAAGTTTGAATAAAAAGTATGTCCACATTCTCAAGTAGAGATTCGGTGATAAAGTAGTTAAAAAATATCAAATTAGAGGCATCATTAAATTTCCATAAATTTTTCCTAATAAGAAGGACTTCTAGGGGCTTTACTTTGGTGTTTCACAATAAACTTTATCTTATCAAGCATGTATGGAGAAAATAAATTTAGTCACTAGTTCCATCTATACTGGGACTAATCTTTAAAGGCATGCTGTTGTATCATATATTGTCAACTTCCAATTTTTGGTAAGAGATATATGAGAGACATAAAGATTTTTTTAAATTGTAAGATAAAGATTATAGAAGATGATATACAAATTAACCTATAAGATTAAATGAAATTATTTGAATAATTTTGAAGTAATGCTATAAGAGTTTTAGAAACTTGTTTTACAGAAAAAAAATTGTAAATTTTCCTCAAAAATATATTGATTGCATAATTAAGAGGTGAGTTGCTGATTTAGTAAAATAAAGTTTGTATAAAAATAAAATTTTATTAATTAAAAACTTAGCTAGGTGCAGTGGCTCATGCTTGTAATCCCAGTGCTTTGGGAGGCTGAGACAGGAGAATTGCTTGAGTCCAGGAGTTCTAGACCAGCCTTAGCAAGGACAACATAATGAAACTTATTAAAATGATTTATTGTTATTTACATAATATAAAAATGTAGTATAGTCAATAAAATGTTAAGAAAATCTAGGCTGTTGCATTTATTGAGGGGGAAATCTTTACCAATAAAAAATCGAAATGTAAGGACAATACAATTTATGCCATTATGAAACAGGAAATTGCAGCAGATTGTTTCTGAGAAGAAATACTGTTTTCTTACGTAGGACATACAAGCTGATAATTTGTCTTACTATTATCTTAAAATTTTCATTCTTTACCTTGATGATTGGTTTAATATATTGGCTTCTCAATTCTCTGATACCTTCAATGATCTTTTCCTCTACTTCACCATAGCCACACACTTCCAATGTCACTTTCATCACTTCAAATTGTTTGATTCCTAAATCAGGCCACATCTTCTTACCTTTGCAGCTACTTGCTCAGCTTTGACCTATTCAGTTGCCTGCTTTGGGTCATGGTGCCCACTGCTCAGAGTTCTACTTTTTAATCTTCACTCTACATTCAACAAAGCACTGTTTCTTCCCTGGAATATTGCAGTGGCCTCCTAACTCATTTCCATGAACTCACTACTGTGGGACATTGTTCACAATGTCTGCTATGGTCTAAATGTTTGTGTATGAAGTTCATTGTTAAAACCCATCCCCAATATTGTGACATTAAGAATGTGGGTCCTTGGGAGGTGTTTGAGTCATGAGTCCCCCATCCTCATGAATGAGATTAGTGTCCTTATCAAAAAGACCTGAGAAGGCTTATGCACCTCTTCTTCCATGTGAAGGCACACATAGGTTACCATCTATGAGGAACAGGCTCTTACCAGATAATGAATCTGTTCATATCTTGGTCTTGCACTTCCCAGCCTCCAGAACTATGAGAAATAAATTTCTTTTTTTTTTATTTACCAAATTTAAGGTATTTTGTTATAGTAGCCCAAATAGTCTAAGACAATCATAAATGATTCTTTGAAAAATATGAGTATTTTAATTCCAGCCTCTGGATTAAAAAACTTTCATTAATTCTCATTGATTTTAAGATAATGTTCTAATTTCTAACAAATCCAAAAATATATAACCACTTTGTATTACTTTAGCTTTGGTCAGAGATTCAGAGTTCTCTTCAGGGTATTTATTTAGATCTATAAATACTATTTTATCATACTTATGTACAAATATCTCCATGCACTTCCCTTTCATATATTAGGACATTATCCAGAAAATTACTTTTTGCCTCACCATCTACAAAGTAAGATATTTGTATATTTACCATTTCAATTAAAATAATTTGAATAGATAATACGTGAAACTATACCGTAGTGAGATGTGAAGTTTGCAACAATAATTTGTTTTCTTTTCCATTTACATAAAAACATTTATCTTATTTCTAAATAACAAGATAGATCTGGTAGTGTCCTCCTTTGTAGCTATCAGAAAGCACTGGGTGTTGCCACACCACTTAGACACTTATTGCAAAGTGATACTTCACCGTCAGTTAGATCAATATGTCTGTGCCTTCATCCCAGGAGGCCAGTAGAGCAGGAAATTGCAAATTAGTGATAGAATTTGGAAGAGCAAGTGAGGTTCAGTTGCCCTATATTATGAAAAAGCGTATAATGCTTTCAGTTTGATTTTGTAGTTGTGCTAATATTTTTGTCCTTAAACTGCTCCTTTTATTTTCCCTTCCTCTGAAATGGAACTGAAATCACTTTATGGTATATTACTATTTTATTTTTCTTACAGCTACTTATTCCATTATGTGAGTTCTCAAATTCTGCTTTTCACAAACTAGGCAAACTAGGCTATTTAGATATGAATCAGAAATGTATTGAAACAGTAATATAATTATCTTGATTTATAATAATGCTTCTATTTTTAAAGTGGACAGATCTTAGCATAATTTTTATAAAATTAAATTTTCAATATTTTTTTCTAACTCTAACCACATTTCAATAAAATATTAGTGGTTTCAAAATCACAGTTCCAACATTTGAACTGATCAGCATAATCTTCATTGATTAATATAAATAAAATATAGTGGGATTTTATATTCCGTTAAAACCTATTTATAAAATTAATTTGAAACATTTGATTTCCTTCCATATCAAAAAGTTTTCAGGGCATATCTTATTATCCATTCCTATCTTCTCTAATCTATTGTCTTCTCTCTTTCATTGTTTTGGGACAAATGGTGGAAGCTTGTTTTTTGGGAACTGAGATAATAGATAATTGAGGAATAATTTTTAATAGTTGTTTTCCTACCCAGCCTGCTTCAAACCTCAACATTTGGGGGGTCGGGAGGTTAGAATCTAAGAAGAATTTCCTTCTAGGGTTTCTAGAAATACCTGAGACTGGGTAATGTATAAAGAAAAGAGGTTTAATTGACTCACAGTTCCACATGACTAGGAAAGCCTCAGGAAACCTATAATCATGGCAGAAGGGGAAGCAAACACACCCTTCTTCACGTGGCAGGAGGAAGGAGAAATGCCAAGTAAAGAGGGGAAACCCCCTTATGAAACCATAAGCTCTTCTGAGAACTCACTCATCATGAGAACAACATGGGAGTAACCACCCCATGATTCAATTACCTCCCATCGAGTCCCTCCCACGACATGCAGGGATTATGGGAACTGCAAGTCAAGATGAGATTTGGGCAGGGACACAGCTAAACCATATCATCATCTATCACTGTTTAGTGGCCACCCTAAGAATTAGAAGGGCTTCACCCAAAATTTGGTTCAGATGAGAAGATTGATGATGCTATACATACATCAAAATTATGTAAACAGGCTTATTACTGAATGAGGATTTATGGGAGAGCAGGACGGTCTTCCTAATTTGGTCTAAAAATGAAAAAAGGAAAAATACTGGTTTGGAATTTTTATGGTGGTTTGGGGGAGTGGGCAAAGTGAGGTTCACGACTGCAGGCGGGGTCTTATGTAGTTTTGAACCTCCTGCCAGCACCAGAGGAGAAAGCATCAGGCTCTCTCAACAGCTTGCAACCATGTGGGGCAGAAAGAGGGGTGAGTCTTAAAAGTTTTCCATAGTCAAACTTTTGATTACAACGACTATCTACTAAATGCATTTTTCTTCCCAAAGACTGAAGTTTGGTCTTTTTTCATATGTTAGCTGACTGATTATATGATATGAGAATATGAGTAAACAGGTCAAAACATGAGACATTTGAAGAGAACATCATTGATTTCAAAAGAAAAGGAATATGCTGGATTACTGATTTCCTCAGAAACAAAACTGTAAGAACAGATGGACCAGTACTTTTGAATTAGCATAACAAAAACACAACAGCATAATGTATCAAGAGAAAAATGTTAGTAATATTAAATAAAAGTGCATGAGGAATTAACAGAATAATTATGATCCATGAAACAAGAAAATAAGTTCAGAATATCTTAGTAATATATATAACAAGCAAATCAAAAAACAAGACCAAAGAAATATTTCAAAATATCACACAAAGAGAAGTAAAATTGTGAGGAAGAACTATGTGAAAAGTAATCATAATGACTGTTCTGGCATTTAAAAATATAAAAGGCAGATTGCATATATGTAGTATAATATATACTTTCTAATGTATGAAAGAGAAAAAATAACTAAAAACCCACACATAGTAGTAGCATTTAAAAGACAAAGAAATGGAGATGACGTCAGCAAAATAGAAGAATAGGAAGTCTCAGGCTGCAATCTCCACCAACCACCCCCAATCCCCTATGCCACCCAACACCCACAGAAAGTATAGCTAGCAACTATCTACAGACCATGCATCTTTTTGAAAACCTTGATACTTGGCAACTATCTTGAGACACCCACGTCATTTGTGGAACTGAATGAAAACAAATTAGATGAGTAGGAATGATCTCACTATGATGCTGTCCTTCATCCCCCATGAAGTCAGTCAGCACAATGCCAGACAGAGGATTTCCCTGGGCCCACAGTTTCTACAGTGGGGGAAAGAAAACTGGAGGCATCCAATCTTCCCTAGCATTCTGAGACACTTCCCAGAAAGCCCACTTCAGTCTCAACTCATGGGGAACAATGGGGCTAAAGGCATAGCTAAACTGCCTGAGGTCAGATAGAAACAAAGGAGGCAGAGCTCATAGTGACCAGCCTACAGATCTCGCTGGTAGTTTTGTGTTCTTGACAGCTCGATCAGTGATACCAGCTGACTTTATAACCACTCTTTAAAACTGAGCTGATTGCCTTCATAAGTAAGGTAAGCAGTTCATTTTACTTTGAGTCTCTAGATAGCTAATCTCCATACTTCGCCTCAGAGCATGACCTAATGACCTTTCCCAGGCAGGGACACTCCCACCCCCATATATTTTGGAGAAGTATAGAGGCTAGACCTGCTTGACCTGAGCGATCAAATGGCCACTCAGCCAAAAGCTCACCACAGGCCTCCATCTGAGTGGGAGGCAATCCTCAGTCATGTATTTCCAAGGAGCATAGCCTCTGATCTGCCTGTCCCAAGCAGTGACTGACATCTCAGAGCACAGCCCGTAGCCCTGCTCAACTGCAGATCCCATACAGTAGAATTTCCTGGCCAGGAAATACATCCGCTTCCTAGCCTGACAGCAGAATCTTGCCAGCAATTCTGGATGGCAGAACTCAGCTAGCAGCCTCACCTGACATTAGAGCAAAGTCAGTGAGCCCATGGATTAGAGAACACGTAACAAGATCTGCCTGCCTGGGATTGTCACCAACTGGCCTTTCCAGAGTCACAGGCTAGTCTAAATAGCGAGGGTCTATTCCTGCCAAATAACACCTAAAAAGACCAGAAGAGGAGGCTGTCTCCTCAAATGCACAGAAAACAATGCAAGCGCGCAAGGATTATGAAGAATTAGGGAATCATTACACTCCAAGGGAAACTAATAAAGCTCCAATAATGGGCCCTAAAGAAATGGAGATCTCTGCAATGACTGACAATTCCAAATAATCTTCCTAAAGAAGTTCAGTAAACTAGAAGAATATATGGATAAAAAATCAAGTAAAATTTGGAAGACAACTCACAAAGTGAGCTTTACTACAAAATAGAAACAATTTTAAAAAATAGAAATCCTAGAGATGAGGAAAACAATGATTGAATGGAAAATAGATTCAACAGAAGATGTGATTAAGCAGCAGAAAAAAATCAGTGAGCTGGAAAACAAAATTTACAATTATTCAATCAAAGGAGCCAAAAGACAAAAGACTGAAAAAATGTAACGAAATCCTACAGGAATTATGGGACACCATGAAGAGACCAAACAACAGAAGTTGCAGAAGGTGAATAAAGAGAACAAGGGCCGTAGAGCATATTTAAAGAAATAAGGGCTAAAAAAAACCTTCCATATTCTGTGAATAGATGCCAAAATCCAGGTGTAGGAAGCACAGAAGTCTTCACTCAAATACAACTGAAAGGGGGATTAATCAAGACACATAATAATCAAACTACCAAAAATCAAAGACAAAAAATTCTGGAGCAGCAAGAAATAAGAAACCCATCACATACCAAGAAGTGTCACTATCAGCAGATTTCTCAGGAGAAACACTGCAGGCCAGGAAACAGTGGGATGACATATTCAAAGTGCTAAAGAAACACAAGCTTTTAACTGAAAATACTTTAATCAGAAAATTGGTCTTTTAGGAATGAGGAAGAAATAGAAACTTTCCCAGAAAAATGAAAGCAAAGGGATGTCATAACCATTACGCCAGTCTTGTAAGAGTTGCTTAAAGGACTTCTTTAAGCTGAAACAAAAAGCCACAAATTAATGATACATATGAAACTACAAAGCTCAGTGGTATAAGTAAAGCAGAGCCATATTCAGAATACTCAAGTACTTTAATGATCACAGGTAATTTTATCCCTGGTACAAGAATTAAAAGACAAAACTATTAAAACTATAGCTGAAATAAATCGTCAAGAGACACACATTACAAAGTGATGTAAATTCTGACCTCAACAACATAAAATGTGTGTGGGAGGAGCAAAAGCGTGGAGTCGTATGCAAGTTAAGTTTTATCAGCTTGAAATAGGCTGATATATATATAGATCTATATATAGATCTATATATATATCTTATATGTAAACCTCATGAGAAACACAAAGCAAAAGTTATTAGGACAAAAAAACTGGAAAGGTCAAAGCATACCACTTCTTAAAAATCAATACATAAAGGAACACAGCATAAGAGGCAGAAACAAAGTATCTACAAAACAACCAGAAAACAATTAACAAAATGGTTATAGTAAGTCCTTGCCTATCAATAATTACCTTGAATATAAATGTGTTAATTCTCCAAAAAAGAAAGTAACTGAAAGGATAAACGAGCCCCAACTATTTGCTGCCTATAAGAGCCTCACCTTGTATTTTAGGACACACACAGACTGAAAATAAAGGGATGAAAAAAAGATATTCCGTGCAAATGAAAACAAAAAGAAGAGCTCAAAAACTGAAATAGGAGACACATAAGAACATCATATGATAATAAAGGGGTCAATTTATCAAGAGGATGTAATAATAGTAAATATACATATACTCAACGTTGGAGCACCTAAAAATATAAAACAAATAGGAAATGATTTTGAGAGAGAGAGATTGTCATACAATAATAGTAAGAGACTTTAATATACCACTTTTAACAGTGGATTGATTATTCATACAGAAAATTAATATGAAAACATGGGACTTGAACAACACATTAGATCAAATGGACCTAACAGACATACACAGAACATTCCATCCAATAGCAACAGCATACACAATATTCTCAAGCACACAGAGAACATTCTCCAGGATAGATCACCTGTTATGACAAAAGCCTGAGTTTTCTCAAGAAGTTTGAAATTACAGCAAGAATCTTTTCTGACCCACAATAGTATAAAACTAGAAATCAATAATGAGGAATTTCAAAAAACTCACAAATACATATAAATTAAACAACATGCTCCTGAACAACTAATGGGTCAATACAATTTTTAAAACAATAATTTAAAAATATCTTGAGACAAAAATGGAAACACAACATGCCAAAACTTACAGAATACAGCAAAAGAAGTTCTAAGAGGAAAGTTTATAATAATAAATGTTTACCTAAAAAAAAAAACAGATTTCAAACAATTAATCTTATTCATCAAGGAGCCAGAGAAAAGCTAAACGCAAAGATAGGGGAAGGAAGGAAATAATAAAGATTGGAGTAGAAGTAAATGAAATGGAGACTAGCAAAACAATACAAAAGATTAATGAAACTAAGTGTCAGGTTTTTTAAATTTTTAATTTAATTTAATTTGAGATGGAGTTTCACTCTTGTTGCCCAGGCTGGAGTGCAATGGCATGATCTCGCCTCACTGCAACCTCCACCTCCCACGTTTAAGCGATTCTCCTACCTCAGCCTCCCAAGTAGCTGGGATCACAGGCATGTGCCACAACGGCTGGCTAATGTTTTATATTTTTAGTAGAGATAGGGTTTCTCCATGTTGGTCAGGCTGGTCTCGAACTCCCGACCTCAGGTGATTTGCCCGCCTTGGCCTCCCAAAGTGCTGGGACCCAACCAGGTTTCTCGCACCCAACCAGGTTTCTTTTTTTAATTAATTTATTTTTAAATACAAACAAAATGAACAAACCTTTAGCTGTATTAACGAGAAAAAAGACTCAAAATCTGAGTTGAAATCAGAGACATTAGAACTGATACCACATAATAGAAAGAATCATAAGCAACTATTATAAATATATAGCAACAAATTGGATAACCTAGAAGAAATGAATATATTCCTAGGCATATACAACCTACCAAGATTGAATCATGCAGAAATAAAAAATCTGAAATGACCAATAACAAGTAAGGAGATTGAATCAGTAATAAAAATTTTCCCATCAAAGAAAAACCCAAGACCTGATGGCTTGCGGTTGAACTCTACCTATTTTTTAAAGAACTAGTACTAATTCTCAAATCCTTCCCGAAAATTGAAGAGGAGGGACTCTTTTTTTTTTTTTTTTTAGCTCATTTATCAAGTCACCATTACCCTGATACCAAAGTCAGACAAGGACATTACAAGAAAATAAAACTACAGGCCAATATCCTTGATGAACATAGATATGAAAATCCTCCATTATATTCTAGCAAACTGAATTTATCAACACATTAAAGGGATCATCCATCATGATCAAGTGGTGTTTCTCCCGAGGCACAGGAAGCTTCAACATAAGTAAATCGGTAACTGTGATACATCACATTAACAGAATGAAAGACAAAAACCATATCATTCTCTTATTAGATGCAGAAAAAAGCACTTGACAAAATTCAACATTCTTTCATGATAAAAACTCTCACCAAATTTAGTATAGAAAGAATGTACCTGAACACATTTAAGGCCATATATGAGAAGTCCACAGCTAACACTGTACTCAATGGTAAAAAATTGGAAAGCTTTCCTTTAAGATCTGGAACAAGATGAGGATGAATACTTTCACCACTCCTATTCAACATAGTATTGAAAGTCCTTACTATAACAATTAGTCACTAGAGAAATGAATTATGCTAAGTAAAATAAAGTAGGCACAGAAAGGCAAATACATGTTCTCCCTTATGTGTAGAATCTAAAACAATTGAACTCATAGAAGCAGAGAGCACAAAGATAGTTACAGAGATTGGAGGCTGGGAAGAATAGACAGATTATGGTCAAATGGCCCAAAATCTCAGACGGAAGTTCTTGTTTGCTCAGATCTATTGCACAGCATAGTGAATATAGTTGAAAATTATGTACTGTAATTTCAAAATTGCTGAGAGTAAATTTCAAAAGTTCTCACCACACAATTGATGTTTGAGAGGATAAGTATATTGATTAGCTTAATTTTATTACACATTGTATATATAAATCATCACATCACTTTTTACTCCATAAACATACGTTATAAATTGTCAATTTACAATAAAATAGTTTTTAAAAGACCAAGACAATTCGAAAAGTTTAGAGAGACAATAAGTCACATATAAAGGAATAAAAATTATATAGATACCAAATTTCTCAACACAGACACTGGAAACAAGGCAATGGTGTAATAACTTCAAAGTTTTAATGAAAATAACAGAAGTTAAAATAGTATACAAAAAAGACTATTTCAAGTATAAAGTCACATAGCCACTCTTCTCTAGCCTACAAGTCTTCAGAAGCTTTGCTGCACGAATATCCACAATGAAAAACTTTTTTGTACTTGGTTAATATTTTTAAATCAGTTTTTATTTTCTATTTCAATAATATATTATTTTAAAATATTTTAAAAACTCTAACAAAATATACATTTTTCTATTCAGATCATCAGGAAAAGACAAAAAATAAATAACAAATGTACAAATGAAAAGATACTAACTGCATACAAAGTAGAGATTTTAGTGATAGTATGGGAATAGTACATTATAATTTTTAAAAATTAGGTAAAATTGATACACTTTTGAAATAACACAATTTATCAGCATTGACTTCTACTTCCTTAATGCATATTTATTAAAAATATGGAATAAAATTACATTTAATGTTAAAATATTGGAAGCAATATTTTTAAAGACAGAAACAAGGTTGTGAAGGCCACAATGAACCTTTCTGTTCAACATTGTTTTTGAGGCCCTACCTCAGGCAATACCAAAATAAAGATAAGAGTATAAGGATTGTAATTTAGGAAAAAAAGTTATTTTTCCATATGATGTTATTTACATAAAAAACAAAAAGAATCCACCTACAAATTATTTGATATAATACAAGTGTTTAACAAGGTTGTAGATAAAAATTGATGCATAAGGACAATTAGTATAGAAATTTCAGTTGCATTTCTGTACAAAGGTAGCAAACTAGAAAGTTTAAAGATAATGTATAACTTAAAATTGTATGAGAGAATATCAAGTATCTAAGAATAAATCTATGATGTAAAAAATACAGAGAAAATGATACGAATTAGAGGAACCAATTAAGACATATCACGTTCATGGGCAAGATGACAATAGTGTGAAATAGTGATTCTTTCTAAATTGATCAGTGTTGTTCCAATCAAAATTCCAAAGTAATTATTTATAAAACTCAAGAATGTGATTTTAAGATTTTTGTGGAAGAGTAAAGTACAAAGAATATATAAGATGATCAGAAGAAAAGAAGTGATGAGATACCTGTTAAACCAGATGACTTAACTCTTGAGCTTTGGTTACTCAGTGTGGCATAGGTGCAGAAACAGTCAGAATGCTGAGAAGCAGAACCATGCTTGTGTGGAACTTCATTATATAACAAAATTGCCATGCCATATCAGTCTGACAGGGAAGGGGCTATTCCACAAATGAACCTGAAAACCATATGAAAAAAACTGAATAACTCATATATTGACACCAAAAATTAATCATTTATGTAAAAATGTCAGAAAACGTGGCTAAAAATATAAATGAACATTATTAGATTCAAGTAATACATGTTCATATAAGATTGGTTATAACAGGAAATGTTGCATTTAATTATATTAAGAGAATTCTTAAAATGCTACCATAACTAAGCCAGAAGCTATGTTACAAACTTGGATAATTGTACACAGCTAGCAAAGTATTAGTGTCAAGAACACATAAAGAACTCTTAAAAATGAATAAGAAAATGCTAATAATTCAATGGAAAACTGCCAAAAGATATAAGTAGATATTTTGCAGAAATGAAAACACATGTGATCAATAAACATATGATAGGCCATAACATTATTGATCACGAAGATTCTAATCAAGATAGCCATATGATGCCATTTTCTGCCTATTGTATATTTAAGAATATGAAATCTGGAATAACAATGTTGGAGAAGATGTGTATCTATGGTGTCTTGATATATCACTGGTGGAAGTATACATTAGTAAACCAGTTTTGGAAATAGTTTTATTTTCTAAACAATGAAAATTAAAATATTTATGCACTTGAAAGCCCAGACATCTTTGGTATATATCCAAGAAGAATGCCTGCCCATGTACGCCTGTTTGCAAAATAAGATTGGAGGACAATGAAAAAACAAATATTGATGGTGGTGCTGTTCACAATAGCAAAAGTCTAGAAGCAATTGAAATGTGTATCAGTGGAGACTTGATGAAGTAACTGCCAGGTAGTCATATGATGATACGAGTTTTAAAAAAAGAAATATAATGGTACACAACAACATGGATTTATCTTGAAAAATATAGAAAAAGTATGTTCCCAAAGATTGCGTGCATCATGAAATTTCTCATATAAAGTAATATCTGACTATAAAGAAAGTAAGGAAAGGACAAGCACGGGAATGGAAAGAATCTCAGTTTTTCTCAGATTATGAAATGGAGAGGTAAGATTGAAAGGAAACTTTTGGTTTAGAAAGAGGAAAATGTCATTTTCAGAGAAGGGGAAAAAAGTGTGGACTAATTTTTATTTATTTTTTGCTTTAGGTTTAGAGGTACTATGCAGGCTTGTTATGTAGGTAAACTTGTAGATAAACTTCACAGAGGCTTGTTGTGTAAATTATTTAATCATCCAGGTACTCAGTCTAGTACTCTTTAGTTATTTGTTTGATACTCTTCCTCCTCCCCACTCCACCTTCAAGTAGACCACAGTGTCTTTTGTTCCCCATGGTCTGTTATGTCAATGTATTCTCATCGTTTAGTGACCGTTTACAAGTGAGAACATGTGGTACTTGGTTTTCTGTTCCTGCATTGGTTTGCTATGGATAATGGCCTTCAACTCCATCCATGTTCCTGCAAAGGAGTTGATCTTGTTCTTTCTTATTCTTGCATAGTATTTCATAATGTATATGTACCACATTTTCTTTATCCAATCTATCATTGATGGGCATTTAGGTTGATTCCATGACTCCGCTGTTGTTAATAGTACTGCAAGGGACATACATGTGCATGTCTTTATGGCAGAATGATTTATATTCCTTTGGGTATATACCCAGTAATGGGATTTCTGAGTTGAATGGTAGTTCTGTTTTTAAATCTTTGAGGAATTGCCACACTGCTTTCCACAATGGTTGAACTAATTCACACTCCCACCCCCACCAACAGAGTAAAAGTGTTCCTTTTTCTCTGCAACCTCACTAGCATCTGTTACTTTTTGACTTTTTAAGAATAGCCATTGTCACTGGTGTGAGATGGTATTTCATTGTGGTTTTTACTTGCATTTCTCTAATAATCAGTAATATTGAGCATTTTTTCATATGTTTCATATCTCTTTACTCACAAATATAAGAATATTTGCTGTTAGAAGGAGCCAAGCCACATCTTGAGTGCTTTGCCTCTTGGAAATTTCTTTTGCCAGATACCCTAAATCATCTCTCTGAAGTTCAAAATGCCACAGATCTCTAGAGCAGGGACACAATGCCACCAGTCTCTTTGCTAAAGCATAGCAAGAATGACCTTTACTCCAGTTCCCAGTAAGTTCCTCATCTCCATCTGAGACTACCTCACCCTGGACTTTACTGTCCATATTACTATCAGCATTTTGGTCACAACAATTTAACAAATCCTAGGAATTTCCAAACTTTCCTTCATCTTCCTGTCTTCTTCTGAGTCCTTCAAACTTTTCCAACCTCTGCCCATTACCCAGTTCCAAACCTGCATCCACATTTTCAGGTATCTTTATAGAAATGCCCCACTCCCAGTACCAATGTTCTGTATTACTTCATTATCGCATTACTATAAAGAACTACATAAGACTGGGTAATTTATAAAGAAAAATCTTTAATTGGCTCATGGTTCTGTAGGCTGCACAGGAAACATGGCTGGGGAGGCACTGGGAAACTTACAATCATGGCAGAAAACAAAGAGGAAGGAGGCACATCTTACATGGCTGAAGCAGGAAGAGAGGGCGGAGGTGCCACAACACTTTTAAACAGCCAGATCTTGTGAGAACTCATTCACTATCATGAGATGACATGTGGCCACTGTCATATAGGTGGTCTGTTGTTGACCAAAACATTGCATGTGGCACATGATTGTAGATATTACAAAAGACAACAAGTAAAGCTTTGAGATTATTCATTAAAAATAACATTTGTAGCAGCAAGATTCTCTGTATTCTAATTCTGGTCTTGCCTGGTTCTCTCGTTTATTCTCCCCACTATGATCTGAGAGATTTTCCAATTTAAAAAAATTTTTGTTTTCCACTTGCTTAGCAACTCAGTACTAGGAGGAATGGATCCCTCATACATAACTTTGATAAGGGCAAACACAACTAATGGCAACCTACAGTAACCTTAGCATTATTGCATGATTAAGAAGTTTATTTTTCTGAAATTCTTTACATCTTGAGTGCACTAGTAGATGTTAAAACATCTTTTTTTAAGGGTAACTCTGATTTCTTTGTTTTTAAAAATGTATTGTCTGAACAGATATTCTCAGATTTGGGTGTTATATTCTGACATTTCAATTTAAAGTTAAGGCCACCAGCATTTACAGCTACTGCTGTTTCATTAAATATTTGTCAGAGAAAAAGGCAGAGGATTACTTTCCTTCATATGCCTAGTAAATTCATCGCTACACTTAAGAAAAAATGTCACTTCAACATCAATACAAATTTCATTTTTTGATTGAAACTCTGATAGTGTTATTCAGACATTGGCATTAACACTTCAAGACTAGTGCACATATCATACATATGAATACAATTTTCGTATTTGAAAAGTAAGATAGGGGATTTTGGGATTGACCTATTGCAAAAATATTTAATTTGCAGTTTACTTGATGTACTTTCAGCATTATTGTTACCTAGGTTTATTTTTCTTCAAAGCATAGTTTGAACTTCTCCAGACTGAATTCTTATTTTATACCTATTTCAGACAGGACAGTTATATTGACAATCTATTCAATTTGTTACTACACGTCAAAGTCTGCACCCATAAGGAACACCAAGAAACAACTAAATTCAAAATGGAAAATGGGAAAATCACATTAATAAAAAAATCCTCAGGCAGATAGCCGGTTATACTAAGCCATCTGCTTTTAAAACAGGGAGTGGCATTTTCATAGCCATGAGACTTCATTTATTTTACGTTCCATGTTGTTTTGTAAATGATCTTAATATCACATGCAAACAACATTTAATAAGCATGATGCTTTCCTTTAGAGTGATGTTCTAGATCTTAAATCATTTACACAGAAAAGCCTGTTGCCATAAAACTCCTCTATGAAGAATTTTCTTTGTGATGGATTTGCTTACCAATATCTTCAACAACAAAAGCATTTTGTTACTTTAGCTTTTGTCTGTCCAAACTATTGCCACTTTTTACCTGTTTCATATTATCAGTGATGTAAGAGTGAGACTGGTAAGAGATATTTTGTACCCAATATATGACAAATTTAGTGATAATGCCATTTTTCTCTGCTGAAAATAATTTTACCATTTTTACCTTCATCCCCAAAGATCTAAAAACTCTAAATTTATATCTTTATCTAACTGTGTAAGTGGAATGATTTATCATGAAGAAGTAAAAGATTTAAAAACATATTTCCCATTCCCTCCCTCACTTCTAAGGCAATTTTGTGAAAAACACAATTTCTCTTGAGTGTTAGTGACCTGGAATGAAATATAAAAAACTGGAAGGTGTTGAGTTTTCCTCAGTACTGGAAATGAGGACAGTGCAGGTGGGTGGAGTTCCAAGATAGTCCTTCTTCTGAAGTTGATCAGTTACACTTGTAGAATGGTCAACAGTAAACCATTCAAATTACTAAAGTACAGACTTTTGTGTCTGTGTGTGTGGCGGGGGCAGGTGGTGAGGCAGTTTCACTCTGTCACACAGCCTGGAGTGCAGTGGCGTGATCTTGGCTCACTGCAACTTCCACCTCCCAGATTCAAGCAATTCTTCTGCCTCAGCCTCCCGAGTAGCTGGGATTATAAGTGCCCTCAACCACGCCCGGCTAATTTTTGTAGTTTTGGTAGAGACGGGGTTTCACCATGTAGGCCAGTCTGGTCTCGAACTCTTGACCTCAAGTGATCCGCCCACCTCGGCCTCCCAAAGTGCTGGAATTACAGGTGTGAGCCATCATGCCCAGCCCTAAAACCTTTTATTATCACCAATAAACTGGAGGCTATACTCCTAGCCTCAGAAATACAACTCTAAAGATTAAATAGGGCTGGGCGTGGTTGCTCACGCCTGTAATCCCAGCACTTTGGGAGGCTGAGGTGGACCGATCACTTGAGGTCAGGAGTTTAAGACCAGCCTGGCCGACATGGTGAAACCCTGTCTCTACTAAAAATACAAAAAATTAGCCTGGCATTGTGGCAGGCACCTGTAATCCTAGCTGCATAGGAGGCTGAGGCAGGAGAATCGCTTGAACCTAAGAGTTGGAGGTTGCAGTGAGCCAAGACCGCACCACTACATTCCAGCCTGACTGACAGAGCGAGACTGTCTCACAAAAAAAAAAAAAAAAAACCTGAAAGTTAAAATGTGGAAATGCTATTTTGAAATTTTGATCTGAATTACGAAATTTGTGATAGTAATTGAATAGTACGTGTGCAAAATACAGCTCAAACTGCTGTAAAAGAATGTATTAACTTTAGGTGCCTTTGAAGGCCTGGTATATGACTAAATAAGTTAACTGAAGCCAGGCATATGCATTTTTGTAGGAAGAAATCCCTTTGATTTTCTAGGGAGAAGGGTAGTTATTGGCTTTCTGTTATCATTTTTTAAGTATGAGAGGAAAATCTGTGAAGTGGTGCAGTCAAGCATGAGTCTATTGCATTTTCTCTCCAGCTGTATACTGTCTTACTGGTATTTGTCAAGGTAATGTTTGGATGTATTCATTCACAAAAGAAATTCGTTCACAATAACAAATAAGATGCAATCTCTATTCTCACAAAGATTTCAATTAGTAAAAAAGATATGACAGTTAAACATCAGCTGTGAATATGATATCATCAATGCACCTTTAGAGCTGTATTTAGTTTCTTTTTGTGTGTGTTGTGTTTTTGAGATGGAGTCTTTCTCTTTCACCCAGGCTGGAGTGCAGTGGTGTGATTTCAGTTCACCGCAATCTCTGCCTTCCAGTTTCAAACAATTCTCATGCATCTGCCTCCTGAGTAGCTGGGATTACATGTGTGTGCCACCATGCCTGGCTAATTTTTTTTGTAGAAATGGGGTTTTGCTATGTTGGCCAGGCTGGTCTTGAACTCCTGGCCTCAAGTGATCCTCCCACCGGGGCCTCCCAAATTGTGGGATTACAGATCTGAGCCACCACCTTCAGCCTAGAGCTGTTTTTAATGTTTTAGTGGTTGTTTTCTCTTTGGTATTCAATATAGTAAATTGAAGAGTATGCACTCAATAAGCAAAGCCTGAATGAATGATACAGTGGAGATGAATATTACAAACTATTGTAGGAAAACTACTTTATGAGGCTTGAACTATTGCTTGATGAATGTCAATGTAAATGAATAAGTGATGACAACAAATCTCATATCTTCCTATCATAAAAATCCTTGCAGGTCACTGCCTAATCACATACCATAACATTTCCTTTCCTTATCTTTGCCTGTGTTGTATTACATATAGTAACTGGAATTAATTTTTATAGTGTATTTTTTCAAGATACCAAAATAAGTCCTCTACCAAAGGCCAACAAGAATTTACTGTCTACTTTTAAATGTCAACTCTACAATTCTATTAAGGAAAGTCAACAAATAGTTAATAAACCTGTGTAGTATGGCGCTTATATATGATTCATCTCATTAGTGTTTATAGGCAGGTTTGCTTTTAAGATCGCTTTAGTAAATAAGTAAATATTCTCCTTAGATCGCTCCTTCTCTGTTAGAATCACTGAAACCATCTTTCAAGTCAAGGCTGATTAGTTTCTTAGAAAATTAATTTGATTAAAACAAACTCAGAAATACATACAAAAGATGAATAGGAAATATCTTGATGAAATACGCGGGAATATCTGCAAGGTCAGTGTTTCATGGACATTTATTTAGGAGAAGTCATTAAAAATGTGTTTTTTTCTAGTCCATTGTGACAGTATCTGGTTCTTAGGTGCGTGAGTTTTAGCAGGAGGATTGCATTATTCACGTGAGCCTTGACAGAAACTGCTTAATTTATTTTCCATAATGTGGTCAATAGATTTGTAGTTTCTGAACTGTAAAATCCACAGAGAATTAATACCTTGGAGTTATTGCTAGATGGGATAAGCAAGCCTATTATGTCAGCAAAATTGATGATTCCTTAATATGGGCTAAAACCTCCACCTACTTAATTTTCTCTAAAACCAAGACATTAGTGGTTTGCTTTAAAGATTCAAAGATACAAAGAAACAGAAAAAAAACAGCTTGACAATCATCTCTATCTAATATTCTGTTAAATGGAAAAAATATATGAAAAATTAACTCAGAGTCACTTCCAAATATGATTGAAAAAATAGTAAATTTTCCATTTACTAGGGATTTGTTTAGATGTTTTACTCTTTTAGAAGGCAACTACTGTACATAGTACATTGAGTGTATCATGACTATTTTTACCCAAAAGAGCTTAATTTTTTATAAGATATATTTTATATGATTAGTTTATTATATTTTGTTGGAAATTCATATTGTTTTCTTAAACACCAAAACTTATATTTCAGAACACATTTCTTTTGGTAAAGATCTTCTTGGCTGGGCACAGTGGGTGGCTCACACCTGTAATCCCAGCACTTTGGGAGGCTAAGGCGGGCAGATCACCTGAGGTCAGGAGTTCGAGACCAGCCTGGCCAACATGGTGAAACTCCGTCTCTGCTAAATATAAAAAAATTAGCCGGGTGTGGTGATAAGCACCTGCAGTCACAGCTACTTGGGAGGCTGAGGCAGGGATAATTGCTTGAACCCAGGAGGCAGAGGTTGCAGTGAGCTGAGATCATGCCACTCTACTCCAGCCTGGGCGACAGAGTGAGACACCATGTCCAAAACCAAAACAAAACAAAAGATCTTGTTTTTCATCACCAAAAACTGTTTAGCATTTTATTTCTTTGCATTTAGTATGTTATTTCATTATTTGTGAACTAAATGTGGTAGGCAGGATTTTGGCTTCCATATTCTTTATCCTCTGGTGTTATATCTGTGGATGATACATTACATGGCAAAGGGATTTTAAGAAATTATGGTGATATCTTAGAATGATTATCCTGGATTATCTGGTGGGCCCAGTGTAATCATACGGGCTTATAAAATAGAAGAAGAAAGCAGCAGTATGCTTTCAGAGTATCAAAAATATGGGTGTATTAGTCTGTTCTCACACTACTTATAAAGACATACCCAAGACTGGATAATTTATAAAGGACCGAGGTTTAATTGACTCACAGTTTTGCATAGCTGGGAAGGACTCAGGAAACTTACGATCATGGTGGAAGGTGAGAGAGGCAAGGCACCTTCTTCACAAGGCAGCACGAAGGAGAAGTACTGAGTGAAGGGGGAAGATCCCCTTATAAAACCTTCAGATCTGGTGAAAACTCACTCATTATCACGAGAATAGCATGGGAGAAAATGCCCCCATGATTCAATTACTTACACTTGGTCTCTCCCTAAACACATAGGGATTACAGTTCAAGATGAGGTTTAGGTGGGGACAAAAATCCTAACCATATCAATGGATGTCAGAAAGATGTAATAGAAGAAATAGCAGCAGGGTCTCAAAGAATAAGAGAGACTCAATCTGCCATTGCTGGCTTTGAAGATAAAGGAAGGAGCTTGGGACGGGAATGCGGATGACCTCTAGAAATGGAGAATGGCCCTCAGGTGACAGCCAGCAAGAAAATGGTGACCGCAGTCCTACAATCACAAGGAGCTTCCTTCTGCCAGCAATCTGAATGAACAAGAAGGAAATCCTCCCCTAGGTTCTCCAGAGAGGAACACAGCCCTGCCAACACTGAGTTCAGCCTTGCGACGCTCTAGGCAGAGCACCTAGCAGAGGCCTCTGTACTTGTGACCTACCAAATCTATGAGATGATCATTTGTTTTAAGAGGCTAAATTTTTGGTAATTTGTTACAGCAGCAGTAGAATACTGTTACAGTGGCCTTCAATTTTTTTAAGACCCTAGATTGCAAACTTTTAGCAAAAAGTTTATCCTCTGTGAAATAGAATATTATATAATTTTTAAAATGTGAAAATCTGATAGATTATTTCAGGATATTACAAATATCTATAAACAAACTTCATCTTCCAAAAACATTACTAATTTTAACCAAGCTTTTAATACTTTCTTTTTATGATATCAGTAACACTCCTCTCAATTAAATAGAATTATTTTGAGTCAAACTACTGTTTGTTGTGATATTTGAAAATTATAATATAGATCAGATAATTTATTTTTTATTCGTTGGATTCCACTTCCCTTTACTGAAAGTACTTGAGGTGGGAGTAAATCCACTAAATGCCACATGCCAAATATGTGACCACAACCTTGACTTTGTTATATTTCTGTCCTATTTTTCTGTGGATGATCTTTGCTTGTGTTGAGGCCAATTGTATTGGGAGACAGAGAAACTAAAAAGGAGAAACATTGTTTGAGTACTGTGGGCTCAAGTAATTACTCTCAGGCTTAAAGATCACTTCAGTCATTGTTAAGAAAAGCTATCTGAACTAGGTGAACTCCATGAACATTTTCAGTTACTATTTTTGTGCCTGTATTATGTTATAGAACAGGGAAATAACTCCATCATTACATGTTGTCTGCTCCTTGTTTTAGTTTGTAGATAATATCTGATATAAATTATAACACTTTGGAATTATTTGGACGCCGAATATTTACACTTTATTTTACAATGTAACTAGTAAATAGTAATTGGTTTTAAATATAGGGTAGCTGTTTAAGTATGTATATTATTTTGTTCCCATTTCTGAAGCTAATAGATTACATGTGAGTAATTCCTTAATATAGATTTCTCCAGGCTTCACAAAGTACAGGTGTCAACACAATTGGCTAGGTCAACACATGAATATCTAGAACACATTCTAGTTTTACTATGTTAAAGCACATATATAACTAGTGTGAAAAATGATTTCAGGAAAAAATAGAAAAATGGATAGTATATGTTATGCTAATGTGAACTGCTTTTAATATTCTGTTGCAGATTTCTATGTGATTGATACCAATATTTCTCCATAAACTATAGATTCATGTTCTTTCTGTAGAAATGCTAGCCATTGTCCACTGAACCAACTGAAGCCAATAAATCCTGCCAACAGCTAGTCTCTATCTCTGCTATCCTACAATGATTCTAAGTTCTCACATGAGAAGCCCAGGGAGAACTCCTGGGTCTTTCAGTCCAAACTTCTTAGGAAGCTTCATCTTTGTATTTTGTTTTCTGGTAGATGCTTTATTCATATTCTTTGATTATAAATCGCTGTCTACCTTCCAGGCATTCATATCCCTGATAATATTCTGTTGTTGAACATATCTCATGGAAAAATTCTTTTACAGCAGAGCACGAAGATTATAAAAGTGAAATTGTGTATATCACAACATCCATATGAATGAAAATTTCAATATAGATTAATCGTAATCAGCTCCAGCTAGTTTCATTTCACTCTTTCTAAAAGGGACAAATTCTGCCACAACTAGCCAAGGTCACAGTAATGTCCTTTCATCTGATTAACAGTGTAGGAAGGAGAATGGTTAGTTTCACAAAACTGATAAATAATTCATAATAATGATTGGTATAATGTTGCTGAATGTAGTTACTAAAATGCCATTCACATTTTCTTGGAATTATTCAATAATTCTATTAATATTATAGCATACTACTTTGACCTTGAGTTGTCATATCCTACAAATGAAACAAAACCTGAGCTTTAATATGAATTTTATTTTATTAACTCTCCACAACTATGGAATTGAACTTGATAAATTCTTCCTTTAGCTAAAAGAAACCATAGTATAGATTCAAACCTTATTTAAAAATCACACTGCTATAAACCAGTAGAAAGTTTCAGAAATAGGGTAACATTTATGAGTTCAGATTCCTTATTAACTGAATATATCACACCTCGAATTGGATGAGATTTAATAAAATGAGCTCTTACCCTTGGTATGCCTATTCCATAGCTGGGAGAAGTAATGGGAAGCTCTGATTTCTAGTATCTACTGATTTCTGTAATGTAAATACTTCCAAAGTGACTGATTTCAAACTATCAACATGATGTCACTGAACTCCTAGTTAATAAGATATATGCACAATTGGCTCTTACTACCTAGTAGGAGCTTCCTCCTGGATAAAAAATAAAATGGATTGTTGATTTTCTTGCAATAGCAAGAATCTGTTTAGGAAGATTCTGTGGGAGGGCAGCCTTAAATAGTTGCTTTCCCTTAGAATATTATGTCCAGATTTAAGGATATAATACATGAGTTCCTTGCAGTGTTTTGACATGTCTGCCTGTAGCAGGGCAATGCCTATTACCAGCTAAAATCCCAAAGCATGAGTATTTTACTTACAAGATCAAAGATGGATAATTAATGTGTTCCCTAGAGGGTGGGTTATATGGTCCTAAAGACTAGTGGTAGTATCTTTGGCTAAGGGAGAATCTTCGAAAGTTTTGTAAATTTTAAGCTGAAGACATTGTCTTCATTACAAATTTTACAGAAGATTATGGGTGATAAGGAAATGTCATTTCGAGTAATGTCTTACGGTCTCATCGATTTTTTTTTTTAGAGTTCCTTTATAGGTAGTTCTTTTTTATTTTTTATTTTTTTATTATACTTTAAGTTCTAGGGTACACGTGCACAACGTGCAGGTTTGTTACATATGTATACATGCGCCATGTTGATGTGCTGCACCCATCAACTCATCATTTACATTAGTTATATCTCCTAATGCTATCCCTCCCCGCTCTCCCCACCCCATGACAGGCCTCAGTGTGTGATGTTCCCCTTCCTGTGTCCAAGTGTTCTCATTGTTCGTGTTCTCACTCATAGGTGGGAATTGAACATAGATTTTTTTTTAAGGTGACTTCCTTGGTGTGTGCCTTAGTCACTTGATATGAAAGTTGAAATATTCTAGCTTGGAAACAAAATTAAGCAGCATGTTGGCAACTGTAAAGGCTGTAGCCTTTCAGTAAAGAAATGCTTCAACTCATCTTAAAAATAGACATACAATAAGTAAAACCTCATGGAGAATAGAAGCTGGATAAAATCCATCTGAAGGTGTTCAAAGTGCCCCAGCAGGCTTTGGTTTCTCGCTGTATCAATCTTAGCTCAACCAGAGAAATAGGCCTGTATATGATATATATTAGATTTGCTGAAAGGAATTGGCTTACTCAATTGTGGATTCTGGAGAGGCAATCTGAAATCTATAGGGCAGGCTGTCAAAAACGGAAGGCTTGGACTCTCAAGCACAGGCTGAAGCTGCTGTTCATAAGCAGAATTTTGTCTTCTTTCTGCTGTTAAAAAGCCATTCAAATACTTGAATCAGACCCACTGAGATAATTTAGTATAGTCAACTGATTATGGCATTTAATCACATCTGCAAAATACCTCTGCAGAAATACCTAGGTTAGAATTTGATTGACTACCTGAGAAAGGTAACCTAGCCAAGTGTTACATAAAAAATACCATCAATTGCCAAGTCTTCCTATTATAGTTTTTTTGCAGAGCTATGTTGATGGGAGACACATTATTGGAAAATTACCTCACATGTCTTTTTAAAGTTGATTTAAAATAGTAACCGATTTTAGTGTGTACTATGATGAGTAGTTTCATTGAGAAATTTTGATAATACCCATTTGAAATCATCTGGTGCCAGTCGGGCTCTGCCTATGGAGTACTAGAGTTGAGCTGAATGAAGGACACAACCATATAATTTCCATTCATCCTTTTCAGAATCTGGGGCTAAACTTTGATATTTTAAAATAGCATCTTTGATTTCTTCAGAGATTTATTCTTTGAGGATTTAGTTGAGGTTTGTGAGGTTGGCTAAACTGTTTTGCATAATTATCTAGTGGAGCATATTCTTTAGCTTTCATGTCATCAATTTTTGCATGGGCTTCTCATCTGTAGGAGGTAGGGGTGCATGTAAAGATAACTTGTCACCTTTTGAATGGGGATTTCAGCAGAAGTGAGAGAATCACTTTGTTTCCAAAGCATCCCACATTCATGTACTACTCCGGAAGCATGCCTAGTGTCTGCATAGAGGTTTATTTTCTGGTCTTAGATTGTTGATGAGCTCTATTAAGTGCAGTAAGTTCCTCTATCTGGGCTAATTTTACCTCAAGTAGAAAACTATATTCTAAAGGAGAGTTTAAGTTAATGACAGTATATTGTGTTAATAAGTTTCAGTTTTGAGGTTGGATCCAAAAATGGGGTTCCCAATAGGATTTCTGATAAACCTGGGCAAGGTACAGAAACTTCCCTGACTGGGCTGGGCACAGTGGCTCACGCCTGTAATCCCAGCATTTTAGGAGGCCAAGGTGGGCGGATCACGAGGTCAGGAGTTTGAGACCAGCCTGGCCAGCATGGTGAAACCATGCCTCTACTAAAAACACAAAAAATTAGCTGGGCATGGTGGCGCATGCCTGTAATCCCAGCTATTCAGGAGGCTGAGGCAGGAGAGTCACTTGAACCCAGGAGGCGGAGGTTGCAGTGAGCTGATATCGTGCTACTGCACTCCAGCCTGGATGACAGAGCATGACTCCATCTCAAATAAAAAACAAAAACAAGAACAACAACAAAAAAAGAAACTTCCCTGACTGAAGTAAAACAGTCATGTGGTAAATTTTTCTTTATCTTTCAAACCTTAGTTCCTGAATCAATGCCACCATGACATCTTTCTAAAGGCCTCCAAATGGAATGAATCACTCAATGCTACCATCATATTTTGCCTATGCTTGCAGTGCTATAGTTTTCACTATGAAGTTTCATTACACTTTGCATGCCTGTGTTCCCTACTATGAGAGAACTGTGAGCCCCTTGAGGACAGCACAAGATTAGTACACTGTTTAGTAAGTGTATATTGAATTACATTTAAATTAGCACAGTATTCTAAGGATTGCTGAGGATTGTTGGCTAGGATTGGCAGGCCTAGATTCACTGTATACATGAGGCATACATTTCAAATATTAAATGATATGGAAGTGAAGGAATAAATTAAGTATCTCTGTGATATAATATGGAAGTTTTAACAAGAAAAGTTTAGTAATAATTTATTTTCAGTTGTTCAGCTTTTCCAGCTTGGAATGCATCGAGCAAGGATTTATGAGCACCTAATATATGTAAGGCCTGCACCAACTGCTAGAATATGCCAGCCTAAGCAAAAGCATACTAACTTATGAAAAATTCTTATGTCCTTATCTGGATTTTCTACAGCCATATATCACACATTATTTGTTTACTCTAACTTAATAATAGATTGTCTTTGATTAATAATGCTTTTCGTTTGTTTTCTTTTGATGATTAATAACTCTTGATGCTCAAGGAAAACATTAAATGGCCAACCAAGACTCAGGTTTGGACAATTCATTTTTCTATGGGTCATAAGGATTGTATGTGTATATACCTGTGAATATACACATATATTCACATGTATATGTATGCACAGAAAATTTGTCTTGGAAATTAGGTATAAAATAGTTTACTTTCTTGTATCCTGAATATGAGCTGTAAATTTTATTTCTAATGATTTAGAGGTTGAATCTCTGCCATGTAGAAGTTTATTTTCTCATATATTCTCTCTTTTTCTCTTTACCATATCTTTTTCTCTTTCTAATGTTTTATTCTCAGGCATATTTCCTTACAGTTGGAAAATATAGCCACCAGATGGCCACTAGAGCTCTAGGCTTAAATCACTGTCATGTGAAGGGATCCAACTCAAAGAAAATGCCACTTTCCTGCTAGTCCTGTCAGTCCCAGAGCCTGCCCTGCCCTTAACAAATGACAGTTACCAGAGTACTCTTGATAATAAATGTGAAATTAAGGGGTGGGGATTAATAACCAACTAAAACATATTAAGAATGACAATGAGATGATTGTATTATACAAAGGAGTCCACTACAAAAACCATGAGTGTTCATCATTTCATCATGAAAAGGAGGTTGGAATTACTCTTCACATATCCTTAGCTTCCCTTAACCCATTATTAAAGAAAACAAATATACTTTTTAAACCAGTTATTTCCAGTCTTTAGCCCAACTTGAGGTTATAAATTGGATATGTGACACACTGTTTTGTCTTGAGATTATGATTAATGATGTAATCAGAATGGCATGGACTTTGGAGCCAGGGAGACCTTTATTCAAAAGCATGATAGAACTTTTCTTAGTACCATGACCTAATTTTATCATCTGTAAAACTAAAACTTAATGAGACCTTTTCATAGGGTTTTAATGATATATGAAATGGAAACTATGACTCCATCATTGCGTTCATTACAATTAAAACATAATTATCTATGTGTATGTTTTTACCTCTATATTGTAAGCACCTTAAGCATAACGATATTTTTCCCCAAGTGTATAATATAGTTTCTGGCATAGAGTACATGAGAAAAAAATGATGGATATTCCTTACCTTGCTCTGACTTCTTAAAGGTTTTTACTTGATGAAGGACTCTGACTTTCTGCAGTGCCATATAATAGAACTGCCAGTCTCTAATCATATATATCAGCCTTGTGTCTGAAGAACATCAGCCACATGATATGCAGTTAACAGAGATTACATAATAAATGTATAAAGGTGGGGTGCTAGCACCTCAGTGTTTTAAATGAGGTAGCCCAGTTTTGAAGCTCAGTGATATTGAATAACTGGTCAAAGATTACTTGTGAAACCAGTTTATTAATTTGGTGGGGCTCAGACATAACTCATTTATTTCTGCAGGCAATATTTGCAGAGACATTCTGTTGAAACTCCCTTTCCCACACATTGATGTAAGTGAGGCAGAGATATTTTGGTTTTCTAGTCAAGTTCATTTTGGTTAAGTTAATCAATGTCCCTTCTAAATCAGAGCTTATATTCTTCCCTCTCTCCGATGCCAGCCAGGCCCCAGCTTGAGAGACCTGAAATGCAGAGGAGCTGCGCTTTTTTATTTTTCTTACCCCTCTTCTCTGGTCCTGATTCCTCCATTGTTGGGGCAAAAAGGAGGGATTAGAGAAAAGGGGCAAAAGCCATTTGCACAATTAGCACTATTAGTTCTCTCTCTGTCCTCTGCATGTTAGTTCCTCTCTCTGTCCTCTGCATATTAGTTACTCTCTGTTTCCTCTGCATAGTTCTTCCCTGTGCCGCCCGCATATTAGTTCCTCTCTGTGCCCCCTGCATATTAATTCATCTCGCTGTCCTCTGCATGTTAGTTCCTCTCTCTGTCCTCTGCATATTAGTTCCTCTCTGTGTCCTTTGCATAGTTCTTCCCTGTGCCCCCTGCATATTAGTTCCTCTCTGTGCCCCCTGTCTATTAGTTCCTCGCTGTGCCCTCTGCGTATTAGTTCCTCTCTATGCCCTCTGCAAATTAGCACTATTAGTTCCTCTCTGTGTCCTCAAATGTTGCCTCTCTCACTTACACATGGCTCACAGCAAAGATCCTCTCTGGCTTGGTATTTTCTTGTTTTGCCGCTTCTTGTCATTCAGCTAGTGGATACCTATTTTGGCAGCCCGTCACATGATTAGTAGCAAGTACTATTAGTTTGGGTACCAGAAAGATGGCTCAATCCTGGTTATTGTCAACAGTGTTCACTTTACCCATCCAAGGGTCACTCACCCTTCCCATGTCACTTAATGGCAAAAACCACAATTACTTTTATGCCAACCTAATATTATTGTGCAGGCTGCTTTGATGCAAAGCTACCTTCAGCCTGCCTTTTTAATCTAATTAATTCCTTCTTAGCTTGGCAGAGTACAAAGAATTAGCAAGGCTACTGCATAAGCAGACTTCCAATAGGCAAGTGAGATATTGGTGCTCTTTTCTCCAGCAGCCCTCTTTCCAGGAAATGATGCTGTTGGTGTGCCCTCTTCACTTCGCTTGGCCTCTTGGAGAGGCAACCCTCTCCATCCCCAAATAATCCCTCGGTGAGAAGTTACATTCCTGAAAACTCATCAAATTTCCTTTCTCCTCATAGCTCTGCTCATGTAGACTGAAGAAGTGTTGTCTGCTGCTGGTAACAGGGCCAGCTCTGCCAACTTAGCAGGTTTTGTGGAGATGGGTCTGATAGTTCCTTAATGCTCTTTAGAATGCAAGCATACCTAAGGATTTCACTTTTGAGACTTCATCCCCTTTCTATGACCACATGAAAACTTCCTTTTGACATTCTATTACAGAATATGGCACCCTTGTTTAAATAGTAAGCTTTTTAAGTCCATTCTTACAGAAAAAATTAAATATTTTAATGTGAACACAGTGTTACTAGAGTAAATCAATGTAGGGCTAGTGAGGAAACATTCAAAATATCAGTTTCTTCCTGGTCTGAGCATTGTACCTTAAACTTTGTCTTTCTCTGTTCATAACAAAGTTTCACAGAATGTTACAGGAGGTCTAGGGTCTGCCATATACTAACTGCTTCTAGGTTTGCAAACTAAGTTTGTTCTCAGGTGCTCGATTTCCTGCATTGATAGTGACATTGGTTGTATCTTTCCTACCTGGCAGTGATGTTAAATGGATAGATGAACATTAGAAACGTCTGATTTGTATTTCCCTGATCATTAGTGCTGATGATAAGAAAAATGCAAATCAAAACCACAATGCAATACCACCTGTCTTCTGCAAGATTGGCCATAATCAAAATATCAGAAAACAGTAGATGTTGGCGTGGATGCAGTGAACAGCGTACACTTCTACACTGCTTGTGAGAATGTAAACTAGTACAACCACTATGGGAAACAACGTGGAGATTCCTTAAAGAACTAAAAGTAGAACTACCATTTGATCCAGCAATCCCACTACTGGGTATCTACCCAGAGGAAAAGAAGACATGATTAGAAAATGACACTTGCATATGCATATTTATAGCAGCACAATTCACAATTGCAAAATCGCGGAACCAACCCAAATGCCCATCAATCAACGAGTGGATAAAGAAACTGTGATATAGATAGATAGATAGATAGATAGATAGATAGATAGATAGATAGATAGATATTTCATACATAATCATATATAATATATGATATATATATATATTATCTAGCTATCTATCCGATAGAGTACCATGGAGCCATAAGAAGGAATAAAATAACAGCATGTGCAGTGACCTGGATGAGATTGGAGACTATTATTCTAAATGAAGTAACTCAGGTATGGAAAAACCAAACATCATATGTTCCCACTGATATGTGGGAGCTAAGCCATGAGGACACAAAGGCATAAGAATGATACAGTGGACTTTGGGGACTTGGGGGGAAGAGTGGGAGAGTGGTGAGCGATAAAAGACTACAAATATGGTGCAGTGTATACTGCTCGGGTGATGGGTGCGCCAAAATCTCCCAAATCACCACTAAAGAACTTCTGTAACCACATACCACCTGTACCCCCAATAACTTATGGAAAATAAAAAGAAAAGCCTGGTTTCGCGTCTGTTCTATAATGTGAATGGGGATTTAGATTGTCTCACTAATCTAGGAAGTGGTCACAATGATCTGTTGTATTTTATACTTTAATTGCCGTGTTACTGCTCACCATGAAAAGAGCATATTCTTGGGTAAATTTAAATAGATTTCTCAAAACTTCTTTGACTGAAGTTGTGCACACCAGACTCCCTATATCAACAACAATTAAAGTGTAACTGAAAGCAAACATGTTGGCAAAGTGCTTATACAAGAAAACTGTACCCACAGTTAGCTCTCATCAGTTAATAGAACAGGCACATTATAATGCACATCATAAGAAATCGCATTATATGGAGAATACTTTCATAATTGCAAGATAGCAGACAAAAGTGTTCAGTTCATTGGCCGTAAAAAGGACAATCTCATATTAATATGTATGATAGTCATTGTTCTGACATCCTCTTCATCTGTCGTTTCATTTCCCAAAGGAAACATTAAAGAGGCAGGTTTATTATTATTTTTTAATGTAAAAGATGTTTAAGTTAACACCCGATGGAGAAATTACCATGGTGTGTAAGAGAACTAAATGTTAATATTCAAGCATATGTTCATAAAATGATTATAGTACTTGTTTTTAAACTAAATGATAGATTATTTGAATAATATAGCCTTTCAAAATTAACAGGAAAGAGGACCTCTAATACATTTGTCTTGTCTTTAGTGCTGATGTTCACATAATTGTATAACATTATAAACGAAATAGTGATATTATTTAATTTTGCATACCTGCAAGAGTAAATGATAGATGACTAAAACATGTTATGCTGTGCTTATTTTTGGTTTAATACACAGGTATATGGACTCTTCTTGCATTCTCTGATAATATGAGTATTAGAAGAGAAAAGAAACACTGACAGAGGAAATGCTGGGACAAACAGTTTTAGTCAACAATTTCAGTGATATCCTAGTAGCTGTCATGAATATCTCTTTATGTAATTATTTCAGCAAAGCCTGCTTTCATGCTCATGAGAAAGATACGTCAATTAACGACTCATGTCCTAAGTATAAATAATAAATTATATTTTAACTTAAAATTTTTTCTATTTAAAAAGTTTTTGAGAAAAAATGATCTCAGATTACAAAGCATAACTGCAGAAATACCAATAGTAACGCTAAGAACGCAACTGTCAGAATATAAACACTTTTCCCCAGAGAATGAAATTAGATACTGAGAGAAATTTAAAATTTAAAAGTGCTAAGTACTCATCAGCTCCACTACAGTGCAATTCAGTTAATTAAGGCCATTTGTTCAGCAGTTTCTCCAGTTTGAAAGTTAAAAAATACGAGATTTAGTGCAGCAAAGAGAGAAATATTTTCAATTAAACATATACAAAGATTGGCGTATTAAGATAGATACACGTATTGCTTTTATAGTTTTTTTTTTTTTTCACTCCAGGTTCTTTTCATTGCTATCTGATTGGTAGGTAGCTAGAACTAATTGGTAACTTGGCCAAGTCTCACAGGAAATGGGGCAGCTATTTGTACAAGAAATGGATGATTTTGCAAATACAGCATTTGTGCCCAGTTTGTAATCAATCCCATCTTCCTGCTGCAAGACTCTGAAATTCACTTGGAGACTCAAGATGAGATATCACAGGCACGGAACTCATTTGTTCTTATAATTTTTTGTTTGTTTTTTCCTGCTAGGTTGAACAAAAATTCACTTTTAAAAAATCAAATTATTTTAGTCAGTTCTATTAAGACACAGCATGACTTAAAGGAAATCGAATTACAGTTTCATCGTTTATGTAATCAACTTATAGTTTTATTCTATGATATTTTTCTGAAACATAAATATCTCAGTGATACAAAGACAATGTGTACCTTTTCTCTTCCTTTAAACAAATCCCACAGAGTGATCTGAAAAGCAGACAATTCCAGCATGTAAACTTTGAGATTGGAGGGGAGTAAGGTAGCCTCACAAATAGCATTACCTTCATCTGAGCAACACGAAGTGGTACCAAATGAATAGGAGCAGGAAGTGTGAGAAATTTGGAGAGAGAGCAGCATTTTCCCCACAAATGATTGTTGTCTTCTTTCACCTGTGTGCCATTGTGATCTAGATGGAATCATGCATTAATGATGTCTCTGATTGGATGGTGTTCATAAAACATGACCTCTAAAATTGCTAAATATATATTCAGTGATGCCAGAATTCTCTTACCCATCACCACCTTTGACTTTGAAAGCACTCCTAAGGAAAATGGCACACAAGATCTGATCTACCTGGATCTTCAATGTAAAGACGTAATGACTTGGTGATTCCAGTTTGCTGCACCTACCTGTATTACAGGATGACTAAAACAAACAATATTTTATTTTTTTCTGTAGAAGAGATATGAAAACTCTCCCCAGATATGGACTTCCCTTTTCTAGTCTTCATTTTAAAGTGTTGAAACATTCTGATGGTAGCCTATGCCTGGCCAATTAATTCTGAATAAAAATTCTATATAAATACATTTTATTATATTTGAACTATTATGGCAATAGTAGTAAGTTTTGAATTTGGCTCTCCTCATGTATCCAGTGGACTGTTTATGCAGTATAGTCCTATTTGTAGGCACTTCCTATATATATATACACATATATATACATATATATGTATATATACATACACATATATACACATATATGTATATATACATACACATATATATACACATATATGTATATATACATACACATATATACATATATACACATACACATATATATACATGTATATACATACACATATATACACATATATATGTATATATACATACACATATATATACACATATATATACATATATATGTATATATACACGTATATATACATATATATGTATATATACACATATATATACATATATGTATTTGTAGGCACTTCCTATATATATATACACATATATGTACACATATATGTATATATACATACACATATATGTACACATATATGTATATATACATACACATATATGTACACATATATGTATATATACATACACATATATGTACACATATATGTATATATACATACACATATATGTACACATATATGTATATATACATACACATATATGTACACATATATGTATATATACATACACATATATGTACACATATATGTATATATACATACACATATATGTACACATATATGTATATATACATACACATATATGTACACATATATGTATATATACATACACATACACATATATGTATATATGCATACATATACACATATATGTATATATACATACACGTATATGTATATGTACATACACATATATACACATATATGTGTATATATATACACATATATACACATATATGTATGTATACATACACATACATACACATATATACACATATATGTATATATACATACACATATATGTATATATACATACACATATATACACATATATACATGTATACGTGTATATATACATATATGTATACGTGTATATATACATATATGTATACGTGTATATATACATATATGTATGCGTGTATATATACATATATGTATACGTGTATATATACATATATGTATACGTGTATATATACATATATGTATACGTGTATATATACATATATGTATACGTGTATATATACATATATGTATATATACACGTGTGTGTATATATATATATACACGTGTGTGTATATATATATATACACACACATATATATATACACATATAATTTCAGATGAAATAAAACATAAACTATTTCATTTAGGGACCTATAAAAACATACCCAAGTGACTCACTTAAGTTTTATCAGACAGAGTAGTCTATGGTCTTACAATGAAGAGGTTATACCCCATAAAACAATCCTATTTCTAGTGAAGATAATGTAATGAAGCATAGAATATCCGTTGATGTAACTACCTTTGCCTACTTCATCAAATTAAACTGAGCCTATTTAAAGCTTTGCAAACCTAGCAAGACATAGTTTCTTTTAAATTCTTAGTTCAACATATGAGAAAAGTTATGGTCTGTGAAAATTCTAGGAAAGCTTTCAAAAGGTGTAGCATCCAGAAGCATTTTTAAACTCATGATGAAGAATTTGCTAATGTAAGCTTCAGGCAATTTGCTGTTCTTAAAGTATAATATGAGCTTCTGAAATTTTGGCTGAAACCTTTTGCAAAACTAAACTTGTTAGCTCTACATACAGAAACAAAGCAATCCTAATCGTATCTCTTTTACTGGTTTCATAAATTCATAGATAATAATACTTGCCTATGACCAATGTACTTTGAATGACACTTGGATGTGATCAAACTATGAGGTATAACTATAGGGTTAAAAGGTAGATTCTACAAGTCATGCATAAATCTCTACCCTACTCTCTGTGAGTAGTAACTCACAGATGGTGAACTATGTTCTGGCTGACTTATTTTTAATATGCCAATTGTGTGTAGCACAATAGTCATTTCTTAAAAGGTCTTCAATGTGTTGTAATCACTGAATGGGAAATTTCCATCGTTTTCTGAAGGGTACATTCGTGATGCTATATCTGCTGCATATTGTGGTAACAAGCAGTCAGTCATTCCCAAAAATGAGCATGACCCCATTTCATCACAGGATATTGATTTTGCATGTTTAAATTAAGTTTTTATTTATTATTACTACATATCTCTCCACTTAGTTTCCATTTTTACTTCTAATCCAGTTCAAAACTTACTATATTTTAAAAATACTCTCTGCTATAGCCATCTAATTACTAAAAATAGAATCTCAGGTTATTAGGAAGTGCATTGCTTCCTAGATCCAAATTTGAACTTAAACATTTTGCTAATGCTTTTGGAATTCAATTTCCAGTTTACTGACCTCTGAAGAAGTATGGATTACTTGACTTGTTCACTAACTTTAGTAGCATTAGAACTCACACTCATGTGTCCTAACATCAAATTTTCATTGAAGATCGTGTGCTGCATGACCTATACAGATGATCCCGAACTTGAGATGGTTTGACTTATAGTTTTTTGACTTTATGATGGTGTGAAAGCAAATGCATTCAGAAGCAACTGTACCTCAAGTGCTCATTCAACCATTCTATTTTTCACTTTTAGTACAGTATTTAATAAGTTACATGAGATATTCAACACCTTTGTATAAAAGAGGCTTTGTGTGACATAATTTTCACCAACTGTAGGGTAATGTAAATGTTGTGAGCACGTTTACCATATACTAGGCTAAACCATCATGTTGCATAGGTTCAACATAGGGATCTTTTCAATTTATGATAGCTCTATCAGGACATAACTTCATCGTAAGTTGAGGAATATCTGTAATTATCTTGATTGCAAATGTATTTAATAAGGTTGTAGCCAGTGAAGCAGAAGTGTGCACACCAGCCTGTAAGTTGTACAACCTCACAGAGCAGTCGCTTTCTGACTTCTTGAGAGGGTTTAATGTTGCTTCACAAGCTGGTTCTCTGAAGTTTTAAAATCCCTGTTATTGTATACAGAGTTACCTGCGTGTGGGAATATACGATGTTTCTAGAAGAAATTTGAATCCTTGAGAAGTTCAAAAGTGATTCTTAATTAAGCAAGTGGCTCTCGAATCAGATTTTATGGGTGTGAATTCTAACTCTACCATCAAACTATATAAACTTCAACAAGTTAATTAACCTATTTAAGCTCTGGTTTCCTTACTAGTAAAGTGGAGATAATTATAACTTCTAACTCAAATGGTTGTTTTGAAAATTAATTCAGATATTCCGTGTAAGGCATGTAAAATAGTTCCTAGCAGATAATCAGTACACAGTTGATGTAAGGCATTATTACTATTTCACTGATTAAAGGGTTTGCCCCAATGTAGCCTGTATTTTATAATTTATGTGGTTCTGCTCTAAGTTTTTCATACTTATTGATGATTGTAGTATATTAAATTATCATTAAAATTAAAATTAACCTTATGTATACTTTTCCTCTTAAAGTATATCCTTTTCTTAAGTTATAATTTAAATTATAGCTTTAGTATGGTTTTAAACCTATTTCTGAACTTTATTTTTTTACTGTAAAATTCTCACATTAAAAGTTTAAACTTCGTGACTTTTTTCCATTTTGCTAATATCTTGCTTGCATTAGTGAAAAAGTAAAAAGAAATTGATTAATTATTTTGATCTCTAATTCATATATATAAGAGAGTGGAAATGGATTTCTATATCTGATATTTTTGCTAGATAAAATGATAAGCTTAGTATTACCTTACTGTAATCTCTGGTAACTAAGTTTATGACATTTAACTGGAAAGACATATTATCGTTAATGAAGTGATGCTGACCCACACAGTGACAAAGACAGCATGAGTATTAACATCATCTGTCATCATTTCTGACAAAAGGGTTGCTCCATTTTGGAAACTTCCCTGGTATTTGCTCCAGCCAAAGACTATCAGTAATATACCCGCAATTAAACAGGTTGGATATATTGTTCATTGCAATGAGAAACAATACACACCATCAGGAACCATGGAGTATATCCATAAGATGATAGTAGGAAGACTTACAAGATTTGGGCTCACATTAGGTGATTTGGGGGAGTCTCTGGAGAAGCAGATCTTTGCTGTGGATTGGATACTATCAGGAAGCAGAAGTAATATGTTGACTGAGCATTTTAATAAGTTTTACTGAGAAGGGGCAAGACTAGGATGAAACTAAACTGTAATTGGTAAGGAGGTGTACAGTCTTTCATATTAGCCAGGACAGGGAGATGTTTGGCTATTTTTTTGATTTTTAAGAGAAGTATGTTTTTGTCTGTGTTCAAAAATGGTTATGGGGTTGTGCTGTTTTTGTCTTGATCCACCAGAGAGTTACCTTGTCCGATGTTGATGTTCTGTGAAGTTGTTTATTTCTACAGCAAAACACCAGTCTAGATGTCAGTGATGGAAAGCAGCCAGACACTGCACATCTCTTTCTTATTTTGTTCATAATACTCATAGTCAACAAATAATGACAACACCGATACTGATTTAATGGTAGCTAAGTGCAAGGAATGTGCTGGTTGTTTCAAATACATGACCACATTTATACTGCACAAAAGTCTTAGTTTTATTTATAGCGGAGGAAACAGATTCAAAGAGATAAAGCGATATACTTTGGAAGGATGATATTTCAAAATTATCAGAGAGATAAAGTGATATACCTAAGATCACACCCTTTGGAACAATGAGTTCTCAAAACAGTCTTCCTCCAAGATGTGTCCTGTTTCTACTAGGACATACTTCCTTTATGGGTTTCAGTTAGCATGCTAGAGAGACTGGGGAGGCACACACCTTTCACACAAAGCAACCTGGGCAATTCTCTTCAAAAATGCATCATGTATCATGGAATCAAGGGCTCCTATTTAGAAACATTCTAGCTCTCTTTAGAATCTACTTATTTTTTAGATACTGATCTAATAAACTTACTACCAGTAGCCCTAGCTCACAGAAAATGTGTACCAAAAACAAAATGAGAGCTTGGTGAGGGGGCGTTTCTACATATTCAGAGTTCCACACTGCTAACTGCTAGTAGGGAGACTGGAACAGAAAAGCCTAATTAATAGACACATAACTTTAAAGAGCAAATCAGTTTGGAAGCACTAAATATAAAGACAAGCAGGACACTCAATGAAGCCATCAATGTATGAACACACTGATATTATAGTCATGATAATCCTAAATTTTTACAGAAATGTAAAATAGTATTCATCTTATTCAGTTTTTCAGTCCATACATTTAAGAAAGTATATCTAAAAAGTATGAATTACAAGTTGGTTGCTAAACAGGTAAAATTCTGTAATCCAGAAAATTTCTGCTTGTAATTTCTACTGCTTTGCCAAGTAAAACTGGCACTATGGTAATATATTTAAAGTAGGAACCAAATGATAATCTTATCACCATTTTATAGCTTTATTAGAATTTTGTCTTGATTCAAAGGATTTGTTTAAATGACCATAGGTGGTCAAGAAAGAGAAAAAAAATAATTTACAGTGCAAACCACAAGTCTAATGTAATAGTTTGTCCTGAAGGCAGATAAAATTGGTATTAAACTGAAGAAAGATTATTTTATATCAGACCTTACAGTATCTGATGAAGATAATGCTATAGTATTAGTCCCAGAAGATTTATATTAGGAAAGTGAGTTATATGAGCCAGTGGCTTGTCTGGATTAGAGGTGGTAAACCATCAGCCTATTAAAAAAAAAAAAAAATACGGCTTGTGGGCACGTTTTGTTTAGTCTGCAGGGTATTGATCCACTAAGGGATTTTTTTCAAAAACATAAGCTGATTTCTACAAAGATAAACAATGAACCAGCATGACGGTGATGGAGACATTTGTGTGTTCCACTTTTCTGCATGACATAATCGGCTGCAGCAAAGGAGCAGCTGCCTTTTATGGGTTTGTGGTCAAGCTAGTTTAAACACCTGGTGCTTTTTACCCCTCTGCACTGGGCTACTACAGACATGTCTATGTATTTATGATCCTAGTCGTGATGTTTACTTAGATTTCCTTTTGGTTCTGTGATTCTTTGTATTTATCGTATGTTTCTCTTGCCCTCACTCACTTTTTAATGCATATGTATGTGTGTGGCCAAAAAGAGAGAAAAAAAGCAGTTTTTTAGAAGATGAATATGTGTTTTATCAAGTATATATAACTTTAACAAGGAAGTTTTAATTTAAAAGTAATGTATCAGTAGCGTATCAGTATATATTAGTGTATCAGAGTCTATTTTTTGCAAAACCTGGCATATATGTAGGGCTTTGGTTCAATTAGTCACATATTCAATGTGTAGATTAATTTTATTTTTAAATCTGAGAATTAGAATAGGATTTAAATTATTATATGGTTTCACTTCAAAGTCTAGAGATAAAATTATGAAATTGTACAAGAAATTAATGTTCACTTATTTTCTTCAGGTACTTTTTTGAGTTTTTAGTTTGCTTTGTATAAACAAGATTGTTGTCTTCCTTGAATTGCTGTAGAGGCATCACAAATCACATTTAGAAAAATCTCCTCATTAATATAATTATTTCAGTATTTATTAAACAGAGAAAACAAATTACATTTTACATTAATATCATTAATTCTCCAATCCGTTTTTTTAGTTGCCACTTTTGTAACTATAGATACTAATTTCACAGGTACAAAGGATACGTCACAATTCTATTAGTTTTGAATTTTTACCAGTAATGAGATAGGATTGTGCATTAAGATATAGTCCAACTGTGAACACAAATTATACTATTGTGAGTAATAGGCTACAATAATAAATTTCGCACAGTAATTTGCTCAAAATGTAAGATGATTTAAAATTTTTTATTTGACTAAAACCTAACCTTTTGTATTTCATCTTGCCTGGGAACTTTGATGCTGAATACCTTCAGACTTTATGTGCATCATTATAATCCTTCCCAAGTGTAATGGAATATTCCAAAGGCTCTATTTTGTAGTTGAAATGTTATACTCTAGATCCATTTATTTGCTACTAACATTATGATATCCATCTTCTGGATTCTTTATATGAATAATATATATTCTAATTTTTACTTTAATATCTAATACTGCATTTATTCATGACCTTTGCAAATACTTTCTCTACTAAAATTGGCCAATTTTCTTCTGGCTTCCTTATTTTTAAGAGGCCACCAAAAGTCCTTTAGGGGAACACATAGAATCCCAGGCTACTGATTATCACTTTCTAGAAGGTCATATCTGGAAAGATGTAGGTCAGAGAAGATTTCTCACAGCAAAGCCCCATGCAGATGGCAGGAATGGCTGGATTTTGGAGGCAATGAGGCTATAAATGATCTTATTACCCCTGCTTTAATGACTTCCTATAAGGAAAAAGTTATATAATTTTAATGAATATATACTTGTGAAACTTTTGCCTGTGAGAGAGCAGATATGTGGCCTCTTCTATATCAGAGAATAGAATTAAGCACCAAAATTGGAAAAAATTAAGCCAAGTATGTTCTAGTTTAGCAGCTGTCATACTTTTACAGATCTGATTTCTGAATAGACAATTACTTGTTTTTCTAAATCCCAGAAAATAATTTACCACTCTTAAAATTCAAACCATAATTCTTAACCTTGTCTCATGGCCCATGGGAGACTTTTGGGAGGGGTGTCTATAGTTTGATGATATAAAGCTGTTTTCTAAGCAATGGGGAAAAGGCTCCCTATTCAATAAATGGTGTTGGGAGAACTGGCTAGCAATATGCGGAAGGTTGGAGCTGGACCCCTTCCTTACACCATACACAAAAATCAACTCAAGATGGATTAAAGACTTAAATGTAAAACCCAAAACTATAAAAAACCCTAGAAGACAACTTAGGCAATACCATCCTGGACATAGGAATGGGTGAAAATATCATGACAAAGACACCCAAAGCAATTGCAACAAAAGCAGAAATTGACAAGTGGGATCTAATTCACCTTAAGAACTTCTACACAGCAAAAGAAACTATGAACAGAGTAAACAGACAACCTACAGAATAGGAGAAAATATTTGCAAACTCTGCATCTGACAAAGGTCTAATAGCCAATATTTGTAAGGAACTTAAACAAGTTTACAAGAGAAACAACCCCATTAAAAAGTGGGCAAAGGACAGTAACAGACACTGCTCAAAAGAAGACATACACGTGGCCAACAAGCATATATTAAAAAAAGCTTGGTATCACTGATCATTGCAGAAATGCAAATCAAAACCAAAATGAGATGCCATCTCACACCAGTCAGTATGGCTATTATTAAAAAGTCAAAAAATAACAGATTATTGTGAGCTTGCAGAAAAAAGGGAACACTTATACACTGTTGATGGGAGTGTAAATTAGTTCAACCATTGTGGAAAGCAGGTTGGTGATTCCTCAGAGAGCTAAAAGCATAACTATCATTTAACCCAGCAATCCTGTTATTGGGCAGATTCCCAAAGGAATATAAATCATTCCACCATAAAGACACATGCATGTGAATGTTCACTACAGGACTATTCACAATTGCAAAGATACGGAATCAATCTAAAAGCCCATCAGTGACAGACTGGATAGAGAGGATGTGGTACATATACACCACGGAATACTATGCAGCCGTAGAAAAGAATGAGATCATGTCTTGCAGAAATATAGTTGGAGCTGGAGATCATTATTCCTTAAAAAAAAAAAAAAAACTAATACAGGAACAGAAAACCAAATAGCACATGTTTTCACTTATAAATGGGAACTAAATAGTAAGAACTTATGAACACAAGCTGGGTGCAGTGGCTCACACCTACAATTGCAGCACTTTGGGAGGACAAGGCAGGCAGATCACCTGAGGACAGGAGTTCAACGCCAGCTTGGCCAACACGGTGAAACCCTGTCTCTACTAAAAATTCAAAATTAGCTGGGCATGGTGGCTCACTCCTGTAATCCCAGCTACTTAGGAGGCTGAAGCAGGAGAATCACTTGAACCTGGAAGGCAGAGGTTGCCGTGACCTGAGATCGCACCATTGCCCTGCAGCCTGGTGACAAGAGTGATACTCTGTATAAAAGAAAAAAAAAAAACTTACGAACACAAAGAAGGAAACAACAGACACTGGGGTCTACTTGATGAGGGAGGGTGGGAGGAGGGAGAGGAGCAGAAAAGGTAACTATTGGGTACTGGACTTAATACCTGAGTGATGAAATAATATGTACAACAAACTCCCATGACATGTGTTTACCTGTGTGACAAACTTTCACATGTAAGCCTAAACCTAAAATAAAAATCTAAAAAGCTGTTTTTTATTTCAATTAAAATGTATTACTTTGCTTGAGATTTTTTTTCTTGTTATAGTCTTTAATTCAGATGAATTTTGTTAGTATTAAAAAAATGTATGTAGTAGAGGCTTTCTGTCTTCCTTGTTATCTTCTCAGAGGTCTGCCAGGAATAATTTTGTAGTATTGTTTCCAAACATCAGTGGGTTACTTCCTGAAGTGAGTTTCCCATCCCTGGAGGTATCTAGGCACAGGCTGAATGACAGGGGAATGACATGAAGGACCGAGTGAGATTTAGGACCTCCAAAGATTCAATCATCTAAGGCTATATAGTACATTATTATACTTATCTACATATGCAAATGAAAGCCTACTAAAATTGTTCATTTGTTTTTCATCTATCATATTTTGTGCATGTGTACGTACTGTTGTGGACCGAATATTTGTGTCCTCTCCAAATTCATATCTTGAAGTCCTGACTCCTAAAGTGGTAGTGTAGGAAATGAAGGCTTTGAGAGGCACTTATGTAGTGAAGGTAGTACTATCACGAATGGGGTTAGTGCCCTAATAAAAAAAAAGACCCCAGAGAGCACTTTAGCTGTCTTTCTCCCATGGAAGGATACGACAAGAAGTTGACATTCTGCAATATGAAAGAGGGTCCTCACCAGAGCCCAACCAGGCTGGAACCCTGATCTCAGACCCCCAGCCTCTAGAACTATGAAAAATTAATTTCTGTTTTTCATGAACCATCCAGTCTATGGTACCTGTTATAGCAGCACAAACTAAGATATATAATATTCATATCGTCTATACACATCTTCAAAACATTTCATGTCATGAAAGTTACTTCTATGTTTTAAGCAAATTAAAAGAGAAAAATATGTTTTTTTATCATATGTATATAGTTCTTTAAGAGAACAATTTTATCTTTATATGCTTCTACAATAAAGTCCATTTAAATAGTGTTAGTTTATGGATATAATTTTAACTTTTTAACCCAAAGCTTTTCTTAACTCTTTAAAAAAGTAGACAAATGTCATTGTTTTGCAGGAATTATTCTATAATGACCATGTCGTTTATTGCAACCATGTCATTTATTGGGTTAAATTTTTAATCTATTTAATTTTAACCATCAGAGTCTTTATAGTTAAAGTACGTTTCTTGGAGAAAATATATAATTGGGCCTTTTAAAAATTTACTTAATTATCTCTCTCCTTTAATTGGTGTATTAAACCATTAGTACTTTAAGAAATTATTGATGTGTAGTTCATTTAATATCTAACATATTCAAAACTGTTCTACTTGTTACATTCTCCTCTCCTTTTACATATTCTCTGATTTTAATGTAGCATTTTATATGACCCAACTTTATCTTCTGTCTTAGCATATCAATTATAAATTTTAAAAATTATTTTTATGGTTGTCCTAGACTTTCCGATATAAGCGTTCAACTAATTTAACTCCACCTTCAAATAATACAGTAACACTGCACATGTGGTGTAGGTTTCTTATAACAGACTATTCCCAATTCCCCCCTTTTGTCTCTTATAGCACTGTTGTCATTTATTTTCCTTATCCCTACGCTATAGTTACCCAATACACTGTCTTTATTATTATTTTAAACATTTATCTTCTAGGTACATTTACAAAGGAAATACAGAACATGTTGTTAAACCTTTATTCTGTCTTCAACACTCTTCCTTATGTAGAGTGGAGTTTCTGACCTATATAATTTTTTTCCCTTTAAATAACTTCTTTTGGTATTTTGTCTTAGAAAGTCTTTATTTTGCCTTCACTTTTACAGGAAAATTTCAGTGAATACAGAAATCTAGGCTGGTTTGTGTGGGTTTTTGTTTTCCCCTTTTCAATGGTGCACATATTTCCCTATATCTTCTTCTTGCTTGCATGGTTTTTAATGGGAGTTCACTGTTTTTCTCATCCTTGGTATATCAGTGAGGTGTTCCCTCCACACTGACTTCTTTCAAGATTTTCTCTTTGTTTTGGTTTTCTGCAGTTTGAATATAATATGTGTAGGTGTTTTTTTCTGTTTTCTTTTTCTGTATTTTTCTTTATTAGCTTCTTTTTGGTATTTATCCTGTTGGGTGTTCTCTGAGCTTTCTGTATCTGTGGACTGATACCTAGAATTAATTTTGGAAAAATCTCAGCCATGCTGACTTCAAATATTTCATTCTGTTGTGTCGTTTTTGCTCTTGTGTTTGAATTATACATGTTATACTATCTGAAATTATCCCGTAGTTCTTGGATATTCTGTTCTTCTTTTGGTTTTATAGTTTGTTTTTGTTTTCCATTAACTTATCTGTTTGCATTTTCATTTGGGAAGTTTCTACTGACTTACGGGAAGCTCACTGATTCCTTCCTCATTTACATTCAATCAGCTTGTAAAGCCATGAAAGGCATTCATTATTTCTGTTACAATGTTTTTTATTTGTAGCATTTCCTTTCCATTCTTTCTTAGAGTTTCCATCTCTTTTCTTACATTACTCATATGTGCTTTCATGTCATGTTTGCTTTTTTCATTAGTGCTTTTAACATATTAGCCACCATTATTTTATGTTCCCTATCTGATGAGTCCAACACTTGTGTTATATCTCAATCCGATTTTGTTTTTGTTTTTTTGTGTTTTTTTTTTTCTTCTTAATGACTTTTTAAAAATTTTTATTTTAAGTTCCATGATACACATGCAGGGCGTGCAGCCTTGTTACATAGGTAAACGTGTGCCATGGTAGTTGGTCGCACCTATCAACCCATCACTTAGGTGTTAAGCCCCACATGCATTAGCTATTTATTCTAATTTTGATAGTTACCTTGACTCTTTGGACTGTGTTGTTATCTTGCCTTTTACACGCCTTAGAGGCCTATTGGTGGGAAGCTAAGCTTTCTATAATCTTATAATAAAATCGCTGTCTTTTAGAGGGCCTCTTTCTCTGGACTGTGACCTTTGCATAGCTCCTTATCCCACTTTGGTGAGACAGGAAGGTTTGAATAGTCTGATGGGAGCAATGTCTTTCTCCAGCTGTGAAAACGCTCTAATAAAGTCTTTTCCCCTAGAGAGGAAGCCTTTGCTATGGAAAACACTCTGGGCATATTTCACAGTATTTATGATACTGTTTCCCTCCATGTGCTAATGCCAAGAGGGGATCTTTCTTGGATCTTCAATGTTAGCACTTGGTGGTGTACCTGGAGATAAAACCATAAAAGTGTCGATTTCTAGCAGGAGTTTCTCACTGTTAACACTTGTCCCACTGAACCTCTAGCCGATTTGTCAAAGTTACCTTATACATGTGATATGGTTCGTTTGAGTCCCCACCCAGATCTCATCTTGAATTATAGTCCCGATAATTCCCACATGTTGTGGGAGGGGCCCTGTGGGAGATAGTTGAATCATGGGGGTTGGGGGGGGGTTCCCCCATACTGTTCTTGTGGTAGTGAATACCTCTCATGAGATTTGATGGTTTCATAAGGGGAAATACCTTTCACTTGGCTCTCTAATTCTCTCTTGCCCGCCACTGTGGAAGATATGCCTTTCATCTTCTGCTATGATTCTGAGGCCTCCCCAGCCACATAGAACTGTGAGTCCATTAAACTTTTTTCTTTATAAATTACCCAGACTCAGGTATGTTTTTATTAGCAGCGTGTAAACGGACTAATACAGTATGTTTCTATCTTTGTATGATTTCAGCAGCTTCTGCTCCAGGTAAGCAAATCTCTACTGTTAACTCCGTGAATCTGCCTCTCTGTCTAAATTTCGTGGCGGTGGTTTCCTCCACAATCTCAGTTCTCTGATGAAACCAAAAAAAGTCATTGATTTTCTGCTTGTTTAGTTTTTTTCTTCTTGTAAGGACAGAAGCGACAGCTTACAAGTTGTTTACTTATTGGAGCGGAAACAGCAAGTCGTTCCTTTGTCCTTGTTGTAGTGAAGCCCTAAGAATATTTCTTACCTACGAAATTTCATTTTTGTATATATATCAGATGGTTGAAAGATATTATTCTATTATCTTGCAGTTTATATTAGGTACCATAATAGATACTTGATAAAAATACAGTGTACTATATCAAAATATACAGGCAGACGACCATGTCTTTGTACAGCCACCATTTCAGCTAGTTGTTCAGGGCAGAGTGAGGATCTGAGTGCAGGGGGATAGGAAATCTTAAATTGCAGGCTGCGTCTGGATAATAAGTTTTAGATTACAACTATATTTTTATATGTGTTCTACAAGGTGGCCTGATGCAAGAATTAGAAAAAGTTAAAAACAGTATTAATTTACTTTAAAAAATTATTCCACTCAATTTGTTTAAAACAACAATAACACAATACTTTGAAATTTTACTCATTACTTCTGCATCTCCCAATCTCTTCCTCCCTTTTCTTTAGATGTTTAGAATAATATTCTTTGTTTATCACCGCTGTGCTTTTTACTTTCATATATTTTCTCTGGAATTTTCAACTCCCTGCTAAACTCACTCCTCAAGTTAAATCTCAATAGATTCTTACTCTACTATAAATATATCCACCTAGATTTATCAAATGTTCCTCAAAATCCATATGTCCAAAACTAAAATTATTTCATCAAATAAAACTTTTTTTTTCTATTCCTGTTTAATGGTACAACCATAGTTGCAGTTCCAAAAACTCAAATATTTTGCTTCAGGTCATCCTGTCCTTCTTGACTACATACCCAGAAAATCACCAAATCCAGCTGAATCTACTACTATAATCTTTCTCTCCCCCACCTTTCCATCCTAACCTAGATCCTCCTTGTCAGCCTCCTACACTCCCAGTAGCCTCTCATTTACCTCTCCCATTCTTTACTTCCTTCCCCAGCCTGTGTTTCATGATGTTACCTGATTAATCTTTGTAAACTAGAGCTCTGCTCAAGCCTAACAACCACCCAAAAGACTATACAGATAAGAGCCTACCCATTCACATTCAATATGCTTCATGATTTGGTTCCACATTTCTACTTGTTTGACAAACTTTTATTGATTTCACAGGCAATCTATGTGTGCTGAGTGTACTGTAGGCTGAGGTTACAGAGATGAATAAATTAGGGTACCTACTATAAAACACATAATTTCATAATTTAGTGAGATAAAATATAGACCCTTAAAATAATGTAAACTGTGATCAGTATAATACTGAGACCATTATTAAGTGCTATTGGACAGCAAGCTACGAGAGGAGTATCTGATCTCATATAGATTATCCTGGATAGTCCCTTCATGGAAATCAAATCTAGAAGGGGCTTTAGACATTATTTCACCCAACTTTCTCCTTCCAGATCATTCCTCAAGTAAAAGCTCAATTGCCTCTTACTCTACTATACCTAATTACCCCCAGCCACCTCACGCCTTAACACACAAATACACACACACAAATTAAAACCGTGATGCAGAGGCCTGTTGTTCCTGTAATGATAAAGAGTGTCGCCACATTGGATTCCAGGCAAAAGGAAGGGATCATGTGCATTTCTCATTAGGCATATTGCAATACTGAGCACAGCTTCAGGAGAAGCAAGTTATTACCCATAAAGCCTGTGGGAGACCCAGTTTAGAAACTGCTGCTCCTTAAGACTTATTCGTGTCTATCATATATTTACCTAAGCATGTTTCCTCACTTATTGTTATTTAACTTTGTGTGCCTGTGTCTCATTTCTTCAACTCAAAAACTAAGTTAATTCAGTGCAGTCATCACACTGGATACTTATTTGTTTTCCCAGGAGTATTTAACATAGCAGCTCATTCCTAGTGGGTAGTAGAAAATTATTTGTGGTTGACTGACTGTAGGCTTTCATCACTCAGTTTGTGGTCAGATATTGGTGGAATTTATGAAAAAGATCATTCAAATTTGCAGTCAGCCCTGGCTTGTGGGAGATGCCATGGCTTGCTGTTTTTCTTCGTGAACTGCCTCTTGCTACAGAGTCCATTTTGAAAAGGACTGGAGTAGGAGAATTGGTGTTGAAGCAATCTTCTTAACATAATCAGTGAGATTCTGGACCCTAAATGAGATAAAGCATAAAGCAGCACTAATATCAATTAATAGTGTATGACCAAGTTGTGTTTGACAAAACCACAATAAATATATGCTCCAAAGTATCTAGAGACATGCATAGTCTATAAAGCTCCCTTTTTATTAGAATAACTTAAAAACAGTAGCAACACTACAACAACAGCAACAGGGGGAAGATCTCATCCATATGTATACGTAGCACTTAATGATTTACCTACGAACCCAAGAACATTGTATCTCATTATTTATACTTATCCATGCCATATAGCACTACTCAGGGCATCCTATGAAAATCCATTTGCTTTTTCAAACTCTATTCTTTTGCTTATGTTGTTCCATATCCTAAAATTTTCTCTTACCCTTTCCATATATCCAAATTTTAGTGCTTTTAAAGATGTAATCTAAACGCCATGACAGCCATGAAACTCCCTTTTACTCTGCAATAAAAAGTTGTCTCTCCTGCCTTTTGAAATTCACGAAGCACTCAAGTATACATTTCCTACAGCAGTTATCATATTGTCTTACATCACAATTGTTTTGATTCTGCTAGTAAGGATTCAGAAATATCTTTTATATAATTTGGTTAATTAAATAACCTTCAAAATAAAGAGATAGCTGTGCCAGATTCATGTTTTCTTTCTACATTTCAAACTTATAAATGCTTGGCAAATAAAATGTTGTCTGAACATTTGTATATGGTACGTTAATAAAAAGAGGATATCAGTTCTTGGGATGGGTCTTATTTTTTTTTTTTCCCTTGGGACAGGGAGAAATCCTAGGTATATTCTGAGGCAGATGGAAGTTGTTGCCTTTGATTTCAAAACACCCCTGTAATGTGATTTGGGAAATATAATGATGTAAAATCATGAAATATTTCTGTTCCCAAAATGGAGCTTTCAGTGACAGACCTGTATGGTAGACTGTTGAATTGGCCAATAATTTATACACTGGCTACTATTTTTTTGTTTCTAATTCTTCTTTGCCTAGCCATCTATTTTTTTTTTTTTTGAGGAAATTGAAGGAAAAATAAATAGCATATCTTGGTCTTCTCCATAATACTTAAGTTCTTTATGGAAATGATAAAAGTCTTTATATCTCCTGGGTGCACAGTACTATGAGCTTTCCTGTGTAGATGTATATTAAATAAGTAATGAAGAGTTAATCAAAATGACTACGTACTATATTAGAAATCAAAGTACCATATTGCACTTCTTTCACTAATGTATTTACTTCGACTCAATAAAACCACCATGGATTACTATCCAGTGATATCACAATTCACATCAAATTTCAATATTTAATTATTTCATGGATAACAAAAATTTGTATAAAATTCATAAAAATAGAAAAATTTGAAGCCATATATTTATTTCACAGAGATTATTTTGGTGTCCTGAAAAGTTGTACTTAATTTTTTTTTAAATTATTATTATACTTTAGGTTTTAGGGTACATGTGCACAATGTGCAGGTTTGTTACATATGTATCCATGTGCCATGTTGGTTTGCTGCACCCATTAATTCGTCATTTAGCATTAGGTATATCTCCTAATGCTGTCCCTTCCCCCTCCCCCCAACCCACAACAGTCCACGGAGTGTGATGTTCCCCTTCCTGTGTCCATGAGTTCTCATTGTTCAATTCCCACCTATGAGTGAGAACAAGCAGTGTTTGGTTTTTTGTCCTTGCGATAGTTTACTGAGAATGATGTTTTCCAGTTTCATCCATGTCCCTACAAAGGATGTGAACTCATCATTTTTATGGCTGCATAGTATTCCATGGTGTATATGTGCCACATTTTCTTAATCCATTCTATCGTTGTTGGACATTTGGGTTGGTTCCAAGTCTTTGCTATTGTGAATAGTGCCGCAACAAACATACGTGTGCATGTGTCTTTATAGCAGCATGATTTATAATCCTTTGGGTATATACCCAGTAATGGGATGGCTGGGTCAAATGGTATTTCTAGTTCTAGATCCCTGAGGAATCGCCACACTGACTTCCACAATGGTTGAACTAGTTTACAGTCCCACCAACATTGTAAAAGTGTTCCTGTTTCTCCACATCCTCTCCAGCACCTGTTGTTTCCTGACTTTTTAATGATGGCCATTCTAACTGGTGTGAGATGGTATCTCACTGTGGTTTTGATTTGCATTTCTCTGATGGCCAGTGATGATGAGCATTTTTTCATGTGTTTTTTGGCTGCATAAATGTCTTCTTTTGAGAAGTGTCTGTTCATGTCCTTTGCCCACTTTTTGATGGGGTTGTTTGTTTTTTTCTTGTAAATTTGTTTGAGTTCATTGTAGATTCTGGATATTAGCCCTTTGTCAGATGAGTAGGTTGTAAAAATTTTCTCCCATTGTGTAGGTTGCCTGTTCACTCTGATGATAGTTTCTTTTGCTGTGCAGAAGCTCTTTAGTTTAATGAGATCCCATTTGTCGATTTTGGCTTTTGTTGCCATTGCTTTTGGTGTTTTAGACATGAAGTCCTTGCCCACGCCTATGTCCTGAATGGTATTGCCTAGGTTTTCTTCTAGGGTTTTTATGGTTTCAGGTCTAACATGTAAGTCTTTAATCCATCTTGAATTAATTTTTGTATAAGGTGTAAGGAAGGGATCCAGTTTAGCTTTCTACATATGGCTAGCCAGTTTTCCCAGCACCATTTATTAAATAGGGAATCCTTTCCCCATTGCTTGTTTTTGTCAGGTTTGTCAAAGATCAGATAGTTGTAGATATGCGGCATTATTTCTAGGGGCTCTGTTCTGTTCCACTGATCTATGTCTCTGTTGTGGTACCAGTACCATGCTGTTTTGGTTACTGTAGCCTTGTAGTATAGTTTGAAGTCAGGTAGCATGATGCCTCCAGCTTTGTTCTTTTGGCTTATGATTGACTTGGTGATGTGGGCTCTTTTTTGGTTCCATATGAACTTTAAAGTAGTTTTTTCCAATTCTGTGAAGACAGTCATTGGTAGCTTAATGGTGATGGCATTGAATCTATAAATTGCCTTGGGCAGTATGGCCATTTTCACGATATTGATTCTTCCAACCCATGAGCATGGAATGTTTGATGGGACGTATCTTGAAATAATAAGAGCTATCTATGACAAACCCACAGCCAATATCATACTGAATGGGCAAAAATTGGAAGCATTCCCTTTGAAAACCAGCATAAGACAGGGATGCCCTCTCTCACCACTCCTATTCAACATAGTGCTGGAAGTTCTGGCCAGGGCAATCAGGCAGGAGAAGGAAATAAAGGGTATTCAATTAAGAAAAGAGGAAGTCAAATTGACCCTGTTTGCAGATGACATGATTGTATATCTAGAAAGCCCCATCGTCTCAGCCCAAAATCTCCTTAAGCTGATTAGCAACTTCAGCAAAGTCTCAGGATACAAAATCAATGTACAAAAATCACAAGCATTCTTGTACACCAATCACAGACAGAGAGCCAAATCATGAGTGAACTCCCATTCACAATTGCTTCAAAGAGAATAAAATACCTAGGAATCCAACTTACGAGGGATGTGAAGGACCTCTTCAAGGAGAACTACAAACCACTGCTCAATGAAATAAAAGAGGATACAAACAAATGGAAGTTGTACTTAATTTTTGAACAGTAATATTAAAATTCAAAAGAGAAAGTCTAGAAGACTAGAAATACACAGCAAGCTTTCTGGAAGTTATTTCATTATGAAATTCTTACAGCAATTCAAAAGAATTGAAAGTTGATGTAATTATGGTGACTTTTACTGGAGATACCAACTTTTTGCCTTTAATTACCTGAGCATAAATTGAGAAGGAGAGTCTATACGCTAAAAAGACATTACATTGTTATGTATAAAAGAACACAGGGTCTTTGCTCCAATGCTCGGTTGCATACTCTTCTCCTTTGTCAAGAGGTAAATGGCTTCAAATGACTTCTTGCTTGGTTTACAATGGCAGGCTTCCTAGGTTTGTAGGAAGAATAATTTGAATGCTCTGTTTGCTAAAAGAAAAAGAGTTCTACTTTGTTGAGTAGGAGTTAAGTTGGTGAGCATAATTGTTTGACTAGATATGACTCTGGCCAGAATTTAAATTAGCCAGTATTAGATTACGTTATGTTATTTATATTCTACCTCCTTAATATTGAGATCAACCATCACTTATTAATAGCAGCGATTTTGGGCAAACAAAATCACAAAATAGCATGTATACACTTGAATTTTATTGTTTTCTAACAATAATAACAAACTCGTAAATAAGCAGTGACAGAACCTTTTTTTCTCTTTCCACAAAGCAATCAATATGTGAGTCCAAGCATTCTTCACATTGCTAGTCTACAGGTTTCTGAGATACTTTGAGCCACATTAGTATTTTATAACATAATGGTAATGCACATTTTTGGTTTTTTGTTTTCTTTATGATCTTGACCACTTTTGCACCCTAGGATTGTCAGTATAATGTCCAAGAATATCGAAGCTGTGTTGGGGGATGGTTTCAGGATGAATCTATTCCGCCTCAGAACATCAGGCGTTAGTTAGATTCTCATAAGGAGCATGCAGCCGAGATCCCTCACATACGCAGTTCACAGTGTTTTTGTGTACCTTTGCTTGACTTTGTATTTTCTATTTGGTTAGGCTTGTGGCTTGTCGTTGAGTCAAAGTGGAAGCCAAAAAGCTTCTGAAAGTCAGTTAGAAGGTCTTGACAAATCTGTAAGAAGTTTGAAGTCAATTAAGAGCCATCCTTGAGTTAATTGTGCTCATTTGGAATGTCTTATTTGTGCCATAGATGACTCATAGGGGGAACAGAAGCTCTCTTCATGCTTTTCCTCCACTCAACGCAAGTTTTGAGATTTATTCCTCACTGCAGCAGCATAGCTCTGCTTGTTTTTCTCTAAAGAAGAATTTACTCATGCCTTCTCAAATCTTTCCAACGATTACCTGAGAATGTTAAGTATGTCAAATTTTAACTCATTATTTTCCAATCAATAGACATCTGTAGCTACAACTCAAATTTTCTATTTCAGTGTTGTGCTATATTCTCATATTCAACTTTGCCTAACACATTTCTATGCTATTAAGTTTGCAAAGTTTAAGACAAGATGCCAAAAAAATGGTATTGGACCGCTGAAATATTCATGGTGGATGTTTAAGGATTTAATGGCTACGTGAACTACCTTAAAGCAATTTAAAACATATGTAGTTTTTCAAACTATGCATTAAGTACTATAAAAGCAACTTGGAACCCATTAGCATGTTAAACCAGGGGTCCCCAAGCCATGGCCACCAACTGGAACTGGTCTGTGGCCCATGGCCTGTTAGGAACTGGTCCGCACCGCAGGAGGTAAGCAGCCAGCCAGCATTACCACCTGAGCTTGGCCTCCTGTCAGATCAGCAGTGGCATTAGATTATCATGGGAACACAAACCTTATTGTGAACTGCGCGTGTGAGGAATCTAGGTTGCATGCTCCTTATGAGAATCTAACTAATGCCTGATGTTCTGAGGTGGAACAGATCCATCCTGAAACCATCCCCCAACAGAGTCTGTGGAAAATTATCTTCTATGAAACCGGTCCCTGGTGCCAAAAAGGTTGGGGACTGCTGTGTTAAGGCATTCTAGAGCCATTGTTATATGATTACACGATATTTATTCATTTCTTCTTAGTGAGTAGAAGAGAAGATGTAGATTCCTATCAATAACCTGCAAAGGCATAATACAAATGCTGATAGAGATTTCATAAACTTTCTCCTTATTGCTGATTTTACATTATTTTGCTGAATGATAAAGGGACTATTCATAGAGCTAATAATTTCTTCAAAAGAAACAAACACAAATACGTATATTAGCAACTTTATTGGAAAAAATGTTTCATTTTCTTTTAAAAATAAAAGGTATTTGAAATTATTGTTTGTCAAAAACAAATTAGTTAGCAGTATTGTGTTACATATGAGTTTTCCAAATAGAAGTTTATTCATTTAACTGTTAACTTGTCCAATATTCATAATGTTCTATAATTGCTTTATATTTGAAATGTGAGTGATTTCAATTACAAGGAATTACTAAAAAGTTAAACAGAAAATGTTTTCAGAATAGGTAATCTTTCCCCCTTTATCCTCCTTTTTTAGTTACCTTATTTTTTGCCTTTTGATTTATACTCATTTTCTGATTGTTTTACTGTTAATTTCAAACAGTTGAAGATAAATGTGTTGCTGAGAGCATGGACATTGTTAGTCATGTTGACCTCTGTGTCACCAGAAACTAGAAACAGTGCCAAGCACAGAAGTGCTCAATAAAAAGTTGTTGAAAAATAATTGAAGGAAGGAAATCTTAGGACCATCTGCCCAGTGATCCAAAGCTCATTTTCACAAACAAAATTGGACAAAAGCAAGATAATTGAACTCTGTATCCAGCAGAATGCCTTGCACAAAGTGAGTGCATAATATTCCTTGTATTCATACAATAAAAATTTATTAATTTTTAAATTCCAATACAAATTAAGACCTTGAACAAATATTTGGTTAATAAATAAATCATCACAGCAACTGGGAAATGGATTACATTCTTATTCCTAATTTACAGAAAGAAACTGAGGCCTATACTGAATGTCTTTCCTGGGGTCTTGGCATACTGAAACTGGGAATTGAAGCCAGTCTTTGGCAGAGTCCAGTGTTTTTTCTACTAAACCAGTGTTTCCCCAAGATAGCTCAACAGAAGGTGTTTAATAGGATAAATATATTACCCCTAAGTATGATCATCTTAAATTCTTTTTTAAGGTGGTACTTTAAAAGTACATCAAGGATAATATACTGTAAATGTATAGACAGTCCTCACTTAACATTGTCAATAGGTTCTTGGAAACTGGGAGTATAAGCAAAACAATGTATAAGGAAACCAATTTTGCCATAGGCAAATTAAATTCCTATGGCATATTTCTGGTTACAAAAATATCACTACACTTCTAAATAAAGACCAAAACACTTCTAAAATAAAGCATTGAAACAAATGTGAGCTATACATGCATTTAAGAAACAATAATAAAAACAAGGTAATTATTTACCTGCTAATTCCATCCAGTTCAGGGGCATGGGTGTCCCAGCAGCTCAGGACACAAGGCAAAAACCAACCCCGGAGAGGATGCCATCCATCGGAGGGCACACTCACCCACTCCCCCCACTCGCTATGACTGGGACAATGTAGACACACCAATTAACTTCAAGTGCACATCTTTGGAATGTGGGAGGAAACCAGAGTACATGTGGAAAACCCATGCAGACATGAGGAGAAGTGCAAACAACACAGGCAGCGGCCACAACTGGGAATCAACATATTTTTGTCATCATAATAACTAAATAACATTGAATGAAATGTCCTTATTAGAGGACTTGCTGTACATTTAAGTGTATAGAACCTATTTTTAATATTCAAAATTCTTATATTCAAAATTTTCACATTCTTCCTTAACACGAACATTGAGTCTGCAAAGTCAGATAAGTGAAATATAAACTTAAATTAAAAAGAGTAAATTCTTTTCAAGGCTATCTTGTCCTTGTTTAAGTATTTAAAGCTCCTAATATTCTACATTATATCTTATTTATGACAAGTGACTAGGGATATGAAATTAGTAATATGAAACTAGCGTTTAAAATCTCTAGACTCTCATCTCTTTTTCGAGTATTTATAAAGTCTATTCAGCCACTGGGAAAAAAAAGTCTACATTTACACGTCCTCTGTAATCACATGTTTATTGGAAAGTTAGGCACAAATAGTTAAGAAGAAGGTGGCTGAAAATTTCTGGTGTTTTAGGTTTGACCTACTTCCCTTATTCTTCTGTGGTGTCCTTCCAAGTATCAGAGAGAGCAGATGGAATTAAGTGTATACACACAAAATAGATTGCTAGGTTAGGCTTGTGGCTTGTCGTTGAGTCAAAGTGGAAGCCAAAAAGCTTCTGAAAGTCAGTTAGAAGGTCTTGACAAATCTGTAAGAATTTTGAAGTTAATTAAGAGCTATCCTTGAGTTAATTGTGCTCATTCGGAATGTCTTATAGAGAATAGACATATAGATTATGACTAAAGTATATACCAGGTCTCTTTACCTAGGAAATATTTGCTTATCTAAGTTCATTATTTCTATTTAACCTACTGTTCACCCTTTGTGTTCTGCACTGATGCCATGCAAACCCACTTTACATTTCCCAAAAGGGAACTAACTTGACTGTGAATTATTCTACCATAAATTTGATTTTATTTTACATAAATGGGTCTTTTTTATTGTATATAATTAAGATGAAGAAGGTTATTATAATCAAGGCAACCACCAGGAGAGATGCATGTACAGTTAAACTTTGCATTCATTGCTAGTTTCTGTGAAACTCCAATTTTGGATCCCATTACCTAATCTGTTTCAAGACAATGTCTGTGCTAACCCATTAATTCCTCCTAAATTTCCTATTTTAACCCTTTTTATATTTATTAAAGCAATGAGAAATTTTCTTCCACTACCAAAATATATGTGGAGCTATATCAACTTGGAGATCATTTTACAACTGGGAAAAAGATACCAAGTCTCAGTTCATGAAGATTTTTCTGTACTTAATATGAGCCAAGTGCTCTGCTCCATTGTGTAGGGATCATTAGGATAGGCCGGTTGGATGGTAAATCTAACACATAGAGGCCCCCTCACAGCATAAAAGTGTATGAGTTAACTCATATCATGTTTACTCAAAAGTATATACGCAAGTAAAGTCATAGTTTTCCCAGTCAATTGTGTGTTTTCTTATCTCAGAGCCAAGTATCTCAATAATTCTCACTACATAAAGCCATATAAATTTCAGAGTACTCAATATGATAAGTAGTCAGGTGAATATAAAATTCAGCCACGTATTGGAGAGAGTTTACCCTCCTGTCTGCTGATAAGTATTCTTGAAGAATAAAATTTTAATATAGACAGCTTCTCAATTACTGGACACTGAGAACCATTTACTGGCCATTATTCATCTCTTTGCAGATTTTTAAAAATCTAATTAGTAGTAACTTCTACTACCCATTTTCTAGTTAAGGTTTGAATAATAAATTTGAAGCTAAAAATTATGTTCTTGAAATTCTCTATAAGGTAACATTTTAGTTTATGGGCAAATATCCAATAGCAGCTGAATTAAACTGTTTTTCTGTGACTGTGATGCTAAATCAGCTCTTTGACTCATTTTGCAACAGGGAGACATAGAAAATTGAATTCATCAACATTTCTTTCATCTGTTTCTAGGCCGATATACAAGAGTAAAAATTTATTAACAAAGATACATAATCCAAATTCTGTGTGAAAGAGGACAAATTATCGTAAGACTAATTTTAATGACAATTCTTTGAATGGCTTCATTCCTTTCTTTAAAGGAAAAGCCAACAAAGTTGTTTTTCACCATTAACTGATAAAATAGCCCATTGGTAGCCTCGACAAGATGTTCTCTATATTTTTCTAATGTGATTTTGTGTTTGAGATATTAAGCCAACTACTCCTTCATTAAATTAAAGAGGCCATTATTTCAAATATAGTCATTATTTATTTCCTTTTTAGGTACTAAGTCCAAGTTTGTAATAAGAATTGCTGAGTTTATTCTCTTGATACAACCTTCTGAGATATGTGTCACAATAACGCTTTTTCTCTATTATTCCTCAACAAAACTGAATAAATAATGTCTCATTCTTATATGTAGCTATACAAATCGGTACATAGCATTGCTCTGCATTTGGAAAATGCAAATTACTCTCAAACAAAATTCTGTTAAAGACTTGAGGAAAAATAGAAAACTAATATATTAAGACGTAAAAAATGTGAGTAATGATTATTTGATTTGTCTGATTTTATTGTATAATAAATTTAAAGAGAAAACTATGAATGAACAAGATAAAGGTAATAACTATTGAAAAGTAATAGAAGTTTAGGAAAATAACTTCAATTTATTGTAGGTGAGTAAAAGATTGGTCTATAAAGAGAAAGCCCAAATGTAATGTTCATTGATCTTAGCAAAGCACTTGATATGGCTTATAATTAATTGAATTTAATTATTGACTTGAATACTAACATGATTGCTTATATTTGAAACCAGATAAAGGATTAAATAATACTACCAAGTTAAAGAATCTGCTCAGGGCTTTGTTATTATAAATGCCCTTATTTAAATTTTCCCCCAGAATTCTGACACAGAATAAATAATAGATATGCTTACTTTATGGACACTCTGAGATGAAAAAATATTTCTTTACATCTTGAATCCTTCTGTTCCCTTTAGAAAATGCAAAAATTCCTTTCTATGCAATGCATCGTGAAGTTTTACAATTCATTTGATTCTATAGGCGTTCATTCCCTGCTATATAAAATTAAATAAACTTGGCTGGATGACCAAGAAGTTCCTTCAGTTTTTGATTCTGTTCTGTGTATGATTTCTCAGAGAAACATATTAAACCTTAATTATTCTAATTGCTAAAAAATAATTTGAAAACTTTATTTGAAGATGCTATTACTAAACTACATGGCCAACCCTAAAAATAAATTCATCGCTATCTAGTGAGGGAATTTTGCTTGTAATCATATTTAGAAAAATAGGATTGCAGCCAATCTGCATATCTGACTGAGTTCTTTCTTTGTAGAGACCATACATGTTGGCAATTAATGTCCTAATTTAAATATTCAACAGCTATTATACCACATAACAGTAAAACATAAACATATGAACTAAGAACTGAAAACAAAATTAAATATTTTTAGTTTTAGAAACAGGGTCTTACTCTGTCACCTAGGCTAGAATGCAGTTATGCAAATGTAGCACACTGTAACCTTGAACTCCTGGCCTTCAGCGACCCTCCCGCCCTTTTAAAATAGAATATCAGTCTAATCCTTTACCTCTGTAACTTGATTATCAAAATATGTCAATTTGCTCATAATTTAATAATAAGACAGGCATTATTTTGTGCATTTTTTGTGGCTGGCAGTCTATCTTGTATTCTTTGATTCACTTATGTTAGATTTTACTTAATCTGAAAAAAATAGATTTTTTTATTTGCTTTAGGTCTTTGCTATAGAATATAATGTCATGTTATTTGCTACCAAATTGATACTAGAATTTTCATATAGAGAAAGGGATGTGGATTCCTTGAAGGATATCCAGTATGTCCACTGATCTCATTATTCAGCAGCTTGTGTGTCAACTAAGCAAGATGGTAAGATTGCATCATTATTACATACTTGGAGCTGCCTTTGGTAAATTTAAAGTAGTCGTTATGATTTTATGACTTATTTAAGAGCATTTTAAAATTATTCTGTTAAAATTCATATCCTATCATTTCTCTGCACAAAAATCTTCCATGGTTTCTTGAGTTTATCATCATAAAGCCCAGGTTCTTAGGTTGGACTACAAAACTGAGATGCTATGGCTATCAAGCTCTATCTGATCTCATTTCCAGCCATACTTCCCCCTGTTCACTCGATTTCTGGTAGTTCTCTAATCATAGCAGCCAAATTCTGCCTCAGGGCTCCCTTCATACTATTCACTGTAGCTGGAGGGCTTTTCTCTAGATATCCATATGCCCTGTCCCCTTATTTTTTTCTAGTCTTTGAAGAAAACTACATGCTCATTGTCTGGTACTAGTAGGAATTTAACTGGCTTTGACTGTCTAAGGAAACTAATGTAATCAGCTCTTTCTTTACCAATTGCTGGCTATTCCAGAGTCTTTCATTATTTCTCCCTGCATGGAATTATTCCCTGCATGGCTTTATCAATTTGTGTTACTCTTCAAGAACCAGCACAAATGCTAATTTCTCAATGAAATATCCTATGATATTCCAAAGCAAAATCAGTGACCACCTCTCTCTACTTTCATAATGCCTGAGTTATACACTCATAATGTGATTATAAAGAAGAAAAGTCCTATCAAGGCAGTTTAAATAAGAAGGGACTTTATTGACAGGGCAAAGGTGAAGCTTATAGCTTTCCATGGACAAAACCCAAAACATTTTCATTTCATCCAAGCCACAAAATATTTTTAGTCCATGGCCAAATGAAAAGGCAAGAGTCAAGGCTCCATCTTTACCACACAGCCCTCAAGGGCAGATAGCTCCTCTTTCTTTAAGTCTCTTTCCTTCTACAGCTTTTCTCTGCAGAACCACTGTATTCCCTCCTTTGGTTTCTTCATACCTAGAGCTTTGAATTACATGTGTGTATTAGTTTGTTCTCATACTGCTATAAAGATACTCTCTGAGACTGAGTAATTTATAAACCAAAGAAGTTTAATTGACCCACAGTTCTGCGTGGCTGGAGAGGCCTCAGGAAACTTAGAATCGGGACGAATGGCAAAGGGGAAACAAGGCACGTCTTACATGGTGGCAGGACAGTGAGGGAGGTGCCAGACACTTACTAAACAGCCCAATTTTGTGAAAAGTCATTCCTTATCACAATAACAGCAAAGGGGACCCCACCCCCATGATTAGGGCTCCTCCCTCCACATGTGGGGGTTACAGTGTGAGATGAGATTTGAATGGGGACACAGACCCAAACCATATCAATGTGACTTTGTCTAGGCCTAGTTTTATAAGATCTTTCATTTCTGCCATTGATATTAATCAAATTGTCTCTGACTTTTTAGTTTTCAATTCCAAATTTCTGAAAATAATCTATTTGGATAAGTTTGGATTCATGAATGTAATTTCTCTAAGGCAAGTGTCCTGAGCCAGGTGTTCACCTGTGTACTCAGCTATGACCAGCCAATAGGATTATTTAGGAGGAACAAGTATATTTAGGCCCAAATCATACCAGCCAAGTTCTGCCTCAGGGCTTTCTTCATACTACGTCAAAGAAAGGAGAATAGGCTGGGCATACAGTGGACAAAGTAAAGGGTAGGA